>NC_063162.1:83862937-85062937 GCF_023159225.1 Perognathus longimembris pacificus
ACCAGGTCCCCAAATGGCCATATCAGAGAAGAAAAGGAAGGACAGAAATGGTCACAAATTGGATGAGACTAGAAGACATGATAAGTATAAACAATGTGGCTCTGAATGTTGGAACAGGAAAAAAGACATTAGTGAAATGAAAGGGAAAATCTGACCAGTCTACAACTCCGTTACTAGAATTGAGCCAATGTTAATTTTCTGGTTTTAGTAATTATATAAGGTATTAGCAATAGGAGAAGCTTGATGAGTTCTCCTATAGTACTTTTGCAACTTTCCTGTAAATAAAAAATTACTTCAGAGTAAAAGTTAAAAGCTGGTGCTGGTGACTTTCTGCCTGTGATCATCCCAACTCGGTAGGCTGATATTTTAAGATTGTGGTTCAAAGTCAGCCCAGGCAGGAAATTCCATGAGACCCTTATCTCCAATTAACTACCCTAAAGCCAAAAGTGGAGGTGTTTCTCAGTGCCAGCCTTGAGTAAAAAAGCTAAAGGGGAGTGTCCAGGCCCTCAATTCAAGCCACAGTACCAGCACACACAAAAAAGTTTAAAATAAACAGAGCACTGTCATCTATTAATAATTTACTATTATTAAACTTTGTGGATTGTCATTAAGGAAAAAAAACCCAAGATGTACTTATAACACACAACATTTTTATATTATTAAGGAAGCAAGTCCTATGTGCTAGGCTTTGAGTCCTCTTGGATATTTACAAAGCCCAAGTAACTCCACCACTGAACAGAATTCCATTGCAGTTCTGAAATGACTACTTCAACCTGTCTGCTGAAATATGAGGCAGAAAGAGACTAACATGATCAGATAGAGTCGTTGAGATGGCCATGCGGTCAGCATGCAAATCTCCAGCATGTCCGTTTCCTTTTGTTGGCAAAGGGGTGATAGTAGCAAGCCCTCTGAGCAGAGGGCTTTCTTAGAAGCTAGAAATGCAGCTGGACTGATAGTCACTCACTGAACTAATGGGCCAAGAAACTTCCTCTCTCCACTCCATCCCCAATGGCCCATGCTCAAGTGCCTGTATTGCCTTAGGCCTCCAGATGAGTGAGCAACCAACTTATTGCCTTTGTTGGCTAGTAAGGAAGAGAAAAAAAAGTCACCCTAATATTTTCATGTAAGTTACTTAGAGAATATAAACTAAAACCTTTTTCCATTTAATTCCTGATGTAATTATTAAATAGCTTGTTTTTCAGAGAAATCTTAGAGTCTACAGTCCACTGGATACACAATTGAAAGTTTGTACTACGATAATTAGACCTATTATAGCCCAGTTCTGAGTGCTAATGAAACTTTGAAATTTTATTACCTGACAAATTTATTCTGCAAAATCAGATTTTACCACATGAAACATCAACTGCATTTTTTTTTTTTTTTTTTTTTTTTTTTGGCCAGTCCTGGGGCTTGGACTCAGGGCCTGAGTACTGTCCCTGGCTTCTTTTTCCTCAAGGCTAGTACTCTGCCACTTGAGCCACAGCGCCACTTCTGGCCATTTTCTGCATATGTGGTGCTGGGGAATTGAACCTAGGGCCTCATGTATATGAGACAAGCACTCTTGCCACTAGGCCATATCCCCAGCCCCGATCAACTGCATTTTTAAAATAAGGATTTAAGGGCTGGGAATATGGCCTAGTGGCAAGAGTGCCTGCCTCATATACATGAGGCCCTGGTTTCAATTTTCCAGCACCACATATACAGAAAATGGCCAGAAGTGGTGCTGTGGCTCAAGTGGCAGAGTGCTAGCCTTGAGCAAAAAGAAGCCAGGGACAGTGTTCAGGCCCTGAGTCCAAGCCCCAGGACTGGCCAAAAAAAAACACAAAACAAAAACAAAAACAAAAGTAAGGATTTAAGATATAGTTAACTTGATAATAATCACATGCTACTGAGGCACAAATATATCATAGAAAATACACCTGCTTTAAGTTTAATTTTTGCATTACAGAACCATAAAAATAATACTTAAGGGGCTGGGAATGTGGCTTGGTGGTAGAGTGCATGCCTAGTCCTAGGTTTGGTTCCTCAGTACCACATAAACAGAAAAAGCCAGAACTGGTGCTGTGGCTCTAGAGGTAGAGTGCTTCAACAAAAAGAAGGAAGGGACAGTGCTCAGGCCCTGAGTCCAACCCCTAGGACTTGCCAAAAAAAAAAAAAAACCCTCCAAAAACAAAATAACACTTAATGCATATATTTTAGTAGTATTTCACTAATTAAAAAGTATAAAATGTAAATATTTTTTTTAAATGTAAATATTTTAACTCTTATAAAGAAAGAAGGGTAAAATTAAGCCTTAAGCCTTGTATATCAAAGATCTAAGGAAAGGTTAAACAGGTAAAAAGGCTACAAAGGTAAATAACAATTTTAAGTGCCAGGGAATGATGAGCAAGATTTAGAGGACATTGGTAAATTAGAGAATGAGAACAGGATGTAGGGGCACATCACTGGTAGAAATTACTACTGAAGATCTCCTTCTGGGATGAGGGGCAAAGTTTATGGACATTTGTTGTGTCACTGTGCTTCATAACATACATGTATGCTACATAGAGTCTCATTTCAAAAATGCTTACAGACAAAAGAAAATACCTTTGCCTTCATACTCAGTGTTGTCTTTTGCTACAGCTAGGAAACACAGTAGCCTCCCTTATGTATGGTTTTGTTCTTTGTAAAGTTTTCATAGAGTTATAGTTACTCTTGGTCAATCCTACTCTGAAAATATGAAGTGGACATTTTTAGAAGTAAGTAACTGATGAGCTTGAGGTTGCAGTTCTGAGTAGCATGATGAAATCTCCTGCTCTTCAGCTCTCTGTCCCACCCTGTGCATCATCTGTTAGTCCAGTATATTCTCTCTGTATATGCGAGCAGCCTCTAGCCACTTTGGCTATCAGACCATGATCTTGTTATTACAGTGCCTATGTCCAAGGAACTTTGATTTTACAAGTAATAGTTGCAAAGTACAAGAGAGAAAAGATGCTGCCAAGTTGAATATGTCAAAGAGAAGTCATAAAGGGTTTCTTTTAAGTGAAAGTTGAAAATGATCAATTTAAAAGGGAAAGAAAAGACATTATATGCAGAGGTTGCTATGATCTGAAGTAAGAATGAATCTTTGGTCTATAAAATTGTGAAGGGGTAAAAATGAATCTAGGGTAATTTTGCTGCCACACCTCAAAGTGTAAAAGTTATGGCCACAGTGTGTGATAAATACTTGATTAAGATGGAAAAGGCATTGAATTATGAGGCTCAGTAATACCTGTGGTTTTAGATATTCAATGGGAGTCTTTGATTGTGTCCTTCACAGATAAGGACATGACTACTGTTTGTTTTATTATCTGCATAACATCGACTCATTATTAGGTTATGTTGGCAGTCTAATATTATACCTAGAAAAGATATGGAATACATTTTATATTGTGCACATTTGAAAATCATTGCCAAGAATGATGTCAAATTTCAGATCCCAGCCAATTTTTTGGCCAACTGGATTCTACTTCTGAGACATGTAAAACTATTTATCTTGCACAAAAATCTGGCAACTGTATTAAACACTTTTTATGCTGATGTATTAGGTGCCCTTAGCAACCTAATAAATACAAAATAACCTCAAGGATTCTCTTGAAAAATCAGCTGATTCCATCATTATGGTTACTGTTGTAATAAGGCCTATTAAATGCAGATGGAACTTGATGGCTATCCATACAAGCACTTAAATTTTAATTTAATACCACCATCTTTAGTCTTTTGCTTTAAGAAAGGTAGCACATAATGAGCAGAGGGAAATGGATCAGATCATTACCTCACAATGTGTGGTATCTAGTGATTTCTCATTCATGATTAATTTCACCGAATTTAATTGTATGCAACTAAACAACTTGGAACTGTTGTTTAGCAGGTGGATGCTCCAGCTGCTGGGTGCCACTCAATGTGGCTTGCAGCAGAAAAGGCAAGAGTGACTCAGATCAGAGGAGCGCCTTGTAAATCAGCCACATGAGCCCCGAGACATCCATCAGGGCGGTGTGCCCTTTCTCCATGGCTGCCGTCATGAAGTCATGGGCCTGCCATGGGGCTAACATATTATTAAAATAAATCACTGGCCTGGAGACTTGCGTTTAAATGCCAATTAACTCATAAGTAAGTGGGAAGAAGCTGACTTGTCTCACCCAAAATGTTGTTTGGAGAAGTTGCTGAATTACCACTGTGGGTTGAGGTCTCTACTTTCACAGATGCTGAAACTCAGAGAACAAGGGGTCAGATCATGTGCCTTAGAAAGCCAGCCTTGGGGTTTGCTTAAAACCACCACCTCCACACCCAGTATTCTTCCACAAAGAGAGAGGCAATGAGCTTACAAAAGCATCAGCAGGATCATGAATTTGAAGAACATGAACTGGTCATTGATGGTGAAATGAACTGAACAAATTTAAAAAAATCACAAACATTTGCTCTTTGGTTGAATTCCTTTCTACTGCACAAAATAGCTGCTACATTGGAGAGCCCACTGGGATGAAAACTGCTTCAGTTGGGTCTTTCCCTTTATCACTGAGTTTCTTCCTAGGCAGAAGCTCAAAGGCATACAAATCCACTGTCTCGGGATGAAGACCTACAAAGTATTCTAAACTTGTAGCATAGTGGGACCCCTGCAGGCTGCTTTTCCTCACTGGCATGTGGCAGTAATGCAGAGGGCTCTTTGCACAGCATTTTTACTCCAATGCCAATTTCAAATTTCCATTTGTTCCATGGATACTGAAGTCTTATTTCTGAAGGACAATATACTCCACAAAATCTACTCAAGGATTTTGAAGAGTCTTCTCTAGAACTCTGAGACTCTTTCCTTGTTTCCTCACCCTGAGCACTCTAGTAACCTACCTCTTTGGCTCAGATACTTTAGTTTCAAGGATTGCTGTCAGAATGGATTCTCTGTCCTTATGATGAACGATTGCCTTTGGATAAAGAGTTTTCTCCTGCCCACACATTGTTCTTTCTCATGACAGCTACCCTTAGTGATAACTTTGATTTCAAAGGAGTTCTACTTGTTGATTTGCTTACTTCATTCATAAAAACCTGAAATGCTCACAGATGAAGGGGGTTTACCACCACATTTAGTTTATATAGATTTAGACTACCATGGAAACAACCAAGGCTTCCTGGTAAGAAAGCATAACAAAACATAGCATTTGAGCTGTCTCTGTCCCTCTTCCTAGCAACCTAGAGACATGCTATTAAAACTCATGGCCTATTAAGTCATTACTTTTTTATCCAGCTTATCCAAAACAATCAAGTAACAAACCATAATCTAAAGGCATCCACATGGCCACAAGCCCAACTGGAGTACTTTCTTTGACCTGGCTTATAGCTGTAGCTTTTCTAAGACATCACCATAAGCAGTGATTCTAACAGGGTCTCTAAAGTACCTTCAAGATTATTTCCAGGATCCATCTCTTCCATCAAGATGAGAGTGCCTCTTCCCTAGAAGAGGGTGCTTTGACCAAATTAAAGGGCAAAAATGATCAACAAAGGCTACTTTTCAGCATCTAGTATTTCTCTGAGGCTTTAATCTTTGCATTGTGCTGAGTAGGGTCAGGTTATTCCTTTCCAACTACTGATCAGGCCATAGACATTCCCTTAGCTTGGCCAGCCCAGCCCAGCCCAGGGACAGAAACATGTCAAGACTAGTCCTGCTTGCCTGAGTGTTTAGTTTCAAATTAGGGCTCAAGAATATGCATATCTTCTCTCTGCTCACCTCTGAGAGCAACCAGGCAAGTAACTTCATCCATGCAGATTCCAGGCAGTTTCCAACACTAGACATTGCTTCCTTCCTCAAATAAAGAGAATTAATCTTTATTTCCTTTATCTTGTGGCTCAGTCCCTTTGCCATTCTAAATGCTTTTCTTGTTAGAGGATTTATTTTGGCTTTAGCCTTATTGAGGAATGTTGGATGCATTTACTAAACATTACAGTAATGATACTGCTGAGATTTAAAATAGTGATTTTGAAAGAAGGCCAAGTCACTGGCAGGTGCTTGTGTGGTTGCACACCTGCAGGAGTGTGTACCTATACATGCTTTTGTCTCCTTTCTCTTCTTCTCCACTGCCTTTTTTCTTTGTTTTTGAAGGTCAAACATTTTGACATCCTTGTATTGTTTCCTCACTGAAGACAAAAGAAGTTCCAGAGATGCCTCAGAATTTAAAAAAAAATCTTATTTCTAACATGACATATGAGGACAGGGATTAAGACATAAGACTTTCAGACAACTTCAGAAATCATAGCAATCAGAAGAAAATGTGTAATTAAAAAAATTGGTCTTCCCTTCCAACCAAAATCGAGAGACACAGGGTAAAAAAAAAGACAAACAACTACAAAAGCAATATATACAAACTGTTTGGTGAAAATGAACTGAACAACTGAACAACTCATGGGGTGGAGAGGGAAAAGGGAGGGGGAGGGGGAATGAGGGACGAGGTAACAAACAGTACAAGAAATGTATCCAATGCCTAATGTATGAAACTGTAACCTCTCTGTAATTCAGTTTGATCATAAAATATATATATAAAAAAAGAAAAAAAATCGGTCAACTTAGAATTTTACATGAACAAGAAATAATTTCCCTTTATCAATGCAGAACTTAGGCATTATGCAGTACCAAAATTTTAAGTTCTTTGCTTTTAATCAATAAAATATATATTTTATAGAAATTTCTATTAATAAATTTGACTATGCATATAAATTCCATTCAAAGTAAGTTACCTCAAATGAAAACAAGTTTACATTAAAAAATAGGAGTTAGAGTAAAAATCTACAAAATTTCATTTGAAAAAAAGTCTCATTTGAGCTTTTCTTTTTGACTTATTTTGATCTGAAAATGATTTTCTACACTAAAGCTTATATTTCCATCAACCTTCCTGCCTAGGACCCTAAGAAATGTCTGCAAACCCATAATGTTTTCTCAGGGGATTTCATTACTGAAAGGGCTCATTAGGAAAGACATTAAAATACAAATTACCTCATAAACTATTTAGTTGTGTACCCAATGGGAGTGTGCTTATTAGGGCCCAAGTTTTTCACAAATAGAGCTAATCAATTAAGCTTCATTAGAAAATGAAGGCTTCTCGAACAGAATGGAAAAAGTCAAGGATTAGCCACAAAAGAATTAGAAAGAGCACCAACTCCTAGAACAATGGCTAAAGGTAATTTATCGTTTTGGATGGAGAAGGTATTCATGTATAGTAGTTGTTTGGGGGCAGAATCTCCTCAATTCCAAAAATTTCTAGGCCAATGTTTTCAGGATTTCTATACTACCAACCAGGTGAAAGTATTAACCAGTGGAAGCCTGCATCTCTACCAATCTCTAAGGTGATGTAGAGGGTCCTGAACCCCATTTTAAGCAGCAGGACTTAGGTTGTGTCATTTAGAGGCAAGTAGACTTCATGATATTAAAACAGGCCACTTCACACTGGTGTGGCATTGAATGGAAATTTTCTACCAGTTACATGGAGTAAGGGACTAAGAAAGTTATTAGTAGACTAGCCTTCTAATCAAAGTTGTTCTCCCTTTGTGTTTCTGGAGAATTTACTTTGTTTAATATATAATTTATTATATAATACTGAAAAAGTGTACCATTGTTAAACTGGGTTTGTATTTTTCTTAGAGACTTGTTTTTCGGACATAATTTTATGTTGTTTTTCTTTCCTTTTAATGCTGATTCTGGCTAGTGCTGTATTACTTGAAGCCCTCATTTTGCTAATTAATTGGAGATAGAATCTCCAATCTTCAAATCATGTTCCTCTAAGCCTCAGCCTCCTGAACAGTTAGTATTATAGACATGAACAACCAATGCTGGACTTATTTTAAATGTTAATTGGAACAGAATAATTGTACATATTTATGGAGCACAGTGTGACATTCCTAGATGTGTGTGCAATGCATACTGAAGAGTTCAGAGTAACTGGAGTATATAGCATTTCAGACATGAATTGCTGTCTGCTAGTATTACCCCGCTCTGTTGTAGAACATTAGAAGTTAGTTGCCATCTCCAGTTGCATCCCTGTAACCACTGGCATGATATTAAGACCTCAACCTCAGCATGTTCTGAGACTGTCTATGGATTCAAGAAGTAGCACATACACTTTCTGCCAAATCCCAGGCTGTTCTCCAGATCACTATCAACTTCCATGATGAAGAATGTGGCCAAATAAGAGCAAGCATCCCATTGGATTAATAATGGAGAGATACAGTATCAGAACCTCAAAAGCTATTGCAGGTTCTATGCTATAATTAAGGATTGTTCCTCGTAGCAAACACAAAAGTTTAAGTGCTTCTTCCATTTGTACCTTTCAAAACTGCTCAATGAATTTCAGGCCAATCTATAAGCTATGCATCACTGAAGAATCTCATCACTGGAAAGACCAACCTTGCACCACCCAGCTCTCCAGATTTTGTATAGAACTTATGCTGAAATTCAACATCATATTTTACAAAAGTAAATATGGGTCATGGTTTTTATATAAGATTTAAAGATTTGCTTATGAAAACTGCAATGGGCTTTGTGTTCCTTCCCTCCTACCCTGTCCTGACCAAATTCATATGTTGAGGTCCCAGTTGTCAATATCTCAGAATGTGACTGCATTTGGAGTCATTAGTTGACCCTAATCCAATAGGAGACACAGCCACAGCACATAGGGAAGACTGTGTGAAGGGATGGCCATCTGTAAGCCAAGGGAAGGCTGAGAACAGACCCACTCCCACTCCATCCTTCAGTCATTCAACAGAACTAGCCCTGCTGAAGGCTTGAAGTCTCTACAATGGAGAGACAATACAATTCTGTTGTTTAAACCACATATGCCTGTTGCATGCTATGGAACCTCTAAACTTCCTTCCTTCCTTCTTCCCTTCTTCCTTCCCTCCCTCCCTCCCTCCTTTCTTCCCTTCCTCCTGCCACTCTTTAAAAAAAAACAAAACAGCCTTGAATCACTGGGAGAGTGAGCCAGGGTACCTTAGAGTCTACACTGCCCTCCACCTCTCAACTCCCACATTGTGAAAGCAAAGAAAGAAAAAGCATGATCACTGGATCATGGTCGGAAAACTTGTGACTGTATTGAGATGAGTGTATGGGGGCTAGTTATTAAAATTATATTTTAAGAAAATATAAGTATGTTCTTTTGATGAACAGAAAGTTTGTGCTACATTGTTAGCAATGAAGAGATGAGTGCTTGCTCTCCTTCTAACATGAAGTACATAGATAGGACAGCTACAGTTAGGTGTAATCATTCTATAGGACATCTCCATTACTCCAATCTCTGCTTTCCAATGCTAAAGAGAATCAATCAATTGCTCTGACATCAAAAAGTCACAGTATATCAATCGGATGTGAGAACAGCACACTGTAGCTATTTTTAAGAGCTATGAAAATGTCAATACTGCAATCTGGTGGGAGATGTGTCTTCTGCCAAGGATGAAGCTCAGGGACATTGATTTCTATTGTTTTATGACCATCAATTCCTCTGCTTTCTAAAGCTAGTGATGGTGCAGAACTGCTGAACAACAGAGTTCATAGTAAAAAAGAGAATGTTGAAGACATAGTTAATTCCACAAGTATTGAGATGTCTTAAGAGAAAGTAGTGCATATTTACTGATGAATGCTTACTATACAAAAGCTGTTCTCAGTGTTGTTTCGGAGACAGATCGCCCTCAGGGAGAATGTGTTTTCTTTCCTCTCTCTGAATTTCAGGTGGCAGCCACCAAAGCAAATAAAACTCCTTGTCCTCTGGGATGACAGGAGGGGAACCCCGTCCCACCATGGTCTCCATTCCTCTATCAACATGGAAGGGCTCTTAAATACATTACTGAATAAAAGGCTTTTGTGGGCAGCCCTGGGAAAGTAACCATCTCTGACATTTCTTGTGAAGAAAACTGTTTTCAGTTCTGAATGACTGACTTTTAAACACACTCTGGGAACACCACCCACGTGTGAGAATTGCAGCCTGCCTTCCTTAGAGTTGTCTCGAGAAGATCCACCTGGAAACTCTGGGGGTAAAACAGTCTCTTGAAATATGCCCAGTTCCTCAGCAGTTTTGGTAATGCAAATAGTCAAGTAGAAATCAGTTCATTTCACAAGTGTATAAAAACTCCTCATGTGGCCAGGTACTCTACAGGCTAACTATGTGTTCCTAGGGTTGAGGAGCTCAAAGCATATGACTCAGACAGAGGACTGTTCTGTTGTATCTTATTTTTCCTGAATAAATATCAACTTCATGTTAGGAATATACCACCAATTAACAATGAGAACATAATAAAATTCCCTCTTTCTCCTAAACTCCCCATTGTTTTCTTAAGATTCCAAAAGTTAACATGTTGTTTAACTTTTTTCTACTAGGTAAAGATAAAGAAGCAAGTCTCAATGACCAAATTTTAGAGGGTATTTTAAATAATAGTCTGGAAAACTGTTTCCTGCATATTTTGACTATTATTTATACAATTTCTCAAGCTCTGTCTTGGACCTGGGTCTCAATACACTGTCTATATCTTTGTTAAGAAGAACTTTCTCTGCCATTCCCTTTAGTCCTCTCTCTGGATGGCTGGTAGAGTTCTTCCAGAATGATATCTGTGACAAATGAGTTCCAAACAAATATCCATCATAACCCAAGGAATGAAGTCAATTGATATGTCACGAGCAGGACCTCAACCACAGAAGCATTTAATGGAGGAAAAGTGGCTAGTGACAGATCCATGAATTTAGAGAATCACTGCCCCAGGTGAGTTTTATGAGATCTGAATTATATAGCTCAGAGAATAAAATTTATGCATTTTTACTGGTGTTTGTACTGAATTTTCCCAAGTTATCTTCCCTGTAATTCACCTAGAACTGTTAGCTAGATTTTTGCTTCCAATCTACATATTTGCCTGTGACTTGCATAATCCTTCACACTCCCCTCCCTAAATCCCCCTTTTCCTGAACTAATCCACACTAACACCATTTAGAAAGGAGACTATTCCCTGTAATCTGGCACAGCCAAATAAACTCCCATTGTATAGAGAGCCTTCAGCCTTCTTAGTGGAAATACATTAATGGATATGTCAGTGGGAGGGAAAGCCTTGGCTTCTCAGTTGCTTGCTGGACTCCAGCTCCTTAAGAACTTTGTGAAACTTCAACACTTTTTAGCCAAGATAAGGAAGGTTAACTACCTCACTTTCTGAATCCTTATATATCACAAGGAACAACAACTCCACAAAGCAGAAAACTGGCTGGAACCTACAATTCTCCTTGCCTGCTTATTCTTGAAGTAAGCAGTCTCTCTTTGGAACTCAAACATACTTTTTTTTCAGTATTTCTTAATGACCTGTATCTTGTGAAGGAAATGTACGTAAGGAAATACACTTTTAGAGGTTGTGATTGTTGATGTAGTTTTATAAAACCCACAATTTAAAAATGTATGATAGGTTATTGCATTAAGCAAAAATAAACACATTTTTTAAAAAAAAAGAATTGCTTTCCCTTTTTTGTTTTATTTTGGTGGTACTGGGATTTAATGCTAAGCAAGCATTCAATCACCAAGCTACATCTCAACCCTTTAAGATTTTTTATTTTGAGGCAAGGTCTAGCAAAGTTGATAGGCTGGCTTTGAACATGCTATTTTGTCTCAATCTCCTGAATAGCTGGGATTACAAGTATGTACTAGTAGGCCAGCTAGTGGCCATCTAATGTTTTAATGCTGTTTTCCCTAGCATCTCTAGATTTCAGCTTGCTCTATTTGTTCTCCCTGGAAAACCAACCCCTCCTATCCTCAGATTGCCTTCTGCTAGTGCTATTGCATGGGATTTCAGTGATGGTGGGAATATTCCTATCTAGCCTCCTTGATAACAGTAGCCACACATGTGTGACTTTATCATACTTGGCTTTATCATAATTCTTATCACACTACACTTAATCATTTGTGTGTTTATCTGATTCCCCCATGACAATATAAATTCCTAAAGGTTTGTATTTGTATATTATTTATAGTTAGATATCCAAGATGCTCTGCTGCTGGTATTATCTGTGTTCTAGGTTGTGTTTATCACAACAGTCAGCTTGGCTTTTCATTCTTGAGACACTAGCTACTGAACCCATGTACTTGGAATTGTGGCTAGTATAAAAAGTCAGAACTGACTTTTAAATATTATTTTAATGAAATTAGAATTCAAATAGCCACATGTGGCTGGCCAGAGGCTACTACCTTGGAGAGTACCAGTCTTTAACTCATCTGAGAAATCTTTCTGTAAGTCAGCAAGAGGTCTCATCACCATCAATGTGAAGGTAGGCGAGACATTTCCTTTGTACATGGCTTTATGTATTTATCTGATTCTCCTCTGAGAACCTCCTAAAGGCTTAGAATTGTATCTATTTACAGTTGTCTAAGAGCAAAGCATAAATTGGCATTCTAAAAGTGCTCTGAATGATTGCTCTGAATGAAAGGCTGAATGAATGGACTGATTTGCTCAGTGGACTTCTAGAAACACTCTTTATAATAAATCCACAAAACCGATATTTTGGAACAAAATGAACTAAGAGATTAATGGTGATGATGTGACAAATTGTCTAAGGAGCATATGCAGCTCTTAAGCTTATCTTTCCTTACAAACTCAAACTCTTGTCTTCTGCATAACTGGAATTTAGGAACAACTCCTTATAGATTCCTCTGGTCATGCAACCATGACTGTGTCCAGATTTTTTTCTTTAAGCAAATTCCCAGGAGACAAGCTGACTGCAATGATGAAGTGAGATACACATGCTTTTTCACTGTGATCCCATGTTCTCACATGCCCCATACTGCTCTACTGAACAGCTGGACCCATTCATCAAACTTGAAAATAATTGGGTTTTCACACTCTATTATCATGGGTATGGGTGTTCCAAAGGACTTGTTGGCAAAGAGTCCTCATAACCATATCCTATGGATGCAACTGTCTCTATCCAAGCATCTGGGGACCTCTATCCCTTTCACTAACATTTCTTCCAAGTGCTCTTGGAGAGCATAGCTGAAGCTCTCATCCTGATCATGAAGTTTGCATGTATTTTGCAAAATAAATAAATAAATCTCTAAGTTGGTCTACCACTATTTATGCCATTCTAGGTTACGTAGTTCAATCTCAGGCTTGCATATATTAAAAAATATTTGTAGGCGCTGGGAATATGGCCTAGTGGCAAGAGCGCTTGCCTCCTACACATGAAGCTCTGGGTTCGATTCCCCAGCACCACATATATGTAAAACGGCCAGAAGGGGCGCTGTGGTTCAGGTGGCAGAGTGCTAGCCTTGAGCGGGAAGAAGACAGGGAAGGTGCTCAGGCCCTGAGTCCAAGGCCCAGGACTGGCCAAAAAAATAAAAAAATAAAAAAAAAATATTTGTATAATTTAGAATGATTTGTATAGGCATAGTAAAAGTCTATTTTAAGCAATGGAATTTAATGTAAATTTCTCTGTGAACTTTTAGTCTTCAGTGTAATTTTTTCCATAATATTTTAACATTAAAATGTTTAATGGTATAAATATTTTTATTCCTGTTTGTGAACTAACAAGCCATAAAATAGCAACATGTGTTTTAAATTTGAAAAACAAAAACACTGCAGAAAACTATGTTTTCTAAGATATCTTTGGCTATTTGAAAAAAATGTAAGAGTCATCTTCACTTTTCTGGATTTCAATTGACTGGCAAATTCAAAATAACAGCTGTCTGATTCCCATGGGTTTCTATATCCACATCTCTGTAAAGGGCACAGAACTGAGTGCATTAGTCAAAATAGGACTTGAGTTCTAGAACTGATATTTTATCTCAGCTTGGCTAAAGGATCAAAAGTAAGTTATTTAATCTCTGTTTTCCACCATTTTCTCCCAAGACTATACATTTTATCCAAGAATATTTTAAGCACTATAAAGTAAGCTAATAAATGAAAAGGATCCTTTCAGGCAGAAAAAAAAAAACAAAGGAAGGAAGAAAAGCACATAGAGAAAGAAATTGCCATGTGTCTAATGATTTCCCAGTATTGCCTCACTTAATTTCCATGATGACTCTATATAGAAAAGTTCTTTGGACAACCCCATTTTAGAGATAGAAAAATGAAGGTTCTAATGAAGCAGCCAGGTCATGCAACTAGGAACAGAAGCCAGGCTGTCTGGTTCTAGTGATTATTTGTTCTAGCCAGTATTTTATCCTGCTTCTCAAATATAAAAATAAAAAAGTGTAAGAGGCTTCAACTCAGAGTTTCAACATTGTCCCTTATGTTTTTCACTCAAGATTGGTGCTCTACCACTTGTACCACACCTCCACTTCTGGCTTTTTGTTGGTTCATTGAACATAAGAATCTTTGCTACCTGGGCTGGCTTTGAACCATGATCTTCAGATCTAAGCCTCAGATAGGATTATAGCCATCAGTGCCCAGCTCATCTCACTCTTAAATCCTTAGTGAACAGTGGTTCTCATATGAGGCTCACTTAAGAGTCTGTGAGTAGTGTGAAAAACTTTCATGGATTACAATGTGAGCTGGCAGCAAATGTTACTGTTAATGACAAAAAAACCTTAGTGCTTTCCAATTTACTATTCAAAATTTCAAATATTAAAAAACAACCCTCAAATTCCATGGCATGTAGTAATTTGCTAGGGTATAGATATAAATGTTGTCCTCTACTTGGGAGTGAAACAGGGCAGTCAATTTGGCCCTTTAACTGTTGCTTGTTGCCCTGGAAGGAGGAATATGATGTGCTACATGCATACATTTGGGGAATAACAACATAAACCACAAAACTACTCATCAGAAAATGAGATGGGGAGAGGGGGAGGGGGGGCAGATAATGAGGACTGAAAGAAAGAGAAGGACTGGTAAACTGATGGATAAATATTAGTTGGATAATTGGAAGCAAGTGATCATGGAGATTTTGTTGTTTGCCAAGTCAAAGAAATAGAACTCAGTGCCTTCTACATACTAGGCCAACACAGTATCGTTCAGTTATATCCTCAGCCTGTCATACTTCTTTTGGGTTAACTAAAAGATCAAAGCATGGAGAGTCACATCTTTCCTAGCATTGCTAAGAATGTGGGCTCTGGAATTTGTTGTTGTTGTTATTGTTGTTGTTTGTGCTAGTTCTGAGGCTTGAACTCAGGCTTGGGTACTTTCCTTTAGCTTTGTTCACTGGAGGCTAGCAATCTAACACTTAAGCCACAGCTCCAAGTTCCAACATTTTGGTGGTTAATTGGAGATAAGAAGAATCTTATGGACTTTGCTTCCCTGGCTGGCTTCAAACTGTGATCAGCCTCTTGAGTAGCTAGGATTACAGATACAATTTACCATATCTGGTAGAATGTAGGCTCTGGTGTCAAGTGTGAATTTCAGATCCTTGATCTTCCATTTTTTAGCTGCCTGACCTCAGTCATTATCCTCTGTATATCAGTTTGTTAGCCTGTAAACATGAGGGCAGCTACTGTAGAGAATTAAATTAGAAAATAAGTATAAAGGTATAGGTCAAGTACTTGCTACCTCTCTTTCACCAAATCTCTACCACATAAAAAGCATACAGTAAGATGGCCCAGGATCAATACTAAATGTGTATTCAATATTATTATATTATATAACTATCATTTAACAGGTTGGTGTTTTATGCCTGTTACGCCAGGTATTCAGAGCCCTGCCTTCAGGGAGCCAGACAATGGTAAGGGGGGTAAACAGGACTTCACTCAACTTATAATAATGAACATCATCCCATGAGAATTAAGCCATTTGTATTTACTGTCTAATTTTCTTGTTTCAGAATGAATTCAGTCCCATGTAGGCCTCCAGGGGTGATGAGAAATTTTAACTAACATAAATCCATATATTTACACAGTGACTAGTGAATGGAAAATGTTCAGAGATTGATATTTTAAAAATGGGATAAAGGCAGGAGCCATATAATCCTATTCAGGTCCTGTGTATGACAACACTACATATTTTTTGTTTATTGGAAGCACTTTCTTAAAGATCTAAATAAACAAAAGCTTTGTTAGATAAACACAAAAATGTAAATGAACCACATGAATATTCCTGAGGAAGCCAACAATTTTGCAATATATAAGCTCAATAAGTGCAAATTAGAAACTTTCAGACTAGGGAGGGAAAAGAAACCCCACAACATTCTGCTTCCAAGCAAAAATGTGGTGTTAAACAACCACAAAATTCTCCTTCTCTCCCATACACAAAAGCAGTAAACTATTAAACATAGTCTTAGGGAATGAAAGTATATTTAGTAAAGTAAGAGAATAAAGCTGGTTCATGACTGAGAATTTAAAACAGGCAGCCACAGGACAGCTTGCTCTATTATCACTAGTTTCTTGAATTCAGGTATTGATCCCAAATCAGGTCCCGCTGCCTTTTGTTACTTGAGAGTCAGGGACAGAAAGATTCTTTGAGTCTAGGAATGCAAGACCATCTTTAGCTAACAGTGAGACTTTATAATAAGCAAATAAGGGTGTGAGAGTGGAGGAGAGAGGAAGGGAGCCATGAAAACTGCCCCACAAAGCATGGAGAATGGGCACTGGGTATGTAGCTCAGTGGTAAAGCAGGCAAGGCCCTAGGTTTGACTCTCTGTACACAAATAAATAAACATGTAAATTAATAAATGGCAAAGTACAACAGGTTTGCTTAGAAAGGAATGAAGTAGCCAAACACGTAGAAAATTATGCCCAACATTAAATATGAGCAAAAAAAGGCAATGATTCAGTTAAAACATACTAATGCTTAATATTTCTGAAAGTACTTTGAAGCAGACACTCTCCTGTAAGGTATAAGAACTTTGACAGTGTTCAGTCTTTCAAATTTTTTACTCCTTTCACCATGTTAATCCTAATTCTGAAATTCTTCTAAAAAAAAAAAAAGGACTGAGCCATACCTCAAATTCAAAGGCCAATAAGAAATTTAACAGCTGTAGGCTTGTACATAGCTAGAAATAATGCAAATAGTTAATTTTTTTGTGTTATCCATGAGATAAACTACATCATCATTAAAATGTTTTTAAAAGACCATCATAAGACAAATTCTTATCATATAAAAAGAAAGCTAAAATGCAGGCTATAAACTCTACATTTTAATATGAACACAGTTTTAATGCATTACATAATTAAACAGGGAGGAAAAGACAAAAGAAAAATTCAATTTTAACTATTCCCCAAGGCTTACACACCATGCATTAATTATGACCCAAACTACATTGGAATTCATGAATTTAAGTTTTTTAAAGCACTAAAGTCTTGGGTTTACCTTAAGGAGATTTCAATATTAAAGTATCAAGGAACTTGATTTAAGGCTATGTCATCATTGGAGCATGCCACATCACAGGCCCAGCAACCCAAAGGTCTCATGAAGAATGTCTCTGCTGAGCTTCTCTGGGCTGTGGCTGGCAGAGCCCCCAGGCTCCAATATAGACATCTGGAAAATTATGCACTTGCTCTTGTCCAAACATTTCTCTCCCACTAGCTTGTCATAGGTCTTAGAAATTTACCATTTAAGAACCCATCATTTAAGTTAAAATCCTATCCTGTCCCTGAAAAACAAAAACAAACCAGATCATAGAGGCATATTAAATAGCTGTAACAGTCTATTAACAAACATTTTGTGAATATTCAGAGTGTGCTGAGATATGCTAAGCTGGGGACATGAAGTAAAATGAACCCCTTTCAAGGCTTTTGCAGGTAGGTGCTGAGACAGGTGTGCAGACAATGGCAATGTCATTTTGCTCCAAGAAGAAGAAAAAAGCCTGGAGAAAGTGGAGTCTACCCTTAGTAGAAAGCATGGCTCTTCCTATCTGGGGGAAGGCAAAAAGTCTTTCCAAGAAAGTGCACAGAGGGGTTGGGTGGGAGGGAGGGAGAGAGGGAGAGGGAGAGGGAGAGGGATTTTGACAGAGGACAGAGTTCACAGAGTCTTCTTGGAGGTGCTTTTGAACCTGTTATCCTGATGTGCTAAACTGTGTGGAGAAGGGTCTGGAAGTGATAGGAAATGAGGCTTAAGTGTCTCATGCCTTGTGGTGTATCTCTATGTAGGTTGCCAAAAGAGAAAAGAATGTTCCAGAAGAGGGTACAAGGGAAGCACTTTACAACTGTGGAACTGTACCCAAATGGGTTCTTTATCTCAGATCCTAAGTCCTATATTGAAATCAGGTTCCTGAGTTGCCTGAAACATGAGGCCACAGTTGTATAGAAATCTCATTCTTAAATGCACTGTCTGTTCTGGTGCATAGTTTCAAAATGAAAAGAGAATAACTGCTCTATGTCTTTTATTGTTGGAACTTTTTATCCCATGAATCTAAAGATAATTCTAAGGTATGCTAAGGCAAATATAGCAATCAACTACTCTCCAATTAGCTGTTCAAAGTAACAGGATAAAAAATACCAATAGGAAAAATGTACTGTCTGTTATTTAAAAACTGGGTTCTTTCTTCTGTTTTCTTAAGAAAATAAACCCCTGAAACTTTGCTATCTTCTGTAATATCACAGCTTCTACCTCCTCAAAAGAGATGGGTTTTCTGACCAATCTTTGGTTCTTACCACATAGAAAACAAATCAAGGCAGAGCCATTACCCAGAAGTGCACAGAAAACTTTCATTATTGGTTGTGTTGGCAAAAATCTTGGAAAGTGTTAAGCTACATACATTTCAAGAAAGAGATCAAAACATACTCTGTAAAGCAGAGTTTCCCTTTAACAAGAATTTTCTCCCCCCTGACTTTTCTGACATAAGTGGTACTTATTTACACAGTGTTCTGAAGCAGACAAGGTCACACGTGTGTGCACACGTACACAAATACAAAGAGAAGGCACACCCAAAAACTTTGAGAGGGGATGTTCCTAACCAGATCACGTGTACTTTTCTTGCTCCAATGAATCTGTCTGGCTACAGACTCAGGAACATTAAACTAACACAAAAACAAGACCTAGCAATGCGCGTGCTGGGCTGGATGATAGAAGCAGTGAGCAAATATTGGGATTGTGTTTCACCTATCACCATGGTGACCAAAACAGGGTGGATACTGGCAGAAAGGGAAAGAAATAAAAACGGGGAAGACAATGAGTCCTAGGAGAATGGCTGAGTATGTACATAAGGATTCAGTTGTGACGGTGGAGAAAAGAGAGCCTGAGGAAGAGATAGGATTGTCATAAGATCTATTTCAATGCACCTTTGTGCTTGTGGGAACACAAGCTCAGCTCATCTGTACTCCACACGTGGGATGACGGTACAGAGCTCCAAAAGCTCAAACAAGATCCACATAAGCCAGAAGAAGACAGTGAAGCTTGGAGGAGGCAAAATCAAGGCAATTGCTATTAGAGGTTGAGATGAATTACTCTGTATATAGTCATATGTTGGCTGGCAAATAAGAATAGCAATGTCATGACATGACCACATGAAAAACCAGAATTCATTCATTCAAGTGATCAAATAGATGATTCCCTTCAATTACAAGTTGGCATACAATAGGAGAGCTGTATCCACCATATAACCTGTCCCACTAATCAAATTCTGAATGCACATATATACACACACATGTACACACACACACACACACACACACACACACACACACCTTTAAGAAACAGTTCCTTTAGAAAATGCCCACATAGAAGGCACCAGATGGATTCCTGACAAGTAAATAGGGGTAAAGTTCAATAAATGTGGAAATTGAGATCGGGGTTCTAATTCCCCTTCTTCTCATTAGCTTTGGATCTTTGACAAGTCACTTACTTGAGCTTCCAATGTGTGTTTCTCAAAGGAATGGATTTTCCTAAAATAATCCCCATCCCTCTTCCTTGTTTTGGAATTTGGTCTCTGATGATCTCAAAATTCTTGTTGTCAAGAAAAATGCCAATATATAATCTCACATGCTTGGGGTTCTGTTCACTGGAAATGTTAATTGTTGTCTATTGGGTCTTCTCTTATCTATGATGTCAGGATGTAATCATTTACGGCTTTCCTACGTACACTTCTCTAAAGTAAAGTGAGCAAAATAAAATGTCAAAGGCAAATGAAAAGTCCAACTTTCAGGCAGCAGAGGGAAGTTTGAACTTCTCATAACTCTCAGTGGTGCTGAGATCTTTAGTAACTAGATACGAGCTCAGCTCAAATCTAGCCCTTGTGCTACCTGTATAGAAATAGAGAGAAATTTTCTTTCCAGTATTTAGGTGTAGATAATTTAATAAGCATAAGCTAGGAGGTTGCTGAGACTTAACCATGCCTTTATATCAAGGTATATTTTTATGAATCCCCACTTTTATACATAAAGTTCCCATGGGAATACCAAGGATGGCATGATAAAGTAAAACAGGAAAGGAATCAAAAACTCAAGTGAGCTCAGGGCCTAGTGATGTCACTTTGTGATGTAGGAAAAGTAATGTAACTCCTGCCTGTCTATAAAATGAGATGGTACTATTTTTCCTGGTACTCTTTCAGAGTTGTAAGGCTCCTCCAGTGAGACAGTGTTGCAAAGTGCTCTTGCTTATATAATAAACTCAGAGTGATCCCAGGTCCAAGGGCTATGTCTACATCCTCATACCAGCACTCTATTTTCCAAGCTATGCATGTTCCCAAGTTACTCTCAGCATATGCTTTGAAAAATTAAATGAAGAATACTCATAGGACTAAGTGAAAAAAATATTGTAAGGTACTTCACATAGTTCCTGCTATGTATTTTTAAGTGCTCACTTAATATTAATAGTGACTATTTTCTATCATGGTGCTCTGAGAAGGCAAATTACCTATAAAATGGAACAGATTGAGCTTAGTGTCACACCCCTCAGAAGGATGAGATCTGAGGATCCTGGTTCAAAGCCAGCCTGTGCAAGAAAATCCATAGGACTGTTAACTCCAATTAACCACCAAAAATCTAGAAACAGAGTTGTGGCTCAAATGGTAGAGAACTAGCCTTGAGCAGAAAACGCTCAGGGACCGCTCTTAGATCCTGATTTCAAGCTCCAGGACCAATATTGACACACACACACACACACACACACACACACATACACACTCACAAACACACAAACAAAAGAGACAGGCTGTATATATTACTGGAAGCATATGTAGTTGTTCTTTCTATTGCTGCTGTTGTTTGAGGATCTCACATTATTTCTATTCTTTGGTGTTTTGCACAGTATTTTCAGAGTAGTGAGGCAGGAGCTTTCTGGAGTGAGTTGTCACCTCTAGTCCATCATAATGTTTTGATTACTAGCTACAGGGGCACATGGCTGCTAGCATGACTCAAAGTTCATGAGAGCTTCCTTAGCGTCAATAGCACTTCCTGCCTAGCCACAAAGCTTCTCTAGGCAGACAGCCTGTTCATTCACAGGGTTTTATTCCTACGCTTTTAGGAAATGAAACTAGGGATGATGAAAGCAAGTGGAAAAGTCACAGAACTGCATTCAAGAGGGCCAGAGAGATGTTACCTGGAGACTGTCTTTTCATGGGTATAAACTTTCCAGGCAGGTCCATTTGGAGCCGAGCTTCTCTGTGATTTATCTATTGGACAGTGGGTGGCCAAGGGGCACTGTGGGCAAATAGTCATTCAGCTCAATAATTAGGGAGGGGAAAAGCAAACACAAACACACCCAGGTTGACATTCAAAATAAAGTGAAAATTTAACCATGGATTGCTCACTATACCACCCTAGTTCTTGTCTGCCAATCTGCAAGGAGAAAATCATGAATCAAGAAGAAGCCTTATTAGTGATTTATCATTCCAGCCACAAAAGCATAATCTGGGGTAGGAAATGGGAAGGTCCAAGTTAGGAACTAGCTCTGTGTTTAAATGATGGCTTAATCTCCCAAGTCTCAAGTCCTTGATGTCTTTATTTGTGAAAAGAGATGTCCTCTTTGTCCCTTACACCTCTAAATGGCCTTGATTCTCCAGTCTTTTTGTTTTCCTTCCTTCCTTCATTAATGTATATATTTATACACTTATTCAATTAGATTCAAGACTAAGAAAAAGGTATTGACAATCAATGACCAAAGTATGGCATGACTAATCCATCACAGAGGAAGAAACATTATCAGTATTGATTTCATGCAATTTCTAAGAGGACAATGACATTCTAACTTTTATTTTCCAAAGTACCCACTATTGCTCTCCTCTCAGGGAACAAAATGTGACAGACATTGTTTGCAGATACCATTCAAAGAAATCAGAATCAGCTACTTATTATGGGTAGTTTATTTAGCTTAGAATTTATCTAGGTTTTACTTTGATTATTAGCCCTACCTTTGTCCCCAACTCACTCTGTCTTACCTCCCCTCCTTACTAAGATTTGATTCATTACTTCATCATTTATTACATTATTTTAATTCAACTCTAATTCAGTTTAATTTCAGTTCCACTCATGGGGCTTTTCACAGTTCATGGAGCCTACATGACACAAAGATTCTCTTCAAAGACCTGGCAACTAATCAAGTAAGGAAGATACACATGTAGGACAATAAAAAAGGAGGCAGAGTATAGTGGCTGAGGCAGAAAAAAGAACACAGTGTGGACTGGGAATATGGTCTAGTGGCAAGAGTGCTTGCCTCATATACATGAAGCCCTGGGTTCAGTTCCTCAATACCACATATATAGAAAATGGCCAGATGCCCCTCAGTAGACGAATGGATCAGGAAAATATAGTACATATACACAATGGAATTTTATGCCTCTATCAGAAAGAATGACATTGCCCCATTTGTAAAGAAATGGAAGGACTTGGAAAAAATTATACTAAGTGAAGTGAGCCAGACTCAAAGAAACATGGACTCTATGGTCTCCCTTATTGGGAATAATTAGTACAGGTTTAGGCAAATCACAGCAGAGGATCACAAGAGCCCAATAGCTATGCCCTTTTGAACACATAAGATGATGCTAAGTGAAATGAACTCCATGTTATGGAAACGATTGTTATATCACAGTTGTAACCACTTTCAATGTCCCATGTATATCTGTAGCTTATATTATTGATGATGTTCTTGTATCACCTTCCTGTGGTTGTACCTACACTATCTCTGTAATTTTATCTGAGTATATTGGAAACCGTGTATACTGGTAGTAGAACTAGGAAATTGAAAGTGAATACCAAAATTGAGAGACAAAGGGTAAAAAAAGACAAACAACTACAAAAGCAATACTTGCAAAACTGTTTGGTGTAAGTGAACTAAACACCTCATGGGGGGAAGGGAAAGGGGGAGGAGGGTGGGGGGTATGAGGAACAAGGTAACAAACAGTACAAGAAATGTATCCAATGCCTAACGTGTGAAGCTGTAACCTCTATACATCAGTTTGATAATAAAAATTTGAAGAAAAGAAAAGAAAAGAAAATGGCCAGAAGTGGCGCTGTAGTTCAAGTGGCAGAGTACTAGCCTAGAGCAAAAAAGCCAGGGACAGTGCTCAGGCCCTGAATTCAAGGCCCAGTGTGTTAGGCGAGGAGGTGGCAGAGCTGAACCAGGTAGTGAGGCTCTGGGTATACACAGTATGAAGTTCTATATTTCCACATCTTCTCCAGGGTATCTGAAAAAATCTAAAATACTGTCTGTGTTCTCTATTTATTAATAAACTAGAAGAACTTCAGTTAGTGTAATAGTTACAGATAATGTTGTGACCAATAATTCTTTGTTTCAGAGATTGTAGCCTTTTCTAAGTGATGTGCCATTCTTTTTCTTTTTTTGCCAGTCCTGGGCTTTGGACTCAGGGCCTGAGCACTGTCCCTGGCTTGTTTTTGCTCAAGGCTAGCACTCTGCCACTTGAGCCACAGCGCCACTTCTGGCCATTTTCTGTATATGTGGTGCTGGGGAATTGAACCTAGGACCTCCTGTATATGAGGCAAGCACTCTTGCCACTAGGCCATATCCCCAGCCCTGATGTGCCATTCTGTCAAGACTTTAAACCTCTCAGACCCTCAGTGGTAGAGTGAGGAGAGTGCTTTTGCCACAGTGCTGTTCGAGGACAGTCGCATCAAGACCCACATAACTTCTTCTCAGTATTGATTCTCTCTCACCCTCACTAACCCTGGCATAACTGAATGGAAAATCTTATAGAGCAGCCAGAACTCCCTGAGAATAGCCATTTCCATGTCATCCTTCATTTAAATCAGATTCCATATGGTAGTAGGGACAAGTCTCAACAGTGAAAAACACAACAGGTATATGGCCAAATCCATCCACCTCTACTCCTTACTCAGCTTCCAAACTTATTACTGACTTCTTTGAAACAAAAACCTCTTTCAAAGCTAGGCTGCAACTGGTCTAATTCTCACTAGAAGAAATGAGCACAGTTTTACATAACTTTGATAACATAGTTATCACATTACGCTAAAGCCACTTGGGGGTTTTTAGTTTGTTTCTGTGCTAATATTGGGGCTTGCTCTCAAGGCCTTATACTCTTTGTTTTTGCTCAAGGTTGCTGCTCTACCACTAGGGCCACACCTCCATTTCTAACCTTTTGCTGGTTAATTGGAGATAAAAGAGTCTTTCAGATTTGTCTGCCTGATCTGATTTCAAACTGTGAACCCTTAGGTCTCAGCCTCCTGAGTAGCTAGTATTACAGGTGTGAACAGGCTTCCTGGCACCTGGCCAGAGCCATACATATATATATATACACCACAGAACATGTCCCAGAGTGGTTTGCCAGACTCCTGTCTGCTCTGTGGCCCCCTGGCTCCCTCTTTCAATTTCTGTTGATCCATCCTCCTTCTTCCTTCACTTTCACCTTTGCATGTTAAAAATGTCCACTAGGTAGGCTGTAAAGATTTTTCTAGGAAACCCCATTTCTTCCTAGGGTACCCAGTCCCTAAGAATAACTTTAGATGGTGAGAGTGATAGAAGGCTCTCAGAGAGTGGAGTCTGCTCTGACTCCAAAAATAAAACCCAATACGTGAGTGTATACTTGTACTTGAAGGATTGATTGCTTCGTTCTTCCTTCTAGGCCAATTCTTTCTATGTATCTAAAGGTGGAATATGAAGGATTCATTCCTGCCTCATTCCCAAGGTCAAGAAAGACAACAAATTTGACCACATGCCTGTCCTCAGGCAGTTCCAATCCAGGCCCAGCCAAAGACATCACCCTTGGTCCCCAAGGGACAATAGCCCCTCAACCCCACGTGGTGCATTCCACTGTAGGGCTGATCAAAGACATCACCATAACCCATTTTCTGTTTTCTATTTCCTTGTCAAGCCCTATATAAGCCCACCCCAAAACCCAGACAGCAGAACCACCTCCAATCCTGTGGGAAGATCTGTGCCCCTGGCTGTTTCTCAATTAGTCTGTTGAGTCCAGCCTATTTCTTGTCCTTTCACCTCCATTTTCCCAACAGTAACATTGTGAATCCAAGTGTCCATAGGCTTAATTCTAGTATCCACAAGATGAAATCATAATTAGAAGTATGATTAGAAAAAAGTTGGGACTTCACATTGAAATGAATATATGTTAAATCAATAAATTAGCATACATGTCCCAGATCAATACATTTGAGAGCTTGTTATGAATATCTATTCTGCTCTCTCCCAAACAAGAAATGATTGATTTGGGACCAGGAAGGCAGATGTATTCTAATGGGAAATCCATGATCAGAGAGCCTTGAAGTAAATTGTACATTGAAAGCAATCCTGTGTTAAGCTTCTGTCTCCCTCCAATAACTCCACGTTTCACCAAAGATTCCAAATGATGGCTTTTTGTCAAGAGCCAAGAGAGAGTTTGAAATGAACACTGACACACAGTCCCCAAGAGAGTTAGGCTGCAGGGTTTGGTGTGAGCAACACAGAGCCCTCCCTGCCTACCTTCCTTCTTCCCCCCTCCTCAGCTCTCTGGTTACTACTAGTGTGCTCTCAGAACACACCCTGCTGAGTGCATTCATCACAATAGCCCATGTGTGACCTTAAGAAAAGTCCTTGAAAACAGTGAAATAAGAGTCTCAGTTGAAATCTGGAATCCATTCCAATCTTACACAGGAAGAAAATTAGGCATAGAACAACAAAGCCCATAGTTCAGAGAAACCTGGGAAGGCTCTGGCTGACATTAAAATCATGGAAGATTTTTTTTTTCCTTTCACGACTTTGTATTTCATAAAAGCTTTTCATCTGAGCAGCCTAAAAGCTGCTAGAAAATACTGCATGGTTAATAGATGGCAATAACTTTCTCCAGTGACTAAAGCAAACTGAGCAAGAAGAGAGATGCTGAGCAACATATTAAAATTCACTTACTTAACATTTTTTCAAAGCTACTAAGTAAATGCTATCCTTCCAAATCTAAGTGACCACTACAACTATTTTCCCCTTTGGGTTAATGTATTGGCAATAACAGGGGCAGTAGAAGTGGGAGCTGGGGTCAGAGCTATGTTTCCTGAACCCCAGCTCTGTGATGGAATTCATTAGCCTAGACATCACGGACCTGGAAATATTTATTCACTCAGAACACGAATCAGCAGAGTGGAGTGCTTGCTCAGTGGATTGAACACAGCACGCATCTGAGGGGTGACACTATTTGTATACGTGTAGACCAGTTCCTTTTTGTTTCCAGCTGGCATTATTCAGTGCACATTTGTCACATCATATGATTTATTTCATGTACATAAATAATTGCAAACCTATACTACTTTTCTTTGCCTGCTTGCAAGAGGAGAGATGGGACATTTCTGAGTGGGAGCATAAAAATCTAGGGAAAATCAGTTGGCAGACAAACACATCTTGGAATTGTGTTTTGAAATCCATCTAAAGTCATCTGGAATACCCTTAGAAAGGAATACAGACCTGAAGCAAATAAGAAAATTCAAGAATGATCCAGCAAAGGATATAAGGCCTCAGTCCCAGCCCCAGCCAACCTACTCCTATGTGTGAAGAACTTTGTTTGTTCCTAAGTACCTTCACAGATCTTTTTTTTTGAATTCATAAAAAAAGGTAAATGGTATTACTTTAGTCTCCAAAACAGATGCCAGTTTGAACTTTATTCTGCCAGAAAGTATTTGGTTTGGCTCTGGAGGGCTTGAGTTGAAAAAATATTTGCCGATTCCAAAAAGATTTAACGAGCTTTGCTGCAGATGCTGGTGCCATCTGGCACGTCACCAGTGCTGTGGCACAGCAAAGAGAGCTCTCTTGACCACAGATTTCATTTGCTCAGGGTAGCCAACACTGAGAGTTCAGTAGATCCTGTGGGTCAAGAAGCCGCCTGTCAAGGGAGTGAAGTTTCCAAGAGAAAAGGACAAAAGCATTGTGGATATTTGAAAGGGAAATCACCATGCTGACTCCATCCCTGTGTGAGAATTAAATGGCTGACTTTGAGACATAGGTAAATGACATCTTTCACCCACATACCATCCCTAAGGCTGCTGCTGGTCAGTGAATTAGATACATCTCCAACTTCTAGCCAGCACCATTCTTACATAGTACCAGAGACTAAAATAATTTACTGTTGGATATTCTACAGTCATCTGATACTTTAGAGACTGTTGTATTCAATTTTTCATCTGAATCAACTATACTTCAAGTAACTCTGTTATACAGTACTAGCAATATTCTTTTAACTTGCAAAGGCAGGTATACATTGTCTTTATGATTGGGAAGACTGACCTCATTGTACATAAACATCTATTCAATGGCACTAAAGGTTAGTCACCTGAAGTTACACCCTTCAGTTGCAAGGAAAATAAAGAATGCTCTGATCCTTCCAAATCATATCAAATTTGACAAAGTATAACAAAAAACAAAGGAATAGTATTTCCTTAAGAATGTGTGCTTTGCTAATTAAAGATCTGTTTTAATAAAATAGGGACAGGAAGAATGACCCTGAAACTGTAATCGCCTTGAAGAAAAAAGACCTGGGGAATATTTTTGTTATTTCACATAATGAGAAAACACACACATATTTGAGCCCATCTCAACCAAATCCTATATATCTCCCTGAACTGCCAAACATCACCTCCATTCATCCCGCATGTCAATGCAATGCCCAGGACATGATTATCTGATGCCAAGAGTCTATAACAGTTTTCTTTAAAGAGAGCCAATCTTCTAACTCCTCCAAGGTTTGGGGTGGTGGTTGGGGACAGGGGTCAAGGAACTATGCACCGAAACAAAGGTGACAGACTATTCTCCCTGGCTCTGTTGACATTTCGAGTGAGAACAGAAATCAAAAGAAAAACTCATGAAATAACCAAAGAATGACCATCATTATTATTTACCATTTTGGCTTCAGAGTGCATTGGCTGGACTTGAGGAGAAGCACAGGGATTGCTGAGATTGGGGCCTTGCATCCCCATGATGCTGGAGTTCACAGACATTTGTCTCTCCATCTAAGAGAAAGGAAAGCAGCAAAATTAGAAGTGTGAGAAAGGCAGTCAAGGCTACAGACAAAGCTATATTTCTCTTTAAAATGGAAACAATTTCTATTTGAAAATTTCTTTTCCCATTTCCACCATTGTCCATTTAATATCCATTTAGCATGTCTTTGAAGAACTGAGAATACCAGAGGTGTGGTAGAAGGTAAGCAATGCACTCTTGAGCCCTGAGCCTAAGAACATCAAAGAATCATCTATAGCTGTATATTCTACCTAGGATTTCTCCATGCCCAACCATGTTGTCATGTTAGATCATCTCCACAAAATTGCTAAATATTTTCCACTTAGGCACTTCAATTACCACTAATTATAGTTATTTTAGTAATATGTGCAAAAATGTGAAAAGAATATATATCGGACAGTTATTTTAGAATGTCTTTGGCATTTTTGTCCACAATTTTATATAGTAAACATGAATCTTTTGGCAATGAGAATAAGCAAAATTTGTCTTGAAAGCAACTCTGTCCACTGTGGGGCGTCTTTCTGTCCTTTTAACTCATTGACACAGAGTGATTTAAGTGTGTATTTGGCTGCTGCCTCTAAATGATCATTTCCTCCTCCTCTCCTGCTTCTACCTCCTCCTCCTTTTCCTCCTTGTTCCTCCTCCACTTCCTCTTCCTTTTCCTCCTTGCTCCTCCTCCTCCTCACTCCTCTTCCTTTTTTCTGTCTGTCTGTCTCTCTCTTTCTTCTCTCTTTCCCTTTGTCCTGCATATGCTTCTAGGAACTAAGAACCAAAAGTACTATTTGAACTCTCCCCCTAGTCTTTTAAAATTTTTTTGTTTTTGCTAACTTCCCCTGGCCTGGTTTCAAACTCACTATCCTCCTGCATTGGCCTTCCAAGTAGCTGGAATTACAGGGTAAATCATTACACTCAGTTTCTTCTTTCTCAGTCTAGTCAAAGCTCTACCTAGGTGCTATTTCAGGCCTCACAGCAAAGTTAAGAATTTGTTTAGGTAGACAAAAGCTGAGGGATTTAGATCTCACATGAACAACTAGTGTTCTCCTGCTGGCTTGACATTAATCTAGAATTAACATCATTCACACACCTGATCTGAGTTCTGACATTTTTATTTTCTCTAGAGAGTTCCTATTAAGAGATATTTGTAGGTTGAGTTTATCTTACCCAGCATGATAAGAAACAGATACATTTTGGGTTTCAGATGTGCTTGGATTTTGGAATACTTATATACATAGAATGAGGTAACTTGGGTAGGGGACCCAAGGCTAAACATGAAGCTCATTTTGGTTTCATGTTCACCTTCCACACAGCCTGAAGGTAATTTTGCACAGGATATTTTTAGTGCTCGTGCATTTTGGGTGCCAACTATCTCATAAGATCAAAGGTAGAAAATTTCACTTCAGCATCTTTTTGGCCCTCAACAAGTTTCAGACTTGAAAATTCTAGATTAGAAATGCTCAGTGGAGATTTTTTTCATTTTGGTTCTAGAAAAGTTGTGTCTGATTAAATACTTTGTGGAGTAGAAATGTCAGTTTTCACTAAATGAGGTAAAGCAATCTTAACACTAACACCATGCAAAAAATGACTATTTCTTTAAAGGAAAATAAATACTACAATGGAAACACATTTCTATTTCAAAGGAATGGAAATAATAACAATGGTTGAAAATTTCAGACAACCAAGTGGTCTTGGAAAATACAAGGAATTGATTACCAGTTCAGGTTCAATATATAGATGACTGAAATCTCACCAACAAGAAGAAAACTTGAGACGGATCTTGGAGCTAAATAACCCTGAACGATTCCTCCCATTGTTAACAATCTATAACTGTGATTCTTTCTGTGTTCACCATAAATTGCATGTCTGTTATGTCATTATATGTATCTCTAGAAGTTACTGGCTAGAAACTTTCTTAAAACTGACTGGTGCCTACTCAGTCTGGCAGGGTATGGACACAGGAAACTGTCTCAAGAGACAATAACAAGGACAATTCCCCATGTGTTTTAGAGCACTTCAGTAAAACTTCAATGCCTTAATAATTAATTACTCCCTAAATCACTAGGCTGTCTCCACACTCTATTTTTAAAATCATTTTTTAATGTGGTAAGATATACTTGACATAAAATTTACCATTTTAACCAGTTTTAAGTGCCATTAAGTACATTAAGTTCAAAGCATTAAGTATTTTCATGTACTCTAATTGTTAAGTCATGAAGAATTCAAGAGTTTCATTACTCCACAAAGAAAAAAAAAGCATACTTAGCCAGGCACAGGTGGCTCATGCTTGTAATCCTTGCTACTCAGAAGGCTGAGATCTAAGGATTTCAATTCAAAGCCAGCCTGGGCAGGAAAGTCTATGAGACTCTTATGTACAATTAACCACCAACAAAAGCTGAAGGTAGAGGTGTGGCACAAGTGGTAAAGTGCCTGACATGAGCAGAACAATCAAAAGGATAGTGCCCAGGCTACAAACAGACATACACACAAAGAGAGGAAGGAAGGAAGGAAGGAAGGAAGGAAGGAAGGAAGGAAGGAAGGAAGGAAGGAAGGAAGGAAGGAAGGAAGGAAGGAAGGAAGGAAGGAAGTTCTATTCCTGAAGGATAGAGGAAGCAGAACAGCATTTGATCTTTTAGTTCAACTGGGGACTTTCTTTGAGAAGGAAATCAAAGTTAAATGAGATCTTGACTCTAGTCCAGAGTCTCCTAAGCTACTATCCCTAGAGCTGAGAGTGGCTGGCTTGTAGCTGCTGAGTCCACAGTCAACAATCCTGCCCATCTTTTGGGAAAGTTTTCATATGTAACTTTTTTTTTAGCCAGCAACTCACAAAATACTGGTTCAAACAAGCTGACTTCTGTATTAAAGAGATTTCATTTTCCATTCCTTCTCACCCCATGAACAACTACTATACCATTTCACAAAATGAATACCTGGAAGTGGAAACATGTTTCAAGGGGGCAAAATGGAAAAAGTGAAAACATGTTTCAAGGGGAGCGTGCAAAATGAGGCTAAAGGGTGAGATGCAGTCATTATATTCAATATACATTAGGTAAAAATTGAGCTACATAACTTGAGGAATGAGGAAATGTAACTTGAGGATAGGAATGAGGAAAGATGAGGATAATGATAGAAAGGGTGACATTAATCAAGAGCCACTGTATTCATAACCTGACTTCTGGAATTAAAACCCCTTGAACAATTACTTAATAAAAATAAATAAATCTTTTAAACTATTTGCATTTTCCATCATGCTGATTGTTGGCATATAGACATAAATTGTCAGCAAGTACCTCTTCAAAGCAAAGATTTGGTGTCTTATATCAATAAAGCACTCTCTGCACCATGAACTCAACTTTCAATATATTTTTATATTTATGGTGGTAAAACTGGGATTGAATTTGGGGCTTTGAATATGCAAAGCAGAAGCTCTGCTACTTTAACCTTGCCTCCAGTCCCTTTTTGCCTTGGCTATTTACACGGTTGTGGCTCACTTTATGCCCAGGATGGCCTGGACTACTATCCTCCTACTTAGGCATCCCTGTGTTGATGAGGTTGACAAGGGTCTACCCACTGTGCCCAGCCATTGTGCTTCTCCAGTAGCTGAGATGCCAGGCATATGCCAACCATTGAGTGAAATGGAGTCTTGCAAACTTTCCCAAGGCTACTCTCAAACCATGACCACCTAACTTCTGCTTCCCAAGTAGCTAGGATTATCAGCTTAAGCCACTATGCCCAGATAATTTGGCTTTAATAAATTTGTGTTAGAATAATGAAGCCAAGGGGTAGAGTGGACTCAGTGAATGACTAGTAATATTCAACACCTCAGACAAAAGGGTTAAGCAGTGTGTTTTAGCTCACTGGGGCATAGTACATTTGTAGAGTACCCAGGTCCTGGGTTCAATCCCCAGCACCACAAAAAACACCCAGATAAAGGACTTTCTTTCACACATTAGAAAATAAAAGCTAGACCATTATCAGTCGCTGGGTTTTTATGATAAATGTTAGTATTTATTATTAAATTATTACAGCACGTAACTTTAAACACAAGAAATCATAAGCCAGAGAAGTCCTTGAAGGCACTGACTACCTCATTATTCTCATAGCACTTGGCACATAGAAGGCATTCAATAAAAGTGTGTGGGGTGTAGCTCAGAGCTGGTGGCCCCTGCTTGTAATCCTAACCACTCAGGAGGCTGAGAACAGGAGGCTGAGGATGGCAGTTAGAAGCCAGCCCAGTCAAGAAAGTCCATGATACTCTTGTCTCCAATTAAACACCAAGAAAGCTGGAGTGGAGTTGTGGCTCAAGTACTACAGTGCCAACCTTGAGCAAAAAAGCTCAAGAACAATGCCCAGGCCCTGAGTTCAAGGCTCAGGACTGGAAGAAAAAATGTGTGTGGAGTAAATAAATAATACCATTTTGCTTCAGACCTAGGGTTTGTGAAGTGCGTGGTCTGACAGCACCCATGACAAAGCAGTAAGAATCTCACTTTCAGTAGGCACAACAGCACACATCGGTAATAACAGCCTTCCAGAAGGCAGAAGTAAGAGAACTCCAATTTGAGCCAGCCTAGGACAAGTTAACAGGAGACTCTATCTGCAAAATAAAAGCAAAAACACTGGAGATGTGGCTCAAGTTGTAGAAGGCTTGCCTGGCAACTGCAGTTTAATCTGAGTGTAAACTGAGTTTAATTCGCAGTACTCCTTGCCCTTTTCCTTCACCCAAAGAAAAGTAAGAACTCTATCTTCACCTAAAGATATTCTTAACTTTCATGCCTGGGACTCATGATTTCCACTGCAGGAACTGTGGGGGAAGAGGCTGCCCTGAGCCACATGGTCACAGGAATGTTTTACGGGTTAACAATGTGCTCAAAGGTGACCAGCCCATGGTAAGCACTCAGCTCATGCTGCTAACATGATTTATAGACATGATATGCATAAATATATTAGGAGCTATTGTGTATGATCACTATTATTGTTATTTTAATTAGTATCCTGAGTCCTGGCTAGACAACTCACTGGAAGTTTAAGGACATGGTACAACTCAAATTGGGGATTTAGGCATCATCCCTTCATGTCCACAGGGGATTAGGTCCAGAGCATCTCCTCCTTTGACACAAGAATCTGTGGCTGCCCAGTTACAATACTATGTTGTATAAGACAACATAGTAGTTGCATAGAACCTATGCGCATTCCTCTAGATCCAGATATTGTGTGTGTGTGTGTGTGTGTGTGTGTGTGTGTGCAAGTCCTTGAACTCAGGACCTAGGCACTGTCCCTGAGTTTTTTTGGTCAAGGTTAATATTCTACCACTTGAGCCACAGCACCACTTCTGACTCTGTGTGTGTGTGTGTATGTGTGTGTGCATGCTTGCACACTTAATTAGAGGTAAGAGTCTCACAGACTTTCCTGCTCAGGTTGGCTATCAACTGTGATCCTCAGAACTCAGTCTCCTGAGTAGAGAGAATTACAGGCATGGACCACTGGCACCCAGCTACTTTATGTCATCTTTATGTTGCTTATATACCTACTAAGATATAATGCTATAAGTAGTTGTGGTACCATGTTGTTTGGGAAATAATGGCAAGAGAGTGTATCAATTTGTCACAGATGGGATTAAAACAAATCAATCCAATGACAGTGCATTGTGTATATGGATCCACAAAGAGAGGGTTGTCTGTGGCTATAAAAGTTTCCTCCCAGGTGTTTCAGACTTACTTGTCCCCAGCAGGATGAGGGGACCTTTTCTCCCAGCAAAATTCCCAAAGACCAGGAAAGCCAGCAAGACACCTGGAAACAGCAGCTGGGCCTTCCAGGAAAGTAGTACCAGCTTGACTCTCTACTCAGAGGCAGCTGCCTTTTTCCTAAGCAGCCAAAATCTCAGCTTCTACTCTTCCCCATTGGACACTGGCCCCAAGAGGAAGCCCTTGCACACCCCAGGAATACTTACTGGCATTAAGACAGCGGAAGAGCCTGGCATCGTAGGGTTGGGCAGCGTCCCAGGCATGGAGGCAGGCATGGGCTGTCTCTGTCTATTGTGGAGATGAAGCAGAGAAGATAGAGAGCCTGGAACAGGCCTGGAAAACAAAGAAAACACAAACATTATTCCTGATGCCCTGGGCCTCTTCTCTGGTAGAGGGGGAGGGGTGATGGGGGGGAATGCCAGTCTCACAGTGCAGCAGAGCAGATCAGACCCACTGATGGGAAAGCCACATAATTGAGGATATTAGGGAAATAATAATGAATAAAATACATGTCTGGTTTCCTTTGCTGCTTCCTATTTAATACATCAAATTCCACTTCATTTCCTGACCCCTATTATCTGACTGATGTTCAATAGAAACAAGTCCAGAGACTCTCTTACCTCCCCTGCAACAATGGAAGAGATTTGGGTAGAATCCTGTGTTTACTCCAAAATCTCAGCCTCCTAAGTGTGTCTTAGAATTGGAGATATGATTGTATTTGCTTAATCTCCACCCTCTCACACCTCAGCCTGAAGCCCTTCTGGCTGTACTCTGTGTGGGTTCTGGAGTGCAAACATGCACTCTGCATTTGCAAACTCCATTCACAAATTCCTGGAAGAAATCCATTGGGGCTTTTTCATAGTTCTCTTTCGAGAGTGAGGGAAAAAAATAAAAATAACGAAGGCACAAACCAAAGCTGTCAGATCACAGGACACTGAGTGGGCCTTTCTTTAGGCAGTCCAAAGGCCAGCCTCCACTATTGAGTTCTCATTTCATAATAACTCTAGGTGTTAGGCTGTTTGACAGAAACTGACTTGGGCCTGAGGTGCAGGCCTTGGGTAAACTAAGCCTTCCTCCTGGGAGTACATAGTTTGAGCTTTGGCTTCAACTTGTGAAAAGAAAAAGAGAGGGCCTTAAATTGATTTAATGAGCCAGGGAATGTGGAGCTGAGGGAAAATGGGAATTATTTGTGTTTATTAAAAATAGCAAACAAGTGACCTTCTAGCTAAATTCTCCATCTCCTGATGCTTTTCCTCTTGGGAGCTATATATATGTCAAACCATTAAATTAAAGACTTAACAACAAACAAAACAAAACAAACTAAAACCTCTCAGGACCTCTGAGCCTTCCACATTAAATAATTGTACTCTGTATATCATACTAGAAATCCACAAAATTAGCGTGTGGAGGGGGCTAGGGAGGGTTGTAGAGGCGGGGGCGGGGATTGCCAGTACTGGGGCTTGAACTCAGGGTCTGGGCAATGTCCCTTAGCTATTTTGCTCAAGGTTGGAGTTCTACCACTTAATAGTTATACTTCCACTCTCTGCTTTTTGGTGTTAGGTAGAGATAAGAGTCTCACAGACTTTTCTGGCTGGTCAGTCCCTTGAGTAGTTAGATTGACGGGTGTAAGCCACTGGCATTAGACTACATTCTAGAAGAAGTTAAAAAAAAAAAGTATTTGGGTAAGGCTGAAGACAGAGACTTCTGTGTAGGACAAGGATCCCATACGATCCAGAGAATCATAGTCCAGTCTAGAATGTGGTACAGTCCCACTGTCTAGACCAGGGCCCCCGCAAAGCAGCAAGAGGAGCCACTTCTACAGAGGCTATTTGTCTTCTGTGGGTGACTCAGAGGGAGAAATGGAAATTGGGATGAAGTAAAAAATGCCAACAAGTTCTTCCTTCTCATCGCTTTAAAATTCCAAAGAAGATTAAGTTTTCCACTCTTTTTGCCTAGGAGCTCTTTTGGAAATATAGTTATCATGATTACACATATCACTGAAGGCTTAGTCATAAATTAGACATGATTTATATGGCTAGGAAGGTGGATATATGAAAATACAAAGGAATATAAAACCATCCCACAGAGGTTATGTCTATGTGCACAAACTTCACCCAGTTTTATTAATAGAATATGTGTGAACAGATATGTGGATAAGCTGCAAAAGTAGCTTGTAATAATGAAACAACTGGTTCACACAGGCCAGTAAAGACCTAAAGCTCTTTCTTGACATGTGCTCTTTGGACCTCTGCTGTAGGGTGGACAGTAAGTACCAACAGGCCTGTGAAGGTCCTTAAATGTTCACAGTTCAAGCAAACTGTTGCTTCCAGCTGGCAGTCCAGCCAGGACCTAGTGGCTTATGCCTATAATTATAGCAACCCAGGAGACTGAGATCTGAAGATCCCAATTTGAAACCAGACAGGGTGAACAAATCCTGAACAGTCTTGTCTCCAGTTAACTGGCAAAAAAACAACCGTGAAGATATGACTCAATGGGTAGAGTGCCAGCCTTGAGTGAAAAGCCAAGCAAGCATGCAAAGCCCTAAGTTCAAGCCCATTACTGGCACAAACACACATGTGTGAACATGCACGCACACAAATGGTTGTAACTTCACCTGTCTCTCAGCTGTAGAAAAGACAACTAAAAATACCCCCTTTGCACTGCATTGATTTGCAACACCATTCTTACCAACAAAGGACAATGGATTACCATCACTTGTGCTCTGTTTTGGACATACTTGTTAAATATATCATCACTTATTACGTTGTCTTCTTTTTTAAAAAAGAAATCAACTAGATAACTCAATAGTGATGTAGATGGAAATGTAGAAGTAATGATATTCTTCTTTTTTTTTTTTCTGTCAGGCATGGGGCTTGAACTATGGGACTGGGATCTGTCCCTGAGCTCTTCAACTCAAGGCTAGTGCTCTACCACTTGAGCCACAGTGCTACTAAAAGTAATGAAATTTCAAATAAGCTTTTATCGTTCCCAAATAATAGAAACTCACACTGTATAGAATCCTTTCAGAATGGTATATTTTGATTAAAGTTCTGATTAAGTTACCTATTTCTACACTATGTGTACATTTGTAGGATTATATAAAATCAAGTTTTCTGCATTAACTAAAAAAAATGCTCTCAGAAACCTGGGGTTTATTGGGATTATGTGATAGCCTTCAAATGACACCAATCACACAAATAATCATTTGATCATTTTCAACCCCTGTATGTTTGAATTCTGAATAATGTTGATGTCACTTTTTTACACACATTCTATAAAGTATTTCCCCAACCACTACCTACCAAGCCAATGGTGTTTTGTAGCATAGGCTTTTACACTACGAAAAATGGAAGAAATTAAAATCTGGACCTATCTATCACTTTCTTTTTTTTTTTTTTTTGCCAGTCCTGGGCCTTGGACTCAGGGCCTGAGCACTGTCCCTGGCTTCTTTTTGCTCAAGGCTACCACTCTGCCACTTGAGTCACAGAGCCACTTCTGGCCATTTTCTGTATATGTGGTGCTGGGGAACTGAACCCAGGGCTTCAAGTATACGAGGCAAGCACTCTTGCCACTAGGCCATATCCCCAGCCCCCTATCTATCACTTTCTATACATATAAAGGACAGGACTAGTTCTTGTTTGGGACTGTACCTCAATGATAGACTGCTTGTCTGGTATACTAGGTCTATCTGTAGTTCCATCCACAGAATTACAAAATCTAGCTGCCAACACAGTGGCTTACATCTGTAATCCCAACTATTTAAGAAGTAGAGGATTTCAGTTGGAGGCTAGTTGTGGAAACTTAGCAAACAAGTTAGGTGAGGTGGTTCATGCTTAAAACTTGAACATTTCAGGGGCTGGGGATATAGCCTAGTGGCAAGAGTGCCTGCCTCGGATACACGAGGCCCTAGGTTCGATTCCCCAGCACCACATATACAGAAAACGGCCAGAAGCGGCGCTGTGGCTCAAGTGGCAGAGTGCTAGCCTTGAGCGGGAAGAAGCCAGGGACAGTGATCAGGCCCTGACGGGTCCAAGGCCCAGGACTGGCCAAAAAAAAAAAAAAAAAAAACAAAAAAAAACTTGAACATTTCAGAAGTCATATGTAGATAGACCATTATCCCTGGCTCATCTAGACAAAAAGCTCAAGAACTTACCTGAAAATGAAGTAAAAATGGCCTGAAGCCCTTTTGGCTTTTTGGTGCAAATGCAAATGCAAGGCCCTTAGTTCCAACCTTATTATTGTTTAAAATAAATAGCCATTCTGGGAATTATCTGTGTAGTTGGGCTTGCAGAAACCATCATATGTATATATTTTTGAGGCAAGCATGACATTCAAATAAGTACATTAATTACTCAATTATTTTATGCTTACTGAAGTAGTGTTTGTAACACTGTATACTTGACCAAAACATTCTGCACTGTACTTGAACAATGTTTTGTATCTCCAAAGTGTTGTTGTGCCTCTAATATCATGTGGCTTCAAACAATGAAATATGGCAGGTAGGTCATAATACAGTCTCCTTTTGCTCAGGTGTAAACTGAATTCTGATACATTTATATTCTCCCAAGTCCCGTGGTTCCTATAAAGGAATGGGACTCAGTATACTTAGAATTCTCAGCATACTCAGCTTGTGATACAGACCTTCCCTCAGCACACCTTGATGGCTCCAATAGTTATTATTGATTTTTTTAATGCTAACATAAATTCATGGTCCATTTCTTTTGATCTTCACTCTGTTCCATGGATTTTGTGTAAAGTAGCAAACTACCGGAGTACTATTAGCATGAAAAATCATTCAGCTATGTGAAATTCTATTTTCTTCCATACCACAAAAAAAGCAAACAAACCCCAAACTTTCCCAAACAACACATCAATTAGATTCTGAAAATAAGATTGCAAAACAGCAGTAAAATTGTGGAAACAAAGACCAACAGTCTTTCCTCTAGTGCAGGCTTGTTGCCATGAGTGAATAGTTCCAGGCTTTGAGTGAGCCGAGCCTCCTCTTTAATAACCATAAGCCTCTAGGTAAAGAATTTCTACTAAAAATTATTGAGGCACGGAACAAGGTATGATGTGTGAGCTCATGTTGGATTGTTCAATTACTAAACTGAGTCCTGCCACATTAAGAGTTTTCTAACTTGACAGATTATTCCTCTTTATACACTTGTATAAACATACTGCTTATGACTGAAATCTATGTAAGATTTTCTTTCAATTAAAATGTCAAAGATGACAGACTGTGTTTTCACTATCCTCAGCAGAATGATAGGTACCGAAGCAAGCAATTTCATGTCCTCATTTTCTCCCCAAAAGGATGTTTTCCAGTCTGGGGGGTGTCTGAAAAGCTAGAGCTTCATCTGCCAGTCTTCCTTCCCCTGGGGCAAGCAACGGGCCTGTTTGTGGGTTTTGCAGGTATGAAGGGGCTGGAGAATCTGTAGATTTCTCTCCTTCCTCAGGTCTTTGATAGAGCCCTGGCAGCCCAGGATTGCTTCTTAGATTACCAGGACAGAAGTTGGCCAACCATACAGTCAGACAATGAGAAGAGGACATACAGGCAAAAGCATTTGCTTGAGAAAATTGGAAGATCTATGTTAGCATGAAAGGCAGGCTGCAGGCACCAAAGCAATTTCAAGAAGATAAAGAACCAATAACCAAAAGATTTGATGAGAGGAAGAATTTTGTAAAGAAGCACCAGAACAGGGCAACAGAAAGAACTTTGTGCAGGGAGGATGCTGGTGCCATGTTGGAAAAGACTTTGTGAGCCTCTGGGCCTTAAGGACATGTGGCCTGTAAGCCACCTCAGGATCTCAGCATCTTTGAAACTGTAAAACTCAGATTCTAGGACAGGACATAGGATGCTAGATGTTTTGGTCTATTCTACAAACTCCTTGAGGATAAGTTTATTATTTTCTCTCACACCTGTGTGCACTGTGGTCACACAAGAACTGGCACTTTATTGGTGGTCAGAGTCTAAACTCAATAACATTGAGCCACTCCGGAATTTAAGTTACATTTGAAATATGTGAAAAGAAAGTGTCCCTAAATAGGTCTTGGACACAGGACTCAAGCTTCCTTCTTACTTAGATGTGACATTGTGTTGCATACAAACTAGAAAAAGAATAGTAGTTTTATCTTGCAGGCCAGTATTTGTCTCTGCAAAGAAACATAAGTTTTCTTAAGTGAAGTTCTGTGACCAAAATTGACAAATGAGATTTTGTCCTAGGTAGGGAGATTGTAATACTAAAGAATGCATACTTCTGAAATTGTAAGAGAAGGAAATTTCTAGTGAAAAATGCCTATCTAGTCAGTTTTCCATGAAGTAGCATTTCATCCTTTTTTTATATTTATTTATTTATGTAATGCTGGTACTGGGGCTTGAACTCAGGGCCTGGGCACTGCCCCTTAGCTTTTGAGCTTTAGGCTGGTGCTCTACCATTTGAGCCATAGTTTCACTTCTACCTTATGGATATTCTTATCCATGCAATCCTGGGATCTCAGCTTCCTGAGTAGCTAGGATTACAGACATGAGCCACATGCACCCAGCCAAAATGGCATCATAAAACCCCTATTTTTACCAAGAAAGACCATATTCAGGACTTAAAAGTAGAAGGTAAAATAAAAGACAATGTGCTTATTTCTCCCATAACACAGTTCCATTATTAAATGGATGATGTAGAATGAATGAGCCTGGCTCCAAGGTGAAATCCAAGCCCTGTGATCTTGGCCAAGTTATTTGGTCTTCCTGTGCTTCACTCTCCTTCAACTGTAAACTTGAGGTGATAGCAATATTTACCTTAAATGGCTCAATATACTGAATGGACCAATTAAAGAGTTTTATTCCTTGTCATTATTACTATGAAACACTGATAAATAACAAGTTAATCACCATATATCCATCAAAAAATTGTGATGTAAACTGGGGGCCAGTGGCTTATACCTGCAATCATACTACCCAAGAGGCAGAGATCTCAGGATTGAGATTTGAAGACAATCTAGGCAAGAAAGTTCATGAGACTCTTATCTCCAATTAATCAGCAAAAAGCTGGGCATGGAGCTGTAGCTCAAGTGGTAGAGTGGTATCCTGGAGGGAAAAAACTCAGAGACAGTGCCCAGGTCCCCAAGTTCAAGCCTGGTTTCTCTCTCTCTCTCTCTCTCTCTCTCTCTCTCTCTCTCTCTCTCTCTCTCTCTCTCTCTCTCTCTCTCTCTCTCTCTCTTTCTCTCTGTCTCTCTATCTCTGTCTCTGTCTTTCTCTCTCGCTCTCTATATATATATGTCTCTCTCTCACCCCCCATGAATATCAATCTTAGCTTTAATTGAAGAACTGCAATTTAACCAGTATAAAATACTCATCATTTCCTGAATATATAAAATATTTCTTGAAAAGTCTGCCAACTGTAGATTCCCAGATCTTTCTATAGAGGGCAGTGGACCCCTCCCTCCTACAACGTTAGAGGATTTCAAAATGACTTCATGGTACTTCTCAGAAAATGTCCTTGCAAATATTTCCTTAAACTGGAACCAACTAGTTCCCCAGAGATGCTTCCTCAGTATCTTGTTTTTCCTAAAAAATGGTGACAAAAATCCAGTAGAAGCATAATTAGGAAAACAAGAAAGCTGTCTGACCCACATTTATAAAGGCATCATGGCATGATTAGGTCCATTAAAATGTATTCAAAAGAGAGAACAGGGAATTGACAGCATATTACTCAACTGCTCGTCTTTTTTTTTTTTAAATGAGCTCATGTTTTGTACCAAGTCTTACCACTAAGGTCCTAAAGATAGACAGCAAATACAATATTTCCCCTCTTAACAAATGAAACAGAAGTAGAGATATTTAGCTCTAGGAAAAGGACTAGTACACAAGCATCTTCAATGAAGATCAGCAGTCTCCTTTCCCAAGCTGTCTTAGATGCTCAAGAGGGAAGGAGCTGACATTTTCACACAGGAAATGTCCACCTCCTGCTTTTCTTTTGGTGACACTGATATTTAGATGTTCAGGAAGAGAAATTTGCCTTTACCTGTGTATCCTATTTTCTGCCTGTCTAAGTCTTCATCTTATCTTAAAAAGAAAACAGTAATGCCAAACAGCATTGCAATGTAGCTTTTCAGAGATTCCAGTAAGTCCATCTTTCTGTGATGAACATGGCAGAGTTTCGAGTCCTTGTGCTAGCTAGCCTCCAACTGCCTCTCCAGCCATGGCTCTGGGCTCCATTCACTCTATTCACCCTGACAGATAGTGAGTCTATTCCACTTTCCAAGATGTCCATCTTTCTTCCTGCTAGAAATCACTCAATACCTTCTGTGGGCAATGACAGGACAGTGGACTCTTTTGGGGGGATGATCTTGATGCCTACTCTGCTCTCCCCTAGAATATTTATCAGTATTTGGTCAATGAATGGACATATCAATAAACCACTCATCAAAGATGAATCGAGCACTTAATATGTATCAGAAACTGTGCATTCTCATTTCAGAGAACACTGGTTTAATCCTTTAAGACATTAGCATAATAATTCCTGTACAAGTTCCCAAATTCAGAGAATATAATGAATTAGGTGTGCTCTGTTATCTCCTTGAGTTTATCATCGCAGCTTCCCCAGTCATTCACCAGTGACTGGGTGTTTTGTTTTACTTGTTTGTTTCGTTTTGGTGCTGAAGAAGAGGACCTTACATTCTCAGTGTGTTGACTTGTTGACCTCTGATGCTCTAACATTTGAGCCATGCCTCCAGCAGCATTTTACTAGTAACCAGGGGTGGAGTCTTGAAAACTTTTCTGTATTGGCTCGCTTGAAACCTCTGTTCTCCAGAACCCAGTCTCCTGAGTAACTAAGATTATAGGCATGAGGGGCAAGCACCTGGCTTGGATGATGTTTTAAAAGATGTTACTCTACCCAATTAGACAATAAATTTCCTAAGATAGTATCTACCTTGTCTACCATGACAGGTGCTTCTGAAATTTAGAACAAACACAGAACCTAGCACATGCTGAGTATTTCCTGCAGTCGTACTTACTGAGCTAGATCTTGCCACTAGCAATGAGCATTGCAGGGATGGTATTTAATTTTATACTTTACATAATCAACCTAGTACAGCCCATTACTATTCCTGAAAAGAGTAAGTGTAAGCTGAACTGTGACTAGTGCTTGTGGTCATACTTTTGACCAATGTCCCTTGAATGAAACTCAAGCTTTCAGATGAGTTCTGGGCCTGTTTGTTTTTATATCAATTAAATTAATTTCCCTTTGAAATTGAATTTAAGGCATTTCATAAGAAAAGGGCAAGAACCACTCCGGAACACTCAACTGTCACTAATGTAAATAATGTTCTAAGAATTGGATGCATGCCCTGCAGAACGATTGTGCTTTATAAGATTCAGGGCCGTAACTCCAACATACAAGCTATACCCACATGGTGATTACCTTGCCTTCTCATTTCTTCACTGCATGGAGTCATAGATATTGACAAAGGCACCATGGGTATTGTCACCTTTGCATTGAATCATCACCATGGGTATCTGTTGTTAAATTTACCACACAAGTAAATTTGGGCCTATTTGATTTTATTTTTTGTGTTGGTGTTAGGGCTTGAACTCAGGGCCTGGGTGCTGTCCTTTAGCTTTATGGCTCAAGGATGATACTCTACCACTTTAGCTATTCCTCTACTTCCAGCTTTTTGCTGGTTAATTGGAGTCACATGGACTTTTCTGCCTGGGCTAGCTTCAATCATGATCCTCAGATCTCAACCTCCCGAATAGCTAGGATTGCAGGCTTAAGTCACCAAAAACCCGGCTTGGACCTCCTTCATTAACCATCAATTTTGTACTACTTATACCTTTATTGTATACATGTACTGTTTGATGTCTTGAAAAACATACTGTCTTTCTCTTTAAATAAAAGCCTGGCTGCAAGAAAGCCAGTGATAGTAATAAAACATAATACAGCTAAAAGATCTGTATCCTGCTGGGGCCTTCACGTGGTTTTATAGCATATATGCTGCATCTACTCAGGCAGAAAATATATTTACTAGAGCTTTCAAGTGTTTTAAGCCAAAGGAGGAGTAATAGAAAGGGAGATCTGAATTTATGGTCATTCTGTTAAGACTATTAAATCAATCTCTTTTTTTCCTCTTGGCTTCTTTAATGACTGATTTCTGCACTATTAATCTGACTTAGTCCTGCAGTCAGCCTGATTCATTTAAGTTAACCAAAACCATGGCTAAATTAGTTTCTGATGTACTCATCAGAAAAAAAAATCCATTTTCAATATCTGATTTTTTTCCAGTAAAGAGCTAAAGCTCTTTTTAAAAGATCTTAAAAAAGAGACCATAAATGTAAATGTCTGAACAGTTTGGCTTGAGCTATGGGTCAGACATGCAGACATGGAGAGAGATAGCTTTTCAAGCAGCTAATAACGTCTCAGTTACATTGATTATTCATAATGTTACACTTAGAAAAGGCAAGTAAATGCAGATCAAAAGACATAAAATAAAAGATGATTTTGAACATGTCTCTAATCAATGATGCACATGTGACTGGTTAGGAAAAAAAGACATATATCTTTATGAAGACACATCTCTAGGTAGAATTCTTCCTCCTTGCTCCATAAGGACAAAGTGATCCTCTGGTTATAAGCCTTGTCATTTACATGATATTGCTGCCTGCATTCATCACCACAAATGAATAATTCATGAAAAACTCACTCTCCCACCCCCCACCTTGCATGGATATTCTAAGCAGCAAGAGAGCTTGTGCCCTGTGCTTACAGACAGCACGGTGGGCTCCCACCCCCACACCAAGCTCTAAGTCAGCAGTTCTGGTCTTTCAGCTTGTCAGTCATCATATTTTAATTAAGTAATTTGTGATGGAGTCCACACCCGGCACAGTCCCCTATTCCTATATTTCAAATTTACAACTCAATTTTTGTGGCTGAATGACAGAAACTCCTGCTACAAGAGATTCCATTGAAAACTGAAAATCTCTGGGAGAGAGTCTGGGACCATCCAGCAGCCTTTACTCAGCCTGTTCTTTGTGCAAGACTCCTGATTAGGTAGCCTTTAATCTAACCTTGTTTTGAATCTTGACACTGGGCTTGTCTCCTGGAATAAGTCCTAATTTATGACAACCCCCTCCCCCCAATAGGGACTGTTCAACTCCAAGCTGCTAAAAGCTGGCTATTCAACATTTTATTTATTTACTTTTGACAGTACTGGAGTTTGAACTTAGCACCTCACTTTTTCTTGGCTTACATGCTGTGCCGGCATTCTACCACTTTGACTATACCTCTAGCCCTGCTTTTTGCTGGTTAGTTTGGAGATGGAATCTCTCAGACTTTTGTGCTTGGTTTTACACAGCCATCTTCTACATCTCAGCCTCCAGAGTAGCTAGGATTCCAGGTGTGAGTCCTCAAACCTCACCCAAGTTCTGTTTTTAATCAGAATGTAAGAACAGAGTCAAGAGGAGCTTTTTTTTCTCCAAAGACAAAGAGGTAGAAAGAGACACTGGTTCCTGGCTCAACAAACACCTCACTATTATGTCCTGACAGAGGGCTGCAAGATCTAACTCAACAGTGGCTCAGTCAAATAATCCATTGGATGAGTATGAGATATCCTTGCCAGGCCAGGGCTGACCGCTACAGAGAAAGGTATAGAGAACTTGGAGAAGTTTCCAGAAATGCACAGCAAAATAACAGAAGACTAGAAAGAAAAGAGGACCAAAAGGAAAAGAATGAGATTAAGAATTTTAACCAATGGGCAGTGATGGCTCATTTCTGTAATCCTATCTACTCAGGAGACTGATACCTGGAGATCCCATATCAAAGCCACTCTGGGTAGAAAAGTCCATGAGATCTTATCCCAATTAACCAGCAAAAATGCTGGAAGTGGAGGTGTGACCGGAGCATCAATGTATGAGGCACAGAATACTTGGGAGTTTCTCAACTGGTAACAGCCACATACACACAAAAAAAGTGCTTTGGCCAATGGGAGAGAATGCTAGGAGATGTTGTAACGATCATCTTCAAATTTCTAGATTCATAAAATGGTCACAGATGACTTTCAAACCCATCCAAGTAAAATAACAATAATAGGAAATCAGCAGCAGTATATAGTCCTTAAGTTAGAAGATATCCCTGAAGACCCAGTAGTGTAAAGCAAGAAAATTGGCTGAGGTTTTGGAATTTCCTCTTATTTAGGCTCTGACAAAAACAGATTGATCGTTGTCTGGCTGGATTGTAGGGAGGAGGAGAAGAAAACTAAGAGACTTGTGAGTCCTAAATTGGGTCTATTATTTTTACTCACTGAGTCAGAATGGCTGACAGCAGTGGTAGAGATAATGCCAGCTGCCATCATTGACTGGTAAATTGAATAAAGCAGCCTCATGTGGCTGACAAAGCACAGGTTTGGAGCTGCCTGCTGGTTTCGCCACAGACCAAAAACCACGTAGACCCTCAACTTTCCGGTCAGCAAAAGCAATATGGGTGTGACAACTAGATGGCAGGCATATTGTGAGGGTGATTTGAGAGAATATTCTGCATCCTCAGAGACTGATCAATATAGTTCTATGCAAGAAAGGACTTGTCTACTTTAGAAAATACAAAGTAATGCTATATTGTTCCATATTTAGAGGGAGGGAACAGAAGACACACTCAATTTCGCTGAGGTATTGGGTGTCGTCTCAATTATTGCAAGGCCCAGTGTGTCCACTGTCCTCTTCTCTGGGAATCTTACACTGATTTCCCCAGGCCAGGCTTGTCTGTGCTTTGTACTCTCACACAATGTGCCCATGTCTCTTTAATTAGTTACTGTCAAGACTGGGGCTTGAACTCAGAGCCTCAGGATCTTGCCTAGCTTTTTCTACAAGGCTGACAATATACCACTTCAGCCAAACTTCCATGATCATAGTGTTGCCGATTAATTGGAGATAAGAATCTCAAACATTTTTCTGCCCTGGCTTACTTCAAACCCAGATCCTCAGATCTCAACCTCCTGAGTAGCTAGGATTACAGGTGTGAGCCACTGTTGCCTAGCTTCATCTCTCTTCTTGCTCGACTAACAGTATCAGAAAGCACTGTGCTTGGCAATGAGTGGAGCTCCATAGAGGTTTGTTGGATGACTTAGTGAGAGTACTTTGTCCTACAGTGTCTCATTTCCCTCCAGCTGTCCCCTCAGGACATATCCATGACAGACACTTTATTTTATAATCTTCCCTGCCCCCACTTAGGGTTTCACACTCCCTAGCACCCTCCCACTGAGGCCCACTTTTCTCCCCACCACAGGAGTCTCTATATGGGCCTTGGTAACTTACAGCACGGTTCAGATAGCCAGCCCCCCACAGCTTGTTTAGTGCTGACTTAAGCAAGGGATATGGGGGCAGGGCAGAGTTTCTAGGAAACTGGACTCTCCCTTGAGCAATCTTCCCTGAGCTACTTTTCAAGTTCTCCTGCTTTGCAAGAGCACTATCATGAAGCTAAATTGATATTAATCTGAAACACTTAGTAAAATGGTAGCAATAAAGTTCATAATAATGATGCTTGGCATTTCGTTTGCACTTCACATCCAAGAAGCTCAAAGGGCCCTTCAGTCAGGCTTTGTGTTTTATTTTTTCCTTTTGTTCTGTTTCATTTATTTTCCCAAATTATTCATGGATGGACTGGACACAAGCAAACAAGCCAGGGACAGTGAGCAACCTCCTGTGCTGTCTGTGGTGTGATATCTCAGACAAGAGTGATAAAAAACTTTCGGTCCCAGGCACAATTTTGCCTACATTAAACTGGTCGAACCTTGCAACAGAAGTTTACATTTTTTGTGGATTTGATTTTGTTTGTTGTTGGTACCGGAGCCTGAACTCTGGGCCTGAGTGCTGTTCCTTAGTTTTTCCTGCTCAAGATTAACACTCTAACCATTTGAACCATAGCACCACATCTGGCTTTTTGGTATTTAATTGGAGATAAGTATCTCATGGATTTTCCTACCTGGGTTAGTTTTGAACTGTAATCCCCAGATCGCTGCCTTCCGAATAGCTAGCATTATAGGCATAAGCTGCTGGAGCCAGCATGTAAATTGGTCTTATTTCCATATTTCTTCCAACTTTTTTCTCTAAGAATTCATGAATATAATTGAGATCTTTAGAGGGAAAAACTGGGAAAGAGTAAGGGAAGGGGAGACATTGTCCAAAAAGGAATGCACTCATTACCTGACTTATATAACTATAACCCCTCTGAATATCACCTTTAAAATAATAGTTTTTAAAAAGTTAAAAAATAAGCAATTGAAATTATGTCTTTTCTTTAAAGACATGACATTTTAAAGGGCTTGTTTTTCTTTAAGTTCATCCTAAGAAAACCATTTTCCCCCCTCCTGCTTAAATGAAGAGTTAAAAGCCAGAGGTTTACTCTGTGTCAGAGGTTTACAAAGTGTCTCTTTCTTCTAAGATACCTTCTCCTACCCTGGTGGCCTCACATTTTGCCAAGGAGGACAACTCACTCAGTTCCCCAAATTATTCCCTACAGTCCTATTTCTACCCCCAAACAAATGTGGTATTTGGGGTTTCACATGTAAAATGTAACGTGGTATCATTTCAGATGTCTTCGTACAGTTTAATAAACAGCTTCCCCGACGGACTTCAAATCTGATTTTAATTTGTGGTGGGGTTACAGGCAAAGTAAATGTCAATTTTAGCTACAGAGAATAAATCCTTAATAGAAATAGAAATAGGAAGTGACAGACAGACAGCACACTTGAATGTGAGCTTGCACCACATTCTACTTGCCCACAGGGAGTGACTGCTCCCCAAGAAATCCCTTTGGTGGTTTGTGATGAGAGCTTAGTTTCTCCTTACCACCCCCCACCCCCGCCCTGTCACTAAGTCTCTGGCCAGAACAAAATGGTTGATTTAAACTTTCCTAGGATGTCTGTCAACCTGAAGACCATAAAAACAATAGAGCAAAGTAACAGCTGTTTCCAGGTGGCTCTGAATCTAAACACCCTCATAAGGGTGCCTGCCACCAAGGAAAATCCTTTTCCTGGTGGTCCAGGGCTGTGTCCTCAGTGCCTCTGAGTTTCTGTAGCTTCACATATAAAATAATGTAACTGAGCCAACAACCCTTAGTCTTCAGTCATCTTAAGTTAAAACATATATAGACAGGATCCAGAGTGGGTAAACTGACTTAGGAAAGATCTGGAAGTATTTACTTCAGAGAAAGAATACATCAGTTACCAAGAGAGTTCCAATGAATGGGTGAATAATTCTTCACTGGTGGTTCTTGAACATTTTTCCCTCCTTGAATCTCTCATGATCCCTGAGTTTAGGTAACACTTAGCCAAGGAGGGTGAACACAGAAATCCAGAGGGCTAGAAGAGTAGATAGCTTCCTCTAAGCTATGAGCAATCCTCCTTCTAATGAGTGTGAAATTAAAGTTTCACTCTGTTATAAGTCCTTTGTTGTTAAAGCTTAGTGACATATTTAAAGAGAGACAGGACAGGCACTCAAATAAGCAATGTGTCTTTTCAGTGTGATGGTGCTTGGGACCAGATCTAGACTGAACATTTTAAGAATGACAAAGATCTTCCAAGTCTGTGGGCTACCAGGAAAAACCTTTTCATCACTATGTATTAGATACTACCTGAGCTACATGCTAAAGAGTAAATATAACATTTCCTCATGCCTGTGTTGAGCACTGTGGATGACCTATCATCCAGCAGTTTCTGCCTCTAGTATTCTCCTTTTCATTCAAATTCATTGCAACCAGCATGACTTTTACAACAGAAGATCTAGTCATGGCATTTCTCTGCTCAAAATTCTACTATTGCTTTCCTTAGCACTTAGGATTCTTTATGCAAACATTCTTTAATGTGATACCTCATGGATGGATGTAGTTCTACTTCCCACCTGGCTTGATATTTCTACTCAACCTGGCTTTCACTGATTCCCTAGAATGTCCCAGGTTCTTTCCTATACCCTGTGACGTTTCCTGGAATGCCCAGCTATTTGCTCTATTGTTGACCAACTTGTTATCCATACGCTAAGACCATGTTTAAGTATTACTGTCTTGAAATTTTCTTTGATTCCAAAATTAGAGGTGTTTCTGCTTTAGAAGATCACAAACCTCTGTGCTTTCCCTTCATCTATTTCTTATAATAACTAAAGATGTTATTATTTAGTGTCTGTCTCTTGCCTTAGACTCAACCCTATGTATCTTTTGACTGTGAGTGATAACTCAATCTGATTTCTTTTGCCCACTGGGAAAATCTGTGCTTTTCTTTTCCTTTTAGTATATTGCTTATTTAGATGCAGGAGGGAGGAAAATGTCATTAACATAGCTGGAAAGGTTTTTAGAAGTTAAGAGGATTAATCCAGCATAAATGAACACTGGAATATATCTATGTATGGGTAATAGAGATGTCTGCCTATCTGAAGTCTGAGGCTATTTCTCTGGACAAGCATAGAAGGAAAATGCCAAATTCAATTATTTATTCCAAGACTCTTAAGATTTTTGCTTTAGGTTAATGCTGAAGCAGTCAACTATTCTTACGATATTTAAATGTTTTAGTTTTGCTGGCTTTCTTTTCAAAAAAACATAACTTTTATATCAACTTACCAATCGTCAAATACATGAGCCAAGTAAACCTCTTGATTAAAATTTAATTAAGGGACACAGGGTAAAAAAAGACAAACAACCACAAAAGCAATACTTGCAAAACTGTTTGGTGTAAGTGAACTGAACACCTCAAGGGGAAAGGGAAAGGGGGAGGAGGGAGGGGGGTATGAGGGACAAGGTAACAAACAGTACAAGAAATGTATCCAATGCCTAACGTATGAAACTGTAACCTCTCTGTACATCAGTTTGATAATAAAAATTTGAAAAAAAATTAATTGAGGGACTAGTGATAATGGAGGCCATAAATGACTTTCCTTATAAGGAAGGACACTAAAAAAATATAAAAAGATTTCCTCCTTCTTCCTTCCTATCCTCTCTTTCTCTCTTCCTTTCTTACTTCCTTTCTCTCTTCTTCCTTCCTCTTTCTTTCTTTCTTTTTTCTTTCTTTCTTTCTTTTCTCTCTCTCTCTTTCTCTCTCTTTCTCTCTCTCTCTTTCCAAAACAAAGTAAGTAAAGTCAAGGCTCAGAAGTCTAGAGAAGCTGAGAGGGTTCATTTTCTTCTTCTTTTTTTTTTTTTTTTGCCAGTCCTGGGTCTTGGACTCAGGGCCTGAGCACTGTCTCTGGCTTCCTTTGGCTCAAAGCTAGCACTCTGCCACTTGAGCCACAGCGCCACTTCTGGCCATTTTTTGTATATGTGGTGCTGGGGAATTGAACCCAGGGCCTCATGTATAGGAGGCAAGCACTCTTGCCACTAGGCCATATCCCCAGCCCTGGTTCATTTTCTTAATATAGAATGGACTGAAGAGTGACAAAGCAGTATGTACATGAGAAAGTGATGCAAATTTCTGGCAAATTCCTTGGGTAATGGGTCCAGAGTCAGTTTTTGGCTTCACAAATGAATTCCACATCTTTATTAAGTTAAATAATTTGCTTTTATTATTTGAAACATACTTTAAATATTTTGTTTTATGACATCCTCAAAATTGATAACATTTTCTCCAGATCATAGAAGAGGGGAAAATATCCATGACTTCTTTTTAGCATTTAGAATGATTATACAAAAATTAAACTCCAATTTATTCATTATGATGAATATCAGTTGACATCATATATAAACAACTCAGAATTGAAGGTGTCCTGATTAGGTAATTTTTTTTATGGAAAATCCCTAAATGCTTGTGAAATATATCTCCAATGTAAATTGATATGCAGGAGATTATGGAGAAAGAATGATAGACTTTAAATTAGAATTAACTTTTTTAAAATAAGAAAAACCATTGCCAAAAGAAACCTAAACACTTTAAAATTTGAGTGAGTCTTCTCGCTCGACCCTTTACAGAAGCAAGTCACAGTTTGTAATCCAGAGAATGGATTTTATTAAAATGAATTTTATCTGACATGGATGGAACTTCATCAGCCCTGTTACAAATGACTAATTGGCTTTATCCAAAATAGGAGGAATTCTTAGGGCCATTTAAACCATTAGAATTGTTGGTTCAGAAAGCAGAGGAGGTGAGAAATGAGGCCCAGCCCTAGTAGAAACTAGACTTGTCTTCCCCACCGTTCAAAACTCAGTTCTCAAAACCTCCTAATGGGTTTCACTGTTTTCTTTCCAGTGCTTATCATAATCAGGGAGCTACACATTTGCATCCCTAATGGACCCTTTTCAAAAGTGTGTTGACATTTCAGTAGGTTTTGAATAGCTCTTAATGCTGTTCTCCATCTGGGCAGGTGCCCACAAACCTCCATATATGGGTCCAAGCCTATAGACTGTCTGCTTTACTCACAGTGTTGTTTTTTTTCTTTATTTTTTTTAATACCTGGGAACCTATCTTAATTATACTCCTAAAAAGGTGAAAACTTGGAAGTCAGATGACTCAGAAAATGAGCATCTGGCTGGAACCCCACACAGAGCTGCATCTTCACTCTGAAAAACTCAGGCCAGAGTCAAAAGCATCATCTGTGTGTGGTAAATTTGCTTTTTTAAGCTACTATTTTTAACAAAAGGAAATAGATATAAATAAGGCCATCCAGATAAACACAGGTTAGGGGAGAACACAGGGACTCACCAGGGAGCCCTTCTAGCACAAACTTTACTGCATGTTACTTCTAATGTTTTCTTCAAGGACCCAGAGAGGAGAGGTACCACAGAGCCTACATGGAGCAGTCTATGTCTCATCCATTTTTTTTTAATATCTTCAACAAGAATGTGATCCAAATGACACATGACAAAAATATTTTAAATACACACAGACACACACACACACACACATACTTTTAGTCTTGTTTCAGGAACTGTGTTGAGAATGTATCATAAATAAAAGATCATCTGTATCCTAAAAAATTCCCCATCTGTTAAGGGAAACAAAAAGGGCATGGAAGTCTCTGCAGGGTGTAATGAGAGACACCCCCAAAGTGATAGCTAATACCACCAAATTCCAAGGCATAGATCCTAGAAGAGACACATGAATTGTTCCAGGAAACATGAGAAGATTGCCCTGCGTTCTGTGAACGTGCATGCTCTTCTCCCACTCTGTGTGTGTGTGTGTGTGTGTGTGTGTGTGTGTGTGTGTGTGTGTTGGCAGAGGCTCCAAGCACAGTGAACTGTCTATGTATGGCAGGTCATAAGGTTTGTTGACAAATGCTGAGAAGATAATAAATGACTCCGATCATTCATAGCTTAATGTGAGATGAAAACAGCTTTTGGGGGGTGATAATAACCCCATCTAGCAACAGAAACTGACTGATGGGCATCTCCTTCAGGTGACCCATCCCACATGGCAAATTGGGAACATCGTATACTTAGAAAACTCCAGCTAGCTGCTAATAGCTTACACCTGTAATCCTACTCAGGAGGCTAAGATCTGAGGATCAAGGGTCAAAGCCAATCCAGGTACAAAAAGCCCATGAAATGCTTATCTCCAATTAGCCAGCATAAAGAAAAAGATGAATTGGGGCTCAAGTGGTAGAACAGCAATCTGGAGCAAAACAGAACCAAGCGAGAGTATCATGCCTTGAGTTCAAGCCTCAATACTAGCACAGAAGGAAGAAAGGAAGGGAGAGAGGGATGGAGAGAAGAAAAAGGAGGAAGGGAGGGAGAGAAGGAGAGAGAGAGAGAAAGAAAGAAAGAAAGAAAGAAAGAAAGAAAGAAAGAAAGAAAGAAAGAAAGAAAGAAAGAAAGAGAAAGCAAGCAAGTAAGCTCCTCCAGTATTTAAGGTAGGTGGCTTAGTTGCAACTTTAGCAAACTATCTGACAAGCTGTACTGCATGACTGTGGTTCTTTTTTTTCCTGGAATTTATTTTATTTTATTTTTTAAATTGATTTATTTATGATCAAAGTGATGTACAGAGGTGCTACAGTTTCATTCATAAGGCAGTGTGTATATTTCTTATCAAACTTGTTACCTCCTCCCTCATTTTTCCCACCTTCCCCTCTCCCCCCCAAAGTTGTACAGTTGGCTTATAGCATATAGTTTTGTAAGTGTTACTGTTGCATTGGTTCACCTTTTACCCTTGTCTCTCCATGTTGATGTTCCCTTTCCCATCCCTACTTCCAATAAACATATATACAATACCCAGGCTACCAGAATCAGTAACAGTGACATCAGGGGTAAAACCATGGGGAAGAAAGACAAAAGAAAATGGCATAATTTCACATGGTACATTGAACATAACAACAACAATGATAAACCACTTATTTCCATAATGTGGAGTTCATTTCACTTAGCATCATCTTATGTGTTCATATGTACTAGCTATTGAGCTATTGTGATATTCTGCTAGGACTATCCTAGATCTGTACTAATTATTATCAATGAGGGAAACCACAGAGTTGATGTTTATTTGGGTCTGGCTCACTTCACTAAGTATGATTTTTTCCAAATCTTTTTAAAGCTAGAGATTCATGGGATATAAAGGAGAGAGACATCTGGGGTAAGAAGAGGAAGGCCCTTGGTGCCCTGGAGTAGTGAAATTACATGTTTCAAAATCAAAGGAGCCCTTTCTTTTTGCCCTATTGTTCTGCATAGAGCTGCTTTTGGACATGGTAAAAAGAAACTGAACCCCGAATTGTGCCCAACTCTTTCTGATTTTGAAGCCTTTTCCAAGACAGAACGTTAATATAACTGACTTTTCCCTTGAATGTCTCTGGTTTTCCTTTATCTCTTCTCTTGAGCTCAGTAAGCCTAAGATAGGTAAACCTCAGAAGAAAGGGGTGGGTAGTACACCAATAACCACTCCTACATGTCCTATCTTCATAGAAAGGACCCAAAATGGCTTTCTGTGTTTCATTTGACTTTTATTCCTTTTACCATACTTCTTTGCAACAATTTATTTTGGTTCCTTACAGTAAGGTGCATGCTGTCCCGACAAAACAAAATACATTTTCCCATGACTTGCAGCATGGAGATTTAAAGATGCTGTGTGTGTGTGTGTGTGTGTGTGTGTGTGTGTGTGTGTGTGTGTGTGTGTGTGTGTCTACACTGACATGAACATTTTTTTTTTTTTTTGCCAGTCCTGGGCCTTGGACTCAGGGCCTGAGCACTATCCCTGGCTTCCTTTTGCTCAAGGCTAGCACTCTGCCACTTGAGCCACAGTGCCACTTCCTGTATATGTGGTGCTGGGGAATTGAACCCAGGGCCTCATGTATACGAGGCAAGCTCTCTTGCCACTAGGCCATATCCCCAGCCCTGACATGAACATTTTTGATAAAGGACATTGCTGTCTCCTAGATTCTAAGCCAATACTGGCAGTCAGTGAATGCACCCTTTCAAAGAAAATGAAAGAAAGAAGAAAGGAAGGAAGGAAGGAAGGAAGGAAGGAAGGAAGGAAGGAAGGAAGGAAGGAAGGAAGGAAGGAAGGAAGGAAGGAAGCAGCCAAGCAAACCTTGGTCATCCTGGCATAGACATGAAGCTGAAACAAAGCTACAAAACAAGGTAACTTCCCATAGCAAGTAATGTCACCTAGCTCTCGGGACCTGAGGGATCTCTCTGGCTTACTGTGTGCAGCTCACTCAAAACCCATTCCTTCTCTGCTTTTGTATATGAAAAAATGAGGCTGTAAAAGTGTCAGCCTGCTTTTGTCCGGAGAAGCTAGTAAAAACTAATTGGAAGCGACTTAATACACACGATGCCCAGCACTCATGAGATAATTAGTCACTGGGTCCTAATGTGTTGCTCCTGAGTTTCCTCTTGCCAGGAAGAATTCCAGTATGTGGAGAAGTTATAATATGGCAGAGAAGCTATAACAGAAGCTATAACAGAATTATGGCTTCCAAGCCTATTCCTACAAAGTTAAAAAACCTCATCTCAAAACCCTGCTTCCATAATACACAGCAATTCTATGCTGCAGTTATTTTAATAGATATTCTTGTCCCATCTACTTTCAAGGGAGTTTTCTTCTTCTCCAAAGAAGCTGGCATTAGAATGTCAGACAAATAACTAGGACAACCATACATGGATCTAGACACCAATGAATAAAATATATCCAACACTGCGTACCCCTAGAGTAAATTATTCCACTTAGAAAATGGTATAATTGAGGTTGGGTTGTATGGGAGGGGGATGGGTTTCAAGTACTTTTTAGTTGTAGGCCTATTTTCTGGTAATTGCCTGACTTGAAACTTTAGTTTGTCAATCAGACAGTTCTCTTAGCCCTATAATGTGTTTTTTTGAGGGGTGTAGTGGGGAGTGGGTTAAAGGAGAACTGAGAAAATGGCTATGCCCCAAGGGCTTCTCTTCTTGTCATATAATTGTTGTCAAAAAAGATTCACTATTATGTCTGGGGATGAGGGCACTCTGTGGCATTTTGTGTTCAGTAAAAATGTCTCAAACCATTTTTCAAACATTTTGAGGTTTGGCACAAACCTGAAATCCATCTTTCCAAGCACTTTCTCCCCCTTAATTTTTAAACCCATGTGTCTTTCAAGGGAAATTTAATCCGTATGTTTCTGATTCATTTACACTTAACTCATCAAAATGGTGTTTTGTAAGAGCTATTTGATGTTCAAGGAGTCTTCTGAGTTTTTTTTTCTCTTTCTCTCTTTTTAAAATAAGTCTGAAAAGCTTTTCTTTCTGAGAACCAGAAAATTGTGTTTTACCAGCTGTAAGCCAAATGATTTGTGCTGTGCTAAAAAAAAAATCAAGAATCTGCTAAATGTAGGAAGCAAGAAAAGAGCGGAATGACCTCACAGATCTGCCTTTTCCTACATCTATGGAGATGGTACATAAACGTTCCCTGAGGAGGCCTTTCCCCTGTGGCCAAACAAAACTGTGAAGCTGAAGCAGGAAAGGAGAATGAGCCAGTGGCTTAGAATGCCCTTTGATTCTAGAGATATGCAACAAAAGTTCCCATCCCAAAATCAATGACACATAAAACCTGATGCATCTCATTAGATAAACCTATTGCATAGAAATGAAAATAATCACCAATATGCCTGAACTTAAAATTGAATACAACTTCTAATCCAGTAATATTTGCTTGCATGTGTTCCAAGTATTTCTGGGTGGCAGTGTGGGCAAGCTTCTCAAGTTGGGGCTCTGTGTCTCACACTAAGGTTTTAAAAGGAATATTTAAAGTACTCTAAAGTAGACTTGATTGGAAGACAAGTATCTTAATTGTATAAGAGGGTATGGAGATCCTGGAAGTTGAAACGGAGCCTGAGATTCAAGCCAGATCCTCTGATGCTTGCCCAGCACTGCAGTGAACTTTCTACTCTACCAGTATTTTCAAAGTCAGTGCACAATTAATTCATCAGTGAGCAGCTGATTAAGAAATTAATGAGAACAGTTTCATTTAACATCACCAGCATTTCAGAAAAAATGAATAGAAGATACCCACAAAATACTATACATAGTAAGTAAAGACTCAGTATTAGTTAACAAAAACTACAGGCACACACATGACTCAGTCGACCCTTGACATACTCTGGGAATTGGATTCAGGATATCCCTCCCACCTGTCCCCAAATCCATAAATGCTCAAGTTCCTTATATGAAATGGCACAGTATTTGCATATAACTTACACAATTTCCCCATATACTTTGTTTTTTGTCTTTGTTATGCCTGCATGTAGGCTTGAACTCAGGGCCTGGGTATTTATTGTCCATTAGTTTTTTCACTCAAGGTGAGCACTCTATCACTTAAGCCACAGCTCCACTTGCTGCTTTTTGCTGGTTAATTGGACATAAGAGTCACATGGATTTATTTGTCCAGGCTGGCTTCAAACTGGGATCCTCAGATCCCAGCCTCTTGAGTAGCTAGAATTAGAGGCATGAGCTACTGGTACCGGGATAATTCCCCCATATACTTTAAATCATCTCTATATAACTTACATTACTTAACACAATGCAATACTATATAAATAATTGGTGCACTGTATTGTATAGGTAACAATAGCCAGAAAAATCAAACTGAACATTTTCAGTTCAGAAGGATTTTTCTCCCAAATATTTCAATCCCAGATTGCTTGACTCCATGGTTGCAGAACATGGACACAGAGTGCCAACTGTATAGATTGATGAAAACATACCCACATGAGTACACTGGGTTGTAATATTAAAAGCTTGTCACTGCTGTTGCTCACATCTAAAACATTTCGGAACCACGCTACCTCACAGAAAACCATTTCATTTGCTAGTGTTCAGCTAATAGCGCTTTTACTTTTCCTTATGATCCATTTTTTTTCCTTGTGGAAGAAATCCTACAGAACACTGTCCAGGTCGCCCTAAAGAGGCTTTGTCTCCATTGGGAAGCAAAAACCAAATGGGTTGGGGAGGAAAGAGAGAGATGGATAACTAGTTGAACAAAGGGTCATGCTCACTTTACTGTGATTTACAAATAGCAAGTGAGCATTATTTGCCACCTTCACTTTCCAAGCACTTAACCAATGTTCATTTGAAGCATTCTTGCAAGGTCAAGAGTCACTGTCGTTCATTCTACACCTTACAGCTTTGGGACATTCCATGGAAGCTGAATGCCAGGCAGCTCGATGATGGCAGATGATGGCTCACTGGATGTGCAGCATCTGACAAAACACTAGGAAACATGCTTCTCCAGCATACTAGGGGATATCAGAGACAGCTGAAAACCACCTCTATGAGAAAGGATGCAAAGAATTGTACGAGTGAGTCTGGGCTTGATGTGCAAAGCTGGACTGTTTGGACATTGTGATTCAAATTATTCCCCAAGTGGGGAGAGGGAAGGAGGAAATAGCTCAACATAACTCAGATCCCAGAGGTCACATTCTGCAAGTTGTACGCGCTGGAGTTGGGTAGCTCCCGAGCTCTGTCCTTCTCAGACATGCACTTGGTTTGGCCTAGGCTCACTTACACAGAGAGAAGTGAGGTGAAGGGAATGCTAGGAGACAGCAATAGCCTGAACCTTCCAGCTTTCCCATCTCATTTGTGGTCCATGACTTCTGGGACCAGAGACAGTACACTACATCTACTAACTTGACTCCAGAGAGCTCATGGTTCCAGGCAAAAGGCAAGCCATCTTGTCTTCCTTTTCACATGAGACAATGGATCTCTGCTCAGCCAGGTTCCTGAAGGATAACCAGCTTCTGGAAATGTAGCCATCCTCAAGGGCCCTGAGGGTCACTCTTCTGTGCCCTAAGGCATCTAAGTCCTTCTTTGTTTCCTGTCCTTCCCTTCATCCACAAGACTCAAAAGATAACTGAGAAACATTAGTTTGAACAAAGAGATGGAGTTCCTGGAACCAGAAGTAGATTGACCTGGCAGAATGAAAGTGTGCTCTTTACTGCCTTAGATATTGGTCCTAGACTTGCTGCCACATGGCTTTATGATTTCAGAAAATGATCTTCACACCTGTTTTTGAATCTCTAAATTTAGTGGGTTGGGGTGAGCTATCTCCAAGTTTCCTACCTTAGCAGTTAATTATGAAATGATTATTCTATTACTAAGGAAGTTTCAGATGATAAGAGCAAAAATCCAAGTCAAGTGATGTTCCTTGTGACCTGTACAGGCCAGCTTCCTCTTTGCCCTTGGAGGAAGGAAATGGCAGAGAGCAGCCATGAATGGAGCTGAGGCAAGGACTGATTCAGAAAAAGAATCTGGGTAGACGGAGGCCACTGCCTTATCCATATAAGGGTGGATATAGTGAGAGCAAACTAAAAGGGAAAATGCAAGGTGAGAGCAATTTACATCTACATTTATCCTAAATGGAGTTATTTTAATTGCTGTTATTATGATTAATTTCAGAGGAATGAAATGGATCAGCCCTTTCTTATAAAGTCCTGTTGAGCTGACTGAGCTAGTATGATAAATAAGAAGAGGGAGGTGCAAAAGTAAAACTACTTTCTGCTACATATACAGAGGGGGTGGGGTGGGGGTAAGAGAGCTGGGTGTCAGCAAACCTAACTACACAGGAGGCTGAGATCTGAAGATTGAGGTTTGAAGGCAGCCCAGGCAGGAATTTTCATGAGATTCTTATCTCCAATAAACTATCAAAGAAAGCCAAAAGTAGAGCTTGGCTCAAGTGGTAGGGACTAGCATCGAGCAAAAGAAACTATATTACCCAGGCCTGGAGTTCAAGCCCCAAGACGGAAACTAAAGAAGACAAATACAAATACAAATTTAAAAAAATAGACTACTGCTTAACTAAAAATGATAAAAGACTCATCTCTTCTTGGTGCTGAAATAACTACTTGAAAGCGAGATGTTAACTAAACTTCATCTTCTAATCAATGGAGATCATGTGGTATGATTTTTCTCTTTGTCTCCCTAGCTGCACATGGCCTCATTAAAGAGTAAAATGCTAAGTGATAGAATTTCTCTCTACATTATTGATGCTTAAAATATTTTATCACCAGACTTCCCCAAAAAGCCAGTTTCTTTTATTAGTCAGGGAATATTTACTGAGCACTTACTACATTCAATGCATTATAGTCATTATGTCGATTCCATTTCATAGATAAGGTTATTGAGGCAAAGAAACTTTCAGTGGATTGTCAAAAACAATAGAATCAACAAATGGGTAAAGCTAGACTTAAGACTCTAGATCTGTCTGATTGCAAATCTATTTACAGAGCACAATTCATTGAATCATATTAATGATGAAAAAGGAGACTTCGCCTTTGCCAAAGAGCTTGTTCTAAAGACCTTCCTTTCTCAGTGATAAAGGCTCACAGTGGTAGAGCCAGTTGGTCTTGCTGCCATGTTAGTATATAGGTCCAACCCAACTGGACTTTAATCCTTTTGATTAAAAAAAAAAAGTTCACAGGCTCCTAAAACTTGGTAACTCACAGGAAGCATCATGGATTACACAGTAATCAGTTCAGTTGAGTGACTGAGTTATATGCATTAATGGATACCTTGGCATTCATTTGGAGCCACATTAGTGCTCCCCCTCAGGCTTTACTTGTTTGAATACATCAGTTCCATTTCAATCATTCAAATGAAAAATAAAATAAATTACAAAGTAGAATTCAATTAGGAATATCAGGAGAAGAAAAAGGAAGTTTTGTTGGTAGCTAGAAGGGCCATTGGTTATTTCATAACTACTCTCTTGCTCTCCATGATGATAAGAAACATTGTTTAATTCTTGGGTACAACATCATCTCACAGGTCATCAAATAAGCTCTCCTGTCATGGATGTACATGCAGAAAGATGTATGGTTTTGTAATAACGTGTTCGTGTACCATGTGGGGGACTTTGGAGTGCTAAGTCAATCTCAGTTTTCAAGAATCTAACTCTACAAAGAACCTCTCTAGTTGCAATGAAAATCTATGAAACACACACTCCTGAAATCATCAGTTTTACAGCATACATTTCAAGCAGACTAGCAAAATCTGCACAAAAGTCATACAGTGAAATTTGGGCCACAGAATTTTTACTGGACTGGTTCACATCTGCCAATTTCTTCAAATTTCCTTCCTCCTTTTGGTTATTCCCTACATCCCTGCTCTATGACCACCACTCAGGTAGCTAGCTGTATACTTGTCTTTCTGTAAGCCAGTAAAGGACCCTGAGAACCACAAGGAAAGAGCAGAAGGCAAACTAGTTTTACCATCCCCAGCTGCTACAGTGAATGCTGGTGTGTGTGTGTGTGTGTGTGTGTGTGTGTGTGTGTGTGTGTGTGTGTGTGGTCCTGGGGCTTAAATTCAGGGCCTAGGCTCTCTTCTTGAACTTTTTTGCTCAACATTAGTGTTCTACCACTTGAGCCACAGCTCTAATTCCAGCTTTTTAGGTGGTTAATTGGAGCCAAGCATCTCATAGAATTTCCTGCCCACGCTGGCTTTGAGCTGTGATCCTCAGATCTGAGCCTCCAGAGTAGCTAGAATGATAGACGTGAGCCATCAGCACTTCTCTTACTGCTACATCTACAGTAAGGTCCAGAATTGTTCACCTTGTTTTCTGTCAGGCCCATGACAAGGCTCATTCTCAAGACTATGCTCATTTCAGACCCTTACTGTTAACCTGATTTTACTGACAAAGTTTACTATATAAAATCTAGTTTGGGCTGGGATATATGGCCTAGTGGCAAGAGTGCTTGCCTTGTATACATGAAGCCCTGGGGTCAATTTCTCAGCACCACATATATAGAAAAGGCCAGAAGTGGCGCTGTGGCTCAAGGGGCAGAGTGCTAGCCTTGAGCAAAAAGAAGCCAGGTACATTGCTCAGGCCCTGAGTCCACGCCCTAGGACTGGAAAAAAAAAAAAGTAAAATCGTGTGTGTGTGTGTGTGTGTGTGTGTGTGTGTGTGTGTGTGTGTGTGTGTGTGTTGGGGATCGAATCCAGGGCCTCATGGATTCTAAGCATATGTTCTATTACTGCACTACACCACCAGCCACTAAGTAAAAAATAACAAAATTTTAATTTTGCAACTTGAGATACTCAGGACCCCGTCCAAGCACACATTGGGACATTCCAGTTTGGCCTCTTAATGCATGGTTTGAACCCACTGACATATAATTCCAACGATTTTGCCATCACAGCTATTTTTCACTTGCCATTTGGAAATGAAAAAAAAATTGCCACCAGAGAAGATTCATGAATGATGGTCACAAGTTTCAAAGGTGGCCACACCCAACTACAAATGTATTGTCATACACAGCTGCTTCAATACAAGCAAACTTCTTTTAGTTAACAGAAGACTCAAATCTGGTTCTCACAGCTGAATTAATTCACTACATCTTCTCATTTAGAAATTCCTGGATAAGGGACTGGGAATATGGCCTAGTGGCAAAAGCGCTTGTCTCATATACATGAAGCCCTGGGTTTGATTCCCCAGCACCACATATATAGAAAATGGCCAGAAGTGGCGCTGTGGCTCAAGTGGCAGAGTGCTAGCCTTGAGCAAAAGGAAGCCAGGGACAGTGCTCAGGCCCTGAGTCCAAGGTCCAGGACTGGCAAAAAAAAAAAAAAAAGAAAAAAGAAATTCCTGGATAAGCATGAAAGGGGATTCTTAGGTCATTTTCCTATGCTACTTAGTCCTGGGCCCTACCCTTCATTTAGGTGACAGGAAATTTGGCAGATTTTGTTGGTGAGAATCCTCACCTCACTTTAACCAGAATTGCCTTTCTTCTCTTTCATGGCTAGCATTTGATGGGATTTAAAACCTACTTGATTGCCAGAATAAGAAGAAGGCATCACAGAAGATGGAGGAAGAAGAGGACTGAGAGATACCAGGAAAAAGGAAAATTCCACTTACAGTCCAGGAAGGCAGCCCCTACAGCCATGACTGACATCAAGGGAGCCCTATATTGCCATCCCCCTGTTTCCTCCCTGTGTTCTCACTATATGCATCTCTCCCCACCCATGCTCCATGAGGTAGGTCTGGTGATTTTACAGATATGATAGGAACTATAGCCTAGAGAGGTTGAATGGCTTGCCAAAGTCACACAGCTAATCAGTTGAAGATGATTTGAACCCCAGTCTTTTTAACTATAAAGGCAATGATCTTTGCAGGAGAATCACACCTATCAGTAGAAGCCTGTCTCCCTCATATCATCCCCTTCCTTCTTGCCACACATGTTTCCTACAAGAAAATCAGGGAATGGTGAAGAGGAAGAGTGCCAAGCTCAGCAATGACTTATGGCAATCTGTAGCCATGAACTCCAGCATTGTGTTTATGCTAAGCCTGTAAGACAAAGGCAGAAACGGACATCTCTTTTGGAGTATCACCAAGGCCCTTCCTCCTCCTTTACCTGCTGACAGAAGTTACAGCTGCCACTGACCACCTGCCCCCAAGAGAATGGAAAACAAGGATGGTGTCACCAGAATCCTACAAGTGGCCATCTGCAGAGTGCCATGAACAGGCCCAGCCTCAGAGTCTCTTACCAGTTCTGATGGTGGATGTTTGCCACAGATTACAAATAAGACTTACAGTGAGCTGGCAAGTGTGATTCTAAGCTTTCACTGGATGAAAACAACACAAACATACAAGCCAGTGCAAGCAGAACTGGGAAGAGCTAAGCATGGGCAGTTGGTTGTATCCATGCCCATATCTTGAGTGGTTCTATACCATGGAGTTCTAAGATGTTATCACTGGGAGAAATTGAGCAAGGGGTACAAGAGATCTCTCCAAAATGATGCCTTCAACTATGAGTCTATCACTCTTTGAATAGACTTTTTGATTCACGAACAACAATCACAACAAAAATCCCCAAAGCAAACATAATAGTCATCACACAGTGGCATTACTGGTTTCTGCCCATTTAGGTTGCCCTGAGGACCCATGACAAATCAAGGTAACTGAAGCGCCACCTAGCATCACAGCTGCTGGCACAGAGGAAAAGATCAACTAGCATCCCTTGCCTGTCTCTCTACCTATCCCAAGCAGGGCATTTCTGAGTATGGATGAACAGCTCTCCTTCAAGTCAGCACGAATGGTAATGCTCTAAAATAAGCACTCATGCCTGAAGAATTCTGAGCATACACTTGGCATCCACCAAGCTGTGCATAATGACTAATAACCTTTACCCTAGGTTGGGTTTTGTTTTGCTTTTTACTTTGTGAAGTTCTCTCTTTGTGGATTGGCAGAATTCTGACACTTACCTGCCCCTAAATACATATACACATGCTTTGCCATGAAACCACTAATAGATAAAATCTTTGTACAAAAGACTGCTACATTGGAATTTGGCTAAAAAATAGAAAGATTTCCCCCCCCCGGAAAATTATCTAATGTTTAAGTGCAATTTTGGCTTTCAAGATCTTACAGATTAGTCTTCATTTCATTTAAAAAGTTGCTACCCCTCTCTTTAGTGTTTAGAGCCTAGTATGTATGAGACGCTGGGTTCCATCCCTAGGGTGGCAACAGACAAACAAAATTCAACCACAGTAAAAACAACAAAACAAAAAAAAAAACAAACCAAAACAACTTGAGGTTTTTTTTTTTTAAATTATAGAAATATGTCAAGGTGTCACGCACTCCCTGGAGGAATAAATGCATTATGAATACTGCTCTGTGCCATGTGAGCTACCCAAGCTCAGACATCACTGGCAATCTGGTATCATTTTATGAATCTGAAGGATGTTCAGAAACCTGTCAAAAGTGTATCCCACAGGTACATTTTCCTTTGTCTCATCTATCACTTTGTGTTTTATGCCACACTGAAGCTTGAACTCAAGGCCTGGGAGCTGTCCTCTAGCTGTTTCACTGAAAGCTGGTGCACTACTAATTGAACCACTGATCCATTTCGGGCTTTTTTTTTTTATTTATTGGTGTTTAATTGGAGAATCTCAAGTTTCATAGACTTTCTTGCTGGGGCTGGCTTTGAGTTGTAATCTTCAGACCTCAGCTCCCTGAGTAGTTAGGACTATGGGTATGAGCCATTGGGGCTTGGCGCTGGCTCCTCCATCCTTTGGATAGATTCATCTAGGTAATTATGTCTCACTGAGGGCTCTTCGCCTATAGTATTTGACACTAAGAATTTCCCGCACGGGGAATCTTCATGCCTAAAAGTGAAAAGCAGAAACCAAAACCCTTCAAAGTAGGAAAAGATAAGTCCCACTTTATCCTTCCTCTTGCATTTCTTTAAGGAATGAATTAGACTTGGATTTAAACTCTTTCCCTGAAATGCCATGCCAAATACCTTTTAGCATTTTTTTTAAATGAAGCATGGGCACAAACACAGAGCTTTTTAGAGAAGGGACGTCAGAGATTGTCTAGGACGGTTTCAGTATGGGGAGGGGCTTGCTGTCCCCTCTTTTCTCTCCATGGTTTCAAAGTGTAGCTCTGAAAGTTGAAGTTTTGGTCTCAGTCAAGGCCAAGCTCAGAATTAAGCTCTCTGGAGTCTCCTTTTCCACCACATTTTGCCACCCCCCACCTCCTCATAAATACTTTACCCCCTTTATTCTCCTTTCCCCTCTGCCCAAAAAAGAAGGGAAGGGAGAACATCCATTAGAAATTCATGATTAGACCCTTTTAGAAGATTCATTAATTATATGACATAAAAACCTCTCTCTGCGGTGTGTCCCATGCTTCACTATGCATCCAACTATCTGAGAACCAAGACTAAGTCTAGGAAAATTTCTGCAACACCCAGAGTCAGGGCATTCTGGGCTTACTGCTTCCTTTTGTGGAGGGCTTTGGCTTGCAATAATTATTGCCAAATTGTTTGCCAAAACACCACATTCAGGTTGTGTATCCCAATACAAAATCTATTTTATGGATACAGAAATGTGATACTTTTAAAACATAAAAGTTTCCTTAAAGTGGTCTGAACATTTTTGCCCCTCCACTGTGTACTCCCAAATATTAACTAGCTGTTTTTAAGACAAAGTAATCAAGAAAAAATTCCACTTGCCACAGCACATTAACCAAGTCTTCAAGAAAGTACTGAATCAAGTACACTGTCATGTGAAGTGGCAAAAAGTTACAGTTCTCAGGCAAATGCACATTCACAGAAACCTTAGCTGAAAGAATAACTGAGAGGCTGGAGCTACTTTGGGGAATCATGGTGTATTCCTTTAAAAATATACAGTATCAATTCTTAATAAATGGAGTAGCACAATCATGAACTTTTCCTCCTCCAGACAAAACATGAAAGTTTTCCAGGCAGTTGCAATTCTGCAACTACATTCATAAAGCCCCCAACACCCACCCACTATCATTCCTATCTTTTACGAAGACATTGTTTTTGGAGCTATTTAAGGTAGGAAGGGAGGAAAGAGTGACAGGAGACAGAATATATATCCTGTTGGAGAGCAATACACAGCTATGATGATATCCTTTTTTTTAAATATACTCTTATAGTCTTACTTTTAATAATAAAAGATAGAAAGAGGGGGTCGTCTGTGAATAATTAGAAATTGCAGTCTGAAGCCTGTTACAGTCACTGCAATTGATAATAAACTGAAAACCCCTTGAGAGCAGGTAAATGCTTTGCAACCCTGACCCCCGGGCTCTCACATTACTTAACTACCCAGTGGTTCTTGCATTACATCACCATTCAAGCGATTGGTCCCTGCATTTTAACTCTCTCCCTGTCTCCTCCGATTAGGAGCGACATCGCAGCAAAGAAACTTCCCTGGAGTTTGGTCTTTCTCGTTTTGCTTTTTTTTTGTGCCTCCCTCCTTCTCTGTCTCTGTCTCTCTGTCTCTCTGTCTCTCTCTCTCTTTCGTGGCTTTGGTTTGCTTGGCATTTTGTTCCCCCCCCCCCCTTTTTTTTTTGCCTAGTCTGGCCTCTGTTCAACTCATTCAAGTCTCTACACTAGAACAAAATCCTCTGATCCACGTGAAAAGAAATGCCTGTTCAGAGCAAGAGGAGCGGAGGGGGTCGGGAAAGACAAGAAGGAAGAAGTGGAGAAACAAAGACGGGCAGAGAGGCGAGAAGGGGGAGAAAAAGGAAGAGGAGGATGATGAAGGCTCAAGAACAGAAAGCAGTAGGGGTGGGGGAAAAATCTCTAAAATCAAGAAAAAGAAAATAAAATTAAAAACAAACCTCATGGACATCACTGAGGCTGAATTCCCTCCTGAGGTGCAGAACATGAGAGCTCTGGAATGAGTGTGTGTAGAATTTGAGCCAAAGCTTAACTAGCTTGAGTGAGTCATATCCTTCCCATTTGATTCCAGGCCAACAATGATGTAATGTGCTGGCCCTTCTTTAGCGCCTAGCTCTGGCTCTCTCCCTCTAGCGCTCTCTCTCTCTCTCTCTCTCTCTCTCTCTCTCTCTCTCTCTCTCTCTCTCTCTCTCTCTCTCTCTCTCTAGGCTCACCCTTCTCCCACCCCCTTCTCCCCTCCCTTCTCCTTTTTAGCTCGGTGCTGGTGAAGTCACCATTTAAATCTGGCAGAACTGAAGCAAAAACTTCAATGTAACCAAAACACCCCCAGGCTGAGTTCCAGGCTCTGGGAGCCTTCTTGGTGTAATTGCCCTTAGAAACGGGTAAACAGAGTAGGAAACACTCCTGCTTCAGGATGGCCCAGCAGTTGCCATCTGAGACCTCACAGAGGGACCCTGTAGTTCGGGATGGAGTGGTCCTGATGGTGTGTGTGAAGGGCGTAGGGAGCTTGTTTTTATGAAGTGCTCTGCATTTAAGAAAGGGAACTAACAATGAAGATGCACTAGGAAACAGGAAGCAGGGAGGGAGAGCAGGTTGGAAGAGCTGAAGTAGGAAAAACCAACTCCAGTTACCAGGCTTGGCAAGGTTGAGCTCAGAACCAGGTGACAGGGTTTCCATTGCCCAAGGCCCTTTTTTTCTTTTCCTGGAGCAGAATGGGATTTTCTGTTGTGGGATGCCAACCATCTCCCCTCCAGAGAGTTCTCCCATATGACCTGCCTGTTAGCAAGGACAAAACCACTTCTGGTCCAAACATGCATTTATGTCTGCAGACATCGAGAACTGTGAAATCCGTGGCACTCGCCCCTGGCCTGCACTGGTAGCTCTTCACTGCACTCAAGCAAAAAAGGAACCTTGTCTTTTGGAGGCTGGCATTTGGCTCTGGACTCAGGTTACCTCTCCAAAAGGACAGGAGTAAACACATGTCCCTTCTCCAGAATAAAAGACAGGCTCTCTCTTCCTGGACTTGTTGCAGGGATGCTGATTGGGGTGTGACTGTCTATCAGGGTCCAAAGGTCCAAGGAGAACACATAGTTCCTGTATCTCCTTAATTGCAGAGCAAAGAAAAGCAGTGGGGGTGGGCAGTTAGACATAATCCTTCATAAATGCTACGGATTTTTTTTTTTGATTGTTAAATTCTACCCCTCAAATTACCCTCCCCACCAGCTGCCTGGCACACACGGGACATTAGCTACTTTGTTAGCATCGCTTTTTAAATATCATTTTTAATTTATCTCTAAGTAGTTGCACAAAAGGGTTTCAATTCAACATGTCAATTTATGAGTACAATGCATCTTGATCAGCGTTAACTCTTCTGATGTGTGTGTGTGTCTGTGCGTGTGCGTGCACACACACGCGTGTGCACTTGAGCCACACCTCCACTTCTGCATTTTTTTTCCTGGTTAATTGCAGATAGAGTCTCACATATTTTTCTGCCAGACCTAGCTTTGAGCCCAAATCCTCAGATCTCAGCCTCCTGAGTAGCTAGGATAACCAGCACGAGCTGCTGGCATCTTATTTAATATCACCACTTCTTTAGCCCTACTGTCTCTCACTTTTCTATTTCCCCTAGCCTTTTGCAACTCCTTAAAAAAAAGTAATTTTTCAGAAAATGAGAAGTTTGCTGTCCACATTTTTTTTTCCATACCACAAAAGCAGAAGGAAAGCATGAGGCTGCAATTCCAACCCCCACACTCACGCTACCCTCCCTCTCACCAGTAATGATCACAGTTTTTGCTACAGTCTATTAACTCTAATCACATTTGTGGCCAGTGTGTCAGGTAAGCAATGCAAGCATTCATGTGCTTGCATTTCTTCGAAGCAGAGAGGAGCTTGACTTCTTCATTCTGGTTTTGAGGAAAGCACTAGGCTTTATGAAAAGATCTGCTGCTAAGGATCAGAGCTATTCATCCAAGTGCCTTGGAATCTAAACCATAGCTTAAGGAACCATCAATGTACAGAGAATAAAGAATGAACAAGCGAGATTTGCCCAACAGATTGCATGACCCCAGAGCTGGGGCCAGGAAGAGCTTTCTCCAGCAGGCTGCCCTCCAGCTTGACATCCTCAATTGATGCTGATGCCATGGTGGCTTCCAGTGACACCTTTATCAAGGCAGGCAGCTCTGAATTAGAGGTGATCAGCCATAATTACAGCTGGCGCCACTGAAGCCCCTGGCCTGACAGCGGTAAATGTGGTTGTTATAAAGTTTGGTCCGCCATGTCAGTGGCCTGTATAACTCATTTATGTCTGACTCGCCAAGCAGCCATTGGTTTTCCTTCTGCTATAAAGAATAAATAAAACCAAAATTTTGATAGCTCTTATGAGCCTTTACATTTCATGACAGGTTGACAAGATTTTGTAGAAATGACTTCTGTTTTAAAAGAGCTATGGATGGACAATGAGGTTGGTATGAAACTAAATGCTTTCTTGTTATAAGTTCTAACACACACAATATCATTCTTCAAATTAGTTTTCATGTTTAAATTTTTTTTTTAATTTTTAGGTGGATCATATGGATATATGAGGTAGTTTTCCAAATTTCTATCTTCCTAAAAAGCTCAATGGGAAGATGATTTTTTTTACACCATATCAGAGCAGATGTATTTAGCCGCTAGACAATAGACCGGCTGTGTTTGAGTGAAAGAGATACAAGCACTCCTAATCTATAGGTAAAGATTGCAGCATGGAGCGAGTTGCCTGTGACTCATGCCTGTAATCCTATCAACTCGGGAGTCTGAGGATCTAGGTTTGAAGCCACCAGGGGAGGAAAGTCTTATCTCCAAGACTCTTATCTCCAATTAGCCAGCAAAAAGAAGTGGTAGTGTACCAGCCTGGAGTGAAGAAGTTAAGGAACCGTGTCTAAGCCCTGGGTTAGAACCCCAGTACTGACCCCACAGACAAAATGAATAAAAATATAATGGCAAGATAGTCTCCCTGGGTCTTCCTAGGAAAACAGCAAAGAAGAAGAGAACTTTTGCCAAAGCTTGGCTTTGGTCAAAGACCTTGACCAGACCTTGACAAGGCATCACAGCTTCCACCCGGAGGAGGCAAAAGCCAACAGGTGCCAAGAGGTAAATAGGACTTGAATCAGGGAGCCACACACCCTGTGGGTTCCATACTTTTAGAACTCAGAGAAACTCCAAGAACCAAAAAAAGGCCAGAACACACTGACATCCCAATAAAACTTCCGAGGGCATAGGAAGGAAAAACTGGGAGGGACTGAGGGAAGGGGTGACATTTTCCCAAAAGAAATGTATTCATTACCTGACATAAGTAACTGTAACCCCTCTGTACACCACCTTTCATTATAATAATAATTAATACTTCAGAGTGCTGGTATATAGGAGTCGACATTCGCTCTCACAGTGTGGTACACCCCTCCTGATATTTCCAAGTCAGGCACTGTCCCTGGCTACTTTGCATCTCCCCATTTAAAAGAAACCTTGATTTCCCATTTTGCTTCCTATGAAGAGCTAATGACATCCTGTACCTCCCCCACCCCACAAAGAAATTCCCCTCCAATGAAACTTCCTTTTCACTCATGTGTCCCTTTCCTACCCCTAGCCCAGCCCCTCCATGTCCACACTGCTCCTCTGAAGGGCTGTATAATGTTGTAATTCCGGTGGGAGCCTTAGGAGAAGCCCACCCCCCCCCCCCCCCCCCAGCCAGCAGGCGAGGCCTCCAGATTAGCTGGCTTGCTCAGGAATGCTTACAACGCCCTCTTCTGCAAAGCTATCATCCTTGGGGAGAGGGTGGTGGGTACTGTGCAGCTGTTCGGTGTAACTCACTCACAGACACCAAGCTCCTGATGACACGTTCGGCTCCGAAGAAGTAGAAGCCTCAGAGAGTTGAGCTCAGAATGCCTTTGGACTCTCTCCAAAACAACCCGATAGAAAAGGCACAACTGGAACTGCAGAAACCGAGGGGCCCGATAACCTAGCAGAGTAACCCTTCTGAGTGCTGGATGAATTTCTGAGTTCCTCCACATTACAGAAAACACCAGCAACAGAAAAAGCAAGAAAAATCCTTCCCTAGGAGAGCTGGATCTCTTTTTGTTTTTCTTTTAAGTTTGCATATATTCCCCTCAAGGAAAAGCATATCATCTTTTCTCTGCCATTGTTTTTAAAATTTAACCCATGATTCCTACAGTCCCATGAGATCTTGAGGGGCCCAGATAATTTCAGAGTTAAATAAGCTGTAATGACTATCACATGTACCCAGCCATAAACCTAGTATTAAAAATTATTCCCCCAAATGTGGCATCTCTTCCTTTTTTAATTTACAATAACCATCCAGGTGGTTTTCTAAGGCCTCCTCTGTAAATTGCTTCCAGCAAACCTTCCGGTCACAGACCACTGCACACCCACAAGGTGCCTGCCATTCAGCATTCCCTTCAACTTGGGTGTCCTGTATTTTCACAGTGGACAGAGGCTGCAGGGATGTCTGCAGCCTGCAGCCTGAGCAATGCAGGCTAGCTGGCTTAGATCATCCATCCTGCTAAAGCCAGCCTCAGGCATGCCAGGAGAGGGGGGGAAACTGTTGTTGGTGACTCTTGTCTCTATGGCAGCTCCTACAGACCCATCTGCTAACAAGTGCCCTCGGGCAATGCACTGGCCATTGTAAGCACTAAACAGGCAATGCTGAGTGAGCCCTGTACAGAAGAACACATCTCTAATGTTGGAAGCATCAGAAAGCCTTATGGTAAGAATCGGGAGCTTATAAAGCCCTTAGTTCGGCCCTAAAATATCATCAATGATTCAGCCTACTCCTAGACTGTTTCCCCCCTAGCTTCTACTCCATTCTTAATACAGTTATAACATTGTACCTGTTACTTGAATGAATATTTGTTGAATAAGCAAATGAGAAAAATGAATGAATATATTCAGCTCAGGTGTTATCTTTTGTGTGATCTTCTTTCTGGATCGCCAGGCATGGGTAAGAGTGACGACTTGGGACATCTTAGACCAGATTCTGTCTCAGCCACAAGTCAATTATGAAAAGCACCTTTCCATGATTCTCTTTTATAGATGCCATCACATTCTTTCAGGCAAGGACTGGGCTTTATCTTTGTATCCCCAGTCCTTAGTTGGTACCTGGCATTCTCCCTTGCTATGTTTCTGTCTGTCTGCCTCTCTGTCTGTCTGTCTCTCTCCTTTTCTTTTCTCTTCTTCTCTTTCTCTCCCTTTCTCTCTCTCTTCTCATCCCCATCTCTCTTTTTCACACACACACACACACACACACACACACACACACACTGCTGAGATCTGAGGATCACAGTTCAAAGCCAGCCTGGTCAGGAAAAGCTATGAAACTCTTATCTCCAATTAACCACCAAAAAGCAGAAGTGGAGCTGTGGCTCAAGTAGTACCATACTAACCTTGAGCAAAAAACCTAAAGGATCACCCCCAGGCCCTAAGTTCAAGTCCTAGTACTGACACTAAAAAGAAACTAAAGAAGGGAAAGAAAGAAAGAAAGAAAGAGAGAGAGAGAGAGAGGGAGGGAAAGAAAGAGAGAAAGAAAGAAAGGAATGAAGGGAGAAAGAAAAGGAAAGGAGGGGCTGGGGATATGGCCTAGTGGCAAGAGAGCTTGCCTCGTATACATGAGGCCCTGGGTTCGATTCCCCAGCACCACATATACAGAAAACGTCCAGAAGTGGCGCTGTGGCTCAAGTGGCAGAGTGCTAGCCTTGAGCAAAAGGAAGCCAGGGACAGTGCTCAGGCCCTGAGTTCAAGGCCCAGGACTGGCCAAAAAAAAAAGGAAAGGAAAGGAAGGAAGGGAGGGAGGAAGAGAGGGAGGGACGGAGGGACGGAGGGAGGGAGAGAGGGAGGGAGGGAGGGAGGGAGGGAGAGAGGGAGGGAGGGAGGGAGGGAGAGAGGGAGGGAGGGAGGACAAGACAGGACAAGAAAGGGAAGGGAGGGGAGGGGAGGGGAGGGGAGGGGAGGGGAGGGGAGGGGAGGGGAGGGGAGGGGAGGGGAGGGGAGGGGAGGGGAGGGAAGGGAAGGGAAGGGAAGGGAAGGGAAGGGAAGGGAAGGGAAGGGAAGGGAACTAAATCTGTACCAAAGACTCCACACAGGCTTAGCCATTCATGGATAATTTCCCTCTTGAAAGTGTTTGTTCCCTCCTGAATTCTTGCTGACACTTACTTTGCATATTGCTTCAGATGGGGAGTATTTTAAAGAATCCCAGGAATGCTGAGAAAGGCTCTGAGGTCTTTCTCCTCAGAGGGCTGCCATTTCTTCTTGCTCCCCTTTTCTTGGGTCTTCGGGGAGGGGATGTCAGATGACCTCTACGAGGTTTACAGTAGAGAAAGTGGCACAGGACTATTGTGCCCAGCTTCCTACATCAAGAACCCAGGGAACTGAAACCTAAGTTGAGAAGAGCCCTAGACCCTCCTGCTGCTGCTTCTTGCATGAATGCTGAAGCAGATAAAGGAAATGAGAAAGGCCACCAACACCCACTCCCTCATTCCCAAGCCAGCAGTGGTGTCAGTTCCATCCAGACTCCTTATGGTTCCAGCATGGGACCACAAACCAGTGGAGGCTCCGAAGTCTATTCTTTCACAGCTGGTGGTTTATGTAGGATTGGAGCCTAATGATATTATTAGTCTACACTGAATTCATGTTTTAGGGCTGAGAAGAGCCAAAACATTGGCAGAGTAGTTGACCAGATATGACTTCAAGCAGTTATGCTTGAAGGTAAAAAGTCCCCTATGGCAGGCTCACTGGACTACCTTGATCATGGGAGCTAATCTACCCAATTCCTACTTCTATGTGGACCAAAGAGTAGCAACTGAATTGGTCAGACTGATGCAAATGGAATTTCCAAGGTGCAAAATTCAAGAAGGTGCTCACTCCAGGGGGAGATGGGCAATGCTCAGCCGGAGAGTGAGCTCCATGTAACTGATAAACCACAGGATTCTCATCGGCTCTCTCAAGGTCAGACTCTTCCTGGTAGTGACTTACCACCTTCCATAAACTCTCTGACACTGGTAGGCAAACTCATGGGCACAGGTAGGCTCTGTTTGTAAGTGTACCAAGGATGTCCTGGTACAGAAAAGAGGCGAAGAAGCACTGCCAGCAGCAGGCTAGACCTTAGTTTAGAAATGTCACCTTCCGTTATATTCTCTTTCTTGCTAATTTCATATATTTTCTTTGTATTTCCTTTCTATTTTTCACACTATATTTGTTGTTTCACACTATATTTTCTTGTAACATTCATTCTGTAAGAATTTGTGATTATTTGTCTTTAAAAAATCTTAAAACACATAAATAATAAGATCATAAGCCATGGTGAGCTGAGATTTGTAGATATCAATACCTAAAGATTTACACATCATTTATATGAGTTGGTGTGGCTTTTGTATATAATCTATGCAAATCCACTCAAAGGGTTTTCCTGGCTAGACAGCCTGTGCTCTGCTGGCTGTTTTCATTGTTAAACATATTTAGAAAGTCTATGAAAGGAGGCATTTGAAGGGGAGGAAGGTACTGGAAGCTCATAGCTATTCAGGAGGCTGAGATCTGAGGATTCTAGTTTGAAGCCAGCCCAGGCAAGAAACGTCTGTGAGACTCTTGTCTTTAATCAATAAAAAGCCAGAAGTGAATTTGTGGCTCAAGCAGCAAAGCTCTAGTCTTGAGTAAAAAAGCCAAGTAAGACCATGAAGGCCTGTGTTTAAGTCCCATTACAAGCAGAAAGAAAAGACGCATGTGGAGAGCGGCAGGGGTGTGTGTGTGTGTGGAGAAATAGACAGGAATAAAAGAAGGAAGTAAAGAAGGAAGGAAGGAAGGAAGGAAGGAAGGAAGGAAGGAAGGAAGGAAGGAAGGAAGGAAGGAAGGAAGAGAGGGAGGGAGGGAGGGAGGAAGGGAAGAAGGGGGATGGAGAGAAGGAGGAGAAGGTGGGAGGAAGGGTTGGGGAGGGAGGGAAGGAGAAGAGGGAGGGAGGAAAGGTTGGGAAGGGAGGGAAGGAGAGGAGGGTAGGAGGAAGGGTTGGGGAGGGAAGGAAGGAAAGAAGGAAGGAAGGAAGGAAGGAAGGAAGGAAGGAAGGAAGGATACAGAATGCCTAAACTACCTATAGAATCGTATTTGTGGCCTCATTTCTCTTTACAAGGATTCCAGCTGCAGTCTGTGTGTATAGTAACTGAGCTTTTTCTACACTCCATAGCTCAGACTTGTTAAGAAGGTTTCTACAAGAAAAGTTCACTTTCCAACACTTCTGACTAAAGGCAATGGGAAGAATCCTTCTTAACCTCAGACATAAAGCTCTTGGGCATTCCAAATGAAATTATCTATGTTTTTATTAATGAAGCCTCTGAGTTAAAAAAAAAGTTAGTTTTGATAAGGGAGAATAAATGAAAGAGAAAACTGCTGACATAATATTTTGCTTTCCAAACCCACTTCCACATTGTCCTGTCATGATCAGGCCCGTACTTGAGCGTGGTTGCTCTGTTCATACCACAATCTTGGATTGATAGGTGCAGTTAATCCTGCCTCATACTCAAATTTGCTTGTAAACTTCAAGAAAAAGGATCTATTAATTCTTGCATTTGCATTGGTATGTTTCTGTCTTTCTATATTCATAATACAGTGAGATTTATGAATAATTTAGTTTTATTCACTCTGTTCCTTTGAGAGGGGAAAAAAGAATGATCTCATGTCCAAGGGGTTTCTGTAGTTTTAGGGGTAAAGATTCTAAATTCCCTATCCTTTGCAAACTCCAGAGTTCCTCTGATATTAATAGAAACAGGAAGGAAAGTGAGATTTGAGCCAATCCCACTGCCTAATTCCCTGTCTTTTGCTTTTGGCTCTCACTATGTCACTCAGGTGCTGCTCTCAAATTCCTGGGCTCAAGTAATCCTCCTGCCTCAGCCTCCACGGTAGGGGAGACCAGAGGGATTCCACCATATCCAGCTCCAATTCTTTTTTGTGTATAGCATTGCAAACTGGGAAGTATGGGGTTTTGTTTGTTTGTCTTGGCTGGGGCTTTAACTCAAGGCCTGGGTAATAACCCTGACCCTCTTTGTGCTCAAGGGTAGCACTTTACTACTTGAGTCACCATGCCACTTCCAGCCTTTTCTGAGTAGTTTATTGGAAATAGAAGTCTCATGAACTTCTCTGTCCAGTCTGGTTTCAAATCGTGTTCTTCAGATCTCAGTCTCTTGAGTAGCTAGGATTACAGGTGTGAGCCAGCAGTGCCTGGCTCTGGGAAATATGATTTTAATGTGGTGTCAGAACAGAGCTTTCTTGAGCAATAAGCATCGCTGAGACTCTAAGGAAAACTTGACTATGGATCCTAGAGTTGGCTGATGGTGTGGCGCAGCAGAAGAGAGCGTATTTAGTATGAACAAGGCCTTGTATCCCTAGCACCAGAACAAACAACAAACAGAACAGCATGGGGCTGGGGATATGGCCTAGTGGCAAGAGTGCCTGCCTCATATACATGAGGCCCTGGGTTCGATTCCTCAGCACCACATATACAGAAAATGGCCAGAAGTGGTGCTGTGGCTCAAGTGGCAGAGTGCTAGCCTTGAGCAAAAAGAAGCCAGGGGGGCTGGGGATATAGCCTAGTGGCAAGAGTGCCTGCCTCGGATACACGAGGCCCTAGGTTCGATTCCCCACCACCACATATACAGAAAACGGCCAGAAGCGGCGCTGTGGCTCAAGTGGCAGAGTGCTAGCCTTGAGCGGGAAGAAGCCAGGGACGGTGCTCGGGCCCTGAGTCCAAGGCCCAGGACTGGCCAAAAAAAAAAAAAAAAAAAAGAAGCCAGGGACAGTGCTCAGGCCCTGAGTCCAAGCCCCAGGACTGGCCAAAAAAAAAAAAAAAAAAGCAGAACAGCATGTTGTTATTTTATTAAATTCCAAGCTAAGCTCTTTTACAGGTATAGAAGAACAGATTGTAGACATAAGATTGTGAAACTTGTGATATACAGATCACACAAGAAAGAATGAATTCCAGGTAGTCATTCTATGATCATAAAAAATTTAAATAAATGCTACATGCAGGTGTGGTGATTTGTAGCTATAGTCCTAGATACTCAGGAATGTAAGACCAACCTGATTAAGACTCTGACTCTAAAAATATAATAATAAAATAAAACACATAGGGAATAGGCTTCTGACTCAGTGATTGAGTACTTGCCAAGCTTGCTCAAGCTCCTAGATTCTATAAGGAATAAGTCTTTAGGAATTGTCTATAATGGCTTTCTCAAAACAGGATGCCTACAATAGATGGAAAGAAAATGTATATGTTCATAGCAGCTTGCCATTTATCGACGTGGTTTATGGAACTGTGGTCTCCAGGACTCTGATAAGATTCGTTTCCTGCTCTGTGGCTAGTTTTGCAAGACACTGCCCTTGTGTTTACTATCAGTATGTCCAGATGTTTATTTTACAATGCTCCTAGCCTCCTAATGTGGCAGCCACAGGGAGCCTGGAGTGGGCAGGAGAAAGAAAAATCAGTGTTACTGAGGAGGCTACCTTTGGCTAAACTTGGTTATTTTCTTGACTTGTTGAGCATGAAGGTGATCTTTATTCCTCAATGACTGTTGTAGAATCTTGTGGAGTTTCCGTCTCCCACATCCTTTACCCATCACTCACCCCAATGAACGTCAAAATTATCTTTCTGAAGTTTCTCATTGTTAACCTTAAGTGCCACAGCACTTGAAAGAAGAGAGTGCCAGTCTATCCACACTCAAAACACAAGAGTGACCGATGAAGGGGAATGAGGATCCGGCCTGTGAGTCATCAGGGCAGCATCTGCTGCTAAGTGGGAAATAAGTGTCTGAATTACAATGATCCTCCCTATATAATTTCTGTTTGACCAACTCTATGTCATATTGATATTGTCATGGACACAGACTAGGAAACAGACACAATAAAAAACCTTGGTAGGTGCTAAATACCTGGGAAGAGCATGATGATAATGAAGACTATGCAATAAATGGTCTACTGGACCTTGTGGTATATGGATGGTAGGAATGGGGAAAGGGGATGTGACAAGATTACTGGGTAGCTATGATCTAAGAGGTAAAGGGCCATATATGTGAAAGACATGAAAGATGATTCTGACAAAAAGGAGTGTGTGTGTGCCAGTAGCAGGGCTTGAACTCATCAGGGCCTCATGTTCTCACCTAACTTTTTCACTCAAGGCTGGCACTCTACCACTTGAGCCATATCTCTAATTCTGGCTTTTTTTTCTGGCTAAGTGGAGATAAGAGTTTCATGAACTTTTCTACCCAGGCTAGTTTTGAACCAGGATCCTCAGATCTCAACCTCTGGAGTAGTGTAGATTATAGGAGTGAGCCATTAGTGTCCAGCACTTAAGCATTATTATTGTTTTTTGAGACAGGTTCTTATAATGTCACCCCAGTTGGCCTCAAATTCATGATTTTTCTGTCTCAGTCTGCTGAGAGTGCTGGGATTATTGATATGCACCACTATACTCAGTCACTCAGTACTCTCATTAACACTCTATTTCCCTTTTATTTATTTATTTATTTTTGCCAGTCCTGGCACTTGAACTCAAAGCCTGGGCATTGTCCCTGAGCTCAAGGCTAGCACTTTACCACTTGAGTTGCAGTGTCACTCTCAGCCTTTTCTGAGTTAGTGTATTGGACATGAGAGTCTCACAAACTTTCCTGCCCCTGCTGGCTTCAAACCACAATCCTCAGACCTGAGTAGCTAGGATTACTGGCTTGAGCAACTTTCACCTGGCTTACACTGAATTCTTTTCATTCTGATATGCATTGACAGGAGAAGAATATCTCTAAGACTTGGAGAATAAGGAGATATACATCATTATTAATGTCTCAAATATTAGAATGAAATCGTTTTGAAGTAGCAATTGTCTTTAAAGTCCTGAGTGCTTTAACTTTATACTATATAATTCCCAGAAAAATTCTCATTTCCATTTGATAGGGAAATGTGTTTGCTGTTGATTTTTTTGAGTAAAATGCAGTCCATCTCTTTTAAAATATGCTCTTGTGTGCACAAACTTATGCACACGCTATCCCAAGCTGACCCAATATCCCAGATGCACACCTGCATAAGGTGACTTAACATTGTAAGGATAGGCAGCTTTGAGCTCGGCCTGTTGCTGGATTCACTCTGGGGCAGCTTCATCTTAGCTCATCAAAGTCTGTGTTATTTTAACAAAGAGTCCTTGGTGCTACTTGATCTCTCTTGGCCTGACCAAACGTCAACAAATCTAGGTTGTTTTGTTTTGTTCTCAGCTCCCCTTTCATTACCTTTCTGTATCTTCCTGACACTTTTTTGTTTTTAGCTGGCTTCTAGTCATTTTTCAAAAGATTTTGGTTGGTAAAGGCAAATTTGTCTTTCCCACTTATCCATTGATGGTGCTGAGAAGCCAAGGAAACCTGAGGCAGACAATCAGATGCCTGTATCTGAGACTCTGGGACAGAAAAGGGTAGGGGAAGATTTTTGGTGCAAATATATTGCTGAGTTCTTGGCTCTAGGCTTCAGAGACACAGCAGGAAACAGAAAGAATGTCTTGGATACTTAATAGATGAAAAGAGAAAATAAACAAGAAAACAAACAAATAATCCCAGATGCTGATAATTGCTTCAATACAAAATAAAATGAGGGTGACATTAATCAAGATGTATTGTACCCATACAGTGATATATTGAATGAAACCCTAATGTGCAACTATGTAAAGATAGGTTTTTAATTTAATTTAATTTTTTAAAATAAAATAAACTGAGATAATAAGATAGAGTGATGAACCATTTCAACTCTTTCTCATATAGTATATACATATGTGTATATATATAATTTAATTTAGTGTATTGGGCTAGTATTGTAGCTTAAACTCAGTGTCTTGTGCTTTCATTTGGCTTTTTTAATTAAGGCTGGAACACTACCACTTGAGCCACACTTCCACTTCATGCTTTCTGCTGGTTAATTGGAGAAGAGAGTCTTATGGATTTTCTGCCAGGCCTGATTTCAAATCACAATCCTCAGATCTCAGCCTCCTGAATTGCTAGTATTACAGGTGTGAAATACCAATGCCTAAATTTCAATCTGATTTTTGTTATAAGGAAATTGTATTTGCTGCAGAGAAAGGATTACAAGCTTGGGGAACAGTTGAGAGGCTTCACAATAGTCTGGTATGTGGTGATGCAGGCTGGTAGCAGAAAACATGGGTGAATCCAGAGCCAGGCTAGACTGTGAGTGGGGCCAGCAGTACTCCAGAGCAAGGAAATGGAGAACTCAAGGGTGACTCTCTGCTTTGACCTTATTGAGTGCGTAATCACTGTTGCTCATAGCTGGGATGAAGACTGGCATTACAGATGATTTGGGAGAGTCATGAGTTTTGCTGTAGGCATATTAAATTTGAGATGCCTATTAGACATACAGACAGAGAAATCAGGAAGGCAGACGGTAGGAAGCTCTGAGCTCAGCAGGGCGGTCAGGGCGAAGACATCCATTGGGAATCAGTTCTGATGGGCTGTCTTGAATGCTGTAGACTGGGGAGTATCAGAGCTGAGTCATGGGGGAGACTCTTCCAGTAAGAGGTGAGCCAAGGAGAAATAGCCAGGGAGGTAGGAGAAAAACCAGGGAGGGGCCAGAGAGAGTCCTGGGAACCAGCGCCAACACTGAAACCATTTCAGACTTGTTAGAAAACAATAAAGAAAATGCTAGAAGGGATTCACTTTCCACACCTACTATCAAACCCTTTCTCCACATTGAGGGGGTGGAGAATACTCTCATAATACAATCAAGAAAGATGCAAAGATCTTATTTTGTAAGCAATAAAGAATAAAATGCAGTAAATAAGCTATTCTGGGGCCAAAAGCTTCCAGATATCCCACTGACTAGGCAGGCCTCTTGCTCTTTTAAACTCTCAGTTCTGGGGGAGTTACAATACTAGCACCTTAACAGAGAAGGGTTATTTTATTAGCAAGAGATAAACTACATGTCTACCAAGGCTCTGCTCCCAAATTCATTACCACCCCAAGACCTGAAAAAATAAAATAAAATTACCCAGGGGCATTATTAGATGGAGGTCTCCTTTGGTTTCTATGGTTAGGAAGCGAGATTAAAAAGAAAAATCATAAAACATGCTTTAAAAATAAGCTGTATTGGTGTATGTGACGTTCATACCAATGACATTTTACAATGTTGAAGAATCTTAGGGTGGTTTGGGGAATGTCAGATTCCCAGTGGGTTTCAAGAACTGCTTCCTAGAAGTGAGCAGCAAGAACGGGCTCTTTCTAGTCTGTTCTCTACCTGTGAAGGCAGGTGTTCTCAGGCAGATTCAATGGAAGAATCCTTTTGGAATGTGTGATAACAGTGATTGTATCAGATACAGGATGACCTGGGTCAAATAAGTGCAGAGCTGAAAAATTTAGCATTCCAAATTCCAAACCGCAAATCAAAGTTTAAAGCTTAAGAGCTATATTGTAGATGTTAATAAAACTTTTTCCATTCTTCTAGAAAAATTGGTGGCCTTGGGTCTGTCCCTCCAGACAGATGGCCCTTACTGATTTCTGATTTGGGAAGAGCAAGAAGAGTGTGGTAAAGCTTGGTGATAAGGCAATTACTAGGGATTGGGAAGACCTAATCACCAAATGCCAAAATGGTTATTTCAAAATTAGGGGAAAAAAAGAAAATCTGTTCAATTTTTTTCTTTTTCTTTCTTTCCTTTCCTTTCTTTTCTCTTCCTTCCTCTCCCTCCTCCCTCTCTCCCTCCCTCTCTTCCTTTTGTGCCAGTACTAGGCAGTACTAGGGCTTGAACTCAGGGCCTAAGCTTTTTTGCTCAAGGCACCTTCCCACTTGAGCAATAACTCCGCTTCCTGATTTTTGGTGGCTAGGTGGAAATAGGGTTTTACAAACTTTCCTGCCTGGATTGGCTTTGAACCATGATCCTTAGATTTCAGTCTCAGGAAAGGCTAGGATTACAGGTACAAACTACTGGCATCTGGCTTAGGGAATTTTTGAAATACCTTATTAACACCACCTTATAGAGAGAGTGTTAAATTTTAAAGCCAAATTTGGCTTATTTTGCAGGTGAGAAAATGGCAAGAATGAAGCAAGAAATGTAGCAAGAAGTTGAACCACTTGCTCAAAATTCCCCTAGGGCCCTTGTACCTATTTCCAAGCTCTTCCTGTTCCTTCCCCCAGAGGACTTCATTCAGTTATTTCCGGCTTGAGCTCTTGGGGAGTAGAGGTGGTGCCCTGAGCAATATGTACAGGTCAAGGGGCTGGGGCCCAGGGCCTTTCCCACTAACTCTCAAACCCATCAGTGTCTGTCAATCAGAATTTCTCATCACATATTTCACAGGAACATCAAGTAAACTGGTGTTTCATAATCAACTAAATGCATCAGGAACAGGATGAGCTTCAGGCATCATCCTGGATCTGTTCTCTTATACGTAAAGACAAAGGAGTAGAAGAAACTGTAGCCACAAATTGGTTCCTAGATCAAAGTTGGGGTAAAAATTTGGCACGATTTGGTTGAGAACACAGTTATTAACAATATCCAGTTCTTTTGTATGATGTTTGCATTATATACTTATTCCTTGGTCTGGTGTTATTTATATGTGTGTATTTTGTGTGTGTGTGTGTGTATCTGTGTATTGAGAGTGTGTGTGTGCATGCACACATGTGCTTGTGTATGTATTTTGATACTGAGAATTGAACTCAGATCCTCCCACTTTCTAGGTAAGTAATCTATCACTCGAGCTACATCCTCAGTCCTTTTTGTTTATTTAGTTTCTCAGACAGAGCCTCAACTAATTTTTGTCTGGGCTGGCCTTTGATCTCTCTCTACCTCTAGAATAGCTGGGGTTACAGGCATGAACCACACCATTTGTCTTATATGGTTGTGTTGTTTCAAGAAGTGAATTTAGTTGACTGAGATGATCAGAATTTTTTTTTTGCATTCATTTTAGTAAAATATTAAAGACCTTTTGTTTTTCAGTGTTAAGTATCAAAGTCAAGGCTTAACATGTCCTATACCAATGGTGTAGCATTGAGCTTCACCTTCAGCATCTATACAATTTATATTATACAAAATGCCTTTTGGGGTGTATAATCTTAAGGCATAGCTGAAGTTTTTATGGTACATAGGAAAGTATAAGATAGTAATGAAGTTAGTAAGTCTTTATCAAATGCCAACCAATGTGGTAAGAGATCCTTTGTAATATCTTACTACATTCTAGGACTGAATCTATCTGCTATTTATATCCTCTTACAAAAGAGGAAACAAGTTCATGAAGGTTAAGTGACTGGCAGGGGCTACAGGCAAGTCACAGACCCAAGCTGTTGATAGATGTATTCACACTAACACATCAGACCTGATTGCTCTTGCTTCGCAGCCACTAAACAGAAGAATGAGAAGCTAGAAGTCTCAATTCTTCTGTATTTTACATTTTTATTATCTTGTTATCTTTTCATTGACAGTATAAGGCCATGAACTCAAGACCTTGCACTCTCATTTGGCTGCTTTTTGTTGTTGTTGTTGCTGCTATTGTTGTTTGCTTTTGTTTTTTCCTCATGGCTGACACTGTGCTATTTGAGCCATGTTTCTGGCCCATCTTTATTTTTTTATATATTGTATTTATGTTTTACTTTTAACTCTGTATGGTTTTATCCTTCACATGTTGATGGACAGTTAAAAAACCCAAGTGTTATTTAGATTTTAGAAGATACAGTCAGAACAGAGAGAAAGGCCAAAGAATCTGAGAATCTGAAAAATTCTTATGCATTGAAACTAGCAACATGGAAGACTGGCTTGGAGTATTCAGAAAGGTATTTAGCCCTAAAGCAAGTCTGAAGAAAGTCTTGTTCTGAGGAGTTACCATGGCAAGGAGGAATGTATTTCTAAATGGGAAGTATTTGAATTCATTTCACAAAAAAATGTCTCTGAGTGACTTGACCAATCTGGCATACATTGTTTGGTAATACGTTGTTGTAGAAAATGTAACTTCAATAACAAAGTAGGCTCTATAGACTGATAGTCTGTGGTCAGACCATATAAATAGCCATACATGGGCATATTTTTATTTTGGTGAGTTTTTGTTGCCTTAACTTGCACTGAGTCTTTATAGTGCCAGGCTCTTTAGACATGAGTCTACATATATGATGCATGGAATTAAAAAGAAACTTGGAAATTACCTCCTATTTCCTAGTGCCCTGCTCTTAATACATAGAATTCCTGTGCAAAATATGGTTTTCTTATTTTTAGTAAATGACCTGCTTTTACTCAATTATCACCTTCTTTAATTCTATGTTAAAAATTAGAGAAAGTATTTCTAATAGGACTGGGCATGGCAGTGTGAGCCTGCCATCCCAGCACCTAGGAAACTGAGGCAGGGGATGGAGAATTCCAAACTACACCATGAGACTCCACCTCGAAACAAGTGAATAAATTCACGAATGAATTTTCTATAAAGAAAAGAAAGATAAACAAGCCAAGTGCTGGTAGCTTACTCAGGAGGCTGAGGTTTGAAGCTAGCCTGGGCAGGAATGTGTGGGACTCTGATCTCTAGGCATCACAAAAGCTGAAAGTAGAGCTGTGGATCAAGTGGTAGAGTGCTAGCCTTGAGTAACAAAGCTCAGGGACAGTGCCCAGGCCCTGAGGAGCTCAAGGCCCATGACTGGCACAAACCAAATCCAAAACCAAAACCAAAACAAAAATAGCAAGCACATCACTTGAAAACTGCTTATTTGAATTTATTTTCTTTTAGAAGGTGATTGTAAGTATATCTTTCCCATTAAAAATTACCTAAATTTCAATAGTTGTGCTTCTGTCATTTGATTTTTGTTGCTGTTGAATATAGGGTTCTAACATATAGTCTAGGCTGGCCTCAAACTAGTGATCCTCCTGCAGAGCTTTTTTTTTTTGGTAATTTATTTATTAATTAAACACAAATTTTTTGACAAGGTGTTGTGCAAAAAGGGCACAGTTACATAGTAGGGCAGTGTGTACATTTCTTGTGATATCTTGGGCTGGGAATATGGCCTAGTGGCAAGAGTGCTTGCCTCGTATCCATGAAGCCCTGGGTTCGATTCCCCAGCACCACATATATAGAAAACGGCCAGAAGTGGCACTGTGGCTCAAGAGGCAGAGTGCTAGCCTTGAGCAAAAAGAAGCCAGGGACAGTGCTCAGGCCTTGAGTTCAAGCCCCAGGACTGGCAAAAAATAAAAAATAAAAAACATTTCTTGTGATATCTTACACCTGTTTTTCTTTCCCTTCCCTAGGTCAGGTAGACATATACAATACACAATGTACCAAGAACATATACAGTAGCCACGTGGCCTACAGAGCTTCTTGAGTGCTGGGACTATAGATGTATACCACCAGGCCCAGCTTGCTCATTGGTCTTAAAAAATGTCTTACTGACTCTGGTATGGCAGAGAACTTTCAGAATGCTGCCATAAGGAATAATAGTGGCAGGGCCACTGGCACAGAGAGCAGACTATGAAACCCAAGTTAAGCTAGTCTCTGAGGCCCATGCCTGTAATACTATCTACTCAGGAGGCTGAAATCTGAGAATCCTGGTTCAAAGCCAACCCAGTCAGGGTAGTCCATGAGACTCTTTACCTCCAATAACTAGCAAAAAGCTAGAAGTGGAGCTGTGGCTCATGGGGCTGTGGCTCAAGTAGTAGAGTACTTGAGCAAAAATAAAAAAAGCTAAGAGGCAACATCCAGATCCTGCATTCAAGCCCCAGTATCAGCACATCAAAGGACACAAACAAAAAAGAATCCCAAGTTAGCAGAAGCTTTCCTGTCCATCTGGTTCCCTCGTACCAATGCCCATCCTTGGCTTGGAACTAGGAGCTGTGTCCTAGCACAAGGTACAGGAAGAAGCAGCCGATAGAAGCAGATGGGATTCCAGAGACAAGAATTCCCATCAGGGAAGCAGACTTCCAGAGTGTGAAGAAAGCAAGTGTTTTACTTTTATGAGACTGGCTTGCAGCCAAGGCGGTAAAATGCAGCCAAATTGTCCTCTGATGCTCCTGATGTGACAGTCCTAGGCTGGAGGCAGAGGCCGTGGCAGTGGGCTGTTTTGTCTTTTCATTTTTATGAACTTGATGGGTTTTAGAAGAGTTGCAAAGCCATAACTCCATAACTTATTCTCCCAATGAGAAATTAATATGGACTTCAATTGAAATCCCTTTATACAACTCATTAAGAATATGTTTTTAAAGAAATTAAGATGGAGCTATAGTGTTAATACTATTTAGCTAGAGTCAGAATTCATTTACATTTTTTATAGTTTTACTAATTTCAAATTATTTACCTAATTCTTTCCTTTCCAGGAACCAATCCAGGGCACAAACATAACTAATTTTAATTATTGTATTCCTTTTCTCTTAAGTAAGAACTGATAGCTGGGCACCATTGGCCCACACCTGTAATCCTAGCTACTCAGGAGGCTGAGATCTGAGGATCAAGGTTCAAAGCCAGCCTGGGCAGGAAAGTCTCTGAGACACTTATCTACAATTAACCACTAGAAAACCAGAAGTGGTGATATGGCTCAAGAGTGCTAGCCTTGAGCTGAAGGGCTCAGGATAGCACCCAGGCACAGAGTTCAAGCCCCGTGACCGACAAAGTAAATGTTGTTCAGCTAATTGACCACATCCTATTTACTAATTCATTGACTTGTTTATATATTTATGCCAGTACCAGGGTTTAAACTCAGGGCCTCTAGCTTGTTCAACTTGCTCGGCTAGGTCTCTGCAACTTGAATCGTGCCTCCATGAAAAATCCAAATATATTTCGATATAGTTATTGCATAAACAAAATAATTACTAAAATTGGAAAATAAAATTTCAACAGATCCACAGATGCTTACAAAACCAAGACAATGGAAAATTATATGTGATCCCTCACATGAGAATGCAGAATACTGATTGATTGTTCTTCAGCTGAAAAGATGTGACATGCTTTTTATTAATTTTGTTACAAATTTTCTAAGTATTAAGTTAATGAAGCTATTTAACCAACACTGAGCAGTATCAAGTAAGATCATGCATTAGACTCAGGATAGAAATATCAGAAGAAAATTTTGTAGTTTCCTTTTGCTTTTCCTTTTCTTTTATTGTCTTTTGCTTTTCTTTTTTTCCTTCTCTTTACCTCCTTTGTCTCTCTTTCCTTCCTTCTTTCCTTCCCTCCCTCCTCCTTCCTTCCTCCCTCCCTCCCACCCTCCCTCCCTCCCTCCCTTCCTTCCTTCTTTGCTTTCTTTCTTTCTCTCTTTCTCTTTCCCTGTCACTAGTTTTCCCTCAACACTGGTACTGTACCACTTGAACCATACCTCTACTTCCAGTTGTTCTGTGGTTAAGTGGAAATAAGAATCTCATACAGGAACTGGGAATATGGCCTAGTGGCAAGACTGCTTGCCTCATATACATGAAGCTCTGGGTTCAATTCTCCAGCACCACATAGATAGAAAACAGCCAGAAGTGGCGCTGTGGCTCAAGTGGCAGAGTGCTAGCCTTGAGCAAAAAGAAGCCAGGGACAGTGCTCAGGCCCTGAGTCCAAGCCCAGGACTGGCAAAAAAAAAAAAAAAAAAAAAAATTCTCAAGTGAGCCAGACCCAAAGAAACGTGGACTCTATGGTCTCCATCATGGGGAATAATTAGCACAGGTTTAGGCTGTCACATCAGAGGATCACAAGAGCTCAATAGCTATACCCTTATGAACACATAAAATAATGGTAAGTGAAATGAACTCCATGTTATGGAAACCATTGATAAATCACTGTTGTAATTACTTTCAACATGAGATGTGAAACCGTAGCTTCTATTATTGATGATCCTCTTGTATGCCCTTCTTGTGGTTGTACCTGCACTATCTCTGTATCTTATCTGAGTACAATGGAAACCGTGTATACTGGCATTAGAACTAGGAAACTGAAAGGGAATACCAAAATCTAGAGACACGGGGTAAAAAGACAAACGACTACAAATGCAATACTTGCAAAACTGTTTGGTGTAAATCAACTGAACAACTCATGGGGGGAAAGGGAAAGGGGGGGGGAGGGGGAATGAGAGAGGAGGTAACAAACAGTACAAGAAATGTATCCAATGCCTAATGTATGAAACTGTAACCTCTCTGTATATCAGTTTGACAATAAAAATTTTAAAAAAAGAATCTCATATGCTCTTCTGCTTTTCTATCTAGGCTGGCTTCAAACTTCTATCCTCAGATCTAGCTAGGAATACAAGTTTGAAACATCAGCACCTGGTAGTAGCCTTTAAATTATCAACCACAAAACAAAATAGAACACATTTACTGCAAGATCATGTTTACTACACGATCACTGTGATTAGCATGAGTGTCCTCACCATGAGCATAAATAGCTCACACAGGGACAGCAGGCACCTCAGAAACAATCTCCAGGACATGTTTACAGGAGGCATTTGAAGGACAAGTCAGAAGTTCCTCTACAATTCCCAAAGTATCACTCCTGAGTTTGCTCCTACCAAAAACAAAAATAAAAGAGGGAGACTCACTGATAACCTTGATCCAAGCCAAGTTTGCCACAAGCAAGACCCAAATAGAATCAACTAATTAGGGGAATCATTATTGAAATGGGATTTGGCCTGTAGTAAGTGTATCCGCTTGTTTCTGTAGTTCCCCATCCCCTTCTTCTCCCCTTTCTCTAATTTTACATTTAAAAAAAGAGAGGCTTAGGATTGAATCTCTAAAAAGACAAAAAAAAAAAAAAAGGCACTTGAATGTGTAAAGGGCCCATTAACACCTGGTTGGGAGAGCTCCCAGATGTCAGGGAACTATGCCCTGAGTCATTGCTGACACTTTGGTGCCACATAAGATGGGAGCTCCAGCTCAACCCTGAGCAGCTTATGAGAGCCAGCTGAAGGTGGCAGGGCCATGAGCTGGACTCACTGGGGATACTAAGTCATATACATTTATAAGGGGTGGGCACAGCAGAACTTGAATGGCTCCTGAGGAGTTTAGTGACTTGAATGTTGCATGGCAAAGAACCCTGGAGGGACAGAGCTCCATTTCTGACCGCGGGTATGACATTTGAGTTTCATCTTTACCACATGTGTTTCTTATTTATTTTACAAACTTTCCACCATCACCCCTTGGAGCTCAACATTTACAAATTTTCAAATAAAATGTTTACTCTTTTTTATGGGCTCAAATGAAGAAAAATTAAACAGCAAAAAGCAGATTTTTAGCTGTTTTACCTTAGAGACTTTATACCGGTTGCTCCATTAGAGAGGTGGAATGGCCTTCATTTGGGACTGTGTATGCTTAAAGAATACAAAATATTTTTGCTAGGCACTGGTGGCTCACTCTTGCATTCCTAGTTTCTCATCAAGCGGAGATCTGAGGATTGCAGTTCAAAGCCAGTCCAGGCAGAAAAGTCTATGAGACTCTTATCTCCAATTAAGCAGCAAAAATCTGACAGTGAGGGTATGAGTCTACTGGTAAAGCTCCAGCCTTGAGCAAAACAGGTAAATGAGGAGGGAGGCCTGAGTTCAAGCTCCAGGATCAGTATCCAGTATCAGTACAAAGAAATAAAAGAAAATAAGAAACCTTTTTTGCTCTTAATTGCAATTTAATTTGTCTTTAATTTGCATTTAATTCTACTTGTGCAAAATAACCTCAAAAGTTGAATCATAGCACTGTGCATGCAATTTCTGTCAGAAGTTCCTATATTACTTGCCATTCATGCTGGGTGTGAGCTCTGAATAATGGCTTTGTAAGAAGAATAAATCTTCAGTCTAGTCTCTCAACCAATATTTACTGAGTCTTATCAGTTCAAGCCATTTCCCCCATGAGCTTCCCAAATTCCTCTTTTTTTTTAAAACCAAAAGGGTGAAATAAAACAATAGATATTGCTTGTCTCTCACCCTTTCCCTATAAGAGTTCCCTAAATACATTCTTTTTAAGTTTCATTTAAACTGGAACATTTGGTAAGTTGATAGTTATAGCATGCTCACAGCTGTGGGAAAACTGACATTAAAAAATAACCAGCTCGGAAAAAAAAATGGCCCATGCACACAACATCTTTGAATTTTTATGTTTTATTAGCAATTTGGATTCATTACTGTTTGGGGGAGGAAAGAAGGGAGGTCTATGTTTCTGCAAGTTGTTTCTTAATGTACCAAGCAGAGTTATCCAGTCAGATTTAATCCAGCCCTCCCTGGCCCATAGCTAGATTTCAGAGCTTGGGTGTCACTGTGCTGACAACCAGCCCTGCTGCCCTCCCACCCAACTCCTCCCCCTCCTGTTTCCCTTCCCAGAAATGCATTACCAGCAGAGGTTAGGCTAGGTATTTCATGTGGCTTCCATAGGAAAATGAGATAACCTCCTTATCTCCCAGAATGCTCTCTGCTCTTTCCCAGCTTTTTTTCCCCCCTTCTTCTTTTTCCTTAGACTTTGAGGCAAAGGCACAATTAAGCATTTGGCTCACAACTATCACATTGTCACTGTGGTTTTGAGTTATGACAACCCAAAAGGAGCTGGGTAATATTTAAGAGCCTGAGGTCACAGGCTTCCCTAACACCATATTTAGCCAGGTCTGTCTTCCTTCCAGAGCCCTCATTATTTTTACCATTTGGTGACTTCTAGGAAGGGTATCATCTCTCACTTTCTGTTTCTCTCTCTCTTTCTGTGTTGCTCTGACATGTCATCAAGTGACCCTCTCCATCTGAAAGGGCCATCCATCCATCCATCCATCCATCCATCCTGCATGAAAGCATTAATGCCAGATGAGTTTAGTTCCTACTCTCCATGACCTGTGGAGGCTCTTTGGAATGGAAGAACAAACTGAATGCTAAAATAAGGCTCAGGAAAACTATCAATGACCACATCTGGGAGAAATGTTAAAGACCTGGGCATCATATCTCCCAAATCCACAGCAACAGTTTCCATAGAGTTATGGGAACTCTGAGGGAAAAGAAGTAAAATCCAGAGAATGTAATCAGAAAATTCATTTTATTAGACCCTTGTTCTTGTAGGAAACATAGAAGAAAAGAACAGAGGAAAGGAAAATAAACAAAAAAAACTACTGTTAGTATTTTAACTTCTCGTTAGGCAAACACTATGCTAAAAATCCTGCAAGGAACTGAAATAAAAAGATTTGGAACCTGAAGTAGCAGATTTTGCCTGAAGGGCTCAATTAATTAAGGGTCCCATGATTCCAATCCCTAGGTGAGAGACAAGAATATGAATTCTACTTCTGGCTTCCACTTGTTTTTCACAACTGAACTGATAACTTTCAGAAGGAAAGACATTAGAAAGAGACAGTAGTAAGCAGAAAAGTCCTGTCTGGTGGGATGTAGAGTGGTACAGCTCTTAATGGACCTCCTTGGGACATTGTTATAAATGCAAATTCCTAGGTCCCCACTCTAGACCCACAAAGTCAGTCTCTAGAGGAGGGCCTAGGAATCTGTATAATTTCTTTCTATGTAATTCTTCTACATAGTAAGTTTGAGACATCTTGGAAACATTGTCCCTAATTTTTCTCCTTTTAATTCTGTTCTTAGGAGGGAACTGTAATGATCAAGCACCCATTCAATAAAAGAGTAATAGTAATAAAGTATACATAAGAATGTAAACAAAGTACAGAAGAACATGTATGTTATAAGCAAATGAAATGTATATAAGAACCTATCTGTTATAAGCAAATGAGAAAGAAGACAGAAAAAAATGAACAGATGAACTCATATATATGTGGAAAATGTTAGAATTTATCTCTTTGTGTACTGATCTATCCATCCACCTATCACCTATCACTCAAGAAAACAAATACCAGACAAACATGGGGTGGGGGGAGGTATCAGATCGCCATACAAAGGCAGGCTTGCAGTCTCCCTCCCCAGCCATCAGCTTATACTAGATAGTAAGCCTAATTAATAGTTAGACAAACCAAATAGACAATGGCAAACATGTGTACAAAGGCTCCCTTGCCCTTATAACTCTTCTTGAGAGAAACTGAGCCAGAGCTAGTCCTTGGCGGGTTTAAGGGAAGCTTTCTCACTTCTTGGTCAGCTGTCAGGGTGGGAGTGGAAGGGAGATCATTATCTATAGGTAAGTGCTTAAATCAAACTTTTCAGAGAGAGATGACAGGTCAGCTTTATAGCCTGGCCCCCAAAGACATTCTGTGGGGAGTTAAAATCAACAGCCTTGCACTGCACAGGTTTGAGCTGGCCAAGTTTAACCACGACCATTTCCTGCCAGGGGCTAGCACAAGAGCACACTTAGCTCACATGGAGCTTGGAACTGGAGACGCCAGAAAATACTGAGCTGTGGTAAAGCCACCTGGTGAAATCACTTACTGCTAAAGCTTTTAAGATACTGTAAGATCTCTGCCTCTAAAAGCCCAGATCCCTTGAGTATCTTGTCCAAATCACTTTAGGTGGTTTTTCTTTGTTGTTGTTTTGTTTTGAGCCAAGGTTGGTGGCTGACCCCGAGCAAAAGGTACCATTGCAACTCACTCCATTTCTCAAAGAAATGGTTTGGTTTGCTTCTGTGTTTTCTTTTGTCTGACTGATCTTCACTTGCAGTGACTGGACTCAGTTCTCTGGGTGATAAGGTTTAGGCAGCTGGAAGAGCAGCATATTTTCCAGCCATTTGGGGACAATCACTTTGTCCCTAGGGATTGAGTGTGCAGCTCTCCCGTGAAACACACTCATAGGAAATGGATCCAAACAAAGAACTGTGCTTCCCTATTACATGATGTTTCTGCCCGAGAACAGCATGTCAGTTTCCTTCACAGCTGGCCTGTGTTGGCCTATAGTTACAGGAAAGGCAGTTGTCATTTATAATCTCAATAATGTGTATGGAACTTCCATAGTAAGTCTTCAGTAGGAATCTCCTAAAACTTAAAACACACTAGCTTTCAAAATTTGCCATAAGTACAAGGGAAGGATATGTACTATAAGGACAAGTGAATAGGTAAACCATAAACCTTCCAGAAAGCCAAAGTGACACCCCTCTACACCAAACAAATCTACCATGGCTTATTTAAGAGAAAAGTGAAATTCAAAAACTAAGCAGCTTGCCTGAATTCTGCTACTCTGCTTCCCTAAAGATAGGGGGTTATATGTATGAAGTTTTGGTTTCTAAACCCAGCAAGTAATTTATGCCACTAGACATGCACATAGCCCAAATAAAAATAGATGGTGTGTTAAAAATGTTTTGCTTTTGTAAAGAAAAGGAAGTGGTATCTCTCTCCACATGCAGATATGGAGACTGAGATCTGCAGCAGTCAGAGGGTAGAGAGGTGGAATGAGAGGAAGAAAAATATAATTATAGGGAAATCTTTATCCTCATCTGTGATGAAAGTTCAAGAAATGCTGAGCACCCTGGCAGAGCTAAACACATGGCATCTTGAGCATTCCTTATATAATTGATGTTGTGGTGTGTTGAATCAGGGGCACAATCAGCAACAAAGATGGATAGAAAGAAGGAAGCAATTAGAAAAGGCTTGGATGCAGAGATAACATCAACCTCAGCTGTTGAGGATCAGGAGATAGCAGGATCCTTGAAGAAAGGATATATTTTTATCCATCTTCCTCTCTCCTCTCCCCACTTACTCCTCACAAAGATACTCAATAAGGGTTCAATAAATTAACATTGAAAAGCACTCAAGCCTATAGTATAAGCCTGTAACACCCCAACCCATGAGAGGCTAGGACAGGAGGGCCTTAATTGTGAGGCTTAACCTGAGTTACATAGATAGACCTTGTTTCAGAAAAAAAAAAAGAGGAAAGGAAGGGAGGAAGTAAGAGAGAGGGGGAGGAAAGAAAATGGAGGAGGGAGGGTAAGAGAAAGCCAGAGAGAGACAGAGTCAGAGAAGAAAAATCATTTAGACAACAAAATCAGCACTGAGAAAACTGAGTTGTTTGAGGCCTTGCAAACCATGGGGAATGGCTAAAGTTTGTGAACAAAGGAAGTAGGGGAAGCAAGCAGGGGCTGGGGTATGAGAAGCCTCATAGGTAGAACCAATGAGGGTCACCCCTCCCCTTTGGAATCCAACATCTACCAGAATTGACTGTAAAAATCACTAGTTCCACAGAGTGTGAATGTAAGAATAAGAAAGAGAAGAGAGATGCAAGGGAAAGAAGAAGGGTAGGAGATAAGAAGAAACAATTCAGATTTAACTAATTAAGAAAATATTACGTTAAACAAAATTACCTAGGCTTCTTTACCATAGTCAAATTTTATAGGTTTTCTCAGGTTTTTACAAGAATATATTTTTATCTCCAGGTCAGTGTGGACAGTTCTGAAGAGCAAAACTCCCTGTTGATAATCTTCCACTTGTTTGAGTGATTATCTCTACTTCCCCAAATCTTTCACTGACTCCACGGGAACAAGACTATTATGATCACCATTGTATCTTGGAATAATAAAATTGCTAACATATAGTGGTTATCAAAAATTATTGAAAGAATGAATGCTAGTTTGACCAGGTGCAAAATTCTAGGTCCAGGACTGGGAATATGGTCTAGTGTGTCAAGAGTGCTTGCCTCATATATGTGAAGCCCTGGGTTCAATTCTCCAGAACCACATATATAGAAAATGGCCAGAAGTGGTGCTGTGGTTCAAGTGGCAGAGTGCTAGCCTTGAGCAAAAAGAAGCCAGGACAGTGCTCAGGTCCTGAATACAAGGCACAGGACTGGCAAAAAATAAATAAAAACTTTGAGATTCAACATAATTTTCCCTTGAGTTTTTTTTTTTTTTTTTTTTTTTTTTTTGGCCAGTCCTGGGCTTGGACTCAGGGCCTGAGCACTGTCCTTGGCTTCTTTTTGCTCAAGGCTAGCACTCTGCCACTTGAGCCATAGTGCCACTTCTGGCTATTTTCTGCATATGTGGTGCTGGGGAATTGAACCCAGGGCTTCAAGTATACGAAGCAAGCACTCTTGCCACTAGGCCATATTCCCAGCCCCTCCCTTGAGTTTTTGAGGACAGTTGTTCCTGGTTTTGTAGGAACTAGTGTTGCTGATGACAAATTCAGTTATTCTGAATCCTATTCTTTAATTGGTAGCTTTTATTTCTTTGAGTTCCTTTAAACACTTACAAAATATTCTCTTATTTTTATAGGTAAGCTATAACAGCTCAACTATTCTATGTACAGCTTATTTTTGACGTTAGGATTAATTCATGCAAGTCCTATCTGGCTGCCGGACATTGTCCTAGCATAGAAAAATGGGTTTAGCTAGAGTTTTGTGCCTGATGTCTTATACTTCCTCATTAGTGGAAAATGTGCTCATTTGCTTCTTTTGAAGCTCAGTTTGCTCTCTTTAACTTAAAATGTTCAACTCCCCATCAGGCATTTAACTTGGAACACCATTTCCATCTTCTAAAGTGCCACAGGAACGGATCCTAGATGCAGGAGGGACTTTCCAGACCCTAATAATTGCCTGCAAAGGCTTTACTTAGGCATGCCTAATAAACAGGAAAAATCTCATCCACCTAGTATGCTTACTGAGTAGGTTGTTTAAAACATTGGTTTCTCTTCCACACTTGTGAAAGGAATGAGTCAGGTTAGTTCTGAGGCAGAGGACCAAACAAACTATTCACTTAAATTTTGCAGATTTCTTCACGGGAAGATTTGCAACATAGTAATCTATCATCGTGTGTGTGTGTGTGTGTGTGTGTGTGCGCGCGTGTGTGCGTGTGTGCATGCACACACGCACACACGCGCATACACATATGCTCTTATACTGATGTCTGAAGTCAGGCCTTTTGCTCTCATTTTGGCTTTTTTACTCAAGGCTAGTCCTCAACTACTTGACCCATACATCTGCTTCTGGCATTTTGGTAGTTAATTGAAGATAACCACCAAACTGGCTTTGAATCTTGGTCCTCAGATTCTCCGCCTCCTGTGTGACTAAGATTACAGGCCTGTGTCACTAGTACCGAGCATCATTTATCATCTTCAGAGAACTGATTCAAGATTTGAGACTTAAACCATGAAAGGACCAATAAGAAGGGACGATTGGTTTGAAACTGTTTTCCCCAAACCCACTGTTTTCTCCAGTTGTGTAGCAGCTGTCAGCCTTTCCTGATGCCCCTCCCCAAACTCAGACTCAACATGGCCTTCCCACCTCCCCTTACTTTAATCAGCTCAAAGGCTGAGAACTCCAGGCTATATCCCCTGGGGAAAACCAGGAACTGCTGGTGGGCCACTTAGCCAGTGCTCTACCAGCTAGCTGTCCATTTGATAGTATCTCTCAGGTTTCTGAGGTTTGAGTGCAGACATGTTTTGTTGCAAGATGCCTGGGCTCCCCAGCACAGCTGCAATCACTGGCTTTTCTTACAAGGACAATAATCACTACACAGACAGAACAGAAGCTCTTGCCTCCTCCATCTGTGTTGAACATCTCTAGCCTGCCTGAAACTGCAAATGAAAGTCAGCCCAGCAAAAGTCTTTAATAATAAAACCAACAACCATGCAAGCACCCGTGGCTCTCATCTCTAGTTCTAGCTATCCAGGAGGCTAAGATGTGAGGACTGAGGTTCCAACCAGTCCAGGCAGGAAAGTCCTTGAAACTCCTACCTCTAATTAATCACCAAAAACACTAGAAGTGGAGCTATGGCTCAAGTGGTGGAGCATCAGCCTTGAGTGGAAAAAGAAATCTAAAGGACAGTCACCAGGCCCCAAATTCAAGCCCCAAGTACCAACATACAAGAAATAAATAAGCCCAGTAAAGAAACTCAAAGGAAGAGGTAAGAGAGAGGAACTAATGCTTAGAACATAATTTTTCTAGGTTCCCACAGTCATGCAGCTGTTTATGAAAATGATTCTTACTCTGATTTCAAAAATTTTTCACATATGTGTTGAAACTGAAAGTCTAGGACATGTACATGAGAAATAGCTGTTAAGGGTAATTAAAAACTCCTATCATTTTTATGTAGCCATAATTTCTGATAGGCAAGCCATATTACACTATTATCAGTTCATTTATTACATGGTAGGCTTTATATTAAGAAGAACAAATGACGCTCACCATCACAAAACACATTGTTCACATGAGATTATCCTCATCAGACTTCAATGTGCCTCCTAAGTGGGCAGACAAGAAATGGAACCAATAGCTCAGAATCCTCAGAATCCTTTCTTCAGTAAGTATTCTTCATATGCAAATAGAGCTGCACATGCAAACTTGGTATAGTAAATCATATCTGACTCCTAGCCCTCACTCCGAAGGCTGAGGAAGCAGGATTTTGAGTTTTAGGCCATCCTGGGCTATGCTGTGAGACTCTCAAGAAAAAGAAAATGCATTGTACATGAAAACAAATTTCAAGAAACTTCTTTGGATAAGCTTATGATGACGCCTCTAATGAGTTCTGCTCACTCATATCTATCTAAACTGCTGGCTTGGGACAGCTGATTGACTGGTTGCACTACTTTACAAAGGAGGCACAATGACTAGAAAAGATATTTTTTTTTTCCAAAAGTAGGCCAAGGAGGTAGGATGGTGGCACTGTGGGGCGGGGTAAGTAGTAGAGTTTCAGAGACATGGCAGATTTGAGGATCAACTCACCTCTAACACTGTGAGTGGGAAATGTCAAACTAGGCTTTGGCTTGGTCCCAGAATCCTTCCTGATCTGACAGGTTATATCTGGAAATCAATTGTCCAGAGATATCCACTTAGAATTTTGAACTAGTTATCTACTTCTCCATTCTAGGACATAAGTAGTTTTTTGAATAACCACATCTACTACACACTTAAAGACCTTTGCCAGTGTGGCAGGTGTGAGTAATGGGGTTCGTGTTGCACAGATGGGATAAATATGTTTTCAGAAGAAATTATGTGTGCTTGGGTTTCTGTATGCACAGAACATGTATTCCACCATTTGAAATTCTCTTGAAAATTCCCACTTCCCTTGCTTTTCTTCCTTCCTTGATAATCTTGCTGTTATGTGAATTGGCTGTTCAGAACTAGTTTTCAGAAACAAACCAAACAAACATCACTAAAAGAAATATTAAAACTTTCTTACAGGTAGACTACAAGGCCAGACAGTTGCTTTGTTGTAGCCAGGGAGAAATACATCCTACAGAACTTGCCCTGGAATAAATTTCTCTCTGTAAACCTGTAAGGTGGATGAAAATGCTGGCTAAGCAGAGCTATGCTTTCTTAGAAAAGTTCTCATGCTCACTATTCCTTGGCCCCTTCTCCCAGAGTGAGGACTTGGTCTGTAGTTTGTGTGCAACTGTTGCAGGGCAAATCCAGGGTTGTGCACAATTCATCAAGCTGGGACATCCCTCCCCACTGTACGCTTTAGATCCAAATTTAGGAATATTTACTCACCATGCTTCTGATTTATATCAGGACTACTTGCTGTGAAGGAAGAACTAATGATCTACAGTTAAATGGCCATAATTTCCTTTTGACTGTTCATGAGAAAGTAGCACAGTGACCTGAGTCTAAATCCTATAGGACCCTATTGACTGGGGATGGAGAGATCTATGCTCATAATACTATACTTAATTTTTAAAATGTGTAATGATTATCCCAACACAACTCTCGCCTCTCTATCTTTTTTTTTATTAAACTCTTTTCTTTATTGTCAAAGTGTGGTACAGAGGGGTTACAGATTCATATTTAAGGCAGTGAGTACATTTCTTGTTCAATTTGTTGCCTCCTCCCTCATTTTTCCACACCTCCCTCCTCCCCTTTTCCCTCTCCCCCCAAGAGTTGTGCAGTTGGTTTACACAAAATGGTTTTGTAGGTATTGCTTCTAGAATGGTTTGTCTTTTTGTCCTTTGTCTTTCAATTTTGATATTCCCTCTCCCTTCCCCAGTTCTTTTTGATGGTCTCTATTTTACACTGGACTAACTTTAAAAAGAGAAATTCATGTTTAGTTAGACTCTAACTCATGTCTAGTTAGACTCCAACTCCTGTCAATCATGTCATTTTGACTATTCTTAGGAGGAAATTTTATGTGACCAATTCACACAGGGACAAAGCTGGGCTGAAGATTAGATAAGAACATAAACACATCATATCTTTCTTCTTAATCATTATATATAGTATTTAATTGGCTCAACTTCCTACATTTAAAAGAAACTTTTCCAATATTTATGTATTTATTTGTTTATTTATTATTCGCTTATATTAGTTTTACAGAGATTTCACTGCTACATTTCCTCACATGATTATAGCAAATTCCAATCCATCTCAAAATTATATTTTATTAAACTTTTTTTTATTTTTCTTTTGGCCAGTCCTGGGGGTTGAACACTGAAGCTTAGATGCTGTCTTTGAGATTTTTGTGCTTAAGGCTTGCACCTTACCACTTAAGCCACAGTTTGACTTCTGGCTTTTTGTAGTTAATTGGAGATATGAGTCTTAAGGACTTTCCTTCTGAGGCTGTTTTGAACCACAATCCTCAGATCTCAGCCTGTAGAGTAGCTAGGATTCCAGGCATGAGCCACCTGTTATATGAGCCAGCTTGTTATAACTTATGTTTATTTTTGTTCTTGTTCCAGTACTGGAGCTTGAACTCAGGACCTGGGTGCTGTCCCTTAGCGTTTTCACTCAAGGATGGTATTCTACCATTTGAGCCATCATTCCACTTCTAGCATTTTTGGTAGCTACTTAGAGCTAAGAGTCTTGTGGACTTTTCTGCCTGGGTTGGCTCTGAACCCCAATCCTCAGATTTCAACCTTCTGGATAGCTAGAATTCTAGGCATGAGCCACTAGCACCTGACTTAGAACTTTTGAGACAAGTAAAAATGGTTTAAAGGCTTGTGCAGTAACAAACTTTAGTGCTCACCATTTAAACTAAGAAATAAAACACTATAAACAAGATTACAATTTCACCTATAAACCTCCCTCAGGTCCTGGTCACTTCCTTTCTACCTACCCAGCTGTACAGCAGTCAGCCACTGAGAACTTGATCTTACTGATTATCATGGTGTGTAGATCAAACCTTTCTCTGGTGTTTCTATCACGATGCTTCATTTGTTCACAGTGGTGTTTGGTGACATAGGAGATAATGAGAGTCATTATTTTCTTTGAAATATTCCTGTATCCTACCTCAAATCTCCAAACAGTTCTCAATCTCCCCATTGGTGGTTTCACCCTATGAAACTACCAGATGAAGCCAGGTGCTGGTGATGGCACACCTGTAATCTTAGCGACTCAGGAGGCTGAGATTTGAGAATTGAAGTTGAAAGCCAGACCCAGCTGTAATGTCTGTGAGACTTATCTACAATTAACCACCAGAAAACTGGAAGTGGATCTGTGGCTCAAAGTGGTAGAGTGCTAGCCTTGAGCAAAAGAGCTCAGGAACAGTGCCCAGACTCTGAGTTCAAGCTTCATGACTGGAAAACAAAACAAGCAAACAACAACAATAAAAGCTACTAGATGAAGTATAGCAAAGGCAAATGAATTATCCAGGGGCACAGGACACTAAAGCAAATACAGTGCGGAGGGCATCCACGTGTACCCACCACCAGCCTACAATGCTGTTGTGCTATAGAGCTTCATATTATATTTATAAGCACCCCATAATATGTAATAAATCACTATGTATTGATTTAAACAGTGCCATTTGCAAGCCTCAAAGTGCTGCACTGTATTACACATGTCAAGGAGTAGAATCTCATTGCTAGTCACTGATGGCAGCAGCAGCTCAGTTAGGGGAACCGCCTATGGTGTCAGCCAGATGCAGGAAGCTGAGCTCTAGAGGAGGGCCCCTGGATGCATGACTGCTTAAGTAGCAAGTCTTGGCTAATTGCTGTGGGACTATGTGCTCTGGGATGGCTTAGATTTTTAATGCTTTGGATGGAAGGACAACCTTTTATCTATAAAAATCAATGTTTTCCTTAGAGGGCTATGGTGTTGGAAACTCCATAGTTTAAATATATATGAAACAACATATATATATAATATACATACAATATATAGTATATATGTATATATATACACAATATATACTGTATATGCATGTATATATATGCATGTATGTATATGCATATATATAGACATAATTAACTATAGTTATATGAAACAAAAGAGCCTTTTAACAATAGAATAAGGAAAGTATGGCAGGAAGGCAAATCTTCACACCCCTATAGGTAGTCTCAAGGGAACAGGCACCTGCCAGTTTCTTTCCAATGTTTTTAGATCCCCAAACAATGAGTTGGGTGTCATTGAATCACACCTATTGCAATTCTAGCTACTCAAGAGACTGATATCTGAGGATGAGGGCTTCGAACAGCTCAGGCAAATAAATGTGAGAGGCTGTTATCTTTAATTAACTAGCAAAAACCCACAGTAGAGGTGTGGTTCAAGTGGAAGTGTACCTGCTTTGAGGGAAAAAGCCCAGTGAGAGTGAGAGGCCCTGAGTTCAAGCCTAACTACTGGCACAATAAAAACTAAAAATTTATACAGGAATGATTTAGAATTCTAAAACTCACTATAAAGACAGTGGTATTTTAGTACCACCTTTGCAAAAGTCAGTTGTCAATGAAAGGAATGATATCAACCAAGATTCACTGTACTAGTGAACTGACATGGAAACAGTATCCCCTTTGTTCAAATACAAGCATAATAAATAAGTGAAAATAACGCCAAATGTTAAACAGAAACCTTGCAAGCAGGCTATATAATTGTCTGTTTTATATTTCTTATTCCTTTTTTAAGAAATTGTTTTCTTTTGTTTTGGTGATGGACATTCAACCTAGGATCGCATGCAGGCAAAGCACATGCTTTATCACTGAGCTGTACTCCTAGGCTGCAAGAAAGTTCTCGAACTGCTGGTCGCTTGTAACAGTTCATGGGAGGAGAGTTTACACCATGGAAATCTGCAAATGCTACAGATCAGGGTTCTCCAGCACCTGCTTCATCCTCAGGAGATGGTTTAATCTCACATGGCTGTTTCTTCACACTATGCCCATTGCAGTTTACACTAAAGCCTGATTTTTACTGGACTTGAAATAGGTTTGAACACCTTAGGAATTCACTCACAGAGAGATGAGTAGGAAAATGTCATGACATATGTTAGGTAAATAATGTGAAGTATGTCTAGCATATTCTCTTGGTTGAATGGGAAACTCATATTTTCCCAAAGTGTAACACAATAAGTGGCTAGCATAATAAAAATGATTACTTCTAAACAAATAAAGCCAGATGCCAAGTGGCTTATGCCTGTAATCCTAGCTGACAGTTCCAAGCCAGTCCATGCAGGAAAGTGTATTAGATTCTTACCTCCAATTAACCAGCCTAAAGCAAGAAGTGGAGCCATAGCTCAAGTGAGAGAGCTCTAGCTTTGAGGGAAAAAGCTAAAGCACACTACCCAGTATTGGGACAGACAATAATAGAAAGAACGAACGAAAGAAAGAAAGAAAGAAAGAAAGAAAGAAAGAAAGAAAGAAAGAAAGAAAGAAAGAAAGAAAGAAAGAAAGGAAGAAAGGAAGGAAGGAAGGAAGGAAGGAAGGAAGGAAGGAAGGAAGGAAGGAAGGAAGGAAGGAAGGAGAAAGACAGAGGGGAGAAGGGAGAAAGAGAGAGATTGAGAGAGACATAGAGAAAAAAGAAAAGGAAGGAGAAAGGAAAGAAGAGAGAAGGAAGGAAGGAAGTAAAAAAGAAAGAGTATATACTGAATGCTGCCACCCACTCTGTGAGGCTCCATAACTCAGCAGTATACTTGCCTTTGTGCTGGCAATATGAAAGGACATGCCAGGTTGTTACACCTGACAAGTGACAGAGTCACTTGTATTCCCAAGAGAACACCACACCTCAAACCCCATCACTCAAAGCTGCCTCCGGGGGAGAAACAACACAGTTTCACATAGAGTATGCTTCATGAATTACCTAGTTCTACTTTTCTAACAGAAACATAATTTTAAATTATTTATGAAAGGCTCTTCCAAGCTACCAGTCACTGTTAAAGTGATGCCTTCATATCTTTTGATTAAAAGGAGTATATTCTATTCAGTGTCAACATTGAATAGAACTTTATCCAAGGTAATTACTGAAACTCTCTGCCAAATCCAGCACAGCTCATTATTCATTTTTTTCATTCTTACTTTCTTCTTATGTTTAGTTTCACTCATGTCTCAGGATATAGAGCTCAAGGCCATACTACCTCTGAGTCTGAAGATTTTCATAGATAGGATGAACAAGATCAAACTTGGAATATTCATCACCAAGTTTTTCACCTTGGACATGTGTGCAAAGGCAGCTGGGTGGCAGTTTCATTTAGTGCATCAGATTTTTCCCTGCAGTCAACATGTCAGCCTGCAAGGAAATCCCTAGTTGGGTAGCTCTATAAGAAGCAAAGGTGTTCAACCCATTCATTTCAGCAAGTAAACACAGGAGCATGCATTCCCAGCTGCACATCTGTAAATAGATTGTTACATAATAATATTTTCTACTGAATAAAAACTGTACATTAGACAGCTTGGATGAATTCTCCTTCACATGCATAAATCATTAGAGGATTTTTATTTGATACTCTCTCCCATTTTACAGAGAGGGAAACTAAGGCTCAGAAGAAGTAGAGGGACCACAAAGAAACCTTGGACGCAGAATTCAGATCTGCTCTGCCAAGCTTCTTCCTTTAATAAACCTCCTGCTTTGGTCTGATTCTGTCTTCATTATATTGCACAATCATATTCTTCTACCTACACCTACATTTCTATATCCATTCACATTTTACAATTTAGAACTAATAAAAGTTTAGGTTATTAGAATAAATTTCTTTGTGAAGCCATAATTTGCATTACAACTTCAAAGTATTTTTAAGATGAGAGCTTCTATATGAAGAGTAAGTTATAAATTAGAAAATGGCTATCCTATTATTCTAACTATTTTAACCAATAATGAAAGTAGGAAAAGTCATTAACTTAAAACATTAAATTTAAGAAACTACATGAGAATCAAAATAAGACTTAGCATATGTTTATCTTAAACTTAAATTTATTATTTTTGGCATATGAGCACCAAAATACAGGAATTTAGTTGGTTTTTCTAATTGCATAATAAATGTCAGTATATTCACCCTGACTACAAAAAGCAAGCAGATCAAATATTATTAATCCTGGTTTACAATGGTCAACACCCAGGTTTGGATAGTAGAAACAAGCAGAGCCAGAATTAGAGTTCAGCTCTGTTATTTCCATCAAGGGCTTTCTTGATCTTTCCACACTGGATAGTAAATTTGTAAAATCTGTGAAAGTACAAGACTCAGGCATGGTGCTGGTAAAGTAGCATTCCAACTCACACTGTAATGCACATATTGAATGCAAATAGTACCCTACATATGTACATTTTGGTGGAAGGAAAGAAAATTAAGCAAAGATCTTAGGTCTGATGTGAAGGATGAAAGAAGCGAAAGCTGAAAAGTAGAAATATCCAAGCTGGTTGCTGGTGGCTCTTGCTTGTAATCCTAGTTACTCAGGAGGCTGAGAAATGAGGGTTGTAGTTTAAAGCCAGTTCAAGCAGAAAAGTATATGCTCTTATCTCTAATTAAAGACCAAGAGGGGAAAAAAAAAGCCAGAAGTTGAGCTGTGGCTCAAGTGGTAGAGTGCTGGCCTTGAGCAGAAATGCTGAGTGACAGTGCTTGGGCCCTAAGTACAAGCTCCAGAACCAGCACAAAAAATAAATAAAAAATAAAAAGAATAGAAAAGACCTAGAAATTGTTGTGTGTATTTGTTTTATTATAGTTTGGTGTGATATTTATGTGATAGTTTTACTACGTAATTCAGGCTGGCCTCAAAATCCGATCTTTCTGCTTTAGCTTCCCAATTCTGGGATTACATGCATTCTATCTCTGATGACTTTCTTGAGCCTGTGTTTAAATTCATTTACAGTTTTTCTGGCTTTTATTTTAATTGTATGTGGTATGAACATATGCTGCTACCATATTAACAAGGCACCTGGCTGGATCACCTTTTAGATATATTTTCTAGGAAAAATTGTTCCTTTTCTTTCTCCCCACATTTCCTTCTCCAAAAGTGGACATATAGTATCCTGTTGTATCCAACACACTCCAGGACATTCTGAGAGCACAGCAACAGTAGTAGTCCCCTAAGTTAGCCTCAAGTTACTACTGTGACTTTCAATAAAAATTACCTGACACAGGCTACAGTACAGTCATTAAAAGATGGATTTGTTTTACAGGTTAATTTGCTGGGAGATGCAAATGTTCATTTCCTTGTAATTAAAAAAAAAGAGCTAGCCATTGGCAATCCTATCCTAGCTGTTCAGGCCTCTGAGATCTGAGGATCCTGATTCAAAGCCAGCCTGGGCAAAAGAGTCCATAGACTTTTATTTTCAATTAACCAAAGAAAAGCTGAAAGTGGGAGTGTGTCTAATGTGGTAGAATGCAATAAAGTACCCAGGCCCTGAGTTCAAGACCCAGCACACACACACACACACACACACACACGTAAAAACAAACTCTTGCCCTGCAGGCATGATCTATTACTATATTACCAATCTTTATTTCACTGCTAGCTTTGGCTATCTGCCATTCCTAAAAATAACCTCCAAAAAGAGTTTTGCATGTACTAATCACAATATTTTGCTGTCTCCAGGCATAGACCCTTGCCTTCTTTATGTGAAATTAAGAGACACACACGGAAACTTCAATTCACTAGGTCAATATCCAATAGTCAAAGAAGATTAAAACCACCATTTGTTTTCTGATTTTAAAATAAAGTGATTGAATTTGAGAGCTAAAGATCCACCTGCTCTTTAGGTGAGTACATATCTAATGTTGGAAAGCAATTGTTGATGCTCTGTTTCTTTGTAATTAAGAAATATCTCTTCCAGAAATTTCTGATTTATTTTACAGTCTTGAACAAAATCACCTTCTGATGATTTGTTTCCTACTGGTCTTCACACTAATTGCCTATGGAAGAAAACGTGTTAGGCTTAAGTCTTAGTGGCCTCCTGTTTTAATATTCTAGCTTTCCACTTGAGGGATTTGAGGCTATCTAGGGCTCATGATTGAAATGGCATGACTCTGTCTTGGCAGAAGCAATCAGTTCAGGCAGCAAAGCCATGTACAAATGGAAATAGCCACACCATTGATTTGACTAAGGCAATCAATACTGTGAAAAACACCCAGCAGATCAGCTGGGCCATGGACACACTCTGTGGTTCCAGTAGATGCAATTTACAAAGCAGCCAGAAGACAAAACATCTCCTTCCAGACCATCTAGGACTCTAGTGTATATTAAATGTCCAAGTCAGTACCTGGCACAGAGAAGGTGTTTAATGATAGTTACTCCTTTCTTTTTCTGAATTTTGGTTAGACAACTTTTCAAGTAGTTAATTGGGTTGCACATCTTTGGTATGAAGTAAAACCCTCAACACAGTTCAACTGGTGGAGCAGATGAAAATGGAAGCCAAAGGAAGAGAAACTATCGACTGTGCATGAATGATGCAGATGCCTGTCAGAGTATTTGAAAAGAGCAGTAAGCAGTTTTGAAAACAGAGTTCCTTCATACCATTATACTGCTTTATGAGGCCAGCCTTGGCTAGGTAATGAGACTTTCTGCCAAAAATACTCCAAAATACAAAAGCCTAGAGAGGCACCAGTGGCTTATGCTTGTAATCCTAGCTACTCTTGAGGCTAAGAAAAGGGGATTGTTCAAGGTCAGCCCAGGCAACAAAGTTCACAAGACCTCATTTCAACTCATAACTGTGTATAGTAGCACATGCTTATAATCTAAGCTACACAGGAGGTGGTAATAGGGGGAACCTCAGTCTGAGACTGGTTCCAGGAAAAGAGCATGTGACTCTTCCTGAAAACATAAACTAAACCAAAAACAGCTGGAGTCATGGTTTAAGTGGTAGAGAGCTTGTCTATCAAGCTCAGGGATCTAAGCTCAAATCTCAATACTGAAAAAAAAATACACTAAATTAAATTAAAGACCCAAAGACAGATGACAGGCTGAATTTGGCTAACAAGCCACAGTTTTGCAAAACATCAACATAGGTTAAAGGGATTTTGGTGACTTCCTTTCTGTGACAAATCTTTCTAATGACCAAGAATCCAAGAAATTTCAACTACCTAGTTTGTATATAGTTTACTGTTGGCCACACATGAGAACCTTTCACCTTCCTTCCAGGAGAAGCCCAGTGTGTTTTCTACATAGCCACTAGGATCCAGGCCCTTTCCTCTTTGGTGAAACTTGTCATCCAGCATCTTTTTCTTTATGATCCAACACAAAAGCTTTATAGGATCATCAAAAGTATGTCACACATGGCTATAACTAGAAAAGAATGAAAGAAGAGTTACAAGCTCCATTTTCTACCTTGTTTTCAACAAAAGGATCCTAAAATACATGATGAAGGTGTATTGAAGTATTTAAATAATTCTTGAAAACCAAATACTTACTGGCACTTTTCAAAATTACCATTTTATCTTTCCTGAAACACAGCTTGAGGTAGATGTGATGGGACCTCATTTGACCCCAAACAAATATACAAGACATGATCAGAAAAATAACTTTGAAAGGGGTGGGATGTGTCTCAAGGCACCTGCCTTGCAAGCAAAAGACCCTGAGATGGAACTGTAGTACTATAAAATGTATAAATAAATAACAAATATCCCTTCTAGCTCCATACCATAAAGCTATGATAATGGTCAGATCTCATCAAGATCTGCTGTATCTAGTCCAGTAGCTGCTAACCACATGAGCTTATTTATTTTTTTAATTTAATTTGGGTAATATTAAGTAAGCTAAAAATATTTCAGTTCCTCCATTGCACCAGAAATATTTCTAATATACAAAAGCCACATCGCCATCAGCACAGAAAATTCTACTATACTGGCCTAACCTAGACTTGAAAATGGGAAAACAATTTGTATCAGCTGAATTATTCTAACTAGTTTTTTTTTCTTTAGGAAAATATTATAAGTTATATACATTCTCTCTCTCTCCTTTTCTCTCTCTCTTTCTGACAACTCTGGGCTTTGAACTTAGGCTTTCACATTTTCAGGTACTCTATCACCTTAGCCATTCCAAAGCCCTTATATTCTTTGAACACTACAAATTCTACAAATGTGTTAGCACTCCCTAAAGTTTAGGTTGGAGTGCTTTTCAATACAAGCCTTCAACCTTTTGTGTTTAGAACTAGGGACAATGAAAGCAACTTAAATCACAGTACCTAAGTTGCATGTAGGCCACATCAGAGAGGTTTCCTGTGTCTCATCCACTTTCTTGGGGGAAGAATTTCTTTTGACTAAAGTTTAGCTAGAGCACGTGTTGTAGGGTAGTCTAATTACATATTTTATCCAGGTCTAAATTCTAGGACAAGAGAGGCCAAGAAAGGGCAGACTGAGCCATCAGGCACTATGTTTGTGAATGTGTCCTGTGCCAGTGGAGAGTTGTGGTCAGTTTTTGCTACATCTCGAGTCACTAGGCTCAAAGCTCACTTTTTGTTCCACTATAGCCTCTTGCTAATTTTGGAAGCCCAAACTGGCTTTGCATAAATTGAGTTTTACTGCTTAAGATAACAGGAGGGAGTTCTTTATCATTACTACTAAGACTCTCCAGTGATATCTCTTTCATGTTTTAGGGGTTAACATTTTTGTTCAAATTTTACAAAACCCAGATGCAAAAGATGTTGTTATTGGCATTACTGTTGTGCCAGAAGCAACTTTTTTTTAAAGTTATAGTCGCAATTAATTATATAATAAGTATCAGAAGCAACACAATAAAAAATTCTCAATTGCCAAAAAAATTCAATTACAAAGATGGGAAAATACAAAGGAAAAATAGATTTTAAGTTCTTAGTGGAATTTCCAACTTGCCCTTTGGGTTTCTGTGTCAAAAATAGTCTTTCCTCTCTGAAAGACTTCTGTCTTCTGAGTTGAAAAGCTTTGTCCTCTGTCATCCTCAGTTAATGCCACTGTGGAAACTGGAACTATCTCTCTTCAAAACACAAGAAAGAATCCTGATATGAACACATTGAGAGGATGGCCTTCTGCATCATTAGGAGTACTGGGCTGATGTGAGTGGGAATGGCTTTGAAAGATAAAATGCATATGGTCCCAAAAGGTTCCTTCAAAATATTCCAGGGGTGACAGTATTGGGCTTTCATAGGAAGGTGTGAACTAAGATTTCTGCTTTCTACTCCTTGGTTTTCTGGGTGACTACACACTGAACATTTGTTTAAGGGAAGACAAGGTTGGGAGGACTTCTAGTTGGAGACGGAATTCTGGGTTTTCCTAACTTCCTAGCAGATAAGTCAGGAATCTCCAGAGAAATCCAAACAACAGTATAGATAGAGAAGGAAGTAAAAACATGAGAAATTGCCTTGAGTGATTATGAAGGCTGAGAAGTCTCAAGATCTTTCCTCTGCAAGATAGCAAGCTGATCCAAAACTTTGGCAAAGTAGCAGGACATAAAATAAACCCTCAAAAATCAACAGCCTTTCTATATGCTAATGACCCAAAGATCAAGGCCGAAATCAGGAAAGCAACTCCTTTTGAACAGCCTCAAAAAACATAAAATACCTAGGAATAACCTTAACCAAAGAAGTAAAAGACCTCTATGATGAGAACTTTAAAAACATAGAAAACAAAATTAAGGCAGAACTAAGGAAATGGAAAAACCTCCCATGCGCCTGGATTGGGAGGATTAATATAGTCAAAATGGCAATATTGCCAAAGGTTACCTACAAATTCAATGCAATACCCATTAATATCCCAACACCATTTTTAATGAAATAGAGGAAGCAATCCAGAAATTCATATGGAACAATAAAAGATCATGAATAGCAAAAACAATCCTAAGCAGAAAGAACAGTGCTGGAGAAATTACAATACCAAACTTCAAGCTGTATTATAAAGCTATAGTAATAAAAACAGCTTGGTATTGGCACCAGAACCGGCTTGAAGACCAATGGAACAGAATTGAAGACCCAGAAATGAACCCACAGAACTATGCCTACTTAATCTTTGATAAAGGAGCTAAAAAAAATAGTCTGGAAGAAAGATAGCCTCTTTAACAAATAGTGCTGGCAAAACTGGTTCAACACATGCAACAAACTAAAACTAGATCCTTATATATCACCCTGCACCAAAATCAATTCCAAATGGATCAAAGACCTCGAAATAAAAACAGATACCCTGAAAACACTAAAAGAAGGAGTAGGAGAAACACTTGGGCTCCTTGGCACAGGACAGAACTTCCTTAACAAAGACCCAGAAATGCTACAAATCAAAGAAAGGATGGACAAATGGGACTGCATCAAACTGCAGAGCTTCTGCAGGGCAAAGGACATAGCTCGCAAGAATAGCAGAAAGCCCACAGACTGGGAAAAGATCTTTACTGGTCATACAACAGACAAAGGACTCATATCTAAAATATATGCAGAACTAAAAAAATTAAATTCCTCCAAAACAAAACCACAAAGAACCAACAGCCCCCTCAACAAGTGGGCTAAAGCCTTAAAAAGAGACTTCTCTGATGAGGAAATGAGAATGGCCAAGAGACATATGAAAAAGTGCTCTACATCACTGGCCATAAAAGAAATGCAAATCAAAACAACATTGAGATTACACCTCACCCCAGTATGAATGTCCTTTATAAAGAAAACTAACAATAACAAATGTTGGATGGGACGTAGCCAAAAGGGAACCCTACTTCATTGTTGGTGGGAATGTAAACTGGTTCAGCCACACTGGAAAGCAGTATGGAGATTCCTCAGATGGCTAAACATAGAGCTACCCTATGAACCAGCAGCCCCACTTTTGAGCATCTACCCAAAAGACCACAAACAAGAACACATTAAAGCCACCAGCACAACAATGTTCATCGCAGCACAATTTGTCATAGCTAGAATATGGAACCAACCCAGGTGCCCCTCAGTAGACGAATGGATCAGGAAAATGTGGTACATATACACAATGGAATTTTATGCCTCTATCAGAAAGAATGACATTGCCCCATTCGTAAGGAAATGGAAGGACTTGGAAAAAATTATACTAAGTGAAGTGAGCCAGACCCAAAGAAACATGGACTCTATGGTTTCCCTCATAGGGAATAATTAGCACAGGTTTAGGCTAGTCACAGCAGAGGAGCACAAGAGACTAATAGCTATGCCTCTACGAACACATAAGATGATGCTAAGTGAAATGAAGTCCCATGTTATGGAAACAAGTGTTATATCACTGTTGTAATTACTTTCAACACGCCGTGTGAAACTAGCTTCTTTTGTTGATGATCCTCTTGTATCCCTTCCTGTGGTTGTAGTTGTGCTATAACTGTATCTCATCTGAATACACTGGATACTGTATATACTGGTATTAGAACTAGGAAAGTGAAAGGGAATATCAAAATCAAGAGACAAAGGATAAAAAGACAAACGACACCAAAAGCAATACTTGCAAAGCCATTTGGTGTAAACCAACTGAACAATTTATGCGAGGAGAGAGAAAGGGGGAGGGGGGAGTGAGGAATGATGGAGGAGGTAACAAACAGTACAAGAAATGTACCTAAGACCAAATGTATGATACTGTGACCTCTCTGTACATCAATTTGACAATAAAATAAACATTGAAAAAAGAAGATAGTGGGTCAGGAAAGCTAGTGGTATAATTCTTGTCGAAACCCAAAGTCCTGAAAATCAGGGAGCAAATAACAAAAATCCTAGTTTCTTATTCCAAAAGGCTCAAGAATTGTGAACATTGACATCCAAAAGCAGGAGAGGTATCATAGCTCAGAGACACATTGTTTTCTGCCTTTTTCTTTTTTCCATTCTGATCCTTCAAGGATTGGATGATGCTCATGCCAATTGCTGAGAGTAATCAGCTTAGTCTACCAGCTAAAATAGTCATTTCTTCCACAAATACTCTCATACACAGGAAGCAATGCTTTACCAGTGATCTAGGACTCCTTTAGTCCAGCCGATGTAACATAAAATTAGCAAAGATGTTCTCCATCCGTCACTTGCATTCCTGGTCCATCTCATTGTCATACAAACATTGGTCATGGGCTGTTTCAGTTCTTCCTCTACCCACTAAGGAAATGAATATTCTTCAAGCACTCACAACAGATGGGTAATTGTTATTCCTCTCTGTCCACATTCCTACACATATAAGAATCTTGTGTATGTATACTGTACTTTCTAGAATTTGCAAATTAACTGTAATTGGGCATATTCATTATCATTTCACACTAACAACCAGCTCAATCAAAAATCCACAAGCACACCTGACACTTTACTAAAGTTTCCAGAAAGGAGGTAAACCCATCCCCCACAGAACAACTCTGATTATGTGCTAGTATCCAGGGAGATTGCACTGCCAGTTGCAAATCTTTCTGATGAAGATTCAAAGGTAATTAGGATTTTATCACAGTGTAATTATAACCACAAGGGTCCCACATTTTGTAGTATGAGGTAAGAAAAGTGTTCTTAAAACCATCAGTTTTTCACTTGTTTCCTCTCCTTGACTTGTCTTTTATTATACATCTGAAGGCAGCACTTGGAGTCGAAGCAGAACTGGAGCTTGTAGTTTTGAAAATGGCACTGGAAATCATTTACTCAAAGAAAGAGATGGCCATAGGCTGCTGAGATGGCCCATCCAAGTCTCCCCCATGTATCTTTGCTCTAATAAGCTAAAGACTAAATGTACTAAATATGTGTAGTAAATATAATTTGTTATGCTGAGTGGTCATCTTTTAAAAGGAAGAGAATTCTAGAAAGACTGGCAGAAAATGGTCTGAGTAGGACTACAAAGCTACCTATTTTGGAAACACACTAATAATGAGTGTCAGTAGACACTTTTAATTTTAACAGATAAAGAATTAAGATGTAAAGAGGAGCACTAGAATCATTCGGGCTGTTTTTTTGTTTTTTGTTTTTTTGCCAGTCCTGGGGTTTGGATTCAGGGCCTAAGAACTGTCCCTGGCTTCTTTTTATTCGAAGCTATCTACCACTTGAGCCACAGTGACACTTCTGGCTTTTTCTGTTTATGTGGTGCTGAGGAATCAAACCCAGGGCTTCATGCATGCTAGGCAAGCACTCTACCGCTAAGCCACATTCCCACTCCACATTATTCTGGCTTTTATTTATCCTTTCCTCTAAACCATGCATTACTCCTTTAATCCATTGATTCCCACTCCTCCATCTAAATCATTCACAGGAGGTACCTTTCCTTCCCTGATTTACAGTAGGGTAGAATACTAGGTGCCTAAGAAAGCCTATGTTTCTAGATCAAATTGTATTTTTTTTTTACCATAATGAGAATCAGTTTTATGGATAAGGTCTGCCCCCTCTTTCCCATGAATTTGAATTTGCATTAAAATAACCTGAAGTTGCCACTGGAAGGTAGAAATATTCCTTGGGGTGTGTGATTCTGGAAAGCCTGAGGAAAGAGCATTCATGAAATGTTTTTCACTGCAGAAGAAAGATGCTGAGACATCATACAACTCACGAACATGTAAGATGCATCCTCTATACATGTCCTCACCCAAGACATGGCTACAGTCTAGATTTGTCTTCAGTTCAAGTTATTGATGGTGATAGCAGTAAAACCTGACACTTGTTGAAGTCCTTCTATGTCCTAGGCACCATCTAACCCAACCATGTGGAGTATCTCATTTAGTCTCACCACAACCTGTTGAAGTAGGTAATTCATTATCTCACTATTGTCCATGCACAAACGTAGATACAAGGACATAAAGAACGTTCTTAAGGTCACATCTTGTCATTCAGTTATGACAGGATGTAGAAGGAGCATGGCCAAATGTTGCCATGAATTGCGTGAACAGTGCAAGTGAACAGAAGGTAACCATTTCTCTCTCATCAGGTTGGAATGGAAGGGGAGTGCCAGACACAGAGGCACCTAGAAATCTAAGCCAAGATTGGAGTTGTCCCCTTGATCTGGGATGAGTATGCTCTCAATTTAGCTGGAGTTTCCTTTGGGAACTTGCAAGTGTTTTTAAAATTTTTGAGACATGTTAGTTCCAGGGGGATAAACAAAGACTTGGTCCATGTATTCTTGGGTCTACTCACACTGTTACAGAAGTTGAGTGAAAGAAAAAAATAATGAAGTCCCAAAGTTTAATGCTGGCACCACTGAAAACCTTCATGTCCTTACAAGTGCAAATTTAACCTTAAGAAGCAATCGTTCTTATTAGGTCTCCAGAACTTTGAGGACAGACCAGCATCATGGCATATTAGGAGTGATGGTGGTGGTTGTGGTGGTGGTGGTGTCGGCGGGGGGGGGGGGGGGGGGAAGGAAGGAGAAGGAGAGAGAGAGAGACAGGAAGAGAGACAGAAACAGGAAGAGAGACAGAAAGCTCATTCTTAGACAGAAGCGAACAGACATGAAAAAAACAGGGTTAAAAATCTATACCGTTTCCAGTCTCTAGGTGAACCTGAACAGCTGTGTGTAACCTTGTAGCTATAGCAAGGCCACGCTAGTTTTCACTTTCTCAATGCTTGTACAGGCAATGCTTGTGCTTTTACATGCACATATTAATATCTTCCCCTATTTCCACTCTTATTATATCCCAAATCCACAAAGATGATTTAGCCAAGTAGGACTGTATATCTGTGTCTTAACAGAACTGGGTTAAGGCTTCACTTGGAAGGGGTAAAGTTCACACTCAAGTGTGAATAGGAGCCCTTATTCATATTGTTCCAATGCCTAATTAGTAAGTTCATTCCCCCCAAAAAAAATAACAGATTGGTTAAAGCAGTTCAGTGAAAGGTATTATGGCATATTACTATAATCCCAGCTACTCAGAGGCAGAGGCAGGAGGATTTTGAATTCAAGGCCAGCATAATCAAAGGGAGCCAATACCCGACTTAAAAACAAAAAGCTGAGGTGTCAGTGTGAGACCTGAGTTCAATCCTCAGTATTCAGAATTTTTTTAATCCATGCAAAAGAAGGCCTTTCTTTTGAAAGAGAAAATTCAAGTTCAACTTTAACTATTATTTTTAATGGAATAAAAAATGAAGTGGGTAAATGCATGGGTCTGTTGAACTACATAGTAACATTAGTAACAGTTATTTTTTCCTGGCTTTTTAATTATGTCTTCTGGGACTGAGGAGAGGGGTTAGTGCGGGCTATAGAGGTTTTAACAGTTTATTTGGTTGCTGTCCCTACCTTTACTGCTGTTGAACTAAAAAAAAAAATCTTCACAGGCGAAAATTCTTTGCATTGCAAATAAAATAGTTTTTCCCTGGTTTTTATCAACATAGGTCCCACAAGGAACTGACAGCCAGTTATACCCATGAACAAGACTTATTGTTTTCAGATTTATTTTTTATAGCAAAAAAAAGTTCATGTCAGACATAAAACAAAGGCAACAAAGAACAATGAAGACTGTAATTTGGGGTTCCAGCACAATTGCTGGGTTGAATAATGGCCTTCTTGCACCCAGCTATTTGTGGGGAAACTTGTTAATTCTAGCCATCCTGTAGCTTGCTTCACACAATGGCATGCACACAGAACACAAAACACACAGACACACACATGCTTTCCTTTTAGCCAGTGGGCTGATGTGTTTGTTGTGTGAATTTCTGCTTTCCATGATCCATCCACAAAAATGAATGGGAGAAGAACTGGAGATCAGAGAACCAGAGTAAGGATTTGAAAGAGAAATCCTGAATTAGGATACTTCACCTGAGAGGAGCATGAGGCGTACTCCCACTGAGCAGGATTTGTAAGATCTTCCTGCCCCTCCCTCCTGCCTTTTCTCCTTTCTTCCTTCCTTCTTCCCTTTCTCTCTCTTCCTCCCTCCCTCCTTTCCTTTTTCCTTCCTCCCTCTCCTATTTTTCCTTCCCTCCTTTCCTTCCTCCTTCTTTCCTTCCTTCCTTCCCTCCCTCCCTCCCTCCCTCCCTCCCTCCCTCCCTCCCTCCCTCCCTTCCTTTCTTCCTTCTTATTGCAATAGGAATGGACCCAAGGGCCTTGTGCACAATACGGAAGTGCTCTACCTACCACAAAGCTACATTCACATTCAAGTTGAATTATTTCTAGATTTTTCCTTTGAAACTCTAGGCCTATCTTCTATAATTCAAACATAGTCCCCACAGAAGTCACCTGTGAAGGACAATCATGACCCTCCTATGCCATCGTCTTGATTGCTCCCTTAGAACTTGTCCCGAGAGGGGTGGGAATCATCGGAGACAAATGACTCCTCTAGGTCCTGACTTATGTTACCTGACCCAATCCCTTCCCAGGAGCTGCATTTTCACTGGGATTTCTTGAAGTCAGGGGGAAGATCATAGAATAAAGGTCCTTTTTGGCAAGAACAGATGAAGGGGGTGTTTTAAGGTGATGTCTTTTAGGATGACACTTGTCAGCTATTTGAAGAAGCCAAGATTTTGAGAGGAACTCCAATTATGCCAAATGTTTGGAATTGGAGCAAGTTTGTAGTAGAGCTTAATTTTAAAGGATTGCCAATGAGTCTTCCAGGAAGAACAAACTACATATTAAAACTCCTGGGGGCTCTGTTGCTGCAATGACCAATGAACTTCAGGTGAGAAAACAATTTCTCTCAGTGAAAAGGGAAGGGAAGAGTGTGGGACAGGAACCACCAGCTGGAAGAAAAAAAGGCATAAATGTCAGCATTTTCAGGGAAGTACATAATTTTAAAATGTTGTCCTGTCAGATTCTCAATTTCAAGACTCATTTTCTCCCAGCATCTGGGCAGCTCACATTTTGTAATCAGTTCTAATTCTGGAAATTACTATGTGAAAACTACATCCATAGTACTTTCTTATGGTTCCCATGAGATGTAAAAGTGTTTTCTATCTAATTTTTCTTTATCTAATTTTTTTCTTTTTTTATTCAAATTTTTATTATCAAACTGATGTACAGAGAGGTTACAGTTTCATACGTTAGGCATTGGATACATTTCTTGTACTGTTTGTTATCATCTGATAGAAATAATATTTTAAGAAAGCTTTCTTTACTTTCTTTTGTTTCTATTGGTGGCTTACGCTTGTTATTCTAGCTACTCAGGAGGCTGAGATAAGAGGATCTCAGGTCAAAGCCAACAGACAGAAAGAGTCTGTAAGACTCTTATTTCTAATCAACCATCAAAATGCTGGAAATGGAGATGTAGGTCAAGTGGTAGAATACCATCTTTGAGCACAAAAGCCAGGTAAGAGCACATGTCCATGAGTTCGAGCCTCCGTAATAGCAACAATTATTTTTAAAAGCTTTTGTTTCTCCATGTAGCTAAATAAAACTGCTAAGTATTTGTAGTTTTGATTAGTGGCTGCTAAAATGGTCATTTCTGCATTATTGTTATTGAAAAATATTTGGCTTACTTTTCTCCAATGTGACAATGTTCTCAGCTTTCTGCAAGTCTCTGATAAAAGCCGAAATACTACAGAAGTGTTGTCATTGAGTTTAAATGGAAAAATGAGAAACTTCTTCATAAGTGAAGCAAGACACTCATCCCATTGTTACAATGTAAGCAGGCACAGTGGGAATTGGACTCTGGCTCATGCTCAGGCCCTTGATTTCATGTTAAGAACTTCACTGTGTGGAGAGAATGGGAATACAGAGGATAACATTACTTGCACACTAAGAGATTCATGTTCTTTCATATCCAACTGGTTCTTGCCTGTGTGAGTTTTACATGAGTGGGTTTATGGAAAATTGTGTGATGCCTCTAGTCTCAGGCAGAACTTAGGGGCATCTATCTTTGATTCCACATCATTGCTGTTGGCCTCAGGTTGAAATGTTCTTAAACATTGGAGAAACCTTGACCATAACAAGCTTTTGCCTGTCTCAAATCAAACTTAGTGGGGAACTTTGTCTTCCTATGTGACAGTAGGATACCAGCTCAGGATTCCTGTAGTCTGGCCTGAGGCTTGTCAGATATGGCTCGTGATGTCTTTCAGTCCATGGTCAAGGCCTAGCATGAATTACTAACATTCCTGTGAGATGCCAAGAGAGAAGAAATGATGAATGAGCCATGAAAAAGTGAAACATGGATTCTTTTCATTAAATTTAAATATATTTTTAATGCTCATATCTGAGACCAAAATTGTACAATGTAGGATATAACAAATACCACTAAAGCCCATATTTCTTTTGTATTCGCTCTCTGTCTCTTCCCCACTCACTCTTTCACTCTCCAAAACCATGCATCCTAATGCATTTTATTCCTCTTATAGAGATAAGTAATATCTGCGACTATGTTAGTATGCATATCTGTTTTAAGAAATTTCATTTTGTTATATTTTCGTTTGTTTTACAAAGAGAACTATGCTTTATCAGAAAATTGGATTTATACTAGAAAAATTACAAAGGCCAAACAAAGACAAGATTAAGGGCAAGAAACTTTCCATACTCTAGTTGAATAACAGGAGTGATTGGACCCATTATACTTAATCATAATTACCCAATTATTCCAGAGGAGCAAATTCCAGGAAGCTTCTTCCATACAGCACAGTGTAGGGCTCTTGGGTTGGATGTGGCAACCCACATAACCAGATCAGTACATCGCACTTACAAACTTCTTTAAAAGTAACTATTTTGCTCCCAGTTAATAATTGGAAATGGAATGGATATAGACACTTCACATCTCTGGAAATTAGGAAGAAACATGCAAAATATTTTCTGCCTGTGTGTCAATTGCCTTTTCAGAGGAGACAAAATGCCAGATCTGTTTACTGATCTGCAACGTGAGTAAAAGATCCTTATTTGGATACTATTATCAAGCCTTTCATATATAAGACAGATTCATTTCTCCTTCCTTCTTTCTTTTTCTTTCTTTTTTTAGACAGGGCTTTGCTATAAAGGGTCAAGCTTTCCTTGAACTTGTGATTCTTCTGATTCATATACCCTAAATTCCAGGATTACAGGAGTGTACCATATACTACACCCAGCTAAGATAGACTAGTTTTCATTTCTAAAGGTATATAAACTATTAATTGAAAAACTTATAATATCATTTTCATTGATGTATTAAGAGAGGAAAGACTCTACTCTGCCTATTTCCAGCTTTATGGTGTGTGTGTGGGGGGGTGTGTTTGGTCCTTTTTGTAGGATAGTAATTTGATCAATACTACAAGAATCATTACATAGTGTAGATTCTTTGTCCATATGTTTGTTATTATACCTTACAAAAAACTCTGCATTTACCCTACGTAAGTCCAGAAATTTGATTAACATTGGAAAAAATCAAGGAAAGGCCATTAATTAAACATCATAAATCAGTGTCTACACTCATAGAAGTCCTTGTAGTAAATAAAACCAATTGCAAAAAGTGTTGAAGATGTTTACTAAGTTAAGAAAAACATATTAAAACATAAAACTATGTTATGCTATACTCTGAGAAGCTCCTTCAGTTTGAAGCACTGAGCCATCTGGTTTCCTTTTCATCCCCAGATTTGGGATCTGCTCATCTTCCTTGGTTAAGCACACACAAAGAGTTGCAAAACCACAATCATAACATAAAAATGCAAACACAAAGCATCCAGTACTTTACATTAGACATGGCTTCTCAGTCATTTTATGTGTAGAACAAGGAAGGCTCAGGTGTCATTGACAATAACAACCTTGATTCACAGGGTAGCCAGTGGGAATTCTTCAAAGATCTCGGTCCTAGTCCTTCTGAGCAGATACCCTCTCTGCATCCTCACATCCCTTGAGAACTAAAGTTTCACCTGTGATATCACATTTCAAGTGAGCTTTTCCTACCTAATCCATCTAAATCATCTCTTTCCTTCTTCCTCCTTTGTCTTTCCCCTCCTTCAAATTAGCCTCCATGAAAGCATGGTTTCTTCATGCTGAGAGATACCACAGAAACACTTAAATATTGAGATACTTTCATTTCTTTTATCATTCTAAGGACTGAGCCCAGAGCCCTCAGGCCTCTAGGCAAATACTCTACACCTCCAGCTCTTAAAGTGTTGACAGTTTGTTATCCCTCACTAGGTTCCCTCACTAGACTATAAGCTTGAGATCCCTGACCTCTACACTAGAAGTCAAGACAATAGCTTCTTAAGAATCATTGGCTCAGCAAATGAATGACTAAATGATGAACATGTGGAAATAATTGGGTACTACTGAATTGCAGATATTCTAAGCTAGGTAACATTGACAGATCACATGTCATGGGGGGAAATAACTCTAGCTACAAGAATGATGATATTTAGAAGAACAGAGAGTAGTAAAGGCTTGAACAAAGGCAAGTATGGTAGGAAAGAGGTTGGAAGAACAAATATGAGACTCTCCAATTAGTATATAAGACATAGACTACCAGATTGTCTATGTTATAATTGAAAAGGGAAAGATCAGGATAACTATGGTGATTTATTTATCCAAGAAATAATTGGTAACATAACAGTCAGGTATAATATCTGTCATGAAATATATAGTCTAGGAAAAGCAACATTTAAACAAATGACTATACAAACAAAAATTATATCTGAGTAAAAGCGGCTAGTGTATAGCCTTGCCTTCCCTGAGGCATGAAGACAGAGGAAGGGGAGAATAAAAAAAGCCATCAGTGACATGGTGTGAAGAACCTTTGCCAGTCCTTCCGTAAGTGATGGAATTGTCTGGGGAAATGGCTAGACCACATTCCAGATATGCAGGCTAGTACTTTTCTATCACTGTGTCCCTTTATCCCTCATTTTCCCTATTCCTGGGGAAGAACCTTTGACCTGGTCTTTGAAAGGAGGCCTTGGACATGAACCTAGCTTCTGGCCACTAGCCATTCACTTGCCATATGTTTTCTTCTTTTGTTAAGTGACCGGTATCTCGGAATATATTTTCTTACTAAAAAAGAAGTCTAAAATATATTTTAAAACATAGCCCACTAAGCTTGAGGAAAAATGACAAATTGACTTTGCATGGTCAGTTGACATGACATTGGATTTGCTTTATCTCTTCTGAAAGGTTTACTCACAGGTCAGAGCTCTATGCAACATGGTATGGCTCATGAGTAATTCAGAACCATCAGGTGCAGTGCCAAGAGTTTTGAAGGTGGCTGGGAATGTGGTTTAGTGATAGAGTGCTTTCCTAGCATGCATGGAGCCCTGGGCTCAAGTCCTCAATACCATATATACAGTAAAAGCCAGAAGTGGTGCTGTGATTCAAGTGATAGAGTGCTAGCCTTGAGTAAAAGAAGCGCAGGGACAGTGCCCAAGCCCAAGTTAAAGCTCCAGGACTGGCAAAGAAAAAAAAAAAGTGTTTTGGAGACATCCTGTCAATGTGCTTGTGCTCCATAGTTGTATGCTCCTAGCTTTTGCGGAATCTGATGGCCTGATAATAGGTCTAAGAAAAGTTTAGCTCTATGCTGGTGGCTCATGTCTGTAATTCTAGTTACTTGATAGGATGAGTTCTGAATATCAAACTTCAAGGCAGTACAGGCAGAAAAATCCACAATACTCTTAGGACCAATTAACCAGGAAAAAGCCAGAAGTGGAGTTGTGGTTCAAGTGGTAGAGGGCCAGTCTTGAGCAAAAAAAGCCAAGGGACAGCAAAGTAGGCCCCAGTACTAACACACACACACACACACACACAAACACACACACACACACACACACGTTTGTAGTCTCCTTCCCATTTAAGTAACCAAAACTAAAACAATATTAAATTATATAGTAAAAAACAGGGGGAAAAGAGAAAACCTACAAAATGTGCATTGTGAGAACAAAATATCCACAGTATCAGTAACCAGGACTGGATAGTCTGGGTGGGCTGGCTTGAATTGTTCCAACTTTGCTCTCTTCTTCCTCCTTAGGAGGTGAAGGATGTAGCCCTTAAACTTCTAGCATCTCTATTCATTAGAAGTGACCTGTGACATAGTCACAGGCAAATGAAACCCAGGGGAAGTCCTTGAAATAATAAGTAAATCCTTGCTAATACCCTAGGGATTGGAAGACTTGGATTGCCTACTCCACATTTCTTGTTTTGCAAAATAGTAAATTTCATGTAGTGTGTGTGTGTGTGTGTGTGTGTGTGTGTGTGTGTGTGTGTTTACAGGCAAATGTAACTGTAACTAATACAGTGTTCCCCTGAAGGTACTTGGAAAAGCAATAGTAACATGTATGAAGCATACAGAAAGTGAAAGTACCAAGTGAAAAAAATATATCAAAGATACACAAAGCTAAATGGACCAGAGTTAGAAGGCAGGGTTTGAAGGGTGGGTAGGTAGGCTTTGAGTCTGAGCACATATTTGAAGCCCCAAATATGAGATGAGGAGAGTTTGACAACTGAGACAATAAAGCAAAGTACAAAGAAAGTTTTTGAAGCCCCTAGAAGTCAAGTGGTATTTGGGGACCATTTAATATTTTTTATTGGTGTATGTGTGTGTGTGTGTGTGTGTGTGTGTGTGTGTGTGTGTGTGTGTGTGTGTGCTGGTACTGGGGATTGAACATAGGACTGGTGCTGTATCTTGGCCTTTTTTGCTTGAGGCTGGCATTCCAGCACTTGTGCCACACCTTCACTTTTGGCTTTTTCCTGGCTAATTGGAGATAAGGGTCACTTTGATTTGTATGCCTGGGCTGGCTTTGAACTCAGATCCTCAGACCTCAGCCTCTTGAGTAGTAGGATTACAAGCATGAACTACTGGCACCAGGCTCATTTAAGGCTTTCAAACAATGAATGATATTATGAAAATGGAATTTCAAGATCAGAATACATTTTAAGTAAAAATTGTCCAAAGTTATTACTTCTTCAAGTATGTAATACAACAAATGATGAAATTTTATAGATTTTTTTTGCCCTTATCAGAAATAAAACATCACCTTAATGTAAATCTTGAGCATACATGTATATGGGCAAGGGGTCTGAATGGAAAAGGGCATGATTAAAGCTTTAAGTGATTTTTTTTTTTTTTTTTGCCAGTCTTGGGCTTGGACTCAAGGCCTGAGCACTGTCCCTGGCTTCTTTTTGCTCAAGGCTAGCACTCTGCCTCTTGAGCCACAGTGCCACTTCTGGCCATTTTCTGTATATGTGGTACTGGGGACTCGAACCCAGGGCTTCATGTATACAAGGCAAACATTGTTGCCACTAGGCCATATTCCCAGCCCGAAAAAAAATTTTTAAATAAACTTCTGTGAAGCAAAGACAAGAGATGTCAGCCACTGTTCCCAGATAAGCTAGCTGAACAGATTAAAGTTCAAATGAAATCTGTGTGGAAATTTGCCTGCCACTTTACAGGCTAGAAGATCCTTTGCAATCACTGTCAACAGCTTTGAAAAAGAGGAGTTTCTGAGTTGTTATCCATTGTCTTCATTTCACTTTTTATTCTGGGAATCTCAACTGATCAGGTAAGTCAAGACAACAGGCTGGAGTTTCAGACTCATCGATTTTTCTCTCCACTCTTCCTTTTAAGAGGCAGACTCCTGGCTACACATGACAGTGATTTAGAGATTGAGTCTCATTTTATAGGTGGCACAGCTGCCCAAAAACAAGAGACAGGTCATTATCTTTCAGACTTGAAGATGTGTGGACAAAGGAACCGAAGGAGAGACACAGGGCTGCTACTTCTGGCTTGATTACTTTCTGGAAGTTCCACGAGGCTCTTACATTCATGATCTTTTCCCCGAATTCATTCTACCAAGAATCTCCACTACCACTACTGCCAACACTGGAAGTTCCACAGCTGTCTAGACACAAATCATCAAAAGGATGGCCAGAGACTTCATGACCACTGTTCTTAACCTGCTGTACCCACTGAGCTCAGGACAGTGATGACACTGGGGTGTTCGCTCTCTACTTTCTCTTTAGGTGTTCTCAAGAGCACATTTTTTTTCAGGTTGTAAGAAGTTGAGATAACTCCAGATAACCCAGAGCTCAGACTGAGAGGTTAATCACAGTGCCTGATTTTCCCCCATTTTTATGAACTTACATACACATGCTTGAATCCTTTGGTTAAATAGACCAAGTGTCTTATTTGTGGGAAATAACCCTGTTGTAAAAGTGTTTTATTTAATTGTTTTGGTATCATCAATATTTCTCTTGGATTAACAACACATCCTATAGAATGTTAATATAAAAAATAAAAATGAAGCCTCTAGAAAAAGAGTTTGTATTCTAGTTCTAGTACTTATTTGTTATGTGACCTCAGGCAAATGATCTCATTTCTCTGTGCCTTGGCTTATTAATCTACAATTAACAAGCATATTAATGCATACCTCTTGTGCTTATCATCAAGATTCAATGAGAATTTAATGCTTGGAGAAGGATTAAAGTGCATGGATCATAATGGTTGCTGTGGAAGTTTGAGCTATGATTACAGCAGCATCTATTGATACATTCATCATTTGGCCACAGAGCAACCATTATAAGATAAATGTTATTCTACCAACTGAAGACAGAGTGCACAAGACAGATAAACTCTTTGGCCTTATGGTGTCTGTTTTGCAGTAGCAAAGGTAAACAATCAGCAAACAATAAATATATATACAACATAATTTCAGACAAAGATAAATGCTGTGAGGAAAAGGACAGTGGGTGATGTCATGGAGGGTAACTGAGATCCAGAGCCACTAACCTTTGTCTGTGTGCACAGAAAATCCTCTCTGGATGAATCTGGAGCTAAGAGCTCAGTTCTCTCTCTTCTGTAAATAACACTAATCAGAGGCAAGTCATGGCATTCCCCATTCTCCAGGGATCCCAGCACAATCTTTCCTTCTGGCTTTAGCATTACTCACTTTCTTTATACACCAGAGGTTTTAAAGGATGATGAACAAAACATCTAAAGAAAGAAATGTTTAAAAAGGAAAATAGCAACTTGTCCCTATGGACAGTCACCTCCAAATGGAGATACCAATGGTAGAGTGAGAGAAGAATTAGAGGGGACCTTCATTGTTCCAGTCTAACATCTATTCTCAGCCCCAGTCAAGCAGTTCAGGTTCCAGACACCCATGTCCTGTCATCAGTCAAGTTCAGGAAATTTTTAGAAATTGTTGCCCAATCTGTAAAGACAGGAGGTAGAGGAAATGGAAAAGTGGGAGAGAAGGAAGTTCTGTTCCTTGGTAGATGTTGGAAATCAGAGAAAACATTGCTGCAATGTTTGTTTAGTCCAGGCACCTAAAATTTTGATGTGGGGAGATAAAGCTGTTATCTTGTGGAAATGGAACAAACTACACTGGGTTGGAATGCAAGTCTTGATTCTGGTGTGAAGAATATGGTATAGGGTGTGCTTTGCAAAGGGCCAGTGCTGCTTTTTGAGCACAATAGAAATCCGTAAGCATGAGCTTAGCTACTTTATTTTACAGATTGCCCTTATATGTCTGCAATAAATTTCCAATCTATTCTGCTTCCCATTATAGACATCAAAATGCTGTTTCTAGACCTAAATGACCCTGCTCTTCATTTGGAAGATACCTCCTCATCTTTTAGATAATACTTCTCAGAGAGACCATCTCTTTTGAAGGAAGTCTCCTACTCATTCAATTCTCCAGTTCTGGGATCATTCATTTCCTTAAGATCTATCATCTGAACTTGTGTTTACAACTTATATCTTTTTATCTATTTTCCTCACTTGACTTCAGGCTCCACACAAAAGCTGCTGTCTATGTTTCATTGACCAACCAACTTCCGGCAATGCTTAACCAAGTGTTTGGGTCATGCAAGACACTCAGTATTTATTAAACAAACCTAGGAGATGGATATTTTGCCAACTGAAGAAATAAAATCTCAAATGATTGAATCCCTTGCTCAGTGTCACACAGTTGGTGACTAGGTGGGCTCTTAACTTAGGGCTTTTATTTTGTTTTATTCTGTCAGTCATGGGGCTTGAACTCAGGGTCTGGGTACTGTCCCTGAGCTCTTTCTCTTAGGACTAATAATCTACCATACTGTGACACAGCTTCACTTTCTGTTTTCTGGTGGTTAATTGGAGATAAGAGTTTCATGGACTTTCCTGTCCCTGATGGGTTTGAATCACAACCCTTAGATGTCAGCCTCCTGAGTAGCTAGGACTAAGGTTATGAGCCACCCATACTTTTAACTCAGCACTTTTAATGCTTGTTTTGATTTCTTTAAAACTGTACCTTCTACATAGAACATAGAAGAAAGTTCACCAATAGCTGTCAACAGTGCTATAGAGGGACCTGGGGTTTCTGGGTATCCCAGTGGGAGGCAGCAGAAAGAACAGAATGCTTAGGAACATAAACATGTCTGAAAAAGTGTCATAAAGAAAAACCAATGATCCTTCCCAGGACATATTCGGAGTGATAAAGGTTGAAAAGTTACTACAGGTCTCAGGTCCCACAGTGGCAATGAATAGTGGATGAAATCAAATACTCTTAGCCCAGAGTGGAATTCTACCACTTATTAACTAGTAAAACTTTGGGTAAATTATTAATGTCCATGCTCCATCTTGCATCTTTTACCAAGAAGATGACCATAGTCATGCATACATCATAGTGTTGGTACCAGTATACACTCTTCCTAGAATGCAAGGGAAAATGTTGAATGAATACTGTGTAAAAGAGTCATGCAGCTAGCAGAATGGTGATCAAGGTGAAAGCTGGTTGAAAACATACTGAAATATATTTGAATTTTTTGATATTCTTAATACGCTATGGTCCTATTATATGGAAATCTATTCAATCCAAATGATCCCTGAGCTATAACCAAAAAAAACCTCTTTATGCATTTTGCACTCCCTATATTGCTCTAGATTTAAGCAGCTATATTTTTCTCAAACTTTTCAGCTGCTGCACACCCAGCATGATGTCTGAAGATGCAATATGTCAGGTGAAAATGAAAAACACATGTTTTGTCAGCGCTCAGTTTCAAGTATTTATGAGTTTCCAAAAACCCACAGATTTGAGTTTTAAGATTTTTTTCAACAGAACAGACTGGAATGTAGATTTCCCATTGTTCCTGAAGTTGCTATTAAGAGTAGATAATTAATCAGCTGGTATTAGAATTGAACACAGTTTACCACTTTCACAGAAGGAGTGATATTAGAGAACTGTTTCAAATGAAAAGTAAATATTTACCAAACTGAGATATTGGGTCTGCAAGGAGAAAGAGAAGAGAAACAAGACATCTGTTATTTGAGAGCAAGGGTAAATGGGGTTGTGCTATGTCAAGTGAGCAGAATGAGTCCTATAGGTAGATACATCAGAAAAACGTAACTAGTGGCCTAGAAGCAGTACTTGCTCATATTTTGTACATCTACTGTCATCGCAGGAGCAGGTGCTGTGTGTTTTAATAAGTCCACAATATCACAGAATTGGCAGAAGCTGGGCAGTATCTCTTACAACTGTTTAAAAGTTGCTTGTAGCTGTGCACTGGAGCTGTGCACTTGTAATTCCAGCTACTCAGGAGGCTAAGATCTGAGGATCATGGTTTGGAGCCAGCTCAAGAAGAAAAGTCCATGAAATCTTATGTCCAATTAACCAGCAAAAAGCCAGAAGTGGAGGTGTTGGCTCAAGTGAAAGAGCATCAGGCTTAAGTTTAAAAACTAAGAGACAATACCCAAGCCCTGAGTTCAAGACCTAGTACTGGTATAAAAAAAAGTTGTGCCTTGGGTGGGAAAATTGGATTGCAAGATCTCCATATTTTGAACCCTGAAAGTCAATGTTTTTCAAATGTACCGTAGAAGTTCATTCTTCCACATCCATGCTCCTTTTTCCCTCATTGGTCAAGAGTTCTATGCTTAGAGGCCCATCATTTATGCTGTCACTTCTCTATATTGGAGACCAGTGTAGTCAGGGTCTTTTCGTGTTTGTGATGTCTCGAATAAGCAAAAATTAACCTTTATAATTTATTAGATAATATCCGTCATCCATTGCTGGAAGAGTTGTTCAGAATATTAGAATCAAGGAGAACTGTGAAGGCTGCCTTAGCAGGAGACTATTGTGGCCCAATGTTGAAGGGTCCATGCATAATTCTAGAAGGTCAATGAATTTTCTGAAAGCAACACACAGTCTCTTCAATCTCTGTCTGTTCTAGCTATCATTTTGAGCAGTCATTTTGCTTGCCAGTCCACCTGCTTAACTCTGAATTGTCTGTTGGCTGCCCCAGATCCTCTGTGCTCCATTGATAGAGGCCAGAAAGAAGAATTCAGGGACCAACAGCAGCTGAACATCTTGGCTGACCTGAACACAGGGTGTGTGGTTCCAGAACAACTCTCTAAGGGAAGGGAGGAGGTGAACAAAGAAAAGGCAAGAAATTAGGCAATCGAAGCTCTCTACAGAATCTGCCTCTTATGTGTCCATCCTCAGCTTCTCTGCCTTTATATACTCAGGTAGATTTAGTACCAGCAGTTTAATCTTTGTTGGGTGCTTACTATGGGCTAAACATATCTTTAGGGATTTTGCTAATACATGCAATGAGATAATACATTCTCAGTTCATCTCTACAACAACCTCTAAGTTCTCTTATTATATCAATTTTTATGTAACTAAATTGAGATACTTTTTTAGTCAAGATTGTGCAGCTTGTAAGTGGTAAATTCACTGTTTAAAAGGACAGACTGATTCAAAAGCCTGAGCTCTAAAACAAAAATAGAAGATGTGAAGAAAAGGCATTGGGAATTTGGCTTAAAATCTTTTAAAAGTTATTGAATGGGTTTTAGTGTAGTTAAATCTATCAATATTTAATATTCATTTAATGATGTCTTCCCCCATTTGTCTTTATCCTCTGTGTGTCAGGATTGATCTTCTTGTTTCCTAACTAATATCCTGGGCCAGCGATAGGTACTTATAGGTTGCTGAATGAATGAACACAGCCAAGGAAAGGTAAAAAGGATTTACCTACAGAAGTCAGAGAAACATGTTTAAAGCAATAGCTTGGGGATGAACATGTAGCACAGTGGTAAATTACTTCAGACACTAGCTCTGTTAAAAACAAACAAACAAACAAAAAACATGTTTAGAGCTTGTGGCTCACACCATGAATCCTAGATACTAAGAAGCAGATTTCTACAATGATGGCCCAAAGCCATCTTGGACAGGAGAGTCCATGAGACTCATACCTCCAATAACCACCAGAAAGCCAGAAGTGGAGCTGTGGTTCAGCTAGCCTTGAGCAAAAAAAGCTCAATGACAGTGCCCAGGCCCTGAATTTAAGACAATTGACATAATAACAACAACAATAAGAAGCCAGGTGCCAACAGCTCACACCTGTAATCCTAGCTACTCAATAGGCTGAGATATGGAGGATTGTGGTTCAAAGCTAGCCTGGGCAGGAAAGTCCATGAGGCTCTTATCTCCATTTAATCAGAAAAGTGGTACTGTAGTTAAAAAAAGTGGAAGTGGTACTGTAGTTTAAGTGGTAGAGCACTAGCCTTGAAGAAAAGGAGCTGTGGGACAGTACGTAGGATCAGAGTTCAAGGCCCAGGACTTGCAAAAAAAGCAAATAGACCAAAGGAGGGAAAAAAACAATGAAAGTATTCACATACAGCATCTCATCACTAGTTTCTGCTGTTTGGCATCTACAATGCCATCCTTTGACTACCATATCTCTAATCGCCTTAACATTGGCCATCCTCTTCTATGACGAATGTTAGTGTTTGAACTTTCCTCTGACGAATGCACTGTTTGTTTTCAATGGCTACCCACATTCCAACCTCTGATTTTTCTAGAGCTCTCCTCACCTTTTATTCCATGTGCCATGTTCTTGTGTTTTAGAGTAGTCCGTTTGTTTTCCTTGGGTTCTGAAAGATCTTCTGTGAGGTTTTGAGAACAAAGGAGCTTGACAGATGGTAAGCCTTATAGGAAGGGTCAGAACTTGGATAGATGGACAATAAGCAGGTATGCTCAGTGGCTGAGGTGGCCCTAGCAGTAATAGTGATCAGTAAATAAACAGGTAAGCTCATGAAAACTGCAGAGTATGCTATCTCTCCAGTGTATTCTGAGAACAGACCACAAATGTCTCCATCACCATTTCTCTTTAAGATGTTACAGATGCAGGATACAAGAGCCCACATCCCTTAGGAACTATGGCAATTGTATCCACCAGCATCTCAAGACCAGCAGGGGCTGTCTGTTAGAATGAAAGAAGCTCCCTTTCATTATACTGGGAAATTTCCAGGTCAGTGGAAAGGAGAGGAATCACTGCCGTGCGACAAGTGGATCAGGAGCTTTCACATAAATTATATCATTTAAATTGTAAACAGTCCTGCAAGGCAGGCGTCACTCTTTCTGCTTTGCAGATGAGAATCCAGATGTGTTTCCAAATTCACATAGTAATGACAGTCCTGCTCTTTGTCCTAAGCCACATATGAATCTTAATTTCTCAAACACTCAGTATGTGCCAGGCACTGTCACGAAAATGATTTCTATTCATTGCCCTGGTTTGTTTCAGGCTGAGGCTGAGCCGAAATCTCTCAGCCATGAAAGGCTTTGGCGAGAGGAAAACCATGGAACTTCGTTCTTCCCTTTTAATCTGTGAATGACTAAAACTCTATAGCAAAAAATCCTTTCCACATTTTAAGAGACAGGTCATGGGAACCAGAATTGGTCATTTAAATGAATTTTACATATTTCTGAGCTAAGGCCTTTTGGAGTTTTGGTATTCAAAGTTTAGCCAAAAGACTAATTTAGCCCAGTGTTTTTCAACGATGAGCTCACATTAAAAAAAAAATAAAATGATGTTTGAGTCCACCCCAGAAGAAATGATTCAAACCATCTGTGGATGAGTTTTAGGCTCCCAAGGGAAAGCAACAGGTAGCAAGGGATGAGACACTAATAGTTCAAGTATCATTTTAGCTAATCAAAAGCATGGAAACTCAAGTTAACTTGAACATTCAAGGTGGATGTATGTTTTTTCCTCTAAAGTTAGTTATCAGAAACTCTAGGCAGATAATAAGAAGGCAATGGATTGGTGCATATTTCAGAACAGATGCCTAGAAGCCAGAGTAGAAGACAGAGCAAGAAATATTATATAAACCATCATGTTAATTATGGCAAACCAGACACCCTGGCAGAAGGCCAAGGGTGTGGCAGAATGGATAGAGGTGGAGGGATAGGAGAAATTTTAGGAAATTGAAAATTTTAATAACTTTGTCCATCAAGGGTTGCTATTGGATGCAGAATTGTTTCTAACTTATTGCAAGCTTTGAGAGCAAAACCAGATGAGGAAAGGAACTCCCGTATCACATTCCCACTGCGTTTCATTTCTTAAGCATAAGAACAGAAAGGAAATGAAGCCTTCCTGGGGCTCCTTCCCCCAAATCTGATTAAAGGCCTCCAATAGGCTCTGTTTCTGAACACCAGGGGGAGTAAGACCTATTCTGCATTGTTCATCAAGCGTTTCCACAGAGCTCGAAAAAGGGCTGCTTGCTTACAGTTTAGATGACTTCCTTGCTTGACAAAAGACAGCAGCCTGTCAATGCTCATTTGAATGAATAAGCAGACATGTTTTAAAAGCAATGAAGTGGATTCTACCCTATCATCCCCAGATTTGAGGTGGCAGTACAGGTAGAGTCAAGAGAGCGGGGACTGCCTATTGCCTCTCACATGCTAGGGAAGTTCTGGAGCACTGAAATACAGCCCATTTTCCTTGTCTAGAATCCCAGAAACAACACTTAGTAGTTGTCTGGCCACAGCAGATTACTTAACTTCATGTTTTCCTTTTCCTGTTTGTGAAATGGGTATAGAAATAGTAACAGTGATAAAGGTCATGTGTTTTCCCTCATATGTGAAAGCAAGATCTAAATTATACATGGACATGTAAACATACACAGGCTCATGTGCATATATACACAAACATATTAACTAAAGTGCCATGCATGCAGGGGAGTACTCCAATGGTTCAATTCTTTTGAATAGCTAACTTATAGCTCAAAAGATGAGGATCAAGAAGCTGGAACTTGTGGTGTCCAAGAGGATAAGGTCCAAAAAGGGGGAGTAGATGAATAGCAGAAGAAGGGTGAGAGAATACCACACAATAGTCAATGTGCATAAGTGAAAATGGAATCAAGCAAGTTGAAGGGTTGGGAGAGATCGGGGAGAATGGTGGAAGAGGTGATAAGATGCATTGTACTCACAAACTGACTTGTTAACTGAAACCCCTTTGAACAGCTACTCAAGGATAAAATCAATAAATATAAATGTTTTCTAAAAAAAATAATGTTCTTGTAGGATTGTTGTGAGCACTAACTCACAAAGCTGGAAGCAAAGTACTCAGCATTGAATCAATGAGTTTGAGCTAGTACTATTCTCTCAGAGCTCATCAGAACTTTCGTTGTTGAAATCTAAACTCTTCCATACTTCAGCTAATCCAAATATTTTATATTAAAAATTATACACTTCAAATCACAGGAATGGAAAGGCCAGTGGAGCATTTTGACAAGCAACAATATTCTAAGTCAGAAATGAAAGACTTATTCTGGTGATCGACACAAAGAATATACAGAAAATGATAAATTATGCTATCTTAAAGTGGCTAATGTGTGTGTTAAATATAAAATGATATACTCACTCAAAGAGGGTACTTATGAGTGTACTCTAAAACAGAAATACAAAAGTCTTGTAGGATATGCTTATCACAAACTTCCCCAAGGATGTAGGGAATTAGGTGAAGAAAAGAGCAATAGGTATATCTCTGCTGATAGCAGCCCAAAGACTCTTTCAGTACTTATTTCTCTAAACTATGAGCATTATTTTCACAAAAACTGATATTTTTGTGGAAATGGAGTATGCACTGAGGCACTACATCATTGAGCAACACAAGCAGCCAATACAGAAGCTCCATGCTGATTTCCCCTACATAAAAACCGACAGCACATTTTTCTTGCAAGGATGCCATAGACTTGCTTAAGCACTGCTGTATCAAACATTCCTGCAGATGAGGGAGTACTGTTTTTGTTGTTTTTTTTCTTACTAGAGCACATAACTTTTCTCCCCTGTGAATCTTCACTGAGGCAAGGCAGTTTCCTTGACTGTATGGAATTCAGAAAACAGAAATGCATGACCAGTGACCACACACTCGCATCTGGATGAGGTTTTGGCTGACTGTGTTTGGGGATTTTTAATTCCAGCCACTAACAAGGATCCCCTTCTTTTTGACTGTATAAGTCAACTGTGAGAGCCATGAGGTGGAAGTTTTTCCTTGGTTCCTCCCATGTCTATCAAGCACTCAAAGTACAGAGAGAAGAAAATGACTTTGCATGCTTCTTCATTTTATTTTTTGATTCCAGTACACGATCTGAAACCCAGGGCATTCATGTTTAGCATTTTCCACTCATAGGTGGTAATCTCCCTTTTGAACCATACCTCTACATTAGCTTTTTGCTGCTCAATTAGAGATACCAGTTTCATAGACTTTTCCCCTAGACTGACTGAATTGAGATTTTCAGATCTCAGCCTCCTGAGTAGCTGGGATTATTGGTATGATCCACAAGTAGCTATGTCTCTGTGCATCTAGTTTTTTGTTTTTGTTTTTATTTTTTGTCTGTTATGGGGCTTGAATTTGGGGCATGGACACTGTCTCTGAGCTCTTTTGCTAGTGCTCTACCACTTTGAGCCACAGCTCCACTTCCAGTTTTCTGGTGGTTAATTGGAGATAAAAGTCTCATGGACTGTCCTGCCCAGGCTGGCTTTGAACCACTATCCTTAAATTTCAGCCTCCTGAGTAGCTAGGATTATAGGCATGAGCTACCAACTCCTCCATACATCTTATACTTAGAGATACCAAAGCCTAATAAGAGGTGATGATGATAGAGGAGGAGCCTACAGGAAAATATAGAGTGATACAGTCCTTTCAATGTCCAGATCAATATGTGTGGCGAGAATGGACTGAGGGATCTGGCTGTACTATACAACGGTCAGTGCCCAGCCTAAAAAAAAACCTCTAACTCCACAAGCACTTGCTCTGTAACTTGGATTCAGTTCCTCCCCTACCTTAGCCTCATTTCCTAGTATGTGAAATGGGGATAGGGAAGTGATGGGAATTAAATGAAATACATCCAATAGCCTACACTGTATTTTTGAATCTTCACAGAATCCTATGAAGTGGATACTATCCTATTGCTTTTGCTGGGGGAAAAGTGTGGCTCAAAGATATTAGTACTATAGGGACAACTCTGTGGGATATCCCTCTTGCAAGGCAAGAGTCAGAATTTCTTGGCTCTAACACCAAGACCCCAGGCCATCACTTAACCTTGTCACAAAATCCTAGACAGCTAGTCCTAAGGATTCTCAGATCATCTGAGCTAGCCCTTCCTTTCACAGGACAGAGAAACAATTTAATAAAGTTCAGTGACAAGTTCAAACTAAATAAACTTGGGAGTGAGAGAAGAATACATGCAATCAGTTCTTTAGATTCTATCCAGTGCTTTTTCTTCATTCGATCGATATTGCTAGTAAGAAAGAGAAAAGAACATACTGGGGAAAACGCTCAGCTTTCACATCAAACTGACAAGGAGAATTGACTGGGATAAGGTAAAGATGGGGGATTTATGAAGGACTAAGAAAGACTCTTATTTGGTACAAAGCTCACTTTGTACAGAAATCATTTACTATTATTTAACTATATTATTTAATTAATATTTAATAGTAATTGCTTAATATTTAATTACTTGAGATTTGATTTTAATTAACTAACTATATTACTATAGTTTACTGACCATAGCTATTTGTACAAAACAGTTTGCTACCCAACACTGTTGGCTAAATGTAATGTGAAATAAACCTGTTTTGAACTGCCAAAATCTTGAGATTTCTAGACTCATCATTATCTATTTATCATTCATTTAAGTATCTGTTATCAACACTCAATAGGTCTTAATCCAAATTACTAGCTTTTTCAAGTGAAAACAGAAAACAAATTCATAAATTCCTACTTTTTCTTGCCTGTTTCTACTTTAGCTTCAAAATAGAAGACACTCAAAAAATTAGAAGGAATCCCAGAATGAACTAATAAATGTCTCTTGTTTTTCTGACTTTAGAATTCACAGAAATTAGGCCCATGGAATATAAAGCTTTTAACTTATTTAGTGGGTTTTCATATATAACTTGCATTTTGTTCTGTGTATCTGAAAAACTATGAACTATTGTTAGAATTTAAAACTATTTTGGTTTGGATTGGATACCTGTAGAGGGCAGCATGTTGTATTTGATTAGCGGATGGTTGTTCATCATTAGCACCATCATCTCCTTCATTGTTTTTTATAGTATTCCTGGGTTTTGATCTCAGAAGAACTTTCTATTGTAGATTTTCACAGTAGACAATAGGAACATAACTTTTCCTCTTATTATGAATGTTAATATTTCATATTTTTCTGATGCTATTTTAATATATATTTCTGACATTATTTTATTTTTATTGCATTATCAAAATGTCTTTTTTTTACTGACACACTACAACTCTTCTCTATTATATAAGATATTGACAGAGAAATCTGCTATTAAATAATTCAAAACAGTTCAGTATAATATGAACACATTTCTCACAGAGTGAATGGGCAGGGGAATCAAATAGAAAGTTCTTTACCAAGATTCCTTTTCACTCACATTAGTCTGTGGTCAGAAACAAACACTCCCTGTAGAATCTGTTTCTTTAAGACTCTAAAAATAAATTGATCTGTAAGTGACTTTGCTCTAATACATACAGTGAGTCACATCAAGGGGTAAGAGCCATTTATAGAATGTGAACTAAATACTGGTCCAAGACAACCACTTAACCCTCAAAATTAGAGTTGCAACATTTCAGATTTTTATCTAAAAACTTATTCTGAAATACAAAGACTGTATTATGGCTGTTGATAAAACTTTAAAATACAGCTAAACAAGAAGATTTGTATGAGATTGTACATGTGATTGTACATCTGTACATATATTGCACACTATATATCTCATATATCTCATATACTGTATGTATATACAGTATACTGAATCTATCTATTTATCTAACTATATAGCTAGCTATTCTATTCTATATTGTTTACAAGTGAAAACAGAAAATGAATTCACAAATTCCTAGTGTGTGTGTGTGTGTGTGTGTGTGTGTGTGTGTGTGTATTTCTGTGTGTGCTGGAGATTGAAACCAGGGACTCAGGCATGAGGGCAAGGGCTTACTACTGACCCTCAATTCCCAGACTACTTAGAGCATACTATAGATATGCTTATATGAATGTACATATAAGTAGACGACACTGCATTTGAAGTCAAATAACAAGCTGTCATTTCATACATCCTATAAAAAAACAAGTGGGAATATTTTGGCTTGAACTGCACAATAGTTTAGAGGCTTTGCATGACAATAAGTCACTTAAATATGTCTCAGTCTCAGCTCTTTCATCTGTAAAATGGAATAAATGCTGTCCCTACTTCAGGAGACTGATGGGACTGTTCAGCAAAATAATGTGTATCAAGGTCTCAAGACACTGAAAAAAAATTAAGAAATGTCAGCTACCATTCTGTTCACTCTGGCAATTATAAAATGGTCTAGTTTCTTCTGTATGCCTCTGGATGTCCCTTTGTTTCTAGTGCACATCATTATAAGTTTGTAAATAGCTGCCCTAGAAGGCATGTCTGGCAGCTAGAGATTGGAAAGGGTTTTGTTTTGTTTTTCCTTGTATGGTTGATGTACTGTACTGGGCATTGTTAAGGGAAGAGATGATTGTATCTGTAAAGGAATACCTGGGGGGATGGATGAGAGGATAAAATGTGTTTAAATTGTAACAAAGAATTTTCTATCTTCCTTAGTGTGTATTGTGTTGTTTTTTGTTTGTTTGTTTTGTGCTGGTCCTGAGACTAGAACTGAGGGCTCAGCACTGTTTCTGAACTTTTGTGCTCAGGGCTAGTGCTCTACCACTTGAGTTATAGCTCCTCTTCTAGCTTTGTTGTTGTTGCTGCTGTTATTGCTGTTGGTGTTTTGGTGTTTAATTGGAGATAATTGTTGCATGGTCTTTCCTGCCCAGGCTGGCTTCAAACCATGATCCTCAGATTTCAGCCTCCTGAGTAGCTAGGATCACAGATGTGAGCTGCCAGCACCCAACCTCAGTACATATTTTACTCAACTGCAAAGTGTTGGGTGGTCACATTGTCTGCACATGGATCTAAGCCTGGCATTGGGCTTTACAACAAATATGACATCATATCACACTGTTAATCACTGACCACCTCTACCTTCATAATAAGATCATTTTTGGTCCAGGTACAATTTGAATCCCCCCAGAGATTTCCTAACTATTGATTTGCTAACAAATTGGCTTACAAGTATTAGGGAAGTCTACCTTGGTGTTTGGGTAAGTCTTTTCTATTAACATAGTTTCTTGATATTACACACTCTTTCTTGGCAATCAATCAGCCATTTTCGTTTCTTTACACCTCTGGAGATATTTTGGCCTTAATAGATGAACTCGTCGTTGGAATGCATACTTGGTATAATGACACCATCCTGCCTCACAGGTGTAGTTTCAGGGTCACAAAGAACTTGAGTCTGAAAGGTTGACTTCATAGAGCATGGTAGAAATATTCTGCTACTCAGGGTGATGAGCTCATAGACCGGCATGAATCTGTCATTCCCTTAAGTGAATGGGTTTGAATTTAATCTAATGACCTTCATCTGGAGGCTATTGATACAGGCAGTATAAAACAAAACATGACAAAATAAACAAGAGAAAGCCACAGCACATGTAGTCATTTTGTTCAGAAGGTGACACTCCTGAATTTAGTCTATGAGGGTGACATCCCGTGAAAGTCTACAAATAGCTATGACCTAAACATGAGGATGGGGAAAACCCATTTAGAAATGAATGGATACATTCCACTGGGGTTGTGTAGTGTTTAAGAAAATCTATTTGGGGGCAAAAGAATATTGTGAATGCTTTCCCTTGTTCATAACTATCATAAACAGAGCTTTCTGGTTCTCAACATTTTTCAACAACTCTACATGCCGATTCTTATTACTATTTATTTTACTTATTTATTTATTTTACAAAACACCTGATCTGGTAAATGTTATTCTACCAGAAAGGCAGTATTCCCTGTGACCAACCAAAATATATAGGACCAGCCAAGCCTAGATTGGACCTGTGATTGTAGGCTGAATATTTCAATGGTTGTCATAATCTCACTGCACAATTGGAAGGCTACTCAGCTTTGTTGCCCCTTGGGAGATGCTACCCATATTAGGCTTGTGGAAACATCCACATCATACTAAAATTATTTTGGAAGTAAAAACTTAACATAAGTTTTTGGATTAGCATTCAATTCCAAATTTGGGGCTAGGATTTCAGTGAAATTAATTCAAGGAACTTCTCATTGGTTTTGTGAAATGTTAATGTCAGAAAACATTCTTTAATACCACACAAAGTACTCAAATGATCCTTGTTAACTGCACGTAAAATTGATTTCTACTTGAATCACCATTTTTCGGGTGAGGATGATAGCAAAAGCAGCTAGATCACCTGCCCAGGGTCTTAGAGATTGTATTCAAGCCCTTGTCTTCTGATTGTAGGTTCTTATCTCTGAGGTTCATACTCTTCTCTAGCCATGATAGTGTCTCTCTTAAAGATTTCATTTTCTCAAGTAGAATATTTTGTGTGTGTTTGTCCTGGGGCTTGAACTCAGGGCCTGGGCACTGTCCCTGAGCTTTGGTACTCAAGCCTAGCACTCTACCAGTTTGAAACACAGATCCCCTTATGGCTTTTGAGTAGTTAACTGGGCACAATGATTTCATAAGTTTTCCTGCCCATCCTGGCTTCGAATTGCCATCCTGAAATCTCAGCCTCCTGAGTAACTAGGATTATAAGCATGAGCCACCAGTGCCTGTCTTCAAGTAGAAACCTTTTTAAATCTCAAAAAAAATTTAAAGGATGGCTTCTTCCCATTATTTAGAAGAATCTACAAAAAAGATTGTATAGTTATTTCTCTTATCTGTATAGATTCACTATTTCCCAATTTAATCTTTCATTTTTTAAATTATTTTGAGAATCTTTATTCAGTCAAATTCATGGTTTTAGAATGATGCCCAAATGATGCATAAGTTCACAAGCCTGTCTTATCTCTTGTAAAGTATAATATTTAATCAGTCATAGTGATGCATGCCTGTATTTCAGAGGCAGAGGAAGGAGGATTGCTTGTTTTGAGGCCAGCCTGGGTTACCACAATGAGTTCAAATCCAGCAAGAACTACACAGCATTTTCAAGGCTAGCTTGGGGTACATAACTACAATCCAGGTTTTCTAGCATGGGTTTGGTTATATTGCCCATGAGCCTCTGCTCCCCCCAAGACTTGGAAATACCCTTTCTGTCCCTAGACCTTTCTGTCTCTTCCAACCTAGAGTAATAAGGATCCATCTGTGTGTGTGTGTGTGTGTGTGTGTGTATGTGTGTGTGTGTGTGTGTCTATATATGTGTCTGTGTATTTTCACTGAAGAGGAAGGTGCCTCTTGTCCCAGTGTGGAAAGACAGGTAAAGTAAAACAGGTAGCTAGCCATTTTCTTTTATGGCTCTTTCAAATTTCTTCCTATTTATAGTAGACCAATGAAAAAGAAGGTATTTGCCTGGGAGAAATGTTTTTGCTACTGGAGAATATTCCATGATGTTCAGAATCCCTTGTTACTGAATGAATGGCACATTTGGATAATGAATTTTTTCCAGACCCATGCTATGAACAACCTAGGACATTGGAGCTATAATAGCCAAGTTTATTAGCTGTGGGCCTTTAAGCCAGTTACACAATTTCTCTGTGGCTATTCTCGTCAGCAAAATAAATAAATAAATAAATAAATAAATAAATAAATAAATAAATAAAAATGATGGCAGTGACGGTGCTATCTACCTCTCAGGAATTAGAGGCTTGTAGGAGTTAAACCTGAAGTGCTTAGAACAGGACTTGGCTGTATGCCCAATGAGAGTCACTAATTTTACTACTTTAATGAGCAAACCCCTCTATTTCTTTATCTATAAAGTGAAAATGATAAACCCTCTAACAAGAATTAAATTAGATCCTGTCGTTGAAAGTTATTTATAAGTCATAAAATTCTCTATGCATGTAGAAAATGCCTCCTGTTGTCTTGGGAAGAAGGCTGTGATGTCTGTGTTATACCTGTCTTCCTGCAAACAAAGAATTTCCTGCTTCTCATTAAATCAAGACAGAAAGTCATTATATCTAGTCTAACTCCTCCACTAGCTTATTATCCAAGACTCCAGGGGTTGAAGGCATTGTCTAGCCAGGAGTAGTATTTACTCAAACTTGCTCGACCTCCAGGGGAGGCCTACAGAGATTGTGCTCACTGGGATGGAAGGCATGTCTCAGCTGCCTTTGACAGTATCAGTGCATACATCTAGAACCAGAGAGCCCTGCCCGTCCTGCAGGATTACAGGGCCACAGCCTGCATGCAGCCGGGAGCCCTGGAAAGTGGGCCAACCCTTTACTCTGTGGGTGGCTTCTCACAGGAGCCTCAGGGGGACACAGGCCCTGAAGTCAGAGCTTCATCTGATAAAGAAGTAGATGTACTGACTCAGGGGAAAAAAAGGATAAATGGATTTTTTTTCAGAGTTTGAATGATGTATCATTTCTGATAGGATCCTTAGAAATGAAGTTGGTACAAATGAGGGAAGCTTTAAAAATATCTCCTCCTTTTCTTTAGCTGTGACCTGGTTTCATTCACAGTCTTCCAGGTGGCAGGCACCAATACCAGGCAAGCTGGATGGTCTTTGGGAAGACACAGACGCTATTGAAGACAGTGGTCCCCCTGCCATTCCCTGGTCACTGTGTGTACTCGGGCCATTTTGTATAGTCTGATGGGTTCTCTGGTTAAAGTTCTACCAATTATTCACACTCATATTCAATGTCACAACTATCAGTAAGCTGCATCTTCATGCGTGCACCACCCAAAGGTCGCCTTTTCCTATACAATGAATGCAGTGCCTCACTTCATAAGAACTTGTGTAAAATTTCTCTACTAGCATATAAGAAACTGCTTCTTATCATCTCCATGTCACTGTGACACCTAGATCTCATGCTGTTCAGAGGAGTCATTCCATAAATATTCATCAAAGGAAAAAATAAATATTTGTCAGCAATAATTAACTTGAACTGAGAACTTCATGGCCTCAGAAACAATCTCTGAGGCTGTGCAAATGGACCATTGCTCTTTTTTCCCTCCTCCTTAATACTCTTTAAGATTGTTTCATAACCTTGCCTAGCAGGAACTACTCTCAGCCACCACTGTCAAATTAAGAAGTGCTAGTTGAGCAGCAGCCTCTCATTCCTGAAATGAGAGGCAGGGTGAACCTGGTGGAGGAAAGCCCCCACGTGCTCCTTGTTTTAGAAGTCCTTGTTTATGTGATATTTCTGTCATAAGCCAGTGTGATTCAAAGGGTTTCAGAGCTGTGTCTGCTGAAGTCCTCAGCCTGAGTGCCTTTTAATTCAGAGACCCAGAGTGGAATAACAGCTAGAGTGGTGAGAAGGCAGAGTTCTATCTCTCTTCTGTGTTACTGTCCAACATCAGACCACATTTATCTCACTCACATTCACTTGTTGGTTGGGTCATTGCTCATATTTTTCCCTATGAAATTTGAGATCAATATTATAATATTGCCAATTAGCAAGAATTCTCTAGTTGGACTTCTGGAAGACTTTTTTTTCCATCCTATGGAGCACTCCTAGTGTCCTCTATGCTACTCAACGTAATAAAGCAACTTTCCACTGGGAAGCCTATAAATTCAGCTGCCCAGCACATGGAGTCACTCAGCTGAATGATTTTAATATGGAATTCAGGAATCCTAGCATTCTCTTTTCAACTCTGAAGTTCAGATAGATAGTAAATCCGTAATTGTTTAAGTTGGGTTATGGGCCATTAACCTAATCATACTACTTAGAGACTATTCCTGAAATGTTCTATCATAAAATTTTAAAAACTTTGTTCACATTTGTAACAAAATATAAGGTTCTCTATTTCTTTAATTTGGCAGTACCAGGGGTTTGAACTCATGGCTTTGTGCTTGCTAGTCAAATGTTCTATCATCTATACAAACCGCTAGACCTTTTGCTTTAGTTTTCTTTTTTCTTTTTCATAGGGTCTCACATTGTTTACTTGAGGCCCATCTCAGTTTATGATTCTTCTACGTATGCCTGCTGTATATGTAGGATTTCAGGAGGAAACTACCATAGGTACCTTATTGGTAAAGATGGGATTTCATTAGCAATTTTTCCAAGACTGACCTCAAACCATGATCCTCCGGATTTCCACTTTCCAAGTAACTTAGATTATAGACATGTACCGTTATGCCCAATCCTGTTTTCAATTGTTAGACATAAAATTAAATCTCAAAGCCAGGAAATAATTTTACATGACAGTAAGATGATTTGGGAAACATAGGGGTCTCATTCTGAGTTAGACAGAGATGTTTCTCAGATGCAACTGTCCAAGAATATCCAACCTGTTTGACTGAAGCTAGATTAGATCAGAAGATGGAACTTACTGGAGGTGGAACCAACATCTCAGAGGGAAGAGCCTGAGCTCAGGGAAGTCATGATTTCATTGTCCCTTCATGGCTGATTGCAGCCATGGCTCTGTAGGTGTTACCTAATAACAGCATGTTCTGAAAACACATTTTGTAATTTGATTACAAGATCATTCCATCACCACAAAACCAAACCCCTACATGGATAATACCTATGATTGTTGTATAAACAAATTTTCATTGTAAAATGTAGAATGATAATCCTAAAGACACAGTGATTCTATAAAACAAGCAGTCCATCTAGATCATAGAGGGCTGAACTGCCGCATGCTTTTGAAAGAGGCTCTGTGACCCTCTGTCCCTCTGAGCCCCTTTGCAGCTCACCACTGGAGTTCTTCACTAACGCTGAGATTTAATAAGGAGAACTTGAGAGTCCCACAAATGACTGACATGGCATTACCAATACTCATTGGCCAGATCTGGTCCAAATGTCATGAAATATCAATTACAATTTTAAAAGAGACACAGTGGAACTAGACAGTGGGTTGAATCAAAGCTCACCTGTAACTCAGCCCTTCCTAGCCCTAGCCCTATGAGACAACCACTCTCCTTTCAATGCTCACACAATAGAGGAGGTGATTGTTAGTCTGGCTGGGCACAGTGACTTAGGGATCTGAGACCTTTAAGCCCTCAGTGGCCCTTCAAAGTAGGAAAGGTTTCCCAGCTCCACTAAGGCAATGACTCAGTTATATTTAAGTGACTGCCTTGATTCCCACTCTGTCCCACTTAGCTCTCCATCCTCACTGCACCTGAGGCAGGTAGGATTCTAGAACCGCGCATGCCCAATCCTTCAGGTTCAGATCCAGTATAAGAAGAGTCAAATTTTCTCAGACGGTCACACATTTGCAGCAACACCTTTCTTAATTTTTTCCCCAAAGAGAAAAAAAAGCATATTTAGTTATTTGGCCAAAACAAGCAAAAAAGGTGCCCTGCTACTTTATTAATGACTTGCCGAGGTCTAGAAATCCAACTGTTTTCCTTTGTAGTTCCAGTGGGCAGGCCCACCTTCATCCATTAGGACTTTCTACAATGGATGCCTAATATGAGACACTTGTCCTCTGGGTAATTCCAAATTCCTACAGAGAAAGAGTTTGGCTCCTTTTCCTGTAATGTCTACATTTGAGGAATGAGTTCACATGGCCAAATTTTTCAATACATCTTTTGAGAAGGGTTAAGTATAAAAATCCCGTTAAACAATATTGGGATTTGTGTGTGAAACATTACTCTCTTTGAACATTTTTGAGAAAGTTGCTCTCTTCTTTCCCCTTCGACTAATAACAATTCAACATTATTTAACATAATCCTACTGACAGGTAATTTCTGACATAAAATTTATGACTGGCTTGCCCTTCGAGGGCGTGTTTCACTATTAATGTTTCCTTTTCAAAGCTATGGCATACATTAGATTCTCACACAGAATCCCCCATGTTTTCCTTGGAAACCTTTACTTTCTGTGGTATTTTATATTGCCCAAGTCTGTTTTAACTGCTTCCTTACACACACACACACACACACACACACACACACACACCACTTCTGCCAATGTCTAGGAATACACTTAATGTAGAAGTGCATTATTTTATCATTATTGGGTTTATTTGTAACTGAATAAACAACATTAGTATGGCGTAACTTTAAATAAGTTTTTCTTTTCCCTAACTGGGTACCTGATTGAGTGAGCACACTGATTGGGGTGGAGGGTTGGGGGAAGGGCTGCGTCTCACTCATGTCCTCCATATATGGCTGATGAGATCTGTAGCGGACACTCTGATTGGTGCTCTGGGCTGCTGGCCACCTGAGACATGCAAGGCTATTCAGAACATATTTGTAATTCTGACTCATTCAGAGAAAGGATTTTGTTTTCCGGGTGAGTCAGCATGAGGCTAGGTATTTCCCTACCTGTTCTAACCATACAAGGGCATTACTACCTGGAGCGTTAAGTCATCTGCCCCAGAGAGAAACACATGCCACGGCTGCTGTTTCCGGAACAGCTCTCCTGAATTATGGGCTCCCAGGCAGGTAATAACGGTGTGTTATCCTGTCTTTGAGAGAGGGGCACACTCTAGGTGGCTGGTAAAGCAGAATGGGGCAAGTGAAAGGAATGCCTACTATCTATCTGTCTATCTGCCTGCCTGCCTCTGTCTGCCTTTCCTTTACTGCTCAGGTTTAAATTACATATGGTAAAATACATCCTTCTGAATATAATGTCTTATGAAATCTAACAAATATATAAAATCATGTAATTACTACCAAATCAAGGCAGAGACCCATTCTATCACCTCAAATATTGCCTTACTCCCCTTTGTACCTAATTCCTCCCTCTCACACTGGGTATTTATTAAAAAAAATAATGGTCAGCTGATTTACATCAGAGACATGAACTCACCTTCAGGTAAGTTCATGAACATTCTTATAACGTATCTTTAATATAGTGGTAGGATTTCCTGGTAAAGTATTTTTGTGACTCAAAACACTATCAAATGATAGACAATGTTTTAAGGAGACTATTGCCTTACTTTTGTCCTAATTGGTAACCTGCTTCTGTAGTGAGACACATACAGAAGTAATTTTCTAGAAAAATTCTTAACTCCTAACCCTCTAAGGATAAGAGGAAGGTTTGCAGTTTTCCCTAATTCAAGGAGGATCCCAGTTACTGGAATTTCAACAATTTAAAACTGGGGAAAATTGGGGACAACCTTAACTCCTGCACCCCCCTAAAGACAATCACACACCATATTTAAAATTCTCCTATACATAGAATTCAAAAAATTAAATTCCTCCAAAACAAACCCTCAAAGAACCAACTACTCCCTCAAAAAATGAGCTAAAGACCTTTAAAAAGACTTATCTGAAGAGGAAATGAGAATGGCCAAGAGACAAATGAAGAAGTGCTCTACATCACTGGCCATAAAAGAAATGCAAATCAAAACAACATCTAGATTCCACCTCACCCCAGTAAGAATGTCCATTATCAGGAGAACTAATAATAACAAATGCTGGAGGGGATGTGGCCAAAAAGGGAACCCTACTACATTGTTAGTGGGAGTGTAAACTTGTCAAACCACTCTGGAAAGCAGTATAGAGGTTCCTCAGAAAGCTAAACATAGAGCTCCCCTATGACCCAGCAGCCCCACTTTTGGGCATTTACCCAAAAGATTACAAGCAATAGCACACAAAGCCACCAGCACAACTATGTTCATTGCAGCACAATTTTTCATTGCTAAAATATGGAACCAGTCCAGATGCCCCTCAGTAGATAAGTGGATCAGAAAAATGTGGTACATATACACAAGGAATTCTATGCTTCTATCAGAAAGAATGACATTGCCCCATTCATAAGGAAATGGGAGGACTTGGAAAAAAATCATACTAAGTGAAGTGAGCCAGACCCAAAGAAACATGGACTCTATGGTTTCCCTCTTTGGGAATAATTAATACATGTCTAGGATAGTCCTAGCAGAAGATCACAGTAGCTCAATAGGTATGCCCATAAGAACACCTAAGATGATGCTAAGCAAAATGAACTTCAAATTATGGAAACAAGTGGTATATCGTTGTTGTTATTTTCAACATGCCATGTGAAATGATGCCTTTTTTCATTTTTCCTTCCTGTGGTTTTACCCCTGGTATCACTGTAACTGATTTTAGTACCCTGGCTATTGTATATACGTGTATTGGAACTAGGGAAGGGAAAGGGAATACCAAAATTGAGAGACAAAGGATAAAAAAACAAACCAATGCAATTGCAATACTTAAAAAAAAATGATATGGTATAAACCAACTGTACAACTCATGGGGGGAGAAGGAAATGGGGAGAAGGTAGTTGGGGGAAAATGAGGAAGGAGGCAACAAGTTGGATAAGAAATGTACTCACTGCCTTATGTATGAAACTGTAACCCCTCCGTACTTCATTTTGACAATAAAGAATTTTTTAAATTCTCTCTAATGCTCTCTCTCTCTCTTTCTCTCTCTCTCTGTCTCTCTGCAGGCAACACAAAAGCACCATCAAAACAGTCTGATCTAAGCTATGGGCATTAAATCTCCAAGACCACCGACTGTCCGTCAGACCAGGTGCATGCGGTGCACACTCCCCATCCTGAGAGGCTGGAACTTCTCTGAGGCCCTTACACATTAAGCAAGAGTGAAATTCCTGAGTTCCTGGGCCATTAGCAACTCAGCCATCCATTTTTCATTTGAAGAACCCTTTTTAAAGGTTGCATTCTTATCTTCAGGAGACCTATAAATGCAGTTCTTATGTTTTCATTGCGTTTATTTAGCCTGGGGGATTTAGGGCCCTCTGTTTAGGCAGTAAAATTTCCCCTTTGTGTGAATGTGGTTAATATACTTAAAAATCCATCAAGCAAGGCTAACAAAAATGCAGCCTCCTTTACACAGCAGTTTTTTTGGCAAAAATATAGTCACTCAGGATGGCTATGTGCTGCTTATAATTGAATTGTGGTTGCTAAGCCGAATGCTATCAACTTCCGTAAAAACCCAAAGCCAGGTACCCCTAAGCTTGCCTCTCACCAACTTCCCCAGGCCCTGTCGCTGCGTTTGCAACTCAGCACCTTTATCTAGCTGGTTCAGAAGGAATCCCAAGATGGACAGGAGACATGGATACAGCCTAATGCAGGGGCAGGACAGGAGACCTGGCAGCAAGAGTGACAGTGCTGAGGAAAGCAGAGGAGAAGATGCTAAAAGAAACAGCTGCAAGTCTCCTCTAAGATGCCCCTAGACCATTGCCAACTCTTGGCTGAGAACCAGGTTGATGTCTAAATCAGCTCTGACAGTCATGGCATAGACTCTAGACACTTAGAGATCCTCCTGGCAATGGTAATTGGATGGCCCATTAGCTGTTGTTGTTTTTTTCTCCTTCCTGCTCTGACCTCCTGTTGTGTTCACATGTCTGCCATCTTCCTCCCTGGCATTTATACCACAGCCCCACCAATAGGCTAGTGTGGGCTGTTTGCTGGTGGCTCATTCCTGTAATCCTAGCTACTCAGGAGGCTAAGATCTGAGAATCCCATTTTGAAGACAGGCCAGGCAAACAAATCTGAGAAACTCTTCTCTCAAATTAACCATTAATGAGCAAGAAGTGGAGGTATGACTCAAATGATAGAACACCACCTCTGAGTGAATAAAGCTAAGCAACAGTGCCACGCTATGAGTTCAAACTCCAGTACAGATACCAAACAAAAGCAGGCTACTGTGCACAAACACTGACTTGCTCTAGCCAGCAATCATCAATGTAGCTGAGCTAAAACTACCCAGTAATGCACGTATGGAAGATTAACCACCCTCCCCCCCACCCCCACTTCAAAGTCCTGTACCTGGGTGCATGACATTTAACAGGTAGCTTTGGGTCCTGCCAAATTTGAAACATTGACCCAAAGCAGGGCTAGAGGAAAAAACTTAAAATTCATTCCTTAAAGCCCTCGCCCAAAATATAAAATTAAGTCAAAATAAATATAGATGAAGAGAATTGTTCTATTTTTTAAATGTTATTTTTTTCTTTTTTTATTGTCAAACTGATATACAGAGCAGTTACAGTTTCATATGTTAGGCATTGGATACATTTCTTGTAAGAGTGATGTGAGAGGGGTTACAGTTACGTAAGTAAGGTAATGAATATATCTTTGTCAGACATTGTTACCCTCTTCCTTGGATTGTTCTATTTTAAAATTATCTTTTCCCATTAGGTTCGAGGAGAGCAAAGTGTTTGCTTTCCATGGTAGGAATTGCATTGAAGAGCAAGTATCATCTGGGAAGGCACTTGCTACATGTAGCAGTCACATAGAACCAGGATCCTTTGTGTGGCCCTTTCCTTATGCTATGTGAAGGATTTTTTAAAAGCTGTAGATTCAACAAACATTCTCAAGAAAATCCTTCTGAAAATGGTGTTGGAGTCTATTGAGTCTAGAAGCAAGAAAGCTCAAGGTCGGAAATTCAGCAAGACCGGGAGCTATGGACTGTCCAGCAGGAATGGTTAGAAGCAGAGGAGAACTGCCCCAGATGAAGCCACTGACATTAACTAAATTGTGCCTCACACAGAGTTACACACACACACACACACACACACACACACACACACACTTAAGTGAACACATAACGAACTCCTCAGGATGGTTTCAGGTTCTTAGTAATTAGCATTGCCAGTGGCTGCATTTGTATCTCAGGTTTGCATAACCAGAGAAACATACGCACAAAGCTATTCAAAATTTCTCCCCTGAAATTTCACTTAAACTACAATGAGGGTTACTTGACTTTCTTATTACAATTACAGCTATAACATGATATACAAGCAGGTCATAGATTATAGATGATCACTGGTGACTAACTGCTAATGATTAATATGTATGCCAATGGTTATAAAATTCCCCTGTTAAATCAAGGTGATTGAAATAGAAATTTGAGATGCTATTCTTCTTGAGTCAGACAATACTTACACTTACACAAGACCACAGTCTCTGTCATTAACCTTCATTAACCCAAGGATTACTTGTCCATCAACACTCATCACATCAGTATACATCAAGATGCCCTGTGCCCTAAGGAAAGCCAACATCTTGCTTTTAAGAAAAATAGTCCTGATTCTGAAGGTATAAACAATGAAATCTGATTTTCTACAATCCGGTCATAGATATATGTCATTGTGCCTTCTACTGTAGCCTGTCTAGTGCACCATGCTTTGGTGGGGGGGTAGGGTGGGTAGAGAGGCTGATGATAAGATGCAAAGTTCCAGAGCATTCTTTTTTTTAAATGTAAACAAACACTTTATTAATGAAAAGAGTAAAGAGAAAAAGATGCATAACAAATTATGTGAAAAAGTTAAAATGTTTCACACATACCTTTACCAATCATGTAGAATAGAAAAGCAACCATGATAGCTATCAATTGTGCTGATTATCTTGTAATGATTTTAAGCAATTTTTCATAGGCTATTTAATGTCATTAACATTAATCTTAATGTTAGCAGACAAACTTGCCTGACTGTGACTATAGGCTGGTTAGTGCTTGCCATTATTTCCTAGTTACTCTTTTCAACTCACTTTTCTTTGCCTTTCATTTAAAAATAGAGCATAACTTCTAAAAGGTTCTCTCTCGTATTTCACTGTTGAAGACCTCTCATTATCATCTATGCTTTTCATGTTACCTCTATTAAAAAAAATTACAAGTGAAAGGACAATAGACTATATAGCAGGCAGAGATGGAAGGATCACGGTTTGAGGCCAGCCAGACAAAAAATATTATCAAGACTGTATCTCAAAATATAAGCTGTGGATGGTATAATTTCTGTAATTCCTCCTAAGTGGAAGAAAGAGGTAAGAGAATCAAGTTCTGAAGCCGGTTCCTATCAAAAGCATATGACTCTATCTAAACAATAAACTAAAGCCAAGAGACTTGAGCCATGGCTCAAGTGGCAGCACCTGAGTGGCTTCAAGTGGACTGGCAAATGTGAGGGCCTGAGTTCAAGCCCTAGTATCACACACACAGGAAAAAATGGGGGGGGGGGAACAGGAGGAGGGCAAGAAGGAAGGAAGGAAGGAAAATAGGAGGATAGAAGAATGAAGGGAGGGAGTACAAGGGAGAGGAGAAGATAACCAAAAAAATAGTACAGAGCCAGAAGAGAAAAGGGGGGAAATGAGGACGATAATGTGAAAACTGTGAAGACAAATGAAGGATAATAATTTTTTTGTCCTGTCCTGTTCTAAAAAGTAATGGAAGAGATAAATGAAAATGAAGGGCAAGGGGAGTGTGTGTGTGTGTGTGTGTGTGTGTGTGTGTGTGTGTGTGTGTGTGTTATCTATATGACACAAGAGGAAGCCAAGTAAGGTCTCTCAGAGCCCTAATGTCATGATTAACTAGCAGACTCATGGCCAACAACACTATGCAGGAAATGCCATGCTCTGTGCTGTTCAGTGTTTGTCTCCTAGGGCAAAACATGGAGAACAATAAAGGAAGCAGAGGGAAGAAGAGCAACACATGTTCACAGTGCCATTGGAAGCACCAAAGGCAAGTCACATCCCAAGTCTGTCTTTTTATTTTGTTTGAAGAGTATTTTCCAACTATGCACATGGTTCACTGTGAACACTGGTCTTCATTTGAGTAAAAGTTGGTATTCTTTACCTTTAATGTATGTGTGTATACACATTTATATGCATGTAATCATGTTCCTTCCTATGCATCATATTTCCAAAGTTTGGTTCTGAAGGATCTCACAGCTGTGGAGAGCATCAGCAGCCTGAGATTCTACCTGGTTGAGCAAATAGACCAGCCAAGGTGCTGACCTCACAGGTCAGCAAAGTGAATGCAGCCTGTTATTCTTGGTGACTGCCTGTCATCAAGCCTAGCACAAAGCATGCACATGGGGCATCTAGGGATAGCCCATCTTCCCAGATGCCATCTGATCACACCCTGGGACCCACTTGAGGCACACACCTGTAACTCATTCTTCCTCCGATTTCCCTCACTTTCAAGGTGAAGCTGCACACTTCACACACTTTTTGTTCATCTCCTCCACAAGCTCAGAGTTCTCCCATAATCAAAGGTTGCCATTTAGCTACAGTCTGTAAGAAACAGGTTCAACAACCTGAAAATCGCAACGTTCCTATTTGTCTCTAAAGCCTAGCTAGAGGAATTCCAATCTTAATTTCCAAATCCTATGAAAACATCAACTTTACTGAGTAAAATGGCATGTGATAAATGATATCTATTTTCAAGAACACGGTGGTGGGGCTGGGGATATGGCCTAGTGGCAAGAGTGCTTGCCTCGTATACATGAGGCCCTGGGTTCAATTCCCCAGCACCACATATACAGAAAACGGCCAAAAGTGGTGCTGCGGCTCAAGTGGCAGAGTGCTAGCCTTGAACAAAAAGAAGCCAGGAACAGTGCTCAGGCCCTGAGTCCAAGCCCCAGGACTGGCCAAAAAAAAAAAAAAAAAAAAAAAAAAAAAAAGAACACGGTGGTGAAGTTTAGCTGCAGCTTCCAATCTTAACACCAGCACAATCACACCACTAGAGTGGTAGATCTGTCTGTCACTTGAAAATTTCACATGCCACCTTACAGACAGTCCCCATCTCCATACTTACTGGATCTGCCTGCTGCCACTCTACTTCCTCGCAAGTGATGTCACATGGGATGTTTGTTCTCTGTGTCCTCTGACTTCTCTGATGTCCATTTGGTCATTCCCACATCTGCTCAAAGCCCCATGACCTCACCCCAGCATTTCATGGTCAGGAAAGCTGCCTCAGCTGTGACAAGACTTGAGATGGACCAGTGACATTTTTGAGAAAGTTACGAAAATAGCAGGAAATAAGGAGCAGGAAGTAGGAAAGGTCAATGCCAGTTCATTTCCTTTGGGGCTGTTATTTTTAGCATATTGTTTGGGTTTCCCCAAAAAAGATCTTTTTGGAATAAGGGAGTTCCAAACTTGAAGGCCAGAAATAGAACTAAGAAAAGTTTGGACTCTCTTTCCCACATGTGCCTGGAGGAGGGGGTGCGGGGCAAAATGCTGATAACCTCATTAGAGGAAGTCCTTGTTCTTCTCACAATATCTAGAAGAATACAATTACCCAGCAAAATAATTGTCTGCATCTCCCAATATTACCATAATTTAAACTCTTATAGAGGATGGGAAACATCCAGTTGGCAATCTACAGAAAATTCAAGAAATCATTTGGTACGCAATGAACATGGGAGCTTCTCCATGGCTTCCCAGTGTCATCTGCCTTTATTGATCATTTTAATGCTCAGAAAATGATGTTATAAATATCCAATTGGCCCTTGTCAGAAAAAATGTTTCCTATTTCTGAATAATTTCTTGGCTGGTCATAGTGGCTCTTGCCTATAATCTCAGCTACTCAGAAGGCAGAGATGGGGAATTTTGCACAAAGCCAGCCCAGACAAAAAGTCTGTGAGACTTCATTTCACCAATCAAGCCAGGCATAGTGGTTCTTATTTGTAATAACAGCTATAGGGAGGCACAGGTAAGAGAATCACAATCCAGCCTCAGGGGCAAAAAAAGTAAGATCCTATCCAACAAATAATTGAAGCAAAAAAAGGGAAAGCACCAAGGGTTTGGTTCAATTAGTAGACTATCTGCCTAGCCGGCTCAAGGCTTGGAGTTCAAATCCCAGTACCATTAACAAAAGACAGTACATTTTTTTCTGGGCTTATGAAATAATAATTTACCTTCCACCATTTAATACCTAAATGAAAACTTTTTCCCTTGTTTAGGACCAAGAAAGGGGCTTCCTTACTTTATGGGCACAATCCTCTTTTTATAAGCCAGAGTTCAAACTCAAATTATCCAAGTCAACATGTTCTTTCTTTTTCTTCATGTCCTTCAATGCCTTTCTATGTGATATTTCTATTTGTAATGAGAAAGGCATAAATTGTTCTGTATCAATCAGTCATATAAACCATCAAGCTCCATGTTCTAGTTTCCTCAGAGTTGTCTACCACATGTCAACTGTAAGATATATTTTCTTACTAATATGTTCTTAGTATTAATTCTTACTGCTTCAGGTAATAAATCAATTTACATCTCTTTTTGTAAGGAAGCAAAAGGATAAATTAGTTTATAATTACTTATTCAAGAGTAATTTTTAATTAAGAATCTATTCCAAGTGAAATAATTTTGGTCACAATGACAAGAGTATTTAACCAATGTTATATACCAAAAAGGAAAAAAGGAAAGTAAGGAAAGAGAGGGAGAGAGGGAGGAAAAAGGGGAGGTAGGAAGAAAGGGAAGTATGAAGGAAGGTAGGAAAAAGGAAAGGAGGGAGGGAAGGAAGAAAAGGAGGAAAAGAGGAAGAGGATGAAGGAAAGAGAAAGGAAGGAGAAAATACTAGGAATAAAACAGAAAGCATTCAAAGCAGGCCTGTGTTCCTAACTCTTTTATCTCATTCTTTTACTTTATTATTTATTTAATATTTACTATTTCATTACTCATTGAAAATGTTTATAGCACTATAATCCTATAATAGAACATTAGTTCCTTAATTGAATAGATTATCTTGCCAGTGCAGCAAGGAATGGTTTAAGGAAACCACAAAGCAGAATCAGTTATTTAAAAGAAGGAAGACTTGGTTCTTCTGAATGGGAAGGTGGCACTGGGTGCTATTTGGATGGAAGTCTTGTCTGTTCGTGGGTAATATAGGAGAATATAAACCCTCTTGTTTAAAGGACCAATGGTCAGATAAAGGATGCCTTGAGAAACATTTGTCAAGGTTCATCTCCCATACACATAAGCAATTGATGGCAAAAATCAGACTCAGATCTCTACATTAAGCAATTTCTCCCAGGCATCCATCCAATGAGACAGAAACAGAATTTATTCTCTTTCTTTGGTATCAAGGTGACTAAATGAGCACCAAGACAAGAGTTTCATGATTAACCCTTGATTCCTCACTTCCTGTGGTGATAACATTAAATAAGTCACAGTCCTAGTCTTTTCTTTCTTTCTTTGTAAGAACATGTGGGCAAATGGTATGATTCCTGCTTTGCCTGGATTTAGAAAAACTAAAAGATTCTCATGAAATGGATATAGCTCAAGTGCCACACACCTGCAATGGATTAGCATCCTTTTCTGTACAGCATCTTGCTAAATACTGTCTGCTAAGTTATTCCTACTTCAGCATAGCCCTGGATGTTGTGAAGCATCCCAGCTCCCAGCCACAAGCACCCTGAGAACACATTCCTCCTCCTCCAGCAATAGTCACGAATCTATGGATATATTTATGGCACCAAAAGACTCCTAAAGCCACAGCAAAACCTTCCATATTTTGTCCTGAATTAAAAGCAGCACTAGCTATAACAACTAATCAACTGACAAACTAATTACAATGGAAGGACCGAAAGTTTTACCAGGTTTTTCGACCATAATTGAAATAAATCTTCAAATCCTACATATGGGCATAGACAAATCAGTTACTATTTCCTCAAAAGCATCATGCTCTCTGAAGTATCTACCCAACACACAATCCTTCATACCCCATGTCACACTCATTGATATGGGCAGTCAGAGCTCATTACTGGCTACTATCTACAAAGCAGTCTTTGAGGCAATTTGTACCTGTTTGTGATGCCCAAGTGTTCAGTCTATATCCACCTCCCAGTTTTGCCAGCTGGCTGAGATAGGAAGTCTGTGGGAATAATGATAAAGGAGCTGGTACTACATGGAACAAGGATTCAGAAGAATGACCACTAAATTCTTTTGATGTAATCATTGAGGAGAGGCCTCCTCTCTTCAATAAGGCTGTGATCAAAACAAAACAAAATCATGTGGTATCCTGTCATCTAAGTTCTTTAGCTGTGGAAAGGTAACTCTGAATGATTTTTTTTAGTTCATCTAATTACACCTAAGGGTCTGTCTGTGAGTCCTCATCTTCCAGCATTGGAGCTCAATAAATTTATGAACCAGGATGGGATACAGTTACTCACTCTCATATTTGCACAAAGAGCAGTTACTAAGTGATGGTCAAGGGAAATGCCTTCTATTGTCATGACAAGACTGTGAAAATTAACAAGTCTGAGTACACACATCTTTCATTCTTTTAATGTTTTACTTGAAAGGAACTAAAAGACTTACAGAAAGTTGCATGAAAATGTATTAAATAAATAAGACACGGGCCAGTGGCTCATGTGTGTAATCCTAGCTACCCAACAGGCTAAGATTTGAGACTCACCGTTCAAAGTCAACCTGGCAGGAAAGCGTGTGAGAATCTTACACTCAATTGACCACCAAAAAACTGGTAGTGGAGCTGTGGTTCAAGCTAGCCAAGTAAGTGTGAGGCCCTGAGTGCAAGGCCTAATAAGACACGCAGACACAGGCAGACACACACACACAAACACACACACCTATACATACAGACACACAATGTATAGAGAGGTTCTGTGTACCTTTCAACCAGTTTCCTACAATGGTAGCATCTTAAAATAATTGGAGTACAAAATCAAAAGCAAGAAATTGACACTGATACAATTCACAGAATGTGTTCAGATTTCATTGGTTTTTATATTCACTCCCATGTGCACTGTATGTGTTTTTATGGGTACACATGGGAGATAGGTAGGTGTCTGGGTACATTTCTATTGGGTCCTGTGAAATTCTGTCAGATGTGTAAATTTGGTATCCACTACCACAATAAGACACAAAAACTGTCACATGGCTATAAATAATCTTCATGATATATCTTTATAGTCATTTCTATCCCCCACCCCACCAAAACCAACCTTAATTCTAGGCAGCAACTAATCTGCCCTCCACCTCAATAATTTTGTCATTTAATGAATGTCATCTAAATGAGATCATGCAGTATAAAGTCTTTCAAGACTGGCTTTTTTTCCCATTAAATTTAATTCCCCAGATATCCATCTATGCCATTGTGTGTCAACAGTTCATTCCCTTTATTTTTGAGTAATACTCATGATATGCACCCACCTTGTGCCACTCCCACTGTAGTTAGTCATTCATGTACAGAAGGACATTTGGAAACATGCCTTTATATGAAGATGGTTCAGACTGATAAATTCTGACATAGATTAAATGAATAATATGACATGAGAAGAATTGTCCTGCTGGGCCCTGGTAGCTCACACCCATAATCCTAACTACCTATAAGACTGAGATCTGAGAATCTTGGTTTAGAGTTAGTAAAAGTAGACAAATCCAAAAGACCCATCTCCAAAGAACAAGCCCAAAGCTGGAAGTAGAGATGTGGCCACTGCTAAAACACCAGCCATGAGCAAAAAAAAAAAAAACATAGTGAGAGCACAAGGGACTGAGTTCAAACTAGGACCAGAGTGGTCCCAGAGCCTAACTCCCAGAGATCAACCCCAGGCACCAGAAAGACAAAAAAAAAAAATGAAAGAAAGAAAGAAAGAAGGAAAGAAAGAAAGAAAGAAAGAAAGAAAGAAAGAAAGAAAGAAAGAAAGAAAGAAAGAAAGGGAATTTCACTTAACAGAGGAAAATAGATAACACCACAGTATCTACAAATTAATTATGAGTATTTATGTTTGGCTTTTTAAACTGTGTTTTTTGTTGTTATCTTTCCTTTTTTTTGGAACTGGGGGTGTCAAACCCAGAATACTGCACTTGCTAGCAAGCTCTTTGCCACTGACCTACATTCCAGCCCAACATTTAAGTGTTTTATATTTTCTTTCTGACTTGAACTTGTCCTGTGCCCAGTGCTAGAAGGTTGACTACTTTGCACATCACAGATACTTTCTGAAATAGCTTCTTTTGTTATGCCCATTTCATAGGTGAGGAATCTGAGACCTGGAGGTATGGAGGTCCCTTCTGCAGGGCCAGCTACCTTGTGGTCTGCTCCAGATTCAAAAGAGTTTGACACTATGCTACCGCCACAAAGTACACCTGTTCCTCCTGTGTTCACAGGACATTTTATTTCCAACTCACTCCTCTCTTCCTTATCCCATATTGCTTGTGTCATCATGGTTTACATTTTCTTCTTGTCTGTCCCCTATATCTGCCCACTGACAGAAAGTTTGTACTGAAGTTACCTGTAAAAACCCCAAGGATCATTTCCCCACCAAAAAAGAGAAGTAAAAGTTCAAGATTCTCCCAAATGGAGACCACCAAGCTGGTTATTTGGAGAGGGAAAGAATCCACCCATGGGGATGAATGTTCTCTTGTGTAGTCTTTCTGTTCTCTTGTTTGGAATTAAATGTACCCAACTGAAAAATAGGCAGAGGAAAAAGAAAGGTCTTGAGACATTTTGGTTGAAATGATCTTTCACAGAATTTCCAGGGTTGTTGGAAGCCTTGACTGAGCCTGTGGAATGTAGAGTGATCTCTTCATTTCTCTGTGCTTTTTTACTGAGTCTCAACAACCAGTCTTTGAATCACCATGTATATGATGAACCTACAATATGTATTGAGAATATTTTTGGTAGTGCTATCCCCTATGTCCTTTATACCCCTGGCTTTGGTATAAGATGGGTAGTGCTAGAATTCTTCCTCATTTTACCTTCATTTTTAAATATTGAAGAGAAAAAAATATGGGAAAAAATTTTTGATGACTCATTCCAATCTTTCTCTCACATTCTCTTTCTCCTATTTTTAGTTCTCACATAATTGTATTAAGTGCACTTGAGCATTGTCCTGCTATAATGTTCTTTTGTTGGTTTTTAAAAAATTTTTGTTCTTGTTTTTCTTCCACAAGAAAGAGTCTCATAAGACATGCTAAAAGGACCCTGCATGCATAGAATTGCCCATTGGGCTTCTATGTTGATTTTCATGCATTAATCATCATGAAGTTTTCTGTTTGTTTATTTTGTCTTAATTATGTATTATTATCATTAAGTAGTTGTACAAAGGGGTTACCATTCAACCAATTAGTTTATAAGTACAATGCATCTTGACAGTGATCACCTCTTTATCATTCTATCCTTCCCAACCCAACCTTTCCCCTTAATTTTCCTAGTTTCATAGGATGAAGGGATTTTTTTTTGTTCCAATTTTCATTAAATAGTTGCATAAGAGGGTTTGATTTAATGGTGACTTTTTGTGCTGGGTGTTTCATTAGACATGGGAACTGAGGAGCAGATATTAAGACAATTTCTGCACTGTTTCTGTTTCTCTGCTTTCTGTTCGGGAAACCCAGCCTTTAAATAGCTTTGCTCTCTAAATGCCTAAGGAAACTCAATAACTCAGGAAAAGGCAAGTGTTAGGCGAAAGTGCTATTGAACCCAGAAAAAGAAAGTTCTAGGGACTCAGGGATGTAAAGATTGGTACAGACTGGAGAGGGGAGGAAAGGATAAGAAAAGGCAGAGACTCCATGATGAATGTCTGTTTTACCTCATTCAATCCACAACACAAACTCACTCTCAGCATGGCCATGATCCCTCTTTATCACTTACTAAATGACTTCTGTGAACTATATGCAAAAGGAAACTAAATTATAGGTGACATTCCTATAGAGGCGGGTCATGTCACCAAAGGATGAACAATGGTGCCCTAAAGCTCACTAAGTAACAGATTGCACAGCTTGGCAGTTGTGGCTTACTGGGTTGTGCCATGCAGGGACAATGTGATACTCAGAGAACAAAGTTCTCCCTAAAACAACAAGAGAATCTGGAACTTCAAGAATCAGTTACAGAAATGAAGGGGAAAAGGTGAATAAATACAGCAGGGTACTCACTAGACCCTATGTTAAAAATGAACAGAAGTAATCTGAAAAAAGATTTCCTTTGCTTCACTCCAATCTTAGAGCAAACTGAAAGTATGAACTTATGAATGGGAACAGGAGGGGAAAATTGGGAGGGAGCAAGGGAAAGGGTGACATTGCTCAAAAAGAAATTACTCATCACCTGATTTATATAACTGTAACTCCTCTGTACATCACCTTTATAATAACAATAAAAATTAAAAACTAAAGTTACCGATTCATCAGATAAAAATAGATTTGGAGACTGACTGATTTGTAGGAGTGCAGAGCTCTGGATGTCTTTATTATTGACCCAGGGCTCAGTGGTTCTGGTAGGCGTATTATGAAATGTGACATCATCTGTCTTATCTAGATGAAGTGTTATTAAAGGACCTTCCTTAGGTATCATTGCCCATCAATACCATATACAGGACCATGTTTGTGTAAGACCAAAGGGCTTATAAATACCAATTTATACTATTAATTGATATTCCCAGACTGTTCAGGGGGTAGAATTTCAATCAGGGGATTTAATAATCATCATTATGTTATAATTATAAAGTGCTTTTAAAATTACCATTATTTGAGAAAGAAGATCCTAAATAAAATCTACATGCACACATACACACACACACACACACACACACACACACACACACACCTACAGATACTGATTTTCTACCATGATACCTAGGACTTATAACTGACCTACCTTGTCCTATATTAGATAATATGATTCTCCTCATTCCAAGGGGTCCTCCCTGCACTCTAGAGGAAGGGATGTTGCTCAGAAGGGATAAGAAGACTCAAACTCAGAAGACTGAAACACCTTGTTAGGTTTCCCCACCCAGAACACATATGAAACATTTCTACAAAAACCTAAAAGGTCGAAGTTCAGAGAAGCTCTTCCTATCTCATTCATCCTATGTGCCTGTCTGTGGTTTTTGTAATGTCTTTGGTCTTAAGTTGGTAAGTGTAAGTGTTTCCCTGTGTTCTGGGAGCTACTCAAATCACTAATTAAACCTGATGAAGGTTGGTGAGATTTATAGTCTGGAGTCAGAACTGGCATCGGAAGGGGCCATCTTGGAGTTTACCCTTCTCAAACTGTGGGATCTGCTGCTATGTTGAGAGGACAGCAGCTGGTGTCTGTAGCTGTAGAAGTGACTGACTGCTTGCTTGCTGGTGGGGAGAAACATGCCTGGTGTCAGATCTGATGTGTGTGCTGAGTGCATGGGAAGATAAACTGAGGTTGGGTGAGGCTTTCCTTCTACATCCTTGAACCTTCTGTCCATCATCTCTCCTGTATATACTTCAAATGAACTGAAATGAAACTTTAAAAGAGGGATGTAAACTCAAATAATTTAGTTCAAGGCTAGGATTTTAATCAAATTGCCAACACGGATCAAATCGCCAACACAGTTTAAAGAAAAAAAAAATGTGGGGGGAGGGGGGTATGAGGGACAAGGTAACAAACAGTACAAGAAATGTATCCAATGCCTAACGTATGAAACTGTAACCTCTCTGTACATCAGTTTTATAATAAAAATTTAAAAAAAACAAAAACAAAAAACAAAAGCAAACAACAACAAAGTAACTCCAGACTTATTTTTGTAGTGAAATTTTCCTAGGCTACATCTCTGTGTTTTGGAGTATTAACACTTGCTCTTATTTTATCAAAAGTTGACGAAAGCTAAATAAAGTTGAAATGTTGTGGAATTAAGGTTACTGCATAAAGATATAGTAGTTTGGAATAATTATTATAGCACCTCAACATTGTAAGGATAGCTAATAAATCATTTTAAATGATGGCAACAAAGACTACTAATTGTGCAAAGTTAAAAAAAAAGAAAAAAAATGTTTCTAATCTCATGTACTTTACTATTCAAAAGCAAGTGCCTTTCTTTATCTTACTGAAAACTCTTGTCCAAATCCGTCAGCCACCTAAACAGGAGGAGTCTGAAGTTCTTTGTCAGAACACTTTGAGTCAGAAATCCAGTCTCATTGTGCCTTTTTTATGTCACATGTTATAGCAAGAAGAGAAAAAGTAACATGTCCCTTATAAAAATAAAAGCTAATACGCTCTTTAAAATTTACCATTGAGTTTAAAATAATTCTTCCCTGCTTTAAACTAAGATTTCCTTTAACTTCAGCAGAGAAAATTTAGCAGTTCTGTCTCTATGACTCTTTTTAACAGTATCAGGTCACTCCACAGAATGTAAATCGAGCAACACTAACTCAACACCAGGATAGAGTGATGATGGATAGAGGAAAGTAAAGAAGGAGTTTGGCCCACAAGATGTTCAATCGCTAGTTCTGGGTTAGAGGTGAGTGATATTACACTAGCTTAATGGACTTGCCAGCTCTAATTACGCTGGGACACAAAGAATGACTAAATGCATCATGAGAAGTTGTTATAATTCTTCAAGGAAGTCTAATGATCACAGAAATAATTCACAAGCCAAGTGTCTAATGATGCTGTCAAAGGTAGCTTTAGAAATGTTCCACCCCACACAAAAGATCCTTCTCATTCTCAGAATGGTCACTCATCTCTTCACACATCTCTTAAATGAGGTAAGTGCCAAGTTTATATGTGAATATATCTTAGTTCCAACTCCTTCCTTGCCTTTTTTTACTAAAGAAAAAAAGACCTAACAGTTCACTGAAGAAGCATAATAATTGTAGGCCCACTTTTCTACCTTCTCAGAATCCAAACATAGTGAACACATATAGTCACTTCTACTGTTGATGGAAGAAAATCCAATAGACCATGTCCTTTGATGTTTGTTCTCCTGTGTCGTTTTGCAACTTGTCAGAACCAAAATGGCACCACTTCTACCATGCCCTCAATCACAAAATAAATAAATTAGAGTCAGGCAGGTACATAGGAAAGGATCTCACATGCATACATGTGATAACAAAACCTGATGAAACAGCCAGAATTACAACCCTGGACAAAGGCTACCACACTCTTACACACAGATGACTTCTCTAAGGGCATCTGTCCAGTAACTGCCCAGCTCAATGCTGCCTCTGTCATGGATCCTTGCAGTCAAATATTATTTTTGTTTCAGAATAGATCTATGGAATCCTTATCAAGTTGCGTTCAAAATTCTACCATGGATTCAGTCCCCTTGAATGTATTCATGTGTTGGGGACTCAGTTTTGGCCCTAATGGGGGAAGGGCGACAAGAGCTCCCGAGAAGCTGCCCTTCCCCCAGCCCTGGGACAGTGTAAAAAGCTAGCCCCTCCCACCTTCCGCCTCAACTGGAAGAGAAGACCCCCGCCCCTGGGGGAGGCAAACACGTGCGTGCCACCATGATAGGGGTTGTCTAGCCCATAAAGGAAGTTTCATGACATCACCTGATGGGCAGCCCAGCTTAGCCAATGGCCCAAGTCCTTCCCATTCCCGCCTTTGTCCTTAATAAATCCTTCTCCCCGCCTCCCCTGAGAGAGAGAAGCATGGAACACCTAACTGTCTCCCCGATATCTTTGTCCTGTGGCTCCTCACACATGGGGGACCGAGGAAGGGATTTCAGCATCCCACTTCAGCTTAGAGCAGTCCGGTAAGGACATGCCTTACTCCTTCTGCCGGTATGAGGGGTAGGGCGGAGCTTCTTCCATAGATTTGAGGTTCAGGCATTCCCCCGGGAGATAGGGAGGAAGGGGTCCTAGAGACCCCAACATTTGGGCATCTCCTCCGGAGAAGTGAGGAGAGGGGTCCTCAGAGGCCCCGACACTCATGCTTTACTGTGACACATACATACCTATTTCAGTGTTCTACTCCCGAATAAACCCCATGATGCCCATTGTCTGTGGAAAATCTGGCTTGTTTTTTATGCCAATATTGCAGGCCATCTTGGCTCGAGAAACTGCCATGCACAGAAAGGCTGATGTTGTTCTAAAATGGGACTAAGAGGACTTTAACTTTCCTTCAGTGTGATCCAATGCCAAATTAAAAGAAACCTCTGAACTGACCTTTGACTCTTGCCAAAATTATTTGCATTCTATGTGAATTGCTACAGGCCAGACTCTCCTGATACACTGGTTATCTTTTCTGCTCTGGAATCAAGTCCCTCCACATATTTCCTCAGGAGTGCTATGATCACATTTTATTGGTGATGAGTCCACTGGAAACAACATAATGTTTGGAGTCTCCAATGACCAGCTGAAAACTACTGTGGTAGAGCACTCAGCCCTAGGAACTAACTTTGTACTTGCAAAGATGTGTGCTCTTCTCTGTATTCCTCCTGAGAGGATACCTGCTCCTGGTGGCCAAATGCCTACATCTCATCAGCAAGCCACAGCAGGAGCAAAAGGAAGACCTCAGGCAACTCATATTTAGCCAACTTTCATTTCTTGTTTACAGGCATCTTGTAGCTGGAGAAGGAAAAGAACGGTATTACTGACTCTGCCAAGGAGAAAGTAGAGCAGTAATTTCTGAGTTTGTCTACATAAGATTTAACTATCTATGAACAACCTTCTTGCATTTAGGCAAGACCATCATGCATTTCAGATTACACATTATATCAGGGGCTTCATCCCAGTACAAATCAAGCAGTAAGTACATAGACCTGACAGTACAATCTTGGACTCAAGTTACTAAATGAATGAAAATCATCTCACTATTGACAAATCATTATTCTAGGCTAAAAGCAACATTGCTACTATTAGTTATTAATTATTATTACAATCAACACAGTGCTGAATATCCATGAATATATTATCTCGTATTTTTCTGTCTTAACAGCTTTCCCACACATTGAGGGTGACAGCACAAAGGCATGGACAGGTAAGCATATCGAAGACTATACAGCAGTGAACTGGTAGTACTAGGACTTGGACCTGGATCTTTCTGCTCATAAGTTCATGCTCTCTATTACATCTGAGTACCCTGGATATTGTCTGTACGGGAAACAGAACTGGGGAAGGGAGAGGGAATACCAAAATTGAGAGACAAAGAACAAAAAGACAAACCATTCAAAAAGCAACACTTTGAAACCATTTGTGTAAACCAACTGCACAACGCTTGGGGGGAGAGTGGAAGGGGGAGGGGGAGAAATGAGGGAGGAGGTAACAAGTAGAACAAGAAGTACTCACTGCCTTTCATATGAACCTGTAACCCCTCTGTATCACACTTTGACAATTAAAAAAAAAAAAGACTTTTCTTATGTACAGGCACCAGTGGCTCACACAGGTAATCCTAGCTACTCAAGAGGCTGAGTATCACAGTTCAAAACCAGCCCAGGCAGAAAATTCTATGAGATTCTTATCTCCAATAAAACTACTCAAAATAAAAAACAAGTGGAGCTGTGGCTCAAGTGGTAGAGCACTAGCCTTGAACAAAAGAAGCAAGAAGCTCAGGGATAGCACCCAAGCCCTAAGTTCAAATCCAAGGACCAGGACACACACATACACACACACACACACACACACACACACACACACACACACACACGACTTCACTTATGGCAAAAGAAGCTTGTTTGAATAGGAAAATAGGAAGAGACCATTCTAGTGCATTCTCCTTTCAATAATTGAATATGAACTGTTTCAAGTGAGCACTTGAGATGCTTCTCAGCATCTGTGACTCACTCTTCCGGCCTCCAGAGTACTGTTATGGAAATAAGCTGCCATTTAGATCATACTTTTGTTCTAATGTATGCAACGCAATGCAAGAAAGCCAGTTCTGAGATATCCAGGGTGGTCGGCATCTCTCTTTTGCCCTTTGGAAGAGTAAAGTTTCAGTTTATTGGAGTCAGAGTGCCTCTAACTTTGAAGTGACACTTCTGTCAAAGTCATTGCTGGCCTGACTGCTCAAGTCTTTAGTAAAAGTGGTTCATGGGAGCACTCCCTGTTTAGATTTGATGTGGGGACTATCCACTTATATTCCATGCAGCTGCCTCACACTCTAAAGTCCCTTTAAAATTGCATCCTATTAGCCCAAGGGAGAATGATACAGTCAGATAAGTAGCCTCTTTGGGATGAGGCATTGAAATCTCAATATTTAGGTCCACTGGGTGGAGGGGGATGTGTGACTTCATGATTTAGGGGTCTTGGCCTAAAGCACTGTGGTAGGCATGATGAAACTGAGACTAAGGATCATATTTCCAAGGACCTCAGAATACCATAGCAGAGGTGGGTGGGTAATATCCTTCTGTCCCGTCTGTCAAGCCTGTGACGCCAGAGAACTTCAACTGGAGTGCCATGAAAACTGGCCTGGCCTGATCTCAGAAGTTTCAGTTCCTATCCACTTTGCTTTGATGGTATACAAAATGGGTCTGAAATGTGATCTCTAAATTATTCCCAAGGTTGTTGCTGCCAAAAGAGAGAGTGGTAAGCCAGACCTTTTTCCCTGTTCAATCTTCATCACTAGCTTTGCAACAGGAACCAAATTGGTGCAAAGGCTCAGGAAGTAGAAAGAAAAGGCCTGTTTTTGTTAAGACTATGGTTAAAGTAATTTACATGCCCCCCCCTCCCCGAAATAAGCATTGGCTTAGATGCATACCTGGTTGCTGTCTATACAAAGTTCAACATAAAACTAAACCTAGGAAGTAGAGCTGTGGTTCTTTGAACACTTTGGTAGAGGGCTCCCTTTGAGAAAAAACTGCCAACCCAGAACATGAAGCCCTGAGTTCTAACTCCAGTACCAGCACAACAAACCAGCAAACAAAACAGAACCTACCCTCAAGGAAATAGGTATGCCATAGGACTTGAGGTAAAAGCTGAAAGAAATGTTAAACTTTGAATGTTGAAACTTTATTTCAAATTAGGTCATTTAATTCAACATATAATAAATATGTGCTTACATTGCATATCACATATATAACATATAAGCATAGAATATATTAATATAATATATGGCATGTGTTATGTATATATATTTATTTCAAGGACCTAAACTGTCAGGCAGTGTGCTGAGCTATGTGAAAAATATAAAGGAAAAACTAGACATGATCCCTAAGCTCACAGAATAGGCAGTTTAGTGAAAGTGCTGGACAATAATTGAATACTTACATAAGTGCTTATAATACTGTAACCCACTAAGAGATTCTTCGCAGAATGAGGTATGATTTGGCTAGAAAAGTTGGTACTTTTTTCTGTAAGGTTTTGAACATTGTGGGGGAGGGGATGTCTCACTATACTACATTAAGCTGGATCTGACGTCAAGGAAACATCTGGTATACTTATAGAGTAGACACAGAGGATAAAGTACACATTGGATTGGGAGAGTATGGGAAGGGAACAGCTCAAGAAATGTTTAGGTTTGCTCTTTTGATGTTGTTTATTTTTACCTGTATTGGGGCTTCAACTCAGGACCTGAGTACTGTCCTTTAGCTTTTTCACTCAAGACTGGCATTCTACTACTTGAGCCATAGCTCGATTTCCAGTTTACTTATATTCTCTTTTCTCTCTCTCTCTCTCTTTCTCTTTCTCTCTCTCTCTCTTTTACTAATTAAATTTTATTGACAAGGTGTTGTGCAAAGGGAGTATAGTTACATAATAAGGTAGTGAGTACATTTCTTGTGATATCTGTTACACCCTCATTTTTCTTTCCCTTCCCTAGTTCAGGTAGGCATATATACAATATCCAGTGTACCAAAATCATATACAGTTACCATGTAGGGTACACCAAAGCAAATTTACCTAGAACATTAAATGTAAGAACAACAATAGAATCCTCCTGTGTCCTTCTCTTGGAGTTATTTTTGCTTATGCTCGCCTTATATAATCTTGTGTACATAGCTGTTGAACTATTGTGATCCACTGATAGGTCTATCCTAGACCTTTTTATGTTTGTTTAGTAGCTGTTTGGTTTTAGATACATAATGTAAAGACACTGACCCAAACATGTGGAAATACCATTTGAAAAGAAGTTTGTTATTTTGCAGACCTGGTCTCTATTTTCAGTTTTTTGGTGGTTAATTACAGATAAGAGTGTCACAGACTTTCTTGTTCAGGCTGGCTTTGAACTGTGATCCTCATATCTCAGCCTCTAAGTGGCTAGGATTACAGGCATGAGCAACATTTGTTGAATGACTAAAATTAGAAATCTTTGAAGGATGTTCTGGGCTTCAGTGGGACTTAAGAAAAAAGGAGATTGGTGGTAAGTCAGGGTGCTAAACCACATATTCATAGAACTACATGCTGTATGTGGCTGGTGAGAATGGCAAGGCTACTGAGCAGAAAGTCACAATTCTAACAGAAAAAAAAAAGAGTGAAATGGAAAATTAATAGGAAATGCCTCAGATATTCAAAGGCTTTATTTCTTGGGCTTCACGTGTGAGCTAATGTAGTTTTTAGGGAGAAAATAGGCCTCATTTAAAATATGAATATAGGGTTTTATTCAGCCTTGCTCCATTTATTATACAAGAAAAATCTACTTACTGTCTACTGACTGCCAGACACACAGTGTGCCTACAGTCTAGCTGAGTAATGGGCATTCTAGAATTACCAAGACATGCCATAGAGTAAATACAGAGTCAGCTCCAGGCAGAGGTCAAGAGGGCTCAAGAACTTTTCTAGAAAGCTGATTGAAACTAGACCAATAACCCGAGGAATGTTTAGCAGAGGAGGCAGCCTGTATTTATCCAGGCCTTAAAGAGAGTTAAGTGGGCTATAATCCTTGAAACCAGAGTGGAAGAGGAAAGTAACTAGACTTCTCTGACCTTCATGTTCAACAGACATCATATTCACCAAATGTTTTAAGTCTACTCCCCCTACGTCATTACAAAATGTGGGCTGTGAAAACAGTTGCCCGTTCTACAATATTGTAACTGTTCAACTTCACATCTGAGATTAAGAAAAAGAAATCAGGTTTACTTTTTTATTTCTAACTTGTAATTTTGAGTTTGGTTTGGTGAGTTCAGTAAACAACAATGCATTTTTACTTTTGTAAAGAGAAAGGAGCTGAGTGTCTCATCTTCTAGGGTATAAGAGCCTCAAGGAGTATGTCTATTAAAGCCAGGCAAGTGAACCTGGCATTCACAAGTGTCTTTGTCAATGGGTTGTTCATTGACAGTTGTTCATGGACAAGTTCACTTGTCAATAGCCTGTTTTCTCTCTGCAGAAGTGACTGACAACCCCGCTTCCCACTGCTCTAGAATGACCCTGAATTCAGGGGCTCAACAGAGCCTCTTTGCCCACAAGCGGTTTCTTGGTACCCTGCTGTTAGGGATAAATGCTCAGGAGTTTGCAAATAAAGTTTTTTTCCTGTAGTTTTTGCTTCTTCCTACTTGGCAGGCTTTATGTCACTAATGGATCTAAAATTAATGGATACTCTCTTCCTTCCTCCCTTGGATCTCTGACAATGTCAGCACATTCTGGGAAATGTGGCAGGCAGTTAGCTGTCACGTGTGGCACCTCTCGAAGGGCTGGCCCATGCTCCTCTCATCACACTCGCTCTTTCCCATCAAGCACCTAGAATTACAAGGAAATAAACACAAAGCACATCTACCATCTCTTTGTATGTTGCTCAATCTCTGCTTAGGGGTGGAACATACCCTCTGGATGCCATCTTCTATGTGTGTACAAAATTTTAGTCAGTCAACATGAACAGGGTAATTAAAATAGAACACACACACACAACATATGATGATGATGAGTACAATTTGGGGTATCACCCTAGTTAAATCTTGGTTGTCTAATAATCCAGGTTAATGCTTATCCTTACTAGCAACTGGATTATGTATCTTCAAGTTGCTTTACTTGCTCAAGTGGCATATTGTGATTTCACTGAAACATTCCAACAAACTACTGTGGGTTGAATCTTGGTTCTGTCATGTGTTATCGATGTGATATTGGGCTAGTAGCAGCCTTTCTATGTAGAGTAGCAGCCTCTCTACACTTATCTTTAAGATAAGATCATAGAACTATCTCCAGACTATACATAAGACTGAGGTGCAAAGGGATTTTGGAACTGAGATTTTGCCACCCCATCTTCTCATTCCCTGGGGATCCTTGTGCAGACACTTGAGAAGTCTAGGATATAGTTCATGAACAGATTTTGCTTCTTTACCTCCTTTGGCATGGGGCCAGCTGATCCCTGCAGGATTGAACTCTCGACCTCTCTCTCTCAGACTTAGATTGTGCCAATGCTCACTAAGCTAACCATCCAGGAAGCCCAGGGTGATGTAGGACTACTAATAATCTAGCTTTCAGTTCTAAAGGACATCAACCCCCTTACTCCTTCATCCAAAATCCCTTCAAGACTTAAGTACACTTTCTAACTTAATCTGTTTCAAACATTTGCTTAAGAAATCAAAGAAGTAAAAGCGCCTGCTGCTTCACTCAAAGTTGAAAATGGAGATACTGGTCTCTTCCCCCACTGAGTCTGCATTCTATTCCCTCTAAGTTCTTTGCAAGAAAAAAAAATCATGTTGGCCACAGTTGCAATCAGCTTTAATTCATTCTTTATTGCTGCTCTGGTTTTGTGTTATTTGAGCTGGTTTAACTGTTAAAAGCGTTTCAAATGTTCACATGGCCTGCATTAGGTTACTGAATTAAAACAGGAACAGCCCACCAAATGTAGCTCTCTGAAATGCAAACCACATGAGTTTGATTTCTTTGTGGTATAACTTTAATTGGGTTCAGAGGTCTCTGGGACTTACCTGTCTATCTGTTCCAAGATGACCTGATCTGATAAGACTAACTTGAAGGGAATTGCTTCAGCTCTGGTTTCAGAACCAATGCTGACCATTGGTTCTGCATTACTACTCCATCCTCTTTCTGACAATCTGCACTCCGATTAGATTTGAAATTGCAGCATGTTTCCTCAGGGCTTCTTCACTTATTATAGCAAGTGTCTGCCACATTCAGAGCACACAAGCTGCACACACAAAGTGCTGGGAAATGGTTAAGATAGAGTTAGTGACATCCCATCAATGTTGCATGTAGTCATATTTACCTTTTAACTTCACTGTCTGCATCCCATAGTCTGCTAAACCAGATACTCTTTCTTTTCTCATTCAATAGAAAAGAAAGCTTTGGACTTAACTTTTCTCTTTCTAGATATTTCTATGGAAACTGTAGTCCATCTCTCCTAAATCCTGCTACCTTCTGAAATAGCTTATATTTCTTTGAATCCTGCTGAGGTGATCTCTTCCTACTGTTTTTGAAGATGAGTAGACACATGGAACTGTTATTTCTTTCCTAGTATTTGGTTTCTAAGAAATAGTTTTATGACATAAGCACATCTTCAAATCTTCTCTGAGTATTACAAGCAGGTACCATGCAAGCCACCACAAAATATGAGGCTGGGAGGGAAGGAAGAAAAGAAACTCAATCACACGTATGGCTGATTGAGAATGGCAGAAAATGGAGAAGAGAAGTTGAGGAAGATGATCTCCTGAACTTCAACCCCGGCTTCCAGAGGAATGGCCCTATATATAGGTTCCACACAGCAGACATGGGAATGATAGAGAGAAAACCCTGTGACTTTCAGCTATTGTTCTTCTCTTGCTAAAATATGACTCCAGGGACCTGAGACATAGATTTCATGAAGAAATCTGGTCTGATTTGTAGCTAAGTGGTACTTGTTTTCATTAAAATAGTGTGGAGGGAGGAAGATAGTTTTAGTGTCTTCTCCAAAGTTTATTGATTGAAGAAAATATTCACTTGCATGAGCTGTAAAATGCTGAAGCCTTTCTAAATTGACTGCACTCACAAGCACACTAATGTCGTTAAGTACATACCATGCTCTACATAATTATTTTATTGAATCATCACTATAACCTTAGGTAGAAATGTTCTTTTTGTGTGTGTGCCAGTACTGGATGTTGAACTCAGGACATGGTTGTTTTTTTGCTTAAGGCTAGTGCTCTGCCACTTGAGCCACAGCTATACTTCTGGATTTTTGGTGGTTAATTGAAAATAAATGTCTCATAGATTTTCCTGCCTGGGCTGGCTTTAAACTGTGATCTTCAGATCTCAGTCTCCCAAATAAGTAGGATTAGAGTCATGAGCTATGAGCATCTGGCCCACTATTGTCATTTGAACAGATCATGCAAGAGGACTGAGTGATCAAGCATCACCTTCCCAAAGTCACTGTCATGTGGATTTGAGTTTTGGTTGTATGAGGCAAAGCTGGCGATCCTTGTCAGTGACATAATGTATTTCCTCTGATCTGCAAACACGAAAATTCACACAGTCATTTTATATTCTACCTCTACCCTGCCTAGAACAGATTAACACCAGGAAGAAAAAGAAATTCATGTGAATATTTATAACCTAAACATACTACACTTGAGTATTATAGACTATATTTCATCTCAAGGAAAGCTAGAAATGGAAAATGACATTCTACATTTCAAATGGACTTAGGATTTGTGCATTTCACTCTTTGTAAACTTCAACAAGGAAAAGAACTATAAACAATTCTGGTAAATATGCTAAGGTGGTTAGGGATACTGTTATCTGTAACTTAAAACTTTTTTGCAGTGCTGAAGATTAAACCCAAAGTCCATCATTCTACCATGAATTACATCCTCAGATCTATGCAACTTACTTTGAAATGTACCAAAGAGCTAAGATGAAATACACACACATTCACATGTATAAATATATGCATGTACACATATGGTTAAATATGGTTAAATGCTCATTTCAGAATTTAGGTGGTAGATACACAATTCCTTCTTACTTTTTCTGGTGGTACTGGGTTTTGAATTCAGGGCCTCAGACTAGAGTCACACCTCTAATCCTAATTTCTTAAAATTTGCTATACGCTTGAGATTGTTTCCAAAGGAAAAGTGACCATAGATTTAATATTATGTTTCTAAGCTGCTGTCTTCCTGATACCACAGTTGAGTTATTTAGGAAACTGGGCAGGTGGGTAGAAATTGCTTTGCTGGGAAGAAAGCCAGCGTCAGCCAGTAATTATGTTTTCCCTTCCGGAAAAATGTGGCTTAGGGAGCAGCTCCTTGACCATTTGTAGCCCAGACTCAAAATCTCAAGGAAGATTCTTAGGCTATGAGAAAACAAAGGTCAAAAATGCCAGAAAAATAGGTAAGAATTTAGAGCAGAGACAAGCAGAAGATACCACATTTCCACATCACCACACATGTCACAGGCAGACCTGGAAATGAATGCTCCAATTGTATACAGTCCCTTTAAGTTTTGGAACCTAGGCTTGTGTATCCTTAGAAAACACAGGTATTTGATAAATATTTGCTGAATAAATGGGTGAAGGAAGAATATTTTGTTGAGAGATATAAAATAAATCAAAGCACCAAAAACATAAAAATGAAAAAAAAAGAAGCAGCTATTTGTCTTGATTATTGATCACTTGTTGTTTCATTTAAGGAAATGCACAGATATGCTGTTTCATCTCAGTCTTTCTACACCCATCTGTGTATGCACACCTGCATAGGTTCAGTGCTTTTATACTAGTCACATGGTAGGTATTTGGAGAAGTACAAAAATAAATAAACAAAAGCTCAGTTTGAAGGACTGAAAACCTAAGTAGAAACAAACACCAGATAATTGTAAGACAAGGACTGAAACTGCATGTATTGTAAATAGTACCGATCCTCTCCAGTTTCTTTAAGTCTGGTTTCATAAAGTAGGAACCACCTACTACATTCAACTCATCAGAAATACTGCTACCACAATATCTGGAGGAAACGCTTCATCCTAGAGACAGTGAGATACAGGACATCAGAGGCCAAAATCAGGGAGACGGATGATTCTGCTATGTTAGTCATAAGGACAGAACTATCCTTTTGTGTTAAGAACATGTTATTTCACAGTGGAGCCAAGAGCTACGCCCAAAATATTTCTGGACTCTTAATCTGGAGTCAAGTCCCCTGGTATCTTCCTTAGGTGCATTGTGTGACTGGACAGGTGCAGATGAAGCTCTGGGAGAGAAAAGCACTCAGGAAACCGGGTGGCAAAGGACAAAAATCTATGCCTATAAAGATATTTTACATATTGAAAAGGTGGTAATATTTTCCCCTATAGGGCATCCAGTTGGAGACTGGTCGGAGCTGGCTTTTATTTTATAACCTCTGAACACATGTGTGCAGTCAAGGCTGAATTTAAAATCTATACCGTGAACCTTAGGAAAATAAACCACATTAAACACGCACAAATTGAAAATATTACACAAGAGATTTCACAGGAAATTGGTCCAAATTTAGCCTTGCTCTTTATATATTTAAGCCTCTTATTCGTTGCTTAGAACTTTCTATCAGGATTTTAATATAAGTCTGCCTTCTCTTGGCCCCTACCCTAGCCTACCTCTACAATGGCCTGCTTAGTTTTACAAAACTTATTTTTGTTTCAACTCCCAAGGAATCATGCCTGCTCTTTCCATGCTCATTAACACGGGGTTCCAAAATAGTGCAATAATGACTCACCCCATCCATGGGTAGATGAAGTTGGTCATCTCCCCAAACGCCACTACAGTACCAGAGAGAATAGCATTTGTGTGTTTTCTTGGTTGTACACACAGCAGTCAGTTCTCTTCCCGAAATGATGACTGGACTATTCTCTCCACCTCAGTGCTGGATTTCTGCCATTAGAAATGCCCTACAGGATCCTTTCAGGACACTCCAATCTGCAGCCTGTGGACCCAGGCAGTTGCCAGGCTAGAAAAGTGATGCCAAACCAGAGGGTGGTTTTGTGAGACAGACACTGTGGCCTCAGACATGCCCTGAGGCCACAATGGGACATCCCATTCTTTCCCATTTATTGCTGCCAGCCAGGATGTGATTATTACTAGAGTTTGCTTAAAACCACTTTTGGAAGGTTTATTAAAGTTTATTTTTGTATTTAGATTGGATCTTTCTGTTTTTTTAATGATTTTGAAGCATATGGCTTATGAACGGTTCCCACTTGTCTTTAGCATGCCAAAGGAAAACGCCTGCTGGTGATGGTGATTATCTTTATTCTGATCCCTTTACTTTATAATTATTTCATCTAGAAGTGACAAGGCTCTAAAAGATAAGGTAAACTATTTAAAGAGCTCCATGCTAGGCTTCAGCAGGAAGCAGGGGGTTAGAGAACTCATAAGGACAATTGAGTACCCTATTCTTTTCCTTGGGGCTGAACTGCAGAAAATTTCTTTGTAGTTATTATATTGTACTAAATTTTATTTTAGGAAAATGAAAAGAGTATCAATCTAGATCCATCCCAGAACTCTACTCTGACCCCAGAAACTCTCTCTTCTACCCTAGACATAACAGGTACCACACGCAGGCAGGAGACTTTCATCAAAACTCTGAGAAATGAACATGTGTTTGGAAAACACCCAAGCAGAATACTGACCAGTAAGGATGAGGATCACAAACTGACTCAGTGGTTTAGCTAGGAGAATTACTTCAACTTTTATCTCATAAAACTTACTATGGGAATCAAGGTGACATAATGATTTGATATGCCCATTAGGAACAGAAGGAAAACTCAGATCATTCTGGATCTGAAATATGCAAAGTTCTAATGAAGAGCTATTTATGTCCATTACATTGTTCCAAGGAGCTCTTTTGAAATTTCCATTCCAACATTTCTGATCACAAATATTTTTTTCTCAAACACCCAAATCCATATTAACCTGTCTCACAGGTAGCTGATACCTGTGAACTACTCTCAATGCCAGCATCACACAAAGTGTGGGTGTACTAGCTGTTACTCTCCTCCTCAGGTCTCACTCTGTGTGGTCATCTCATACCCTGCTCTCCTGCCATATGATTCTGGTGGTGGTGATTTATTCGATTTCTTGGAGCATTAGGTTTCTTGGAGCATATAAACACAAGGATTTTTTTCCTTCAAATCACACAGTCTAGGGGAGGCAGAAGGATACTTCAAAAAGAATTAGGTAAAATGTACAGATCAAAAGAACAGCACTGGCACATAAGCTACTTCGTTTTTGAAAAGCATGTCCAAGGAGCAAAAGCAGCACAAACTCTGGAAAATTGCACCAGCTTTCAGGCAGTGGGACTGGAAAACTAGAAGGACTCATGCTAAGACAAACTCTCTAAATGATTAGGTTCAGTGTCAGGGGAAAAAGAGGACACAAACCCACAAGTGTGCATGCATGTGCACATACGAAGAGGCCCATTCTGGACACTACTTCTTCAGACTCCTTCCTGTGGACATAAAGTAAAATTATCCAAAAGTGCTGGGGTGGCATAAGACTGGCTGGTAAGACCTTCTAGATTGCTAACTTTGAAAGTGCCATACCTGCGTGCAGTGCTGACCTTCCACTCTTTGCAAATTATAGAGCAGACAGGTTAATCAACCAAAAGTGTGTATGTTAGCATCCAGTAAAGCATGAAAGGCTGAAGAAAAACCACAATCGTCCTGGTTCCCCCTCAATGTGGATGTCTTACAGAAGTTTTATAGCACTGTAGGTGTAAAGCTTCTGGAAATATATTTCTACTAAGATCTTCCTATAGAACATGACCATGGGGCTGGAAATATGGCCTAGTGGTAGAGTGCTCGCCTCCCATACCTGAAACTCTGGGTTCAATTCCTCAGCTCCATATACACAGAAAAAGCCGAAGTGGTGCTGTGGCTCAAGTGGCAGAGTGCCTTGAGCAAAAAGAAGCCAAGGACAGTGCTCAGTCCCTGAGTCCAAGCCCCAGGACTGGCAAAAAATAAAACAAAGCAGAAAAAAAAAAGATGACCATGCCTTGTGTAGTCTCCTACCTTCTCCTCTGTACTAATTGAGACTTAGGGTCACCGTCCTTCCTGCACATCAGTGGTTTCCTGGAGACTAGTTTTATTTTGACTCTTACTTCACTTTTTTTTTATCTTAATGCTTTTCTGTCCACATCTGCTACAGTTCAATAAAAGAATGGAGTAATGCATTTTTTAAACTGCAGCTCTGTTGACAAAATAGGCAGGTCCATGATTACATGGAGACATATGTATTAGTTTGCTAAGGCTTCAGTGTGACAAATTACCATGGATTTCAGGGGTTAGGGGGATGGTGGTGAAAACAACATAAATGTACTTTCACTGCTTTGAGGTTAGAAGTCAAAGAGCGAGGTGTCAGCAGGGTTGCTTCCCTCTGGAAGCACTAAGTGAGAATATGCTCTTGCCTCTTTCTCAGCTCCTCTCATTGCCAAAAACCCTAGGCATTTCTTTGCTGGCAAGTCTAGCACTCCAGTGTTTGCTTCTATGGTCCCATGGCATACTTCCTGGGCATTTCAGGCCCTGAATCTTTACATGACTTTAACATAAAGACATTAGTCATTGGATTTAGGGTGCATCCAAATCAGTCTGACCTCATCTTAACTCAGATTACATCTGCTTCCAAATCAGGTCACACACGCAAATGCCTGGGGTTAGTATTTCTATGTGTATGTATGTGTATGTGTATGAGAAAGAGAGATGGAGACAGAGACAGAGACAGACAGACAGACAGACACACACACACACACACACACAGACACACACACACACACACGGAGACAGATCATTGAGCCCCGCTTTAGGACCTAGGTTCTATCCTTTAGAATTTTCACTCAAGGCTGGTGCACTACCACTTGAGCCACAGCTCCACTTTGGCATTTGGGCTGGTTGATTGGAGGTAAGTCTCATAGATTTGTCTGCCTAGGCTAGCTTTCAAATGATATTCAGATCTCAGTTTCCTAAGTAGGTAGGATAACAGACATAAGCCACAAGCATACACCTCAACATATCTTTTAAATATAATTTTACCCATAACAACATATGTGTTGTAGTTAGAGATGTAAATAATAGAGTCTTGTCTATAAGTTGTGGATCCACTGTGCCTCAGCAGGAAAAAAAGAAGGAAGGGGTTGTCCTGGGCCTTTATATTCAAGTAGCCTAGAACACAGGCAGGACTGTGGGAGAGGTGAATGTGCAAAGAAAGAGAAAAAAGCTAGTTAAATCCTAGAGGATAAAAGTGATGGAGAAAGAATAGTGTCTATAGGCTTAAGGGACAGGATAGGGCTGGAAGGCTCTCAGCCCAGGAATGATGTCTCCCTGTCTTGCCTGCTTCTGTACCCACCATGGCCCTTCTTAGGAATACTAGTGTTAGTGCCTCCTGTGCCAAAGGGTAAAGGGAGATAGAACAACTTCCTTTGTGATTGTTTTCCTAATACATTTAAATGTGTAAATTACCACAACATCTTTGGTTTTCTTCTAACAATGTTCTTTCCTTGCCTCCACTCACTAAAGTTCTATCATGTCTGCATCTTACCACAGTCAGTTTGGAAACTATGGCATGTTCCTCCAGGTTCATCTACTTTCCACAAAGAGGGGATGACATCACTGCTTCCACAGGAAACTGGCCTACAAGATGCTACCTGCTTCAGCATGGTCCAAGAATTTACTTGGTTCTGGCTTGCAATATAAAGAAAAAAAAGACTCCAAATTTTGTAGTTTAAGAACAAATGTTCTAGAACCTTCTAGTCAAAGATACACTGAATAGAGAAATTCAAGGAAATTAACAAATATGAAGTTGCTATTGGTTGCTATGGGGGACTTGGAAAATGAGATATCTGGTCAGTCCTCTCAAGCCTTCATCTTTGGTGACTCTTGAGCAGGATCTGTAGAGTTCAGTTTAATGGTTCAAAGTCCTCATATCCTCACAATTCATATTTATGACCATAGCATATAAATGTCACATTGAAATGTTCTGAGGCTTACTTGCTTTCTTTAAAACATATTTGCTTGTTTCTATGTATCAGTCAGTCATTTAAAAAGGTGAAAACCTCACTGCAACTAAGAAAACAATACGTTTCCTGGAGTCCTCAGGTGTCATGTTTTAGGCCATGTCTTGCCTCCTTTCCCCTAGCTTTGCCATCTAACTTGACTGTCATTTCTAACAGTGTTGAAGTTCTTTGTTTGCTCCTTTAAAAACTCACCACACACCTCATTTCAGTACTTCATAACCAAACTTACACGCTTTGTGCATTGATTGACTGGAAAAGAGGACCTAAGATTTAGCTAGTTAATAGTGAGATAACATTTTATAAAAGGCAAATGACCCATTTTGCCATAAAAATCCTCAGGATTTGGAAAATTCCCTGATTTCCAGAGAAATCCTTCAGAGGAGGATGAAATGCTTTGCTTATAAACAAACACCTTTGATCCTAAGAAAAAAATGGACTCGATACTACAAGATCTTTGATTTATAAAGCTAAAATAGACCTTTTAAAAGCCAGGTGCCAGTAGCTCACTCTTGTAATCCTAGCTACTCAAGATCTGAAATCTTGAGTATCTGAGAATCTAAGATCTGCGAATTGTGGTTTGAAGCCAGCCCAGACAGTAAAGTCAATGAGACTCTTATCTCCAATTAACCACACAAAAAGTGGACGTGGAGCTGTGACTCAAGTTATAGGCCAATAACCTAGAGCAAAAACAATCTAAGGAACAGCACCCAGGCCCTGAGTTCAAGCCCCAAGGCTGGCACAAACACATGAAAAACTGATAAAACAAACAAACAAACAAACAAACAAACAATAAATTCCATGTATCTTTCTTAAAAAGCCAGGTCCTTAGGAAGGTTACACTGAAAAAGAAAAAGAACTCAAGTCCTATATTTATTAAACTCCATGCTTTCCCCTGGTCATTTCTTAGTGCTAAATTCCTGGAACAAATGAAAACTGGAAAAAAATAAAATAAAAAGAAAAGTAGGTCTATCTTCCCATGAAGTCTTACCTGAGAACAAGCTTTAGTTCTACTGAGAAAGTACTAGATGTCTATTCTGCTACAGTACTATTTTGTCTCTTTTATGAGAACCTAGAGGGGAATGCTCCTTTGTATTATTTTTCCCACTAAATATGTTTTTCTATATGTAATATCCAGAACCACAAATCCCTGGAAATCACTCCAGTGTAACTTTCCTTTGCTTCTTATTTATACAGGGCCATTAGCCTGAGGAACCTTTTTAGTGAAAGGTAATAACAAAAATAGTCTCTTTTTAATGCTGAGGTCCAGGCAAGCATGCTTCTGCACCACATCTGTGATGTTGAAAACCAATGTGCTTCATTGAGGGTAATTTATCACCAGATGTGCACCTCCCCTCGCTCCTGGTGAGCTTTCCCTGGTCTTCCCTAGCCATCTAGGAGTTGCAGAGGCTTCTGGAATGAAGTTGGGATATTGGAGTCAATCTGCAGAAACAAAGCTGAAGTTGTGTAGGCTTTAAGGCACCAACTTGAGGCTAAATGTGTTTTTGTTTTTTTCCCTTCTTCTGATCTGGCAGTTTTAAGGAAGCTCTTAGTGGTTCTTATTCAGCTGCTTGAGCTACAAACAACAATTGTGGGAGGGAGAGAGTAAGGGGAGGAGAGAGACACCCACTCCAGGCATGTGCTATTCTCTGGAATTGCCCACAGGCCTCCAACAGTCCTTGGCAAAGAACCAAGGAAGTCTCTGGACAAATAATGCCTGGAAGAATGTCTTGTCATGCATACTACGTTTTCTTTGGTGGTTGGGTATAGTTCTGTTATGAACACCTTAGTAGAGAAAGAAAGAAAGAAAGAAAGAAAGAAAGAAAGAAAGAAAGAAAGAAAGAAAGAAAGAAAGAAAGAAAGAAAGAAAGAAAGAAAGAAAGAAAGAAAGAAAGAAAGAAAGAAAGAAGAAAGAAAGGAAGAAAGAGAAAGAAAGAAGGAAGGAAGGAAGGAAGGAAGGAAGGAAGGAAGGAAGGAAGGTCAGAAATACCTTGCTACAGTCACTCTAAGACCCTTAAGCTGAACTGGGTGTCTCTTGGGTCTACTGGCTTCTATGTGAGACAGCAATGGTCTAAAGAAATGTTATAGAATCTGAAGAGTTTGTATACCAGTGGACCAAAGAAATTAGGAAAATAATATATAAAAGCTGTGAATATTCTGTCCTGACCTCTCAGATCACTCAGCCTAGTCTTTCACTGTAAGCCATCTTATTTTTGTTTCTCTTTGTAATTAAGTAATCACAGTTGCACGAACAGAAATAATTTTTCATCTTGGCTTGAAAATAGCCAAGACTGGATGTCTTCAAAAATCCAATCCAAAGGCTTTCCATGTGCCAGTGGGGCTCATTCATATAGGGCTTGTCTCTGATGGGCTTGTCATTCAATTTTAAAGACCAGTGGGTAAAAGAATCAGGAGAAGGCTTCTGTCCAAACATGTTCATGGCGCTGTGGTGATTCTTAGTCCTTTGTGTTCCATGGCTCCTGTGTGAAGCCTCTGTCTCAGGCAGGCTCCAAACTGCCAACTCAGTGAAGCAAATAATAATTATTCCTAATGGCAATAGTAATTATGGAATGTAGTGGACCCAATTGTCTGTGGCTTCAGGTAGGGCAAAGTTTCACATGCTATTTTTCTAAAGCTTTCTTTGTCTCTCTATCTCTGTTCCTTTGTGTGTCTCCCTCATACATGTACACACACACACACACACACACACACACACACACATCTCCATCCAAAAGAGATCTGGACAAACTCACTACTCTGGTTCTCTGTAAAGTGCCTGCCTACTGAGCTAAATTAAATAAATAGCAGCCTGGCACACAATGCAGGGAGATTGGGACATAGCTAATCTTTGACAACAAACATGTACACACACACACACACATACACACACACACACACACACACACACAAATTCCCATATTCCTTTTAGTTAAAACTTTCAACTTTCTTCTGTTCCAGACTTAGAGTCAAATCATGGCCAAATGGCAGATGTAAACCATTTCATATAGCTGATATAAACCCCACCATAGAATTCTTTCTAGGAGAGGTGGGAAGAGAGGAAGGAGAGAGGGAGAGAAAGTAGAGGAGGGAGGGGAGAAATTTTGAGGACTGGCTGAATGCTCTCTACTCCTGATAAATAAAAAAATCTGCAGGTAGATGTCAAAGTCTTTCTGGTGAAACCTAGAGACCATGGCTAGTGCTACAGCCAACTTCGTATGACATATTCACCTTCCTCTCCAGGGAAGGGATCACCACCTAAACTGGCACTCCCTCCTCCAGGCTAGGATTTGCCTGTCACCACTCTCCAGGAATATGGTCATTAGCTTTTAAGTATCTGGCCCTGCATTCCAATGATGTCAAGGTGTCAGAGAAATAAAAGTAGCTCCTCCTGAAAACAAAATCCAACAACCAAATGGTTATTTTCTAGATAATGAGGAATTCTTCCTATTTTCTAAAATTTAAGCAAAGGAACACAAATCCATATCCACATAAGTCTTTTTCAATCTTACGTTGTGGGTCAGGTCACTGTGACTATTGTTTGAATTTGGTACTAAGTCCCTAGTGTAGCTTATTGTCCTGTAAAGAGGAGGTCATGCAGGCAGGTACATTTAGGGTACTAAAAGAAAAAAAAAAAAACCTATACTATGCAGAATACTCGGAATACACCTGGAAAAATTCTTCAAGTGTTTTGAATAAGGTTATATGCCTGTCAGAAGGCTTGAATTATGTCCTAGTAAAACAAAATATTATGAAATGTGTGTACATACAGTCACAATTTTCATTTGGGTGCACCTGGACTGTAAAATTCCTCAGTCACCTTTAACAGCATGCAGTTTAGTTTGATATTATTTTTAATTCTTTCTTTCAATGTTTTAGAGAGGCTATGATTTGGAATATGCATCTATAAAGTTATATTTTTCTTTACTTTTGACCATAAATATATACCCTTTCTCAACATATCAGATAACTTTAGAAGTAGACTTTGGTTTCATTAAAGTACTAATTTATCCAAATGGTCCTACTCCTATGGTCCAAGCCATCCTAAAAGGAATCAGCCTTTATTTCCCTTACCTTCTCTTCAACCTAGCACTTCACTGCTTCTCTTTTCATTTGGGAAAGCCAGACTTTGGAGGAAAACAAGAGGAAGAATGATCTAAGCAGAGAGTCCCAGAGAATGTGCCAAGCACTTGCCTCCTACCCCAACAGATCCTGAGAATGACCCTACACATGTGGCAAGTACTCAAGGGCTTGGTGACTTGGAGATGGGTGTTTATTGTTGCAGTTATCTTGATTATTCATGTCGAAAATGTTTATGAGTTCCATATATCGTAAACAATACATTGGAGGTCAGCTGTAAAGTGTGGTGCCTTTTGACTTGTGAATTACTACATTTGAGCTAACTAGGATGGGTACAAAGTTATTCAGGAAGTGATTTCTAGCATTTCAAAGGCGTTTGGGGCCATCTGTTCTCTGCAAAGGTCTGTAACACTACAAAAGCAACCAAGCAAATTCCAGCATGTCCCTACCCCATGCTCACAAGGGTCCTATCATTTTGCAGACTTTACTGGCCTAATCACCAGCCAAAATGCACTTTGCCAAAGGGGGGAAACTATAAAAAAATTCCAACTTCTTCTAAATGTCTGGTAGCATTAAGAATGTTTATTACTCTGCAGGAATGTTAAGTTGATATTTATCAAAAGCACAACATGCATGGCAAAGAGGTAACTAGATTGCCTGCTAAATGTAGGTGCACCTGCCCTGTGGAATTTCTTCATCAATGTCCACATCAGTCCAAAAGTGTCATTGTGAGGTGTGTGACAAGGAAACACAATTATTCCTGAGAACTTGTTTTAGAATTTCTAAGAACTCAGGTAAGAGTTAATAGTCAATCTAGTTTCATTGTTGATATTCCTTATAAGATGGAAGGAAGGGCCCAGCAAGGTCAAGAGGCCTATTCAAAGCCTGTAAGTGGTTGAATCAGATACACCAGTCACAGCTTCTCACCCTCTAGCAATGGCTTTGCCTTGCCATGATTTTACATCTCAATATAACTGAATTTTAAGATTAAGGATTCCCTTTACAACCAAGTTACATGTTTAGGTGTTATTCTTATTCAAGGTAAAATGCCCAAGGTATTTGAATAAACTTCAACTAAATCCTCATTATAAGTTATATAAAACAGTGATGGTAAGCTGGGTACCCTTGGCTGATGTCTGCAACTCTAGCTACTCAGGAAGCTGACATCTGAGGATCACAGTTTGAAACCAGGCTGGGCAGTTAAATCCAAGAGACTCTTAACTCCAATTACCCAGTAAAAAGCCAGAAGTAGAGTTGTGGCTCAAGTGGTAAAATGCCAGCCTTGGAAAAAAAAAAAAAGGTAAAGGAAGAATATAAATCCCTACGTATACGCCTGTTATTGGCACAGATGATTAAAAAAAAATTTAGAGGGCTGGGTTGTGGCTCAGTGGCAAAAGTACTTGCCTAGCCAGTGCAACATCCTGGATTCAATCTCCCGTTACCCCCGCCCCCAAGAAAAACCTGTAGAAAATAAATTCATCTAGTCAAATTTATAAACATATGCTCATGATGGATGTCTGTGGCTCATGCCTGAATATTAGTTAGACAGGAGGCTGAGATCTTAGAATTATAGTTCAAAGGAAGCCTGAGAAGATGTATCTGAGAAACTTTTATTTCTAATTATCCAGAAAAATTCCAGAAGTGGAGCTGGGGCTCTCTGATAGTTGAGTTCCAAACTTGAGTAAAGAAGCTAAGGTGCAGTACTCAGACTGAATTCAAGCCCTAATACTGGTGCATGCGTGCACTCACGTGTGCACACATGCACACACATACACCAAAACAGCGAGAGAAGATAGTGAGTGAATTACCTTGTGGATCCCAAAATATCCAATTACATGACTATGCTGTCTCAAATTCCTAGAATAGCACTTTTCTTAACTCAGATCCTATCATTCAGCCAGTTCAGGCAAGAGTTACTCACACTTTATAATTTGTATATTATTATGGAATAAAGAAGGCCAATAATCTGTAATGTCCACTGGGTATTGCCCTGTTGTAGAAGCATAGTCAAGATCCAAAAACCTCAAAGCGTATGGCTAGTTCCAAATAACCAGTTCAGCTTTATCAGATTCATTTCCTGTAACATGCTCAACCTACTGTGAACCCCGCCCCCCCCAACACACACACACACACACACACACACACACACACACTTTCCCATGCAATATCCTTATATCCTTCGTGGTCTTCTTCAATGAATGGCTGCCATTTGTCTTGAGACTATCTAAATACCATATTAATAGCCACATGGGTCTGCTCGATGTCATGCATGCTTCTAGCCCTGCAAACAGGAGTTACAGAGCCAAACCTGAGGAGGAACTCTGATAAGTACAGGAAGTATAGTCATCATTGCATTTAAAATTATAGATCGATATACCCTTAAGCTCCAATGTTTTATTATAGCATTTTATCCAAGGTTTACCTATCGAAAGGCATGAAATGATAATATAACCTAAAACTCTATCTATATTTCAGTTCCATTACAAGTAATCCCCCAACAATCAGGCCAGAAAAATGACTGCATTTTCCCAATGAACTATTTGGCAAGTTTCTTTGTCTAAGTCTCTTTCATCAGATTTATTGTACATCTTCCATTGTTTTGAGATTACTTCCTTGCAAGTGCATGTGTTAGAATTAAATGTGATGAAAATCACTAGCATTTTAGTGCTAAAAAAGGACTTGTAGCCAAGCACCAGTGGCTCATGCTTGTAATCCTAGCTACCCAGGAGGCAAAATCTGAGGATTTCAAAGCCAGCCCAGGCAGTAAACTCCATGAAACGTATCACCAATTAACCACCAGAAAACCAGAAGTGGCGCTGTGGCTCAAGTGGTAGAGTGCTAGCCTTGAGCTGAAGAGCTCAGGGACAGTACCCAGGCCAAGAGTTCAAGCCCACAACCAACAAAATAAAGGACTTGAAGGGTTTTCTGGTGAAACTTTCCCATTTTACAGGTGAAGGAAATTAACCCTACCAAAGACAAGTTGGTTTTGGACCTGTGGGACAATGTGGAGTAGGCATCTGGCCCTGGACACTATTTGGAGACCTGAGGTGACATTTAACTTCTGCACTTCACTGTATTCCACTATAAAAATGTATGTATATCCGATGTAATGGAAGCTCTCGTGCCTCCTTAGTAAATGGTAATGGGAGCTGTATCTTGGAAACAACGCGCTTCACAAAAAGAACAGATTGTTGTCAGGTCTTTTCAGCTTCCTAGGCCAAGGTACTTCTCTTTCATTGTCTTTGCCTCTCTTCCCCGTCATCCCAATGTTCTATTCTATCTCCACCTCCAGGGCATATAAACCCATCCTGAAGCTCAAATAATCTAGAGCTCCAGCTATACTCAACTTCTGAAAGAAAGAAAACCAAAAGAGAACATACATTTGAGGTAACAAAAAAGCACTGAATGGGAATTCTGGACTGAGATTTACCTTCTTATTTGGCTAACCACTTCACAAACAGAGATGAAAGGAAGATGACTACTTGGCCACCTTTGCAAATCTTTTAAATGACAGATCCTGAACTCTTTGGAGTCCAGGACCTCTGGACCCATGACCTGAACATTTCTACCTCTCCTCTGACCAGACATAGTTTGCTCAGCTAACTTCTGCTTTCCAGGCATATCTTCTCAAAGATTGCACAAAAGTTCTGATTTATTGTAGGCACAGAGTAGGCTGGTGATTTATTTCTGAAAGGAGACCGTCATCTGTGCCTATCTGTTTCAAACTCGGTGAGTTTAATGACCACAGAGGTAACTTATTCAGAAGTTTTCGAAATGCTGTGAGCCAGACTTCTGTTTATTAAAATCCAGAAGGAAACTCTGCCTCTAAGAGAAGGACATAGAAAGTTACTTATTCCTGTAAGAGATGAAACAACCTGGAGATGATACTGTTCTTGGGTAGAAGATTGGGGCCTTCTTTCAAGTCAAGAAGCCCAAAGGCAGATAAGTAAATATTGTAGATAAGATAGTCTCTTCTTTGTGATGACTTCATTTTTCTTATGCATGGAGGCTTTAGCTCAAAGATGCCCCAGACACAACCCACTCTATGTTTTCATGTACTCTAGACATTTTCTGGTCTCTGTCTCTGAAGATCTTGGAATGCTAGTGTATATTGAATGATTGAAGCAGCTGTTAGTCCTCAAGTGTAAGCGCCACTGCCCTGGGCCACTCTGCAGATGGATGAATGAACAGATGTGATTCACATCATGGCCCAGGATGATTTTTTCATCCCAGACACACTGTGTGTCCTCCTTGCCACTGGTGTCATAGGGTTGAGAGCATGGAGGAAGCTTGTGTTTTGGAGTCCACCAGACCTCTATTTAGAGATCTTGTTCATGTCACTGGCAAGTGACTTGGAATAAGTTACTTCGCTTCTCGGAGCAAAAAAAAGGGAGTGAAGAAGAGTAATCCATACCCCTGCAAGCCACTAGAAAATTGTAGAAGTATCATGTAGTGGCTACCCATCACACAGTATTAGTCTCCTATACAAAAGCTTTTCTAACAAAGGGCTTGAGCCCTCTGGGAATGATTGCAGATTTCTTCTGCCAAGAGAACTGGAGACACCAAGGCATAAGGGTTGCCTGAGGAATTAGAGGCACTAGCCAGATTTGGAGAAGAGAGTAGGGGTATTTTTCAGTTTCTTGGGCTACCCAGCCATGTGATCCTGTGTTCTGACTCTGCATCCTTCATCTGGTCACAATACCACGTGCAGTTACAACTTTTGAATGTTGAGAAACATTATATTTCCTCAAGTATCGGTACTTAATGTTTCGTTCCACACATAAAACCCTGTGAGGGGAAGGCTGCTGGCCCCCTTGTCAGAGGTAATTTCTCAAGGCTCTGCATGGGATTTAACAGGAGCCATATGGCTAAGTCTGTCAACCCTCCCAGAAAGCATCCCCCTGAAGGGCCCTCATAAATGTTCTCAGGGCTGTGAAAGATCCAGCAGCTTTCTAACAATAAAGCTATGTTCATAGCTGTGATATTCAGTGAAACACAACGCAGGAAATAATGGCTTCTGGTCTGAATTACTCCAAGTGGGCTTCAAGTTGTCCTGGCCGGGGGCTGAGGAGCAGTGACAACCTGAAAGCAACCCTTACTGCCTCCAGCAGGGAAGAGCTGTCATGGAGGTTTCCAGAATTAGCTTTGAGGGACAGTGACAGCCTCAGACAGGCTTACTGTGGCTGAGACGTTTAGGAAGATTTTTAATAATGGCGTTATACACACATACACATTTACAGAGCAAACACTTCCTTGAACTACTTTGCTATTTAGATCTTTAAACTGCCTTCACTACAACATTTGCTGACCTGTCTAATTTATTTTTCCCTAGAGCAACAACACAAATTTAATATTATAATATTGATTTAAATATTAATATCAACAGTCTATTCATACTGATACTTTGTATGACAACGCTAAAGCCTCACAACTCTCCTTAATTTTGAAACAGTAAGTCTTGAGCTGCAGTAAACTTTTTTCTGCATTTTTGTTTTATCTTCATTGGTTTTCTTGTGTATCTTCCTTGGTCATGTCCATGGAGCTACATCAGATATTCCACATGACATGCTGTGTCAAGGATCACAAAGGGAACAGACAGAGCAAGAGGAGATATGATTTATGAGGGGTAACTGCAATGCTATTTAAAATTTTTACACAAAACAAGATTTGCTTCATAATATTTAAATTTCTGGCCAGGTTTAGAGCTATAGTACCCAGCTACAGCCCCAAGCATACAAAAATTACAACCAAATGTACAATAGCTATGCATTATATGGGCATTTGTATACTAGAGAGATCTGGTATTGAATCAAGAAGGGATTTCACATATAAATTGCTTATTGTATGCACTGTGTTGGGACTATTTTCAAGTTTCCAGATACTGTGGTTTATTTACTATTACGTAACTAGAAGAAAATTTGTAGAATATACCAACCATCAGTGGCTCATGCATGTAATCTCAGCTACTAGAAGGCTGAGATTTGTGAATCTCAGTTCAAAGCTAGCCAGGGCAGGAAAGTCCACGAAACTCTTTATCTCCAATTAACCATCAAGAAGTTGGAAGTGGAGGCTGGGAATATGGCCTAGTGCTTCCCTCACATACATGAAGCCCTGGGTTTGATTCCCCAGCACCACATATATAGAAAACAGCCAGAAATGGCACTGTGGCTCAAGTGGCAGAGTGCTAGCCTTGAGCAAAAAGAAGCCAGGGACAGTGCTCAGGCCCTGAGTCCAAGGCCCAGGGCTGAAGAAAAAAAAAGAAAGAAAGAAAGAAAAGAAGTTGGAAGTGGCAGTATGGCTCAAGTGGCAAAGCATCAGCCTTCAGCACAAAAGCCAAATGAGAGTGGGAGGCCTCAGGATTTCTAGTTCAAGCTCCAGTACTCTCTGTCTCTGTCTGTCTGTCTGTCTGTCCATACATGTTTTTCCTTCTCTCTCTCTCATACACACACACACACACACACACACAATTGTACACATTGACAATGCCTCCTATAACCTGTCAAAACTCTTTTGCTATCTATTCTTGTAGAGTTCCCTACTTTATATAATGTTCATTGCTCAATTAGGGAACTACTGAGCATGAGTTACCCACTATTACCTATCCCATGAGGAGAAATCACCTTTTTAAGAAAAGCTTGAATCTATTAATATTATAACTCTCTACTCAGGTAATCGCTGGCTCCAACAAGTATCAAAAATTTCTCACATGATAAGTGAGAAAACGAGAGAGACGATTTATACTTCCATTACCTGCTCATCCACCATTTTCCCCAGGCTTTGCTGACTTGATCCTGAATTAATGAGCCTGTTACTTGATATCTAATAAAAGTGACTAGAAATATTGTTTGCAATCTACCACATACTTGGTTCAAGGATGAATTGATTTCATCTCTATTTAACTTGTTTAATGTTTCTCTTGTCTTCCCACAGCCCATGGCTCACTTTCCCGCCCCCCCCCCCCCATGGGGGGAACTTATCTCCCAAAATGCTCCCATCAATCAGCCAAGGACACTCTTCCCAACAAAGCATCTGCCAGTTTGACAGAGCACAAGTAGTCACTAGTTTGGAGATGCCTCCCACACTCCCTGGAGCTGTGTGTTTTCCTAGCCTGCCTAACCACACAAATACAATTTGGGATATTTATACTTACCTCCAGTTTCTTTTGAGATAATAACACTACTCTTACAGAATTGAATACAGAGCATTCTGTCAGTTGTTATGGTACAGAATAAAAATCACATATGTTGCTAACTTAGTTCTTTGGATTTTTGCACTGTCACTCATTTTGGCTTGCTGTGACTCAAAAGAATAAAAATCAAATACTTTGCTTGCTAGGCATGGGGTGACTTAGGCCTGCAGTCCTAGATACTCAAGATCTAAGAATCAAGCTTTAAAGCCAAGTGGGGGATGGGGGGGTCTTCAAGATTCTTTATCTCCAGTTAATCAACAGAAACCCAAACCCAGAAGTAGAGCTGTGGCTCAAGTGGTAGTGCACCAGCCTTGAGTGGAAAATCTAAAGGACAGTGCTCAGGCCCTGAGCTCAAGCCACAGAACCCAGCACCAAACAGACAGGCAGACAGACAGGCAGACAGACAGAATTTTAAAGGATCTAATGCTTATAAGGATGCATAGCTTTGGAACCCAAAGCCTTCCGTGATAATTGGCACCACTTCCATTTTCCAGTCCTCTATGTGAACAATCACTTCCAGGACTTTCAAGCTTCGAAGCAGTTTTCCAGTATGAAAGCAGGAGGGAGAAAAGGTGAGGATGGCTGCAGAATCTATGTGTTGGTAGAAGAGAAAAAAGAAGCAGAGGAGCTAGGGAATCGTGATCAAACCCACGGGCTGCAGCACAAAAGCACTGAGCGTGGGCACAGGTGGGTCCCAGCCTCTCTGGCTGGATAAAGCTTAAGCGCTGAACTTGAATGAAGACTTTCATTGCTGTTTTCTGTTTTGCTTGGCCAGTAGCCATGGCAAACATTTGCAGGTGGCTTGGCCAGATTTTGACACTTAAATATTTGAGGTTGTGATAAAAATCAGAATATTACTACAATATGGTTCTGTGCAGCCTCACTACACACATACACACACACATAGATATACACACACACAGAGAATGAAAAACTGTGCAATTTCAAATGTTCATTTAAAGACACAGTCTCTAGAGGGAACTCATGTGTTCAAGTAAGTACTCATTTCCTCTTTACTGAGAGAAATAAAAGAGTCAACCATCCCTAAATGTTACCACCTAGAGTTTCATACTGAATCCACTGGTGAGATGGGCTGGGCTGGTTGTCGCTGAGCCCGGCGATCATCCAGGCAGGTTTTGGATGGGTCACAGGGCACAACATGGAAATGACAGGATGTGTGGGTTTGAATCAACATAGTAAGCACAACAGGGAGGATCTGGAGAAAAGAAATAGCCTCTCTTCCAGCTTGGCAATGGGACAGAGTACTAAAAGTGACAATTATCTCCTAGAACACACCAAGAGAGATATGCAACACCCCAAGAGGGGGAATGAATGGGAAGAGGGCGTGCACGTTGAGAGTGCATTGGAAGGTCACACAAGAGAAACACCTCTTCTCTATCCAGGCACAGTGACAGAGCCTATCAATATTATCAGAATGCATAGTTTGGGGCTAGTTGGGTAAATTATTGAAAGAACAGTCATCTTAAAATTTAGTGCTAGCCTTTTAAAAGATTGCTTCATGAAAGCCAGGGTTGTGTTAACAATGGCCTCCAAGAGGATGGTGGGTAAGGGCACAAAGGGGCAGGCAGTGGAGCTCCAGGGGGGAAGGAATGCTGTAAAACTGCTAGTAAACTCTAGCACATTTTATGTTTTTTCCCCTTGGAAGAAAAATAAAATGATTACAATTAGCTGGCCTAAGTTGGAATCGCCTACCCTCAGTCAGCCCCCTAGAGAGAAGGCGTTTCTAGAGATTTAGACACTGTCTTCAAAGGACTCCCTCCATGCTCAGAGCATGGTAGAGGTCCTGGCTTTCCATAACAGCAACACTTTTGCTGTCAGTCTCACTTGTGAGCAAAGAAATGTTTACCAAAGGTACTTACTAATATTTGCCATCGTTTAAACTAAGTCAAAAATCCAAATTGCCACATTAATTTTCTGTTTCTTGTGGAAATCAAATATGCCCACAGAAAACTCACAAAATAGTCATTGCCAGTAGCACTTGTTTCCTCAGGTGTTACAATCCAACCTGATGAGCTAAGAGATTTGCGACATGAGACCCCATTCTAGTGCGTTCTAAAGGAGAATAAAATGAAAACTGTGTCTTGGGTTCCCTCTTGGAATTCATGAAGTCAAAAACAAAGGCAAAATCACTGACAAATTGTGGGTCAGTTTCTAAATACTTGAACACATCATTGTGTCCCATAGCTACCTGAAAATTCAACCTGAATTCTGATGCATACATCAAACATAGTAAAGCCCTGATCTTATTTGTTTGTTGGTTTGTGCCAGTACTGGAGCTTGAACTCAGAGCTTTGTGTTCTTGCTGTTTTTATTCCACTCAAGATTAGTGCTCTAACACTTAAACCATACCTCTACTTCCAGCTTTTTGCTAGTTATTTAGAGATAAGAGCCTTACAGAATTTCTTCTTGTTTGCTTTCAATTACAATCCTCAGGTCTCAGCCTCTTGACTGGTTAAGATTACAAGTGTGAGCCACCAGTGCCTGGCCCAGTGCCTGGCCCTGCTTCTTATTTCAGCAGACAGTGGGAGCATAGAGCCACTAGTTATCAGCATCCAGCCATGCACATTTGTCATAGCTCTTTGGCTTTTATTATTACCATGCCTTCCTGAGAATCCCTGTTTTATTATTCATCTATGTTTAATGTATTGTTTTATCTTTTCTATGGCAAAGTTGGGAACAAAGGTCCACATCTCCGTTGTGGAGATGAAGAAGCTGGACTGAAGGGTCTGTGTTTCTAAGAAGTTGCTGGATAATTCCCATGATGCTGATGGGAAAACCATATCATATAGCTAAGGGCTAAAGCAATCACATATTACAAGAGACAAGAGCAATTTCCATCACATGATACAACATGTCAGGGCTCCAGTGATAGGATGTCTCTACTTTTTTTTTCAGTATTACATAGATAGAAGGAATAAATCTCTGCTGTCTCCAGGCATGAATAGGGAGTACTGGAGACAAGAAGGATAGCTGATAAGGAGGTATTAGCAAGGAACAGAAATATAGAAAAAGTATCAGAGAGAAAGAGGGTAGTAGAACTACACAGGTGACACAAGTGACTGGCTAAGCAGCTCCCCAGAAAGATGGGGGACTCAGGGGATACCCTATTGAAGAGGAAGTGTGGCTAGAACTTCCCTTTACCATCACCATGATATCTTTGTCTCCCTAACAGCCACAAATTTGCTTTCAATCATCTTTAAGTTCTCATTGAAAGAACTGTAGCCACTAAATGATTTGTTTTCTGCCTCAAACCCGTGCTCTCATATCCACCAATCCAAGACTCTCTGGCCCTTCTCTCATGGAAAGCATCACTGTGTTCTTAGTCATAGCATGCCCGCCAGAAAGATGAATGAATGGGAACACAAAACAAGGAGACAGTAAAACCCAAAGAATCTAAATGCCAGAAACTCAGAGAGAGTTCACAACATTTGTTTAGCTCTAGCCAGGATCCAGAAACAGCTGAGGAGGTCTCCTTACCCAATTTGGCGGTTGGTGGAAGGTGCCTGTGTGATGACAGAGCTGGACTGAGGTGATGGCATGGCTTGCTGAATGACAACGCTGGTGTCGTGGTTGGGCATCCGGGTGCTGCCCAGCTGATGAGTTCCAGGTCCGGTCATGGCGCCACCAACTGTATTATGCATTGTGATATTCTGCCCAGAGAAGACAGAGGCAAAAGGTCAGAAGGAATCAATGTTTCATTCTATGCCCAATTTCTCAAAGGCCAGAATTAGGAATCTGGGCAAGTCAACTAAACAGTTATGTCTTCTGGCAAACCCATTCTTCTTGTTGTAACTTAGACCTATGAGGAGGTAAAAAATGTCTTCTCACTCTGACTTTTGTGCTTAGTGCTTAATACTGTGAGTGTGAGTTAGTGAATTCAGTTCTGCTTTGAGTAATGAGCACACTGGTTTTTGTTTTGTTTGCTTCCCCCCTCCCCACCCCCTTTCAGTTCTATCAGAGTGGCCAACTGCTAATCTTTTTTTTCTTCAGAAAACTATTCCAAATTGTGATCTGGATACTCAGCAATCTGAGTCCAGATGGATGACAGGGCCTCAGGGATCCAATGCAACCCTTGCAATATTCTCCTGACTTTCCATAATTACAGGGAATATGCATTACAGGAGAGAGACTTGCTTGTTCATTGTCTTTTCCTCTAGAATACAGAATGTGTTCAACACTCTACTCTTTACCACTATACTCTACATGCTGCATGAATAAGTGAGAGAAGGTACAAATCAGGCACTTGACTCAAGCCTAATATCATGTGGTCATTTCTGATGATTTGACTGGAAAAGAACTTTTTCTTTAAATTAAAAATTGTGTTAATATATGCAAGATAAAAGTTGACTTAAAGGATAGTTCACACCTATAACTTCAGCTATTTGAGAAGCTGAGATCTGAGGATCACAGTCTAAAGCCAGCCAGGGCAGACAAATTTGAGAGATTCTTATCTCTAATTAATGAGCAAAAATCTGGAATTGGAGGCATGGGTCATGTGGTAGAGCACCAGCTGAGCAAGTGCTCTAGGCACCAAGTTTAAGTTCTGATACCAATAAGTATTCACACACACACACACACACACACACACACACACACACACACACACATATACACCATAATAAGAGCAGTTCTTATTACACAAGTCCTTCCTTACACAAAGAGGGAGCACATAATGAGGTAGAAGATAGCTGATGGACGCATTATGGACAAAATTTTAGTAAAGAAAGGGAAACTACAGCCTAGGCATTGTGGCTCATGTCTGTAATCCTAATTAGAGATGGGAAGGACACAGTTAAAGGCTCATGAAAAAAGTTAGCTAAACTTTGTTTCAACCAACAAACCAGGTGTGGTATTGTAGGCTTAAAATGAATCCCAACTGTATGCAAAGTTGTAGGCAGAAGTATATGGTACCAAGCTAGCAAAAACAAAATGATGGAGTTCTAATCTGAAAAAAACAAACCTAAACCAAAGAAGGGACCAGAGACCTGGGCTTAAGTAGTAGAGCCACCTGTCTAGGAACTGGGAATGCAGTTTGATAATTTACTAGAGTCTGAGGGCAAATTTAAGTACCACCAAAAAAAGTTAGGGAGGGAGGGAAGGAAAGGGGAAGGGAGTAAGAAAAGGAGGTAGGAAGCAAAGAAGAAAAAGGAAAGAAAAGAGAGGAAGGAAGGAAGGAAGGAAAAAAGGATACTAAGCAGACTAAGCAGGCCTCTGAAGAGCCAGGTACAATTTAGTCTACATAAGTGAAGTACTTGCAGAGGACAGTTGGACAATGGTTTGAGGATGGGAGGGGAAAAAATGAAATGTCACTAGCAATTTACTCAAGAAAAAAAATATATATATATACACCTGTCTACACTTTGGGGTTAGCAAGGGAAAAAACAAATGTTACCCATGAGATCTAGAAGTGGCTCTTTGAAGTTCTTCTGCAAAGCACAGGATTTCCTGCAGTATGTGTTAAATGATGGTGAGAACATATAAGGTTCTGAAGGTGGTTGCGTCCATCACACGGCACCTTTGCCAGGTTTCTGATTTTTAAACCCTGACCGCACAGTTTGTCAGGAGTCCAGATGGAAACTGGGCAACCTGGCTTAGACTGTGAGCCAAACATGTTGTCACTAGATCCCAAGGGCTCAAATGTACACGCAGCCCAAAGGTTCTTCTTGTATATTAGAAAGCTTTACTGATGTGGGAAAATACTGTGGTTAGGTAAAGTGAGATGGAAAGAAATGTAAACTTATGTCTGAATGGCAATACAGGTAAGGAGTATGTATTATTATTATGTCTTTAAGTATTTGTACAAAGGAGTTTCAATTCAACAAGTCAGATTATGGGTATAATGCATCTTGACCAATGTCATTCTATCATTCCTCCCCTTCTTTCCCACTCCCACCCATACCCTCACGTTTTATGTGATTCTATTTTCACAAACATTAACTATAATGACTGTATTCACTAAGAAAGAAGCATATTTTAATGCTTTTAATAAGCAGTAGACTTCAAGAATCAGGCTCACATAATAATGACAATAAAGAAAATTGTGTCATTTCTTTTTAGATTAAACCTTATTTCTCCATGTCTTAATGAGATCTGAATGATGCAAATAACAACAGAAGCTACCTTTTCCATTTGCCTATTCCACACCCCAGGTTTTTTTTATCTGGCTCACAGTCCTCTACCTTGTCAACAATAGTCCAAGGTATGGATGAGCTGTCTCCTTACAATGATTTCCATTGTGCCATGCTTCTATTGTGCATCACTTCAGCTCAGCAATTAAATTCACAAAGAAAAAACACAAAATGCAGGAAGCCTCCTCAAGTTACCCTGGTTATCTCTTCTCTATCATAGTCATATGTAGCCCCCCAATCCTATAAGTCTACCCTTAGGATCTTTTATCTGTTCTGGTCTTTCCATACCTCTGTTGGGTGGAAAGTTCACTGTTAGGACAATAGGTTCCTAACTTGACTACCTAATTCTATCTTCCTTCCCCTTCCCATACTAGTGCAATAGCAATACCTTTCAAACTCATGTTGATTACACACTCACTGTTTTACACACACACACACACACACACAGAAACCACATTCCATGTGACCTCCAAGGCCAGCCTTCCATCCCGTTTCACTCACTCCACCTTTACTCTGTCCTCTGATTCCTCTTTTCTTGACTTCATACTCCCTCATTCTGACCTTGCTCTCATTCAGCACCAGGTTGTAGGATCTGGCTGTGTTCTGCCACAATGTTCTGTATTGTTGTGACTCCATCTTCCACTGAGAGCATCAAGCAGGGAAAGCTTCCTGACCTCTCCAGGGATAGAAATCTTTTTTTCTCTCTCTATAGGCCTTATCACATTTTACATACTCTCTCAGTAATGCTCTTTCTCCCCTGGTCCTGAAGCACATTTAGAGAAGGAGCTACATAGGTATTTGTTGTCTATTGTGACTCCAGTGCCTGGCTCAGTACTTGGAATGTCATAAAGCTCAGTAAATACAGAATGAATGAATGATCCATAACATTCCTAGAATATTTCCAGGTTAGTCTGAGAGTGCTAACATTCTGTCTGTTCACTTTGGAATGTGAAAAAATGGTTAGATATTAGGCACTTGTTCAGTTATAGGCTGGAAAAACAGAGAGGATCTGGATTAAAGGGAAAGCCACACAGTATGTACACTAGAAAAGATGTCTTTGAAAAGGATGAATCAATGAGCCCTTGAAGGGAGATGGTGAGTGGCGGGCTTCCAATCTTTGAGCACTTTGGGCACAAATGACCAACAAATATGGTTACATTTTAAAAAGATACCCGTAGGGCTGGGGATATGGCCTAGTGGCAAGAGTGCCTGCCTCATATACATGAGGCCCTGGGTTCGATTCCCAAGCACCACATATACAGAAAATGGCCAGAAGTGGCGCTGTGGCTCAAGTGGCAGAGTGCTAGCCTTGAGCAAAAAAAAGAAGCCAGGGACAGTGCTCAGGTCCTGAGTCCAAGCCCCAGGACTGGCCAAAAACAAAAAACAAAAAAAAATAAAAAGATACCCGTAAAAAAAGTACATTAGTGGAGTTGTAACTCAAGTGGTAGAGCACCACTCTTGAGAGGATAGAAGCTCAGCACCCATGACCTGGATTCAAGACCCTCTACAGTCAAAATTAAACAACTAAATAAAGATAAAATATTGGATTTTTAAAAAAATTGAGGAAAATAAACATACTGCAGAACAAAGAACTTAAATTGATTCTCCAGAGTAAATCATGTTAAATAAGAGAAAGGACTACATCAACCATCCCATTTGCCCAAGTTTTCTAGGAATCACTGTAGAGTAAATTATTATCTAGGAATATATCTCACATTTTCCCTCATTGTAAAGATGTCTCTTAAGCTGGGCACTGGTGGCTCACGCTTGTAATTCTAGCTACTTGGGAGGCTGCGATCAGAAGATCGCAAAGCCAGTGCAAAGCCAGCCCAGGCAGGAAAGTCTGTGAGATTCTTATCTACAATTAACCACAAAAACCCAGAAGTGGCGCTGTGGCTCAAGTCTTAGAGTGCTAGCCTTGAGCTGAAGAACTCAGGGACAGTGCCCAAGCCCAAAGTTCAAGCCCCAGGACTGACAAAATAAATACATAAATGAAAGATATATCTTCATCTTTGAGATTTCCATCAGAGATATAAAACCTTCCTGAAAGTTATATTTTAACTTGAGAAATCCTTCTCCCCACACACACAAAGTCTCAAGGTTTCCAGTCTTCTTTCTTTATACTCAAGAGAATAATTTCACAACATTTTGAAATATCAACAATTGAGAAAATGCATTATACTTTTACATTTACAGACAGTGACTTCTTTTCTCTAAGCATTACATTAATTCAGACATGAAATAATTTTATGAGTTAAAGTTTTCCCAATTATGGATTCAAAACCTGTCTTCCTTGAAAAAAGAATGGCATTTTGCCTCCAGATAAATCTATATCCAGTTTCAAAACTGTGAGTCTATCTTGCTGAGATTTTTGTTTGTTTGATCATGTAGGTGTGTATATTGGAAGCTGGTGAAACCATGGCACCAAATGGATGACATTGGATGGATGTCAGAATGTTGATAAGGATTCTCAAAGCTCAGTCTTCATCCTTTCCTCATTCAACATCTTTACGAATAGCTTGGATGAAGATGTAAAAATCATGCCCGTCAAATCTGTAGTTGACACAAAGTTGGGAGATGTAGCTAGTGTTCTGGATAGCAGAATCAGGATTTCCTTGAGCCAACTGTGTGATCTGGCCTCCAAGAATGCTAACATTAATCTAGGTTGTTTTAGGAGATGTGAAATATCTAGATCAAGGGGAGTAATTATTCCACTATAGAGTAGGTTGAACTGACCACATTTGGCCACCACATTTTAAAGCAGGGAATTGACAAATAGGAGGGAATGAAAGCAATGAAGGCATCCAAAATGCATTGCAGGAAGAATGGAAAAGGAATCAGGAAATATTTAGTCTGACGAGGAGAAGACTTGGAGAGTCATGCTAACTGCTTTCAAATATTTGCAGGATTAGACACAGTCTATGTTGCTCCAGAAGGCATAATTTTTAAAACATGAAATTGTGATGATAAAACCCAATGATAGCTCCAATTTGAATACCTCTTTCAAAGCAGGCACAATGGTAGGCTCTTTACAAACTGCATCTCTAATCTTCACAATGACTCGATGGCATAGGTGTCATTGTCTTCATTTGAAGATCCGAAAATGATTCACCAATTACTATCACCATTACCAGGCCATTCTGGGGCCTTCACTCTTTATGGGTCAATGTTTCAAAGATAGATTTGACCTTCTGCCTGAATACATTTATTAGATTGTAGGGATATTCGAAGACATAATAAAGGACTTATAAAGTACTTATCCTCCTGGCCCAGGGGGGAAGTGAAGACTAGGAGCCATCAGTCAGGAATTCCATGAACAGGATTCTTACTTCAGAAGGCCAATGCTGCCAGATGACCTCCACAATGTCTTGTATGGCTAAGATTCCCTCACATGATGCATGGTTTACAATTTGGTTCACATGCTCGCAGATGCTTACTAGTCTGCAATACTTTTGAAAACATGGTTGAGAGTTGGGAGGTTTCTTCTAGTCCTGACCTCCTTTCTCGCTTATGGCCATGCCATAATTGCTCAGTCTCCCCAATCTCAGGAGATTAAAAGGATGAGCTTGGACTACATGGCCCATGATCTTTCCAGCTTCAATAACACACAAACCTCTTCTTCTGTTATATTTTATGAGACACTAAGAAACCAAATATTATGCTGAAACACCCTTTGTACAACTAAAGGATAAGTAAAAATAGGAAAAATAAACAATAAATTTCTTAAAAATATAAACAAGCCTTTTAGCCTATAATTAATGAGTCTATAAACTATAAGGTTTTTTTCTAGAACTGAGACAAAGGAATAGAAAGGGGAACTATTAGGTAGATAGGGATTAAAAATATGGTGGCCATAACATGTGGCTGATAACCTGTGTACTGTCATAGCTTTTATAATTTTGTTGCTGATCCTGGGACTTACACTCAGGGTCTAGGCACTATCTCTGTGCTTCTTTTGATCATGACTAGCACTCTATCACTTAAACCACAGCTCCACTTCCAATTTTTCTGTTGGAAATTTCTGTTCCAAATTTTATTGGAGATAAGAATCTCATGGACTTTCCTGCCCAGGCTGGCTTCAAACCATGATCCTCAGATCTCAGCCTCCTGAGTATCTAAGAATACAGGCATGAGCCACCAGTGCCTGGCTCCATCATGACTTTTTTGTTTTCTATCACCATAATGCCTAGAGCTCCCACTCAAAGCCTTTTCTCCCCATAATACTGTGAGTTCGGGCTCAAATGCTTCTTCTTCTCATAATACCTTGAATACTCACTAAGCAATATAAAGAGCCCACAAGTCATCAAGCAATCAGTGCAAAGCCCAAGGGAGGAGATATGTGAAGAGCCAAATACTATAAAATTGCCTTCCATAAGGACTCCATTGGACACCTTCTGGGTGGAGAGCTACTTTCCTTCATAGAGTTCCTTTCACTTTGAAATAAATTCAGTTTTCCAGAAACACTTTCCTGCCTTTTAATTCCTTAATGAGGAGAGAAAAGAAATCCATTCACCTGTAGGATATCAAAACCCTAAGCTTTTATGGAAGTAACCCTTACAAAAATATGGTTTCCCACCAGACCCAAGGAATCCCAACTCAAGAAGTAAAGCTAACAAATAACTCAGTGTCTCAACCATTTTTGCCTAATGTCTCCCTCTTTGGCTGACATTTTTCACCTTTGATGAGACATTTTTTACCTTTCATGCAATATCTTGTTCTTCATTCCCAGTAGTGCTGGGACATACAGGGTGTGAACAGGATGAGAATCTGGGAGTTATAAGTCTTGATTGCATACTCAGTGAGCTTGGGGTAGAGCAGTAATTGTCTTTCTGCATGCATGGGCTTGGAATACAATATGCAAAAAAACAACTTGTATAAGAATGTACGTCCATGTTCTTAAAAATAACTATAATTTCAGGGTGTGGTAATGAAGGATGAAGGACAGTGGACCACAACTGAAAGTAAAGGTTGGAGCATACAGACAAAATGAGTTGGATTCCCATAAGTTCCCAAAATGTTATCTTCAAATCTATATTTCATCCAACTGCCAAGGTGTGGAGATTTTATGGGTTTCTCCATAAAGAGCCAGGGTCATCCGGACGCGCATTTACAAGTCAAGTTGTGCAATCTTAGAGTTGTCTGCATCTTAATAATGCCTGGGGAAGTTATGAAGACTTTCAGAACTTCCCAGATGTAAATAGCCATGAACTGCATCTAAAAGATGTTCAAGACATCCACAGAATGATGGTGTTCTAACCCTCCAGAAGGGACTGGCCTTTGGGGGAGTGTAGAAAGAACACTAGGGAATTTTGACTCTTCCTTATGGTGCTCTCAAAAGCAGTATAGGTATTTTTTGTATTCTTACTAAAAAAGCCATTCGGTTAGGTGCTGGTGGCTCATGCCTGTAGTCTTTGTTACACAGGAGGCTAATATCTGAGGATCCTGGCTCAAAGCTAGCCATGGAAAAAAATTGTTGAGACTCTTAGTTCCTATTGACCACCAAAACACTAAAAGAGGAGGTATATATCAAGTGGTAGAGCACTAGACTTGAACAAAAGAAGAGCTTGAGGTGAGCAAAGCCCCATTATTGACACAAAAAGAAAAGAGAAGGAAGAAAAAGAGGTAGGCTTTTCCGTAGCTGAAGGTTCAATGAGGACTTAGAAAGTAGGAATGAGGGGGGCACAAAAGCCTTCCAGGGCTGCCCTACTCCTTTTATGACATTTTCCTTAGCCGAGTCACATGGAGAAAAATAGATCACAGAGAAGAAGAAAACATTTCTGGGAGTAAGGTAGGAGAGCACGGGGTTCTGGGAAAATTCCAACCCCGCCCCCCTTTTTGTTTCTTTTGTGAATATATATTTCTTGGGCTTGAACTCAAGGCCTGGGCATTGTCTTTTAGCTTGTTCTTTGAAAGCTGTTGCTCTGCCAAGTTAGCCATAGCTTCACTTCCAGCTTTTGGCTGTACAGTTGTGGCTTAGTGGTAGAAAGAGAGTCTCATGGAGTTTATTGTCCCAGACAGTTTTGAGCTAGGATTCTAAGATCTCAGCCTCCTGAGTAGGTAGGAATACCGGTGTGAGCCACCAGCACTTAGCCTTTTTGTTGAAGTATTTCCTAGTAGAAGTGCCAATGGTGAAATCTATAAAGCCTGCAAGCCTTAAAATGGGCATTACAGCAAGTGACTTGTTACTGCTAGTCTAGATTGGCTCTCAGAATGACAGCCTGCCTGTCACTAACTCAGACCAATGTCATCACCACCCCACTTCATTCCTGGGAGAGCTTGAAGTATATTATTAATTCACTTTAAAATGATTGTCTAATGTCCTGTCTGGAGAGCACATTGCTTACAAAGATGACTTCCATATAACTTGGGGAAGATGATACTGTAGGTGAAGAGCAACTTGCACAGCACTGACTAATCCTCACCTGTCAGAGGCAGAGAGTCTCCCCTCCTCTCCCATCAGAGAGATTCCAGCCCCAAGACTATAGGACACTGAGCCCCAAATCCATCCTCCTCCACACCCAGAATTCTGTCATTCTTCCTAATCTTGGGTTTGAGGCAATGGAGCCCACATTTTCCCTGCATGCATTTTATAGCTATTCATTTAATGCTGTAGTAAAAATAACTCCAGACAATAAATGTCTTCTCAGGTGCCACCCTTGACTGTGAGAAACAGCTTGCCAGTGGCTCTCAAAGGTCCTGCCCTTTCCTGTCAGATTTACAGTGCCTGGGACTATCCAGGGTTTGGATCTCTTCTCTGCTTTTATTGTCTATGTTGCTTCTGCTAAAAGCAGTCAAATGCTGCTATGGTTTGGATATAGTTTGATTGTCCCCCAAAGGCTTATATGTTGACATTTGATACCCATTGCAAGGTATTAAGAGAGTGGAGACTTAGTCTGACTACAGTAATTAGAGGTGGGGCCTCTGAGAGGTGATTAGGACTTAATAAGGTCATCAGGGTGGGGTCACTTGATTGAATCCTGGTGCTTAATAAGAAAAAGGAAGACTAGGGGATTTGTGCATATCACTCCAGTTTCGCAGCATGGCTAGGACTCTCCCAGCCAAGAAGGTTATCGCCACAGGCAGCCCATTGACCTTAGCCTTCCAAAGATATGAGGCGAAGTAAGCCTCTTTTTAAAATATTTCCTTTTAAAATAATTCCTAAGGGTTAAAAGGACAGCACCAACTCTACAGTATTTCAATCACTAGAATTAGAGTTGAGCCAATGTCCGTGATGGATACACCTGCAAATATTAGAAGCTAGTGTTGTGTCACTAAAAAAAAAAAAATGATATGCTTGCACAGGCTTGTCCCTAGAGAGGTGCCCCATTTCTCAAGAATCTGCATATGCTACTAATCCTTTCATAAAGAGGGTCTCCATCAACCATTTCAGCATTATCTGGAAACCTGCCCCTTGTCACACTTTCTCCACTTGCATGAAGAGTTCAGTGTTTTCTGATGATTGTCCTCTGTCACCTTTGCACATAATATTACCTTTTCATAGTCAGTTCATGCCTCGAGACGCAGCTCCTCTGTGGAGCTTTCCCTCCACTTACAGCCTGCATAGCTTTTTCCTGCTGCACACTTCTAATGAAGGGCCCCATTCCCCTGAGAATAGCCAATGCCTATCTTCACCACCCACATTCAGCAGGCTCTCAAACATCCAATTATTTAGGGGATTCATGATTGTGCACAAGTTTATAGCTTCTCTGTGCTTCGGTTTTCTTAGTTGTGAAATAGTGACAACCCTAATCTATAAGGTTTTAGCAAAGATGGAATTAGATACTACACATGCAATCAGTACTTAATTAATTGTCCATTAAATGTTAGTAGCCCTTGCTATAATTTATCCTTCTCTTTGGTTTGTTTGTTTTGCCAGTGTTGGGAGTTCAACTCGGCATCTCATGCTCTTGCTTGGCCCAAGGCAGGCACTTTTCCACCTGACCCATGCCTTTGCTTCTGTCTTTTTGCTAATTAATTGGAGATAAGTCTCCAATTAAAAGTCCAACAGGGACTTTTCTGCTCTGGCTTCAAATCAAGATCCTCAAATCTCATATCTCAACCACCTGAATCATTAGGATTACAGGCATGAGCCACCAGTACTAGCTATTCTCACTACCATTTGCCATCTTACCATTATTACTTACAATGCTAACAGCACTCTAGTGAATGGAGTTAATGAAGTACTTCATTGTCCTTCTCCTTATCCCATATTCCTCTTTGAAACTCTTAGAAAACCTTTCAGTGTTTATTTCTTTTATTGACTTATTTCTTGGCATTACTGAGGTTTGAACCATATCCCCAGTCCCTTTTGTATTTTGGTTATTTTGTTTTCACAGAGAAAGTCTCCTATTTTAACCTTGGCCTGGTGTGTTGATCCTCCTCTCTAGACCTCTCCTATTTCTGGGGTTAGGAATTAACTCTTCTTCTTTCTTTCCTAATAAATCCTGTTCTCTAGACAGTTAATCAATTGATTGATCAACAGCATTTTCTAAAACATAAAATAATGGCAGTATGCTTTTGTTTCCTTTTGACTATAAAGTTAAGATGGAGTAATGATTGTAGCATACACAATATCTTCCAGCCCTGCTGTTCTCTCTTCTGACCTCCACTTATTCATAGAATAGCTCCCTACTGCTTTCCTTTTCAGGTTCCTCTGCCATGCCACTTTCTCAATGTCACCTCTTGATCTCTAGGCACCCTTGCTATATCACCCCTCAGCATGCCCATCTTTTCCTTTGAAGCATAATTCACCAGATGCATTTTAAAATCCTGTGACCTCCAGAAAGAGAGGGCAATCAGTACCTGTCTTGTTTTCCTGTCTTGCTGCTAGCTTGCTCTGAGTCTTTCACAACATGGCCTTTGCCTGAAAGGACACACAGATTAGGATTTCCGAAATGATAAAGGGAGACAGAAGTTGGTCAAGCCTGAGAAACTAGCATAAGGAAATGCTATGTGCTGACTAGAGTCATCATAAGCTCCACAATCTCCTCCAATGGCCTGGGGTCTGGTCCACTCCATCCAGAGTCATTGATGGTAGTGAAGCAAGATGGCCTTCCTAGCAAGTCAGACAGGAAAGGGCAAAGCCAGGCCATTAGAAACACAGGATTGGTTGTGGTCCCTAGGCAGGTGTGGAAAAGATAAACAATTGGCAGCAACAACATTACCAGACTATCCCACCTATAGAGCTTAGGGGAAGAAATTGATCTGGAAAAAAAAATTACAAGAGGGACAGTGAGCATGCTAGGAAGTCTGAGAAGTCACTGAGAGTTCCAGCTAGTAGTGTAAGAGACAAGTGGCCTGTTCTAAAATTACTAAACAAACCTCTCTCCCTTCCTTACCAGAAATTTGTCAGCTAACTAAAAATAAGAGCTCATATAAAACCACTACAGGGATTCTCAGAGGTCTTTTTCTTTAGCATTTCAAAGAGAATCAAATACTTAATGACCAGAAACATAAATGTAGCACTCTCTTGGAACTGCTCATGACATGTTACAGACCTGAGAAGAGACTTCCACCCTTTGGCTTTCCCTTGCTACAGCACCCCACCCCCACCCCCTTCCTTAGTGCCTGGTTTCTTCTGGCCAAAATAGCGAGCAGGAAGGGCCAAGCCTGCTCAGACAAAATTTCTGGAAGACTCCCTTGCCTGAAGCCTTGGTTGGGCATCTACATTCCTGCATATTTGGCACATGATGCTCTTACCATAAACTAGAACTGCTCTCTTCAGTGGGAAGAAAAATATGCTACAAGATAGATTTCCTTCTCCAGAACAATGGAGATAGAGAGAGCCAGAACTTCATGGTGGAACCCATCAGGTGACTCTTGGTGAATAGCCTTGCTATGTAAATTGTTCAATAGCTCATGAATGTAAGTGCTGCTATGCTGGGTTAATGAGTGATGTGAATTCAGCAACTTGTTTCTACTCTGCAAAGTGGTTGTTTTCTCACAGGACAAGGACCTTCCAATTGCCATTTCCTCCAACCAATCTGGAGCGTAGTAACTGGTATTTGCTCAACCTTGGAGCCAAAACCAAACTAAGTAATGCAACAGAGATGTCAATGAGAAGTTTGGTCTTTCATTGTTGATGAAATCTGAAAAGTTAGTACTTTTCTCTGGAACATAACAAATCAGACAGCACTCATTTTATAGTGCAGGAGGTGTTGGTTACAACTTGACATGACAGTCTCCAAAGAAGTTTCTGGAAATTCTGTTTGAATATAAGGACAGATTTAAATTTTTTCTAAAGATTTTCTGGCAGGGATTTCTGGGGTCAAGAAAAAAATGCACTAGAAGTCAATGGGATGGATGGTTTCCATTTTTGTACATGGCTAATAGGTACCTAAATCCCAAATGCTTCCCACTCCTTAATTTCTTCACTCTGGTATAGATTCTTGCATACCTTCTTACTTCTTTATCTCTATCTATCTTTTTTGTGTCTTTTCTTTTTTGGTACTGGGGATTGGACCCAAGACACTGAGCTACATCCCAGCCCTAACTATCTATCTATCTATCTGTCTGTCTATCTATTTTAGAGTCACTTAAATTTTATTTGAACCCTCAGATCAATACTTCTAGTGTTTTTGTAGGTACTAGAGGGCATGCACAGAGCAGGTAAATTCTTGAATCATCTAAATGCACACCTGTTCCCATCTAAGGAACAAATAAACTTCTACCTTCTCCAGTTTTCCTGGCTTTTTTGTTTCATCATGCAGAAGTTCTTGATGTTCTGTCCCAGAGTCTGGACACTAGCTGTTCCCCCAGACAGGAAGTGTTCTTCCTAAATCCTCATAGCTCCCTCCCTCACCTATTTCAGGCATTTCCTCCAATATTACCATCCAACACGGCTCCTAAGAGGCCTGGCCACCAATTGGAAATGGCAGAACATCTTCCTTGATCCTGTTTTCCCTACCCTTAGCCACCCTTTTCCATTCACAGTATCCTCTCTCAAAATCCCCAATTAAATACACCAGAACATGCATTGATCTTTACTCCTAGGAAATACAAAACAGAAAAATACACAAGAAGACTCAATGGTTTCATTTTATTTTTCCAAAAAGGGTCTACTTTATGAGTTTTCTCCCTTGGATCTCTTATTTTTACTGAGATTTGGAGTCAGAGCCTTGTACTTGCTTGGCTTGCTTGTTCATCTAGTACCCTATCATATCAGCCACATTTCTATATTAGTTTATTTTGCCTGTTATTTTGGAGATGGAATCTCACAGACTTATCTGCTTGGGCTGACCTCAACAAATCTTCCCTATCTCAGGATCTTGAATAGCTAGTATTACAGTCATGAGCCACTGGTGTCCAGTTCCATGTTTTTCAAATAGTTCTTTAAATGTTATGAACTTGATCTCCTATATAATTCCCTGCCTTGCTATCATATTCATTTACTTCTGAAATCATATCCTTAATATATTGGTGACACTCTTCAGTGTACCTTTCCCTTTTGAATAATAAATTGATGCTTGAGCACTGGTTGTAGATTCCTCCAAGATGATTTGATAAATAGCTTTTGGGAACTGTCAGGTACTAGACATTATGTTCTTCCTGTGTTCTTGGAAATTCAGACTGTTCTCAGATACCTACCTTTTAACACAAATTTGGGGTATTTACAAAAGAAGCCATTCAGCAATTTGTTCCCCCCTATGAACACCCAAAGTATTTGTTCTGGAAGAAGTCTTTCTCACCCAGTCCTCAAGGTCTGTGATTAAAGACTCTCACCTGTTGCACTAATAAATATGACTGTAGGTTTCAAAGGGGGAATTTGAAGCAATCGGCAAATGAGGCTTGGATAAGCTGGTTCTAGGTATATTCCTGCCTTAAGCAGCTGAAATGATGAGACCATTACTCATCTAACCTTCTACACTTGTGGCTACCTCTTAGTTTGTGATCATTGTGTTTCATGATATCATACAAACCGGACAAAAGTTAATAATTCTTGAGTTCTCTCCATTGTTTCAGTATCCAAATACCCCCTTGACTATTTTTATAAAGTTGTGACATACATTTCTGTCTTTGATTTCTACATTTTTTTCTTTTAATTTTTTTTTCATTTGGAAGGTTTATAAATTTTTGGATTTAACGAATTTGTTTACCTGGCTCTCTCTCTCTCTCTCTCTCTCTCTCTCTCTCTCTATATATATATATATATATACTGACTATATATATAGATAGATTCTTACTGTATATTTATAAATAAACATGCATAAATATATATATGTATAGTGCACATGTATGTATACACATGCATATCATGTATATGTATATTATATACACATGTATGCATATGTATATATATATATATATATATATATATATATACACATACCTATAGGAATTCAAAGGATCCAAAAGATCAGAACCTCAGTTTGGGACTCCATAATACACTTTAACTCTACCCTACCTACCATGACTGATTTTTTTTAATTATCTACTTTTTTGTTTGACTCTATTGATTTTAAAACCTCTAAGGTCAGACCCATCACTAAGTGAACTCACTCTGTATTTACACATACATTCAAAAATCAAGATCTGACTGATAAAAAACAATAGAAGGCAGAGCTAAGACGTGCCCATGTAACCCAGCCCCACCCTGCAAAGATGAGCCTAGACAAGCTTAGCTCCTCTGAACCTAGTTACACACCCTGAAAACAAGGTCTCTCTTTAAGGCCACAGCTTCCTATTTGTCTACATTCCTCCTGGCGAAACAATCAAGCTTGGAATAAGAAGGGCTTTATATGTGAGAGTCACAGGAGGACGAATTTGGCACCTGGTGTTTATGTACCATGAAGCCATCACAGTGCTGAGCTCAAATCTGCTTTCCACTAAAGTTATTGGGCAGGAGGAAAGGAGATACATTTAAAAGCTGCATTTTTCTACACCAGACAACCACGATTTATGGTCTGACTTGCTAAGCAGAAGTGCTAATACCATGAAATCTTTTTTATTTAGGTGTTTTCCCTCAGAAACCTTTCATTCTTGTGTTATGACACCAAGTCTACAAGTCCCTGGTCTCCAGCAGCTAGAACATTCTATACCAGGCTTCCTGGAGTTCATTTTCATGCTATTGTGCTCTATTAACAGCTTCAAGATAGAGCACTTTCTGATTATTCAATAGACTAGGAAACAGTATCTCTAGGCAGACACCAGTAGCTTCATGTCTATAATCTTAGCTATTCACGAGGCTGAAGTTTGAGGATCATTGTTTGAAACAATTCTAGATAGGAAAATCCATGACACTCTTAGCTCCAATTAACCAGAAGAAAAGGCAGAAATGGAGTGGTGGCTCAAGTGCTATATCACTAGCATTGAGAGAGAAAACTAATGGACAGGGTAAAGGACAGTGCTTAGGCCCTGAATTCAAACCTCAGGCCAATTAGAGAGAAACAAAGAAGGAAAAAAGGAAAGAAGGGAAGGAAGGAAAGAAGGAAGGAAGGAAGGAAGGAGAGAAAGAGAGAGGGGGAAGAAGGAAGGAAAGAAGGAAGGAAGGAAGGAAGGAAGGAAGGAAGGAAGGAAGGAAGGAAGGAAAGAAGGAAGGAAGGAAGGAAGGAAGGGAGGGAGGGAGGGAGGGAGGGAGGGAGGGAGGGAGGGAGGGAGGGAGGGAGGGAGGAAGGAAGGGAGGGAGGGAGGGAGGGAGGGAGGGAGAGAAATAAAAAGCAAAAATGGAAGAGAGGAACAATTTCCAAACCTAAAATAGAGATAAGAGCCCAGAGGTCAGGGACCCACAAAAGAACCACACATACACACATACCCCTTACTGGAGCTTTCAGTGAGGTCTCCCAGGGCATCCATCTCTTGTTCCTAGGCTTATCATGTAAGTATGTTTGCTTGTCAGCATGCTTGCTCCACAGATCAATGTATTTTATTCAGTCTTGTGTATACACCTGGTTACTTTAAAGTAAATCCATCATAGGCCCATGTGTAAATAACCAGACTTTTTCTGATGTCTTTTCACAACTATCTTGCCTATCTTTATAAAATAGTTTCCAATTCCTTACAGCTAAATGAAGATTATAAAGTCAATTAGAATTTCAGTACAAATTCCCATCCTAAAGGTTTCCAGCCACTGCTAAAAGTCATGTTCAAGACAAAGATGAACCTTGAAGAATTTGGTTTTCTTTTTTTTTTTAAGTTTTTATTATAAAACTGATGTACAGAGAGGTTACAGTTTCATACGTTAGGCATTGGATACATTTCTTGTACTGTTTGTTACCTTGTCCCTCATACTCCCCTCCCCCCTCCCCCTTTCCCCCCCTGAGGTGTTCAGTTCACTTACACCAAACAGTTTTGCAAGTATTGCTTTTGTTGTTGTTTCTCTTATTTTATCCTTTGTATCTCAATTTTGGTATTCCCTTTGAATTTCCTAATTCTAATACCAGTACACACTGTTTCCCATACACTCAGATAAGATTACAGAGATAGTGTAGATACAATCTCAAGAAGGTGATACACGAACATCATCAATAGTAGAAACTACAGATACGCATGGGATGTTGAAAGTAGTTACAACTGTGATATAACAATCATTTCCATAAAATGGAGTTCATTTTACTTAGCATCATCTTATGTGATCATAAGGGTATAGCTATTGGGCTCTTGTCATCCTCTGCTGTGACTTGCCTAGACCTGTGCTAATTATTCCCAATAAGGGAGATCATAGAGTCCATGTTTCTTTGGGTCTGGCTCACTTCACTTAGTATAATTTTTTCCAAGTCCTTCCATTTCCTTACAAATGGGGCAATGTCATTCTTTCTGATAGAGGTATAAAATTCCATTGTGTATATGTACCACATTTTCCTGATCCATTCGTCTACGGAGGGGCATCTGGGTTGGTTCCAGATTCTCGCTATGACAAATTGCGCTGCAATGAACATTGTTGTGCTGGTGGCTTTACTGTGATTTTGTTTGTGGTTTTTTGGATAAATACTCAAAAGTGGGGTGCTGGGTCATAGGGGAGTTCTACATTTAGCCTTCTGAGGAATCTCCATACTGCTTGCCAGAGTGGCTGGACCAGTTTACATTCCCACCAACAATGAAGTAGGGTTCCCTTTTGGCCACATCCCCTCCAACAATGGTTTTCTTATATTATCTTCACCCCAGCAAAGTACCTTTGTTTGCTAGTCATTTCTGTATTTTACTCAGGACTGACTTCTCTGAATCAACTATCTACATCATCTATCAACTCCATTCTCCTTTACATGGAACAATGACAGTGTTTAAAGATAAAATCCAATCATGCTTAGAGAGACCATCACCAGGAGGCTTGGGGCCTCCTGAATGCTGTATCTTGCATGTTGATCCAGTGATTTCAATATCCTTTTACACCTCCACATTTGATAGAGGTTTAGGAGCATACTTTTAGAGGAAACTTCTTGTTCACATGTGTATAAATATGACACAGTTTAAAATACTAAGATAGCCAAAAGGCTACTAGTGCAGCAAACCTTTGCAGCAGCTGTATAAAACCAATGAGGTGGGGGGGGGGGGGTCAGCAGGGTAAAGGGGGAGAGTGGAGGGCTTATGGTCTTTTATCTTAATTTTTGTGACATAATCCAATTATATCAACTCAGTAATGCCCTATAATTACTAGCACAGATGAATAATGAAAGCTCCCTTGTATTCAAGCTCTCCTCCAAGTCGGCTTCCCTCCACGGCTGACTCATTAATGCTCTAGATTCACATATAGAGCATACCTAGAGCTTGTAGAATGCTCATCCAAATAAAGGGTCCCTCAAAAACCTGCTCAAGAACTCTTGGCCTTCAATAAAAGGCTGTAGCTAATAGCTGACCTGTGAACAGCAGGGCAGTGGAAAAGGATCCAGTCCTATGTCTAGGCTGGATGTCTGTGACCACAGGGTGTTGGCTTCCGGAGTTAGCACACCTTTAAGAGGCAGGGTTTAATGGTTAGGTTTCCACTGTAACGTGAGAAAACAAAAAGGGAGAAGAAAAATAGCAGTGGAAGTTAATGCAATTACTAACACTGGAGAAACTGGAACAGGAAAGGATGGGAAACTAGCCAGATGCTGATCCTAGCTATTCAGGAGTCTGAGATCTGAGGATCAAGGTTTGCAGTCAGCCAGAGCAGGAAAGCCTATGAGATTCTTATCTCCTATAAAGGACCAAAAATCTGAAAATGGAGATGTAGCTCAGGTAGTAACATGTCATTTGTGTGCAAAAACACTAAGAAAGAGAAGGGAAAGCATTTCAAGCTTGAAAGACATATTCTGTTAAGAAAAGTCTAACTACCTGCTCTCAGAACTTTAGTGCTGAAAGATACCAGGGAGAGCCCTGAATCCAACTCTGGTTTGATAGAGAAGGAAACACAATCCAGAGGACTACATCCAATGAAGGTCTCTTAATTCTACATTTAAGGCTCACTTACCAGAAGTAAATTTTGATTTTAGAGTTTTATTTCTGCCAAATGGGAAGAACGGCTTTATCTCATGCTCCTATTTGGATCTCAATATGTTAGAGCAAGGAAATGACTTCATCTCGGGGAAGAGGAGAGAAAAGTGACGTGCAAAGGAGGCAGAAGTTAGAGTAGAGGTCAGCGGATGCCCATGGGCCCTACATCACCACTGGCAGGCTGGAGGAAAAGGAAAGAGCATCTCTTGATGAACACATTGGCCCTGGCCTTTGGGTTTAGTCAATTGGAGTCTCTGATGACAGAAGGCCTGAGGACACTCTTAATTATGCTAGAAAGGCCTTTAAAACCTCCCCAAACCCCAACACAGTAATACTGCTGATGCACAGTCACCAAAGGCAATTTTTCAAAAATGAAACAAACAATAAAAACACACCAAAACAAAAAAAAAGCACCAAAAAAGCTGCTTTTGTGCTGACAGTTACCTCTTAGAATAACTAGACCTATTTATTCCATACAAACTAGGTAATACTCTGATAAAAAGTTTAAACAGAAGAGTGTGGCTGCAGAGACAGGAGGACATATTGCTCTATGGCTGCACATATAGAATGTGTCATACTTAATGCTGAAATCATAAACTATATGGTTTTACCCCTCCAAGCTGCCCATTGTGTGCTTATAAACAGGAACCTGGCAGCAGGTCAGGCTGCAAATTGATTTCCTTTCCCAAATAAAATTTTAAAAAGCAAATAAACAAGGTTATGTTGACTAACGAAACATTACATGCCAGGCTGGGGAGAATTCCTTTCAAATGTATTTTCTTGTGCAAAAGCAACACAAAAGCATCCGTGAAAGGATCTTTTATAAACAATGTGTTTATACAAAAATGCATTACTTGAAAGAAAGAAAAAACTATGGTACATCTCCCATGATGTATTTGGATTACACTTTATGAAATTAATTAGGGGTGGGTGGGAAGAGGGGAGTCCTGCAGTGCCCGAGCATTTCAAAATTAGCTGCGGCCATTTACAAGTAAGATGAAGCTATATTTGTTTAGCTTTTTTTTTGTTGGCACAGGGGCTTGAACTCAGGGTCTGAATGCTGTCACTTAGCTTTGTCCCTCAAGGCTGTATCTTTACCACATAAGCCCCAGGTCCACTTCTAGCTTTTGGCTGGCTAAATAGAGAGAAAAGTCTCATGGACATTCCTGCCAGGACTAGCTTCAAACCATGATCCTCAAATCTCAGCCTCCTGAGTTGCTAAGATTATGGTATGAGCCCCTGGTTCTCAGCTACAGAAATATTTTGACCTCAGTGTTTTTGTAATTTGTCATCAATACCCAAGAAGCCTACATTCAGTATTCTTTTCATGGAGTTAAGGCACTGGGAATGAAAATTAAATCACAACCATCATGCTCAGCAGTACAGGAAGGGCTAGCCAGGCTGACTGACATTAACAGAAATATCTTCTAGAGAGTGGCTGATTCTCTAACAGAGAAGCACAGAGCAGCTGGAAGCAGTTTCAGTAATAGATGTGTAAGAAATTTCACTGGCAATTGCCTACCTCATAGTTCACCACAGAGAATTAATTTCAACTTAGCCCAAGAACTAAAGCCACCCTGTATGAATTGGGGACCCCAGGTCCTTTCCCCCTATGTGGTCTCCCTCCTTTTCCCATCTCCATGAAACTACTCACACGCCTGATGGCACTCTGGTGCCCAAAATCCTAGATGCGTGACACGCAACCAGAAAGGCACAGTCAAGACCGTCTGTGACAGTCACATGAGGACCAAGGATATTTTGGATGCTGTTTTGATGGTGCATCTTTTCCTTTTACACTTACTCTCATCGGGGGAGGGGGACAGACATTGTGTATCAGTAATCAGGCACACCAGAAGGAACATTTCCAAGAACTCAGAGTAGCCCTGATCATAACAAAAAGTTAATATTTCTCCCCATTTAGGATCTGCAGTTCAACTTCAATATGTGAGTAAACTAGCCAGTTAGAAATAAAGAGCAACATGCTCAGAAGTACAAGAGGTCTACAGACCCTAAGGAGATCAGCATGGCAGGTGTGAAATAGTGTCTGAGAAAAGCTCCCTCCCTCTGCCACTCCGGACTCACCAAGCAATCCTGCTCAAGTGTCCCCACTATTCGGAGCTCTCTTCTCTCCACTTTTAAATACACAGCAAACACTGGCAGTCTGATGGCTGTGGTGATTAATGAGGTAACATTTGTAAAATGCTAAGAGCTTTCCAGCTCATATGCTCAAATGCAAATGCTTTAGACAGAATGCTCTGGGTAACGGTTAAAGAAAGGGTTAGTCACCAATTGGCTGAGAACACAAACTCACTCGGGAAGGAATTGCGGAGGGTGTGTTTTGTGGAAGGATTTGGCCATGAAGTGGGTGAGCATTAGGGGAAGAGAAGCAAGGGGAAGGAAGTTTTCTGGGCTTGCAAAATTTGAAACATGAATTATTTCGCATTTAAAAGAGACCATTTTTTTTGAGCCAGTCATGAGGCTTGAACTCAGTGCTTGAGTGTTCTCTCTTAGTGTCTTCTTTTGCTCAAGGCTGGCACTCTACTACTTGAGTCACAGTTCCATATCAGGATTTGTGGTGGTTAACTAGAGAAAAGAGTCTCACAGACTGCTCTGCCAAGGCCAGCTTTGAACCATGATCCTCAGATCTCAGCCTCCTGGTAGCTAGGGGTATATGCCAATAGCACTTGGCCATTACCTTTTTTTAAAACATTGCACCCTTTTGACCATCTCAAAGAAAATTTAATTACCCCAAATCTTTCATCTTTTTACCTACAATCCTATAGAGTGGTGTGGTACACCAGCATTTGAGTAAACAATACAGAAGCTTATGTTCTTATCCCAAGGAAAGAATGCAGCAAGATCTGGAGAAGCAACCAAGTGCTGCCTATGAACAGGTGAACATCATATACAAATTTTGACCATCAACTTCACTTCCCCGTTTTATGAGAAAGGGAAAGAAACAAATTAATTCTTGATATATTTTATAACAGATGTGCTTTAGAGCAAAAATCCCCATCAAGTATTCAAAACATAATAACCCAGAAAGCTTGTTGGTGTTCCTAGGTACATTATGGAATTGTGAAAGCCTTCAGCTGCTTTGTCTTTATCTGACTTGAAGCTGGAGCCTCAGGGTGATACTCTAACTGCTGCTTTAGATTATAAACTCTTAACAGCCCCTGGCTTGAGGGCACTGTGTTTATTGATGCTATGTAAGCAATTTACAGTCCCTTAATAGCAGCATTCACCACAATGTTACAGTGTTGAACTTGTTAAATTATATTTAGAGCTTCAGGGAAAATTACCTCATTGGCTTCACTGGCATGCTTATTGATATCAGGCAGGAGTTATGGCAACATCTACCTTATTGTGGACATCCACAAAAGTATTTTACAGGCTGGGGTTGAAGGTAGATTGCAAAGTTTGAGCAAAGTTGAGGAAGTAAGGGGCTGATCAGAGAGACAGGCAAAGGGGTTGTAGGGGAAGAAGTGAGGGAAGAGACCAGAGACGAGAAGTGTCACCATCTCAGAATGTTGCTCTTAAACAAGAAAGCAAAGCAAGTGCCTAGGATGTCCATTTTTAGTCCAATTGTCTCTTGACCACCTCCACAACCCTACAGCCACTATTTTGTTCCTATTCTCACTGATCACTAGGAAAATATCCTGGAACTAGGGATCTGGGACAGCATTGACCTCCAGCTATGATAGCCACTCATCCAATGTGCCCATTATGGAGGACTCAGAGATTCCAAAGGAAGAAATGGGAATGTTAATGAGAAGATGGAGGAGGAGGAGGAGGAGGAGGAGAAGGAGGAGGAGGAGGGGGAGGAGGAGGAGGGGGAGGAGGAGGAGGAAGGGGAGGAGGAGGGGGAGGAGGAGGGGGAGGAGGAGGAGGAAAAGCAATAGCAGCAACTAGATAAAGAAAAGGGAAGGGAAGAAGAAGATTGGAGGAGGGGAGAGAAGGAAGGAAAGAAGGAGAGAATCAGTAAGAGAGGGAAGAGTGAGAGAAGGTAAAGGGAGAGGATACTCTATAGGGAGAGGAAGTGAAGGTGAATGAGGACAAGCAGGAGGCAAAGCAGCAGCAACTAGATAAGAAGAGGGAAGGGACAAAAAATAGGATTTGAGGAGGGGAGAGAAGGAAAGAGGAATAGGAGGAGGAGGGGAGGGGAAAAGTAAAACAAGGAGCCAGGAGAGAAAGAGAAGGTAGATAGAGGAAGAAGACAGAGAAAGAGGAGGAGGAGAAATAAGCGGAAGAGGATGCTTAGATGGCAGTAAGAACTCTATCTTTATTAGAATAAAGAGAGACATAAAGTAAGGATAAAATATCTTTGAGTCTGAAGCTTAGTGATGTCATGAGACTTCTTCCGGAAAGCAGCCAAAGGCCAAGGTATTAACAGTCCACTGAGGCGGAGAGGGAGCAGGCATGTAAAAGCCATCAAGTGGCTGATGTGCTCTGGGGTCTTAGTTCAGGTGACATCACCTGACTCACACACAGCTGAAGGTTTGAAGCAAAGCATTTGAGATGGCTAATGTCGAAGCAGGTAAGCACCATGAGAAAACTGCCTCCCATGCACCAGGTTTCTCATAGGCAGGGTGGTTCATGGTAATTACCAACCAAAATGAAACAGGAAGCCAAAAACCAACAGATGTCCCATAAATGACGTAGCTCCCCAGATCTTTTAGCTAATATGATGGCTAATAAGGAGTTAGGGAGGAAAACAGCAGGTTTGTGTGTATTTCCAAAGGTAGAGAATCAGAGGAGGGGAAAAAATATTTCATCTTAAGCATAGTCTTCTATGAATAGCAGTTCAGGGTGTTGACCCTAAATCTCAAAATATGATTTGCAAAACAAAGAAACAAACAAAATGGAAGTTTGTCTTAGGTAGATATCAAGAATTCTTGCTTTTCTAAGAGTTAACACACTAATGACTAACATTTAATGCCTAGGGTTATAGCCCCCAAATGTCATGCATAGGTGCCCAAGGGTACTGCACTGAAGTTACAGGGATGTCACAGGATATTTTACTGTTTTATTTTGTTTTGCTTTGCTTTTACTTCATTATTACTTTTTCATCTCATTGTACTTCATTTCATTATGCCAGTACTGGAGTTTGATCTCAGGGCTGCTTGCTAGGCTATCACTGGAACCACACTTAGAGTCTTTTTTGCTTTATTTATGAGATAAGGTTTTACCTTTACCAAGCAGGATCTTAACTACAAGTCTCTTATTTACATTTCCCACCATAGCTGGGATGACAAAAGTATACCACCATATTTAGCTTTATCTGTTGAGATAGAGGGAGTAGATCTTAAAACTTTTTGCCCAAGCTGGCTCAGAATCACAATTTTCTCAATTTGAGCATCCATAGTGGCTAGAATTATATACATGAGCCACTACACCTGGCTTGACATTTAAAATTTTGAGGGATATAACAATATTTGCCATCTGTGCAAAGTCAGGGTTGTTAGCATTTCAACAATTACATCATACTTACATGCATTTAAGTCAAATTCAATTCTAATTAATTTATAGCACATCTTCACAAAGCTGGATTTTTGCAAGTTGCTATATGATAAAAATATACACCATACAAAAACAAATGTGGAAAGATAACAGGACTTTTCTCCAATCTGAATCGCATGTTTGGGAAGATGTGCAAAGCCCACGTATCTCACTAGGAAGCAATTATGGTTAAGAATGAAATAAAAACATTGCTTTTCTTCTTTTAATATTGGTGTATTATTTACTTCAAATTACTACTAAGAGGTATGTTTGTACTCAGATGTTTGGACCTATCTTCTTTTGGTCTAGGCATGCTAGGAAAAAAGATATTAAAATATTGAGCTTGATGATTGGAACTGAAGAAGTTTGAGAAGCTCTGACCTAGAGGAAACAGTTAGAGAAAAGTATTCAGAGTGAGACTTAAGAAAGTCATTTAAGATGGGCATAACCTAGGTTAATTATCCCCCACGAGAGCTGATCATGTGGCCACAAGAAGAATCTGCTATTTTGCACAGGCTAGTAGAGGTGCATATGGTCTGGAAATTTACTGAAGTACATCCTGAGGATTTCTATGCTTTGAATTTTGGAAAGTTCCCAACACATCTATGACCTACAGCCAAATATTTCTGCATGCTGAACTTACTCCACATCTATCTGGCCCCACCAATGCTCTAGCACCTCATTATTTTACTATGACTATTCTGTACTTTCAGGGTGATATCCTGAGTGTCATCTGTCCCTGTCATCGATCACTGACCATTTACTGGATTAGTGTGAGGTAGTTTAGCACTTCTTTAGAGACATTGCACACAAACCACAGAGCTGAAGTCTTTTGGAATTCACTGAAGTTGTCATCCAGCACCACAAAAGAGTATCATGATGTTGATTTCAAAGTACATGAGACACAAAGTTAAAGGGTTCAATGAAGATGAAAGATAGCTAGAGAAGATAGAGCTGAAATTTCAAAAGGAACGTTCAGGTTGGTCCAATGATGAATGAATGTTTCCCCTTAGAAAAAAAGACCCAAAGAATACCATTAAATATATGAGGCAGCTCCGCATAGTTTAAATGGAAGTTGGTGGCAAAGAATGGAATTTAAATGTTTGTCCAGTCATAAAACTGTTCCAACTAGAGCTGGGCAGCAGTAGCTCACACCTATAATCCTAGCCATACAGAACACTGAGATGTGAGGACCATGGCTAGAAGCCAATCAGGGCAGGGAATTCTGTCAGACTTTTATCTCCAAATAACCAGCAAAAAGCAGAAGGTAGGGAGCTGTGGTTCAAGTGACAGAGTGACAGCCTTGAGTGATATTGAAGTGATCGATATTGAAGAGGAAAGCCATTGATCCAGCTAAAATTTCAATCTGTATATGGCACAACAATGGCAATCAGTTGTTTGCTCAGACAAAATTTAGACATTCCTGTGAAGTTATCAGTAGACTCTGAGTATAGCAGATTGCATTCTGTACTGTAAGGGATGGACCTCAACTAATTGTTGGAGGGAAATGTAACAAAACTGAGGTTTCCCGAACAATCAATTCTGTCTCAAGACCACAAAATGAAAACACTGCCTGCATTTCCAAGTTTCTGTCATACAGGCTTAGGATTTAAGAATGTAATATCACCTCATATCTCAATTTCTATATTACATGTATTTGCCAGTCTCTTGCCCTTTGTTTCTCTATATTTAATATATATACATATAATTATGCAGATATACATGTAGTTATATCTCCTATTGCATCATTTTTTTTTTTTTTTTTTTTTTTGGCCAGTCCTGGGCCTTGGACTCAGGGCCTGAGCACTGTCCCTGGCTTCTTCCCGCTCAAGGCTAGCACTCTGCCACTTGAGCCACAGCGCCGCTTCTGGCCGTTTTCTGTATATGTGGTGCTGGGGAATTGAACCTAGGGCCTCGTGTATCCGAGGCAGGCACTCTTGCCACTAGGCTATATCCCCAGCCCGATATTGCATCATTTTTTAAGAACTCTGACTAACTTAAGATGAAAGAAGGGTGATTGTTGACTGGCATGGTCTGAAAGACAAGAAATGTACTCACTGCCTTACATATGTAACTGTAAGTCTCTGTACATCACCTTGACAATAGAATTGAATTTTAAAAAAGAAATTAAGTACACATAGACTATGTATTCTTCTATCCCTACACAGATACATGCAGTAATGATGAACATTACAAGGTATCATGTAATATTTATGGGGTCCAGGGAAAGAATAAAAATGGAAGCTTACATTGCACATGACTGAATAACAACTATGTTTTACCTCCAACTCTGACAAATGTTATATAAATAATATATTTATATATAAACATATTTAAATAATATACTTGATATACATTTATATATTTATGCTATATAAATAAATTACATATATTTATATTTTATAGAATATATATTTATATTGAATACATACACATATATTTATATATAAATATAATTTATTAATAGTATATATAAATATGTATATTTATATCATCACAGTAGTCTGGATAGCTAGGTTTGATTTAGCAATTCTTAGTTCCTTCAGTCTGCTTCTAGTCTCTAGTAATAAAACAAAGTGTACTATATCCATACAAGAGAATATTACTGAACCATTAAAAGGAATAAAATTCTGAGACATGCTCTAATGTGAATGAGGTTTGATAACATGTTCAATGAAAGTCAGAGCAAATCTCATATGGTTGGACTGCACTTAGAGAAAATATCCAGAATAAGCAAAATCACACAGACAGATACTAGATAAGGGTAGCCTTGGACCGAGGGACAGGGGATGAGAAGCCATGCCTAGTGGGTGACGAAAATGTTTTGCCTTGCCTGTGGTAATAAAATAAAATGAGAAGATTCCCAACCCCTGCTGTGTGGCACTTAGAAACCTACAGCAATGATAAAGCCTTCAAATGCTACAAGAAAAAGCAGCAGCAATTTTTCTTGGTTTCTATGCTGGAGATGACATATAATTCTCTCACATATTCAGATGGCTATCATTTGTTTTAAATTAGTGCTGGCATTTATTGGAAGCATTGTTTCTTTTTTCCCCTTGTTTGTCACAGTTTAAAGTTATCAGCTTTTTTCCTAAATTGTTGGCTAATCCACAAGTGATAGCACATCACTATTTAATTTACACACACACACACACACACTGTGTTTTACAAGGACACATGTAGATTTTGGAACTTACAATAAACATATTACAAAAAAATGCCTGTGGAAGGAGGGAGAGGGATGAGAACTGAAGGGGAGGGGCAGCAGGGGAGGGAAAATAAAGCAAAGGAAAGGGTGCTCTCAGAGTGGGATGACAATGTGCTCTGCCCGGAGAAGTCAGTTTCTATTGTTGGCTAATTCAACACTCCACAATAACACTCATAACACTCATAACAATAAAGAAAGCAAAAATGAACATGCATATTCAACTTTAGGCCTCAGCCCTTTGTCGTCATGTTTCTTTTTCGGATAGGGTCCTGTGCTTTTGTCCAGCCTGGCCTCAGATCACAATCCTCCTACTTTCATCTGCAGAGCAGCTCGAAGTACAGATGTACACTACAATGCCAGACAAAAATGTATTGTTTCTTAGAAAAGCAGCAGCCATAGATGATTTGCATTTCTGAAAATAACCCAGACAATAATACAATACATATGGATTGGAATGCTTAGCTCAGGAGAAGAGAGATACAGCTGAGCTTCCCTTGCAAGGGCTAAGAAGCTGCCTATAGAATAAGTAAGAGCCTAGTGAACAGCATTATACAAATCACTCATCCAGAGACATATTAGTAGAGGCATAATTCACCATCCCTGAGGTCCTCAAAGAACTACCAAATTGGGTAGAGAAAGGAGGTGGGCAGAGAGGTAAAGGAATATATACCATTATGCTTTTTCTGCTTTGTTTTGGTCTGGTCTTTGGAACAGGTTATGGTAACAAAGTGGACGTCTTAAATTTCATGTTTTAGAAAATTTTTGAACAAATGGAAACTAACATTTATTTATTGTGATCATACTGGGACTCAAACTCAGGGCTTGGGTGCTATCCCTTAGCTTTTCTGCTCAGAGCTGTCACTCTACTACTTGAGCCACACCTTTACTTTTGGCATTTTGATGGCTTACTAAAGATTAAAAAAAAAAAATCTCACAGACATTCCTGCCTGCATTAGCTTCTGACCTTGCTCCTCAGATCGCAGCTTTCTGAGTAGTTAGGATTACAGGCATGAGCCACTAGCACTGGGCTGAAAACTGCTAACTTGAAGAGCATTCTCTCCAGGGCTGTAACACAGTAGTTTCTTAGTATCTGTAGGTATACAGTTCAAAGGAAACTGCCATTGTGGAAAACCTGAAAATGGTCAGGATGCATAGAGTTTGGTGCTGCCCTGCAGATGTTTGATTCATTTTCCCCATAATGTCAGCCAACTTTACTGAAGTCATGCTGCCTTTTCCACAGATATAAAATATTTACTTTATCACTTATATAAAGCATATTCACTTTAAACTTGCTTTGGAGCACTGTTTCCTTTTGGCAAGCAGAGTTTCACAAAATTAAGGAAGAGGAACGCTAAGCCGATTATACAGTGACTCAAATATGACAAAGCAGGACTGAGAACTTATCCACACCAATGGGGTGATGCATTCTGTATCAGAATGTATGCACAGGAATTTCAGATTTTTTTGATATATCTACTTAGATATTACTGCCTGTAATATATGCCAATAAAGTTGGTTTACTGTATTGATCTAGGCAGTTTTAAAATTCAAAGTACTGCTTCACAATGAACAAATGCTGTTCCTGCCACCATCAATTCTGGTTTGTTTTGTTTTGTACTGGAACTCGAATTCAGGGCCTGAGAGCTGTCTCTTATCTTTTTTGCTCCACTTGCACTACAGCTCCCAGCTCTGCTTCCTTGTCTTTTTTATGGTTAATTGGAGATAAGAGTCTCACAGGTTTTCCTGGCTGGACTGGCTCCAAATCATGATCCTCAGATCTCAGACTCCTAGAATTACAGGCATGAGCCCCCAGTGCTGAGCCATTAATTCTTTTTCTTCCTCTTTCCCTTCTGACCCCTTCCGGCTCCTGGGGAGGGGCTGACACTGCCCATCTACAGCATCATGCTCATTTGTCTGCTCCTCTTCACCCCTGCAGGGGAGTTCACCATACAGCCGCTCTCAGATCCCTGCTATCTCTTCCTGCCGCCATACACAGCACATTAATGGATCTATCTGCTTTGTCTCCTGTACTCCCCATTTCCAGCTTCCTGTTCTGTAAATGCAAGACAGTATCTTCTAAAGGCATGAGGTGCTTCACAAATGACAGTCCAGACTGCACAGAACTGCACAGGGGCGAGAACTATCTTCTATATCTCTTCAAAATATGCCATTTATTTGCTCATCCCTGGCCTCCAGAGAAACTTGTCTCCCCAAGAAAGTACATTGCTACCTGGTTTTATGTTTGTGTTTAAGTGATTTGGTTTTTGAACAAAATACAAGGCAGTATGCTTGTATCCTTCCCACTGAAGTTTCTGTGTTTTACAGAGCCTACATAATTCCTCCCAGAAAGTCTATTAGAACAATAGTGAAATTAAAATGTCATATGTAGGGCTGGAAATGTGGCTTAACGGTAGCATGTTTGCTTAGCATGCATGAAGCCCTGGGTTCGATTCCTCAGCACCACATAAACAGAAAAAGCCAGAAGTGGCACTGTAGCTCAAGTGGTAGAGTGCTAGCCTAGAGCAAATAACGCAGCCAGAGATAGTGCTCAGGCCCTGTGTTCAAGCCCCAGGACTGGAAAAAAAAGAAAAGGTCATCTGTAGCAGGAAGTCTGCACTGGCTGGTTGTGCATACTAGTGTGCTTTTTTGAAATTTACTTTGGGACATAGGCCCGAATGTGCAGACCTTGCCACTAAGTTCAGTGATTCATTGACAGCTTTGTAGAGCCAGCACCCCAACATAGCATCCACAGTTCACATATCTCTGAATTAACTAGGCATGTGTCAGGCTATGACAGAAAAAGTACAAATAATGTGTAACTATAAAGCAGGAACAGCTCCAACAAGTCACATTTCAAAGTCTACTTCATTGCATTAGAAACCTACAATCTAGAAGACAATGATAAAAACTAATCTATAGGAAGACAATAGCCATTCAAACTCCAGCCCCTTCCAACCAGTTACTTCATCAGCTACAGACTGTGAAAAACCTCGGAAATACTATTAAAAAAATTCAACTTATCAAGCCAAGAATTAATCCTCCCCATTTAACAATCCCAGCACTCCCATGAGGTCTCCCTGTTTCAGATGAGAAAACAGCTCGGTTGGGCCAAGTAGCTTAGTGAATATCATATTATATGACCAATTTCTAGGAATCTAGTCTAAGGCTCTCACTTTATGTGTGGAGTCCCCCAGTCTTAAAGGATTATGACATTGCAATAACATTTTCATAATACCTACACTTTTATATATTAAACCCAGAATACAGGAAACAACATTCAGAACAATACAGGAAATATTCAGAACAATAAAACAACATTCGTGAACTGGTCCCTTCAACCCAAGTATCTTTAAATCACACAATTTTATGACTTAAAATCATATTTGGAAAAACATGCTTTTAAATGGTTGACATGGTTATGTGAGAGCTACAAAATATGATGGGAAGTTACTTGTAATAATATAGAAAGACATCTAAGATATATAATTAAATATTTTCAAAAGACAGGAGGCAGATAATCACATATAGATACCTAGATAAGGAGAGGTAGATAGATAAAAGGATAGACAGGCAAACATAAATACACAACATTTCATCTTCAGTGCTATAAATTATGACATATGAATAAAATAATTAGGAATGATATAAAAGATACGATTAATAGGAATTCTCTGTGGGGAAAGATCCATTTGGAAGAAGAAAAAAAAGGTTCCTTTTCACTTTTTGTTACCTGAACTATCTGAAAATTCTTAATGTGCACACAATGCTTTGATTCTTAAAGCACATGCACACACACACACACACACACACACACACACACACACGAACCAACACACTGAGCACAGGTGCCTCATACCTATAATCCTTGCTACTGAAGAGGCTATAATCTGAGAATCATGGTTCAAGGCTAGCTTAATCAAGAAACTCTAGAAGACTCTTCAATTAACCAGCAAAAAAAGTCAGAATAGAGCTGTGGCTCAAGTGGTAGAGCTCCAGCCTTGAGCAAATGAGCCAAAAGAGAGCGAGCCCTCAGACCCTGAGTTCAAGCTCCAGTATTGGCACAAAGAAAGAAAGAAAAAAAAAAACATCCGACAGACATTTGTTTCACTTAACACAGATGGCTAATTTTCAGATGTTCAAGTGGAGAGAAGAAAGGCAAGCAGTTAAGTTTTTATTAGGCTAACAGAATGATGCATAAGAACACACTCTATGAACTTCAAGCAGGATAAATATAAGATAGTCATGATGAACTCCAATATATGGAAACAAGAGGTTCTTATGTCCTGTATGTAGTTTTTTTTCATTTCTCTTAGTTTTCTGTACCTGTGTCATATATAAGATTATTCTATATGTGGAAGGGACAGGGAATCAAAGAAACAGCAGGACAAAGGATGAACCAATGCAACATTGATACTCACTTGACATTATGTTGGATAGGAACCTTACAACTTGTGGGGAGGGGAACATGGAGGGGTAAGTGGAGATAATGAGGGATGGGGTAACAATAATTAAAAACAAATGTATTCATTTCCTTATATAATTGTAACCCCCTGCTCATCACCTTTTCAATAAAAATAAAACTAAAAAAAAACGATAGTCATGATGACAGTGAATAGGATAATTATGATGATGAAAAAAGTAATAGTCAAAAAACTGGAAAGAAAGAGAACAAAGATCCCAAACTGTGAAAGCTCTGAAGGCCACCATGAGCTGGAAACAGCCAGATGGCATCAGTTGATTTGTTTTTAACAGGATTTAACATTAAGAAGCGTACCCCCAAAATGTATACCCAGTAAATTAAGGCTGTAATTCCATCTTGGTGTTATGGTGACATGAAAATCCACTCAAGCCTTTCTGGGAGGGTTTATGAAGTTATCCAAGCCCCTTGATGGAATTACAACCTATTATGCACAGCTGGAGGGTCATTACTCCTTATCTTAACAGCAGTTAAAAGCACAGTGGCACCAAAGGGCACTAAAATACCAACTCCCTATTAGTGAGCAGCAGGGAGGTAGACACGAATGGGGCAGGCTCCAGCGCATGTGCACACACAGGCTTGTGTGCTAGTGTCCCTCGGCTTCACTCATTATCCATCTAGGATGTGAAGGGCTGTTTTCTCCCCCTGGTCTCTTTCATAGATTTAGCAGAATTGCTCACAGACAGCACAGGGTCTGAAACAGACAGTCTTTTGCCATCTTTTGCACAGAAAGGAGTTTTGACATTCAATCAATTTTTCCTCTGCCCCCTAAAAAGGAATGATGGAAAGGACAAAAATGATTTATGACATTTAAAACTGAGGACCACAAATGCTGATGAGCACAGGGTTGGAATCCAGTTCCATCATCCGCAAACTGTTCCTTTGGTCAACCTCCTTTCCCTTTCTGGCTCATAATTGCCTACAGAGGGGAAATGATCATAGAAGTTATTCCTCTGATTCAAGTGACATACTTAGCATAAAGTCTGAATACAATGGAAGCCCTCATCAAGGGTTAGCTGCTATTACAGTATTAGCAGCATTATTCTTCCCCATAGTTAGAGATAGATATGCATATCTGAAAACATAGGGCACAACTATCAAGAGCTGCTGGGAAGATGAATTAATTTAGAATTATGAATCCATAGTGATAGGAGAACTAGAAGAAATAGCCAACCCTAACCTCCAAATGTAACACAAAGGAGAACAACAGTGACCTTTGTAACTTCATTAGAAGCTTCTGGAACAAAGCAGTCGGTAACTACAAACTTGGATAAAGGGGAAGGAACAGAAAAATACTTTCAGCATCTTCTTTAATTTAAATGTAGGAATATGTGCTGATTGCTGGGTGGTTTATAGACCTGTATTTATCCTAGTTACTCAGGAGGCTGAGATCTGGAATATTACACTTCAAACCTAACCTAGACAGGAAACTTCACTAGACTCCACCTGCAAAATCACAAACAAAAAAGGGTTGAAAGTCAGGTGCCAGTGGCTCACATCTATAATCCTAGCTACTCAGGAGGCTGAGATCAGAGGATTACTATTCAAAGCCAGCCCAGGCAGGAAAGTACGTGAGATTCCTATCACCAATTAACTACCAGAAAACCAGAAGTGGAGCTGTAGCTCAAAGTGGTAGAGCACTGTAGCTCAAAGTGGTAGAGTACTAGTCTTGAACAGGAAAGCTCAGAGACAGTGCTGGGGCCGGGGGCGCTGAAGGTGTGACTAAATTGGTAAGGTGCCAGATGAGCATGCAAGCCCAGGGAGCAAAAGTAACAACAATAAAAATAGTTTGAACACACACACAAACACAATTGCCAATCTTCTGCCTCAGGAACTTTTCTCTGAGTGTGGTCTGATGGTTGAGTTCTGTATGCTCCTTTTTGTGTTAGCCACTCCACTGTATAGTTGGCATATCTATTTGTGATTACACTTATAATAGAGCTTGAATTCAGGGCCCAAATGCTTTTGTGCCTTAGACTTTGTGCTGAAGATTGGCTTTCTGCCACTTGAGCCACAGCTTTACGTCTGGCCTTTTGGTGGCTGGCTGACTTCAAACCATGATCCTCTAGTCTCAGCCTCGGGTTTGGCAATATAGTGATGTTTTCAGGACATTGAAAGACAGGTGACTGCCAGCTTACAAGGTGTCTGGACATGGGGAGGTAGGTTTAAAAGAAAGCATTAAGAGCATCAGTTGATCCAGTAATTGGGCTCAGTGGGAGTTCATAAAGAAGTCTCCTATTGGTTCTTCGTTATTACATATTGAGACCCTTATATAAATAATTTTTCTCAGTGTTAAGGAATCAAACCAAGGGCCTTGCACACCATGTTGGCAAGTATTCTAACAATGAGCTCCATTGCCAGTCACCCTCCATCAAGATACTCCTTAGCATTATTCAAAGGGAGAAGTAGCTTCTTGTGGATAGTTCTAAACCATACTACACTATCCTGTTCAGAAATCTCTTTTACCCTCAATATCAAAAGTTAAGATCAATGAGGAAGACAGATGAGCACCAGTTGGTAAACAGACAAAAGAGTGGTGAGTGAGTGTGTGTGTGTGTGTGTGTGTGTGTGTGTGTGTGTGTGTTAGCCAATACTGGGACTTGAACTCAGGAAGGCTGGCTGATACCACTTGAGCTATACCTCTACTTGCTGGATAATTGGAGATGAGAATCTCATGGACTTTGGTCAGGTCTGGCTCTGAACCACCATCCTCAGATCTCAGCCTCTTGAGTAGTTAGAATTTCAGGCATGAGCCATCAGGGCCTGGCAAAAGGATGGCTTTTAATATAAACACAGACTTTGGTGACATGAGCTGATGGCATTACTGCTAGAGCCTAACAACAATTATCTAATTAGATGGTATGGGAGAATTCACTGGGATGTGTGGTAAGATGTGGGCAGAGGCAGCCTGAGGCAAAACAGGAAACTTCCTCCATGATCAAATGCCTGCCTTAGACTGCAGGGCCTAGCACTTCCAAATGCAGGCAGCCATTGTTTCTCTGTCTTCCCCCTTCTCACTGTTCCCTAATTTCAACCAAAACATGTTCTTGGGAGACAATCTAATAAACCCATTTGCCCACAGAATGACAATTAATGAGATTCAGTGATGTTTTCCCATGATATTACATATTTAGAACCAATAAATAAAGTTTTAAAAGGTAGCATGCTAAAAGAATAGAGTTTAAATTGTGGCATGCTGTTACATCTAAGGAAATTTAGAATACTCAAAATTTCTACTACTTTCTTTGAAATCATATGAGGCAAGAGGCCAGGTGTGCCAAACTTAAAAATTGATGGAGAAACACACCAATGTAGTTTTGGAAATGCCCTTTCTAATATATGATCAAGTCTTCAATGTTCCTTGAAAATATAAACTGGTCTCTCAAGACTTTAGGCTTGATGTCAAATATCTCTGAACGACCCCAACCTTACACGTGTGCCATGCATCCTTGGAGACAGCCATAACAATTTATGCTTAATGAATGGGAAAGAATGTCCATTTCATTTGCTTTACGACTTGGTTGATGGTGGGCTGGTAACCAAAAATGTCTGTGCTTATTTTCAGAACCGATCCCATGACAGCCCATCAACTACCATTTACTAAGTTCCCACAAGATTTTGTCTTATGGAGGATGTTAAGGGCTGAGAAAGCTGGGCTTATTTTCAACTCTTGAGGACTCTGCCTTTAATCAGACAGAAATGGAATGACTGGGATTAAGCCAATCTTCAAACTAGAGAACAGTTCATTCTCTGGCTTAAAAGCTGTAAAAATCCATAGAGAACATGAGACAAAGATGTCATCCACAACAACATTTTGTAGTATGGAATAGAAATAGGAGCTAGGACTCTGGATGTGAACTCTGAGAATAGGTGTTTGATAGTATAGTGAGAGTTTCATTCATTCAAATTCCTTACCTACTTGGTGCCTTAATTTCCACCCAGGAATGTTAGTACCTTCTTCTTAGAAATACTGTAAGACTTAGGTAATGTTGAAGGCACATGTTTCCTAGCATAGCAGCAAGTGAGAGCAGACGGGCAAGGTGGGCTAACACAAGGCAGTGAATGTACATAGTATACCCAATAAGAGAATGAATAACAGTCTCAGTTAACACATTACATAATTAATAATAGCTAGTGTTTACTGAGTAATTACTAAATGCTGTTCTACAAACATAATGTATTATCAAATTTAATGCCCACAAGAGCTAATTGTGTAAATCACTGCTTTACTCTCCATTTCCCACAAAAGAATGTGAGGTACAGTGATGAAGCAACCAGTTACATGCAGAAACTTTCCCAGTGGGTGTATGGAAAAATGGCCGAGTACACTTTAATAGCTGGCTATTAGTTTGGAACTGTAAAGTAAACTTCAGCAAATGTCAAAGAATTAGTCATACTATGTTCTCTGACTCTAATAGAATTAAAGTAGAATCACTAACTCAAAGGGACTCAAAAAAATCCCAGATGCATGCAATTGAAACGTTATGTTCCTAAGTACTCCATGGGGTCAAGACAAAACCACAGTGAAAGTTAGAAAAGATTGAAAATGAGCCAGGCACTGTGGCATATACCTGTAATCTTAGCTACTTGGGAGGCAACAGCAGGAAGAATGAAACAAAATACAAACAAAAGGGCTAGAGATGACTCCAGTGGAGTCTTGGGTTCAAATCCCATTACGACAAAAGAAAAAAATGTAAGAAGAAAAAAGTTCACTGAATAATAATAATTTTCAAAAATCAGGATGTAAAAAAATCTGGTGTGATTAAGTCAAAGTTGTGTGTACGAGGAAATGTATAGCAACACAATATACATTGAACATATCTAATGCGTATCAAGGCATTAGTAAAGAAGAATGAGAATCAGTTATCTAAGTATCTATCCCAACAACTTACAAAAACCAGGGAAAAGTATAGCCAGATAAGGTAGAAATTATGAAAAAATAAGGGAGAAGTATATGAAATAACAGACAAATACAAAATAAGGGAAACAAGCCAAGCATCATGCATAGCTACTCAGGAGGCTGAGGTCTGAGGATCACAGTTGAAAACCATTCTGGGCAGAAAAGCTTATGCAACCCTATCTCTACCCAGCAAAATCCTAGAATGGAGGTGTGGCTCAAGTGGTAGAAATGAGAAAGAAAGCTCACAAATACTGATCACGATGCATTGTACTCATAATTTAATAAGTGGAATTGAAACTCCTTTGTACAACTACTTAACAATAATAAAAAATTAAAAACAATAAATCATATATTTATTATAACATTTGAAAAGAAAGTTCACACAGTGAGAATACCAGGCCCTGAGTTCAAATCCCAGCATAGGAAGAGAGAGAGGAGAGAGAAATAAAGAGAGAGAGAACAAAAATTGACAAAGTCAGTGCTTGTTACATTGAAAGCACTAGCAAAAATTAATAACCTTGCACAGACTAGTAAAGAAAAAAGGGAGAGAAAAGCCAGCAATTATATCAGAAATAAAAGAGGTAACATCATTACATATAAAACAGAAAATTAACAGAAAAGCTTTTAAACTTTTTTCCAATAAATTTAAAATATTTACTCAAAAGAGCAAATGCCTACTAATCCCAAGTTACAAACTGACCCTGAAGAAGACATACTCTTGAGAGAAACAGAAGATACCCAAAATTTTGAAATGCTGATTCATAAAAGTGATGCAACTATATCTTGACCACTACTAAATTGTTATTATAATCGCAGTATTTGAAATAGCATTTTCAAGCAGAATTTACTATCATTGTGGCAAAAATCTCTCTAACTCTAAATGATAAGACACTTATTAAAAGCATACCAAATCCAAAAATCCAAACAAAGTTTCTTCCTGAATTCCAGCCAGTCTAAAATAGTCAGTGTTAAGTTTACAGCACAGGTGCATATAGATTCCACTCAACTCAAGCTTACATGGTCTTAACATTCTGGTGATGTTGGACTTTAGCTTCTATTCTCTACCTCCACAGACTGTAGGGTGATTTTTTATTTGTTTTAAGAGCAACATTCTCCTTTCATCTCACAGTCACTGAGAAGTAGATCAAAACGTTACTATCCCTCTATTTCCTGAATACCAGTGGCCAGTGATGGGTGAAGCTGAGATCTGAAGACAAACCTCCGCAGTCTACATTCAGGGCTTTTTAAAATTATCTGACAATTTGCTGGAGGAGCCCAAAGACAGCCAAATTATTCTCTATATACTTTTTAACCAATTCAATGAATTGGTAGGTATGTGGAAATCTCTTAGGAAATTGATACTCAGAATGACTTTTTTTCCATGTAGGTTTCATCATAATAAACTGTTCTTTGATAAAGAATGCCTACATTGATGCCAAACCCTCACTGACTTCACAGCATAAATACCTATCTAGCCTAGAGTTAGGCTCACCTGGCTTCACATCCCAGCTCTACCATTGGCCAGCTATATGAGTTTGAGCATGCTGCTAATTCCCCTTCTTCAGTTTCCTCACCTGGAAAATGGAGGTGATAAAAGCAGCTGCCTTGTAGGTTTCCTCTTTTGTTTTATTGTTTTAGTGCCAGTATGAGGGCTTGAATTCAGGCTCTCATATAACTGTTTTCTCTCTAAACTGGTGCACTACCACTTGAGCATACACTCCCCCAGTTGCTACTTTTTGCTGATTCATTGGAGATAAGACTCATGGACTTTTCTGTGCCTGATGACTTCAAACCTTGATCTTCAAATCTCAGCCTCCTGAGTAGGTAGGAATAAGGCATTAAGTCACTGCCTGGCTTTTTTGTTTGTTTGTTTGTTTTTATATGTGCACAAACACAAAACACATCTGTAATTTGGCATATAGTTACGTTTTTAATAAAAAATATGATAAGCCAAGTGTCAAGTGTCATTGGTTCACATTGTAATCCTAGCTTTTCAGGAGGCTGAGATCTGAGGTTCATGATTTGAAGCCAGCCTGGGCAGCAGGAAAAGTCTTCAAGACTTTGATTTCCAATTAACATCCCAGCTCCCCCAAAAAGCCTGAAGTTGCAGCTGTGGCTCAAGTCATAGAATGCTAGCCTTGATTTTTGAAGAAAAAAAAAATGCTGAAGACAGTGCCCAGGCCCTGAGTTCAATCCCTAGGACTGGCACACACACACAAAAATAAAATGATAAACTTGATAGGCATCTTTCTTTTTCTATTTTTGTCTATCTCTAACTTAATTTTGGCTTTAAATTTTACAAGCCAAGATCTACTCTTTTTCTCACTGGCTTTTAAGAGGAAACATTGGCATACAAACTGAATACTTCTCTGAATACTCTGGTGCCTCTGAAAGAGGATTCCCAGCTGAGGAAGCACTCTCAGCAAACGTCAATTTGAGATATCTTGGCATAGAATGGGGTCCACAGGCCTGGTTTAAATGACTTAAAAATAAGAAAACAAACAGGATGGCAACATATATTTTCCCCAGTATTTTAAGTGAAGTATTTTCAAACATTCCACTTGAACTTGGTCACATTCAATGAGATATATGAGTAAAGCCCAAACTTTCCAGGACATCTAGGCAAAGCATGACAGCAGATGTGTGGCTAGAAACCCAAACTGCATCACAAGTTGCTCAATATAAACCAAGAGAACAGGAAGGGAACACGTTTACTGTATCTAATGCATGGTCTGATGATGTAACACAGTGTTGGGGAGCTTGTCTAGCATGTTCAAAGCCCTGGGTTCGATCCCCATTGCAAAAAATACTCAATCATATACATATGAATGTATACTGAATATGATGCAGGGGATTCAAAACTGAAATGCAGTGCTCCTTTCACCGAAAGTCTCCTGACCATATTGTTTTACCTCAAGCACACCAGTTAGTAGGAATCGCCATGTGACAAATGTTCTCAGAATGATTTTCAATAAATTACTTAAGCAACCTAGGTTTCAGGCTTCTCTTCTATAAAATGTACATGAAATAGTTTCTTTGCAGAGATGGGTGAGGATTAAAGGTAATTAACTAAAACCATACATCTCACGTGTATCATAACTTTATTATCAATAATGGGGCTTTATTTTGTTATTGCTGGGGGAGTTACTTGTTTTTAATTCCCAAATCATTTTTTCAGGAGGTGACATTGATCAAGATGCATTGTACTTACACACTGGCATGTTGACTTGAAACCCTTTTTTAAAATTACTTAAGAATATTTTTTTAAATGAAAACTTTTTTAAAGTGTGTGTCTTAATATTATTGATAGCCAATTCTTAAGTGTTCAGATCCTGGCAAATGGTCGGTAAACAGTGGTAAGTTCTGTTTGTAAGGATATTAAAACTGCTGATAGTGTTAATATTTTCAGACTGGTGACAGCTCTGGACTGGAATACTGGAGGTGAACACTACTCCCTCGGTGACTCCATCAGTCTGGCAGGTGAGGCTGCGCCAGGCCGCCTCACAAAGCTGTCCACTCTTACTGGAAAGAACTTGAAACCTAAGTCTTGTCAGGCCTGGAAACAGCAGGGACCAACTTCCCACCACTGGCAGAATCACTGAGTTTCAGAGTTGGAAGGGAATTCTTTGTCAGGCAGGTGGCAAGGACAACATTCCAGGGGACTCGCATATGAGGAAGCAGATGAAAAGAAGCCAGCAGAGAAGACTCAGAGTCAGTGAGAAAAATCAAGAAGCAGAGGCCCAGAGAATAGAGCCTGTGCAGGATCCCAGGGGCATATTGTCTAATAGAAATAGAAAGGATATGAACAAGTAAAATAGAAAGAAATAAATTGAAGTAAATGAAATAAAAATATAAAAAACAAAAAATAGAAATAGAAGTAAGGAGAGGATTCCTCTTCAGGAATACACTGGCCTGAGGACAGCATGCTTCCCCTGCAACAAGGGAAAGAAAATGAGGGCACACTACAAAGAGTGACTTGTGACAGTAAATAGTTCAGCAGAAGCAAGAAAGCGCCAAGGTCTCTAAAGGACCCACTAGGCAGAAGCATGGTTGGAGCTGATGAGTTTTGATAAAGTAGAAGCAAACCCTTCTCATGCCTTCTCTTTAGGAGAGAAACATGAAGACTATAACCAAGCTTCAAAAAGCAAAATGTTGGTGAGACAAAGGTTACTGTGGCCAATCAGGAGAGGAAGAAGAAAGCTAAGATAGGAAAGATCGTTAGAGTAGGCAGATGGGAAGAAAATTTCCTAGGCAATGCACATGAGCCTCCCAGACCAAGGAGCTTCTCTTGCTCCTTCCCATTGTTTCTCTCCCTTCTTTTTTCTTTTCTTTCACTTTTTTCTTCTCTTCTTCCCATTCTCTCCCTTTTCCTTCTTTTCATTCTTCCCTCTTTTCATCTTCTCTTCCTCTCTGTCTTTCTTTCCTTCTTCCTTTATTTCCTTCCTTCTTTCTCCTTCCTTGTCCCCCTTCCCTAGGAAAAATGCCTTATCCATGGAAGATGTAGAAGTCTTCAGGGAGTAGGAGTAAGCTTCCTTTGCAGAGCCACAATGTGAGAATTCCTAGCAACCCATCAGGGCCACTTTTGCATGATACACTGGGCCTTAGGTGAGGGAAGGGAAGGAGAGGATCATGAAAATCCCTCAGTGGGCACTGCAACAAACCAGTCCTTTCCTAGGAAACAAATCATCACGGACAAACAAATGTCTACAAATGAATGAATAACAAGTTTGGGTGGGGGTGAATTGAGAATAGAGTCAGGGTCCAACTCATGATCTCAAAGCTAGCTTCACCAATCAGTCATATGAGCTAATGAAGCCACTTTATCTATCCCTCTGTGCCTCTGTGTTTGAATCTCTAGACCTAAGGGCAATGTTAACATTAAAACCACAATGTTGATAGGCAGGAAAATCTGTGAGACTCATCTCCAATTAACCACCAAAAATCTGGAAGCAGGGCAGTGGCTCAAGTGGTAGAGTGCTAGCCTTGATCCAAAAAGCCAAGAAACAGTGTGAAATGTGAAGACTTGAGTTAAATCTCTGCTATCAGCACAAAAGAAAAAAAATTTTTAAAGGCATTCTGATCTCACCAGAGAAAGGAAAACTTATTTCATATCATGAATACAAAATATTTTCTAAACTCAATAAGCACATTTTTCCTGCAGAAGATCGTGTCTTAAAAATGGCCACCACCATCTCCCCTCCTGTCTCTGCCATCAGAGATGATAAAGGATGGAATGGGGTGGGGGAGGAGAGTGCTGCAGAGTTTCAGCTCTGCTTGTTTATTTTGAGACACACTTGTGCTTTGACTTGAGCAATTTCAGTGATGGCCAAAGGACTCAGAATCTGAGGAACACAAACAAAGCTGACTATGGCAAAAAGCCAGGGTAAAGTTTCTTCTACAGCTTACTGGGGGAGCCATTTTGCATAACCCTTTTATATGATAATCACAGCTCCTTCCTATGTATTGAACTTTGCAACAAGAAGGAAAAATAAATAAATAAGGCTGACTAATGGCTTGTTTCCCTAGAGGCAGCTTTTTATGGGATCATATGTTTTTTCAGCTTCTTGGTCACAGTTTCCTGCTTGTACACTAGGAGTCCTTGACATTGGCGTTGGCTTCATGCTCTTTGGACAGCAGCCCAAGCTGCCCTCTAAGCGGCTAGATGGACTAGGGTCCAGCTAGACCGTGGCATTTTCCCAGATCACAGCCACGGTGAACCTCGTCCCCCTCAGTGACTGCACACAGCAGCAGATCTTTCAACACCTTCCAGGTCAAGCATGACCCCATCATCTGGCCTGGTGAGGAAAACCAGGGACAGGTGGATGGGGAGCCTATTGCAAACAATCTGTGGGAATTCAAAAGCAATCAAAGCTGGCTGGAACTGACATCATGCCTGTCATATCCACCACCATTTCTTTCCAACACCAGAGGGGACTTTTGGCATTGGTCTGTCTTGAGTTAAAACCCCGTGATATGCTATTACATTACTAAGAACAAGGAACTTCATTTCTGACCTCCCTCCCTTTACTTTCGTTCTTTCTTGCTTGCTTGCTTTCTCTTCCTTCCTTCCTCCTCACCCCATCTTTTTTTGTCAGTACTCAGGGCCTAGGTATTTTTCCTTACCGTTTGCTTTTGAATCACAAATCTACGTACAATTATTTGGTGGTTAGCTAGAGATAAGAGCATACTAGACTTTCCTGCCTGGGCTGGCTTCAAACTATAGTCCTCAGATCTCAGCCTCCTGAGTAGCTAGAATTATAGGTGTCTGCCACAGGTGACTGTCTATGAGGTTCATTTATCACCAGTAAAACAACAGGTTGATGAATAGAAAACAAACCACCTTTTTCACAGACCTGTTATAAGTATGGGAGATAATTTTATAAGATGCCTGGACAGTAGTAGGCACTCAATAAAATAGAGCAGATGTCATTTTTAAATGTTCCAAATATTCTTCCATAAAGAAACTTGCCTGGTAAATGACCTTACGGAAAGGAGAATAAGAATGGGATGTATCTTTCAGTTGGCCCACATAAACATACAAACAAGCCAAACAATAAGAATCAGTGAACTCTTTCTGAGCAGCTTTCACTGCTTTTAAATTTGAAAAGTTATTCTGAAATATTAATTAATCTGGAATAGATTATTAATAGTTATTCTGTTTCACCCACCAGAGCCACCAGATGGTCCTGAAGAAAGGGAATGGGGTAGGGAAAAGGGAGAGGGACAATTTTTGTTGTTTTACATTTCCACATTGGGTTGTGTGCTGGAGGGACTAAGGGAGTTGATTAAAATGCACCACCCTTTTACACTTGGGTAATTTCAGATTAATGTTACTTAGGCCGGTAGTTTATCATGTTAAATTTGAGAAGTTACAGATGAGTCATGGAAAAAGTTTTGATAAAATTGTGGAAACTTAGGACATCTGTGATTTTTTTTTTCCTTTGCCTCAGTCCTCTTTCACTTTCTTGATCCACCCTTTTCTGCTCGCCAACAAGGCCCACTGCAGGGAGCCATGCAATTGGTCTGGGGAGGCTCCCTTTCTACCCAGTATCTTTTCCTGTAGCCCAGGCTTTGCTTAAGCAAGCCACCAGCTAAGCTGCATAGTCATAGTCAGATGATCCTTCCTCCTCTTCCTCCTCCTCCTCCTCCTCCTCCTCCTCCTCCTCCTCCTCCTCCTCCTCCTCCTTCCCCTCCTCCTCCTTCTCCTCCTCCTCCTCCTCCTTCTTCTCTTCCTTTTCCTCCTCCTCCTCCTCCTCCTCTTCTTCCTGCTCCTCCTCCTCCTCTTCCTTCTCCTCCTCCGCCTTCTCCTTCTTTTCTCCTCTTTCTCCTTTTCCTCCCCCTTCTCCTCTTCCTCCTCCTCCTCTTTCTCTTTCTTCTCCTTCTCCCCTTTCTCCTTCTCCTTCTCCCCTTTCTCTTCCTCCTCATCTCACTCTGCTTCATTCCCTTCCTACTTCACCTGTCACTGAGATACCAGTCACCTAGTCTCAGTAGCTTGTGGACTTAACCTGGCAAGTCACATGATGGAAAGTAGTGTATGCTTCAGGTCACAGTTTGGTTTGTTTCACCCACAGAACTAGGAATCTGTTGCTTTTCTTCATAAATTACAATCTTCTGCCTCTAAGCTTGTTGTCTCAGAAGCACTGGGGTGTGTCCTTGGTTATGGGGACTAGTTGCAAAGTAATTTGATGTTCTGTCCTCTTGTTGCCTCTCTGAGATCCAACCTTAAAAAAGACAGGCTCAGAGCATTCCTAAAGTGATAAAGGCACCCAAAGAGATTCTGAGCTCATGCTCAGAGGATGGCCAAAGGTGAGAAGTGAATGTTGCTTTCTTCATTGAGAAGTGAGAAAAATAGGGCTATTCTGTCATGGCAGAAATGTTTTCACCTTAAAAGGTTTTAACTTAAGACTGTAGTTAAGGTATCAGTTATTATCACAGTTACTACATTTATAACATGTTGAAGCTTAAATCTGCTTTTCTATAATTTAAATGCTAAGAATGCCTGATGTGACTGCATCCTCAAAAACTACACTTCTGGGTGTTCTCATCATAAACTACTGCTGTTGATGATTACAAAAAAAAAAAACAAAAAATTAATGCTGACTTTATTAGAGTCGCCAACAGGAGGAATGCTCACTTGCAGACGGAAGAAACTAAAGGGCCTTAGATTTTAGTAAATCAAAATATCTTGAGGCATCAACACATTCTAAGAGACTACAGGTGAGGCAGGTGCTGGTAGATCACGCCTGTAGTTCTAGCTACTCAGGAGGCTGAGATATAAGGATCTCAGATCAAAGCCTACCAGGGTAGGAAAGTCCCTGAGGCTTTGACCTCAAATTACCACCCAAATCTTAAAGTGGCTCAAGTGGTAGAGCACTAGCCTTTAGTAATAAAGCTAAGGGACAGCACTTAGGCCCAGAGTTCATGCCCCAGTAATGGAAGAGAGACAGAGAAACACACACACACAGAGAGAGAGAGAGAGAATATATATGAACACAGCATAGCTGTGATTTGAACTAAACAAAAATGTTTTCCATATGTTAAGCAGATTCTACATGCAAGGTAGTACACTAAACACCTACATGTAATTCTGTCTAAACACCAGCAAAACTTTGCAAGGTAGATTTTTTTTTTTTAATGGAGGCACACTGTTGTGTGAACTATTGTTCAATGTCTTGATCAGACCTCTTGATCAGTGGTCCTGATTATCTCAAGCTCTGTCCCTTGTAAAAGGGCCTTGTGGATTCCAAGGGATCTTGGTTCCATGAGATGTTCAGGGCTGTTGCACAAAGAGACAGGGTGATTAAATAATAAGCTAGAAAAATGTTGAGTTGAACAAGGTTGATCTCACGCACACTGTGAATCTCCACAAGAGGGGAAATAGTAAACAAATAGTAAATTTATTTGACAAAAAAAATCTCAGAACAATTTTATAAGAACAATGGTTTTGACAACATCAGGCTAAGAGGTATACAACAAACTGTGTTTCTATCAAAGTACCAGGTGACGCTGGCAGTCCTAAAGCAACACCGTGTCCTGGAGAAGTATTCCCAAGAACATATGCTAGAAAACCCTGAGATGGAAATGGTTGGATGCCATTGACCTTAAGAGTATTTGGTTCCAATAACAAAGAGCAAGATGGAGTGGGCTGGGAATATGGCCTAGTGGCAAGAGAGCCTGCCTTGTATACATGAAGCCCTGGGTTCAATTCCCCAGTACCACATATATGGAAAACGGCCAGAAGTGGCGCTGTGGCTCAAGTGGCAGAGTGCTAGCCTTGAGCAAAAGGAAGCCAGGGACAGTGCTCAGGCCCTGAGTCCAAGGCCCAGGACTGGCAAAAAAAAAAAAGGAGCAAGATGGAAACAAGCTTTTATTGGAACAGAGTTTGCCTTACAGCTTCCACGAAGGAAGAGACAAGGAAGAAGGTAGCTCTGATGGACTCAAACTAGTTCATCAAAGTTAGAGAAGCCCATTGAGGCCTGCCTCGATGCAACCAACCACACTGTTACAGACAGCCACTGTGTTGTCTGCCCTCAATCCCTGATGAGCTGCTTTCCTCTGGCACATGGTGGAAAAGTCATGATTCTGCCAAATACCATTGATTCTCTATCCCATAATTTTTTATTGTTTCCTATGTTGGTAAGGGTATAGGAAAAGGGCCCACATGTTAAGCACCTACTGTCAGAGCAGTATAAAATTTGGATGAATGCCACATGTACCAAATGGATGACCTCATTGGTGCCAGAAAGAAAAAAAAACCCAAATCCAAAAATGAATGAACGGTAAGACTCAGGGTCAGTACTCCCAGATGTTGGTTGAAGCCTATGCGTGGACAACGGTATTCTCTCCTGATCCTTACTCTGGAAGGACCAAGACTGGATAGCAGGGAGCATGTCTTTTATGCAGAGCTGGCCTTGGCCAGTTCACATGGCTGGCAAGACAAGTCCATATGGCCACACCGAATACTTTCTCTAGTCTGGTCAAATTGATGTATACCATGAACTCTGCTTTGGTAGTGAGTCTGACCAATACAAAGGCTTGTTTTTCTTTCCCAACAATATTCTGCAGCAACCAAAGTTCTAGTAATCCTATATGCCTAGATATCAAATGCTAGAGAAGGCCAAGTGAGCAGAATGAAGAGTACCACGGGTAATGAACTGAGGAATAAATGACTATCTTTCTAATGATGCAAGACCTGATTTAAATGGGTCTCGTAAGCACTTCTACATTGTTCTGAGCAAATCATCCTTGAGCATTTTCTTCTGCCCTGCCTGGAAGTCAGCCTAGCTAACATCTGTCAAAGCCTCTTAAAGAAATGTTGGGTATTGCATTACCTGAGCTGTGAAGGAGAACTTTAGGGAAGCCGTCGGACTTTTGATTTATATAATAATCACCTGTAACAACAGAAATATTATCCCCTGCTCACTGGATCATAGACTCTAAACCCATCTCTAAGTTTTTAAGGCCTTTGGAAGATTTTAGTCATGAGCACACTTCAGGGATGAAAGAGATTTTTGAGTCATAGCCACCATCTAAACTCTAGGAAAAATTATAAGACTGGTGCATTTGCTTAATTTCTCATCCCAGATTAGGCACTGGAATCTCAGAAACTTTTGGGTTTGGGGGATATTATTTATAGCAAAATCACTGAGAGTAAGAATAATTGCCAACCATTATATATAACCCACACTAATTTATATATAAGGTTTTGTCATTAGCCATATCCTATGACAGAATTATTATTGCCATTTTACAGATCAGAAGATTGAAGACATAATACTAGGGAAAGAAATCCTTATCATAGCCTTATCATATTAGAGCACAAAACATTTGTCACACTTACTCTGTGTGTGTGTGTCTGTGTGTGTGCGCGTGCAAGCATACCAATAATGAGTCTTAAACTCAGGGCCTCCTGCTCTCATTTGGCGTTTTTGGTCAAGACTGATGCTATATAAAATAAGCCACAGATTCACTTCTGATTTTTTGTTGGTTCATTGGAGATAAGAATCTCACAGATATCCCCCCAGCCCTAAGGCTGGTTTCAAACCAAAGTACTCAGATTTGAGCCTCCTGAGTAGCTAGGAATTACAGGTATGAGCCACTAGCACCCTGTAATACTTTATTATAAGTGCCTTTGCTTGTTATTTATCCCAATAACAAACACATATAAGCTTTGCTGAATGAATATGTGATTTCTAACTCAAAGCCTTATTATTTCAGCTCAAGGTTCTCTACACAGGGAGAATTGGTTATTAGTAACCAATAACTATGCATAATGATGCCTTTTAAAGGAACTGGTAAATTTTTTCTACCTTAATAGGAAGTCACCAGTACTCCTTGCTTTAGATAAGCTATCTAACAATGTCACTTTATTGTGTAAGGATGCTCATTCACTCATTTATGTTTATTTATTTTCATTCATGCCAGTATTTCGTTAAGATTTTGGGTATAAGGCAAAGGTGCCAAGAATGACATGGAGCAGGCAAAGCCTTATGATACAAAGGACCACAGGCCTAGGAAGATGCAACAAATACCAAAACACCAGAAAGACAGTTAAGATTTCCATAAGAAGGGTGTAAAAAACAGGCTTCCTGGAAGTGGCATTTGTCATAGGCTTTCATGGATGGATTAAAAGGATTTCATCAAAGCCGTGGAACAGGGAAGACCTTGAAGGGGGAAATGACTGTAGGAGCAAGCACAGTGTGGAGGCAAATTCATGAACAGGTTTAGGAAAGGATGGCTTATTCTGTTTACATGGAGTAGCAAAGATACAATAGACAAATGAAAAAGAAAACTGGAAAATTAACTTGGGATCAGATCACAAAGAACACACAAATAACACGAATAACCACACCCATTGCTGTTTCTACTGTAAATGTGATCCCAAGAAGAGCTTAGGCCCCATCAAGAAAGCCAAACTTTCCACTATACAACTAACAGTTCCTCCACTAGAATGTAACCTTGGCACCCAGCCTTCTTTGCGCAGCACCTGGGACATATTAAGGCCCCCATAAACATTTGTTGGATTGAATTGGGAGGACATCATGGAAACATTCCCAGTGTGGAAGTTGGGGGTAGAGGGAGGGTACATCACTAAAGTTTACCTTTAAGATTCAATGTCTAAATATATCAACTAGTCACAGCCTGGAAACCAGTAACCAATCTCTCTCCCTTCCCAAGCCCCTATGACACCACCCAGAAACAGTGGTACGGCAATTCCCAGAATCCCTCAGCCATTCACTGCGTTCCATAGCAGCAGTCTCCTGGGTGTGCTCTCTTGGAGACTGTCACTCCAGCTGCTCTTACTGTACTAGTATCTGATGTAAGCTCTACATACATCTCCATTTCACACATGCAGATTTTCCTCCAGGAAGGGTGTGGTCACTAGGACTAGGAATGGAAAGCAATGTCACACAGCAAGCAGATGTCACTCAAAATGCTGGCACTGAGAAGATGGCCCCATGTCTGATGTGGAACTATAAGGGAACGGGGGCAGATATGGATGCTTGCCTTTAGTGGCACGGAAAAAGGTATGTGGAGAGCAAGCTGCCTTTCATTCTCAAGTTTCAAGGCCAGCCACACCATCTGCAGCCACATATGCACAATGCAGAAGAATCAAGAACTAGGGTCAAAGGCTGTATGGAAGGATGAAGCAGGATTGTGACTGTTGTTACGATATTTTCCTGTATTAGTGAAGATCAAACATAGTTTGAGGTTTGGCAGTGGGTCCACTGGACATTGGTTATATTAAAATGCATCTACCCACAAAGAAATGAAGAAAGAAAGGGTGTAATCCAGAGTAGGGGAAAGCAAAGGATTTTCCCAATAGACAATTCTGTACAATACTTTCTGGGTGTCCATGGCTCACACCAGTAATCCTAGCTACTCAGGAGGCTGAGATCTGAAGATCATGGTTTGATGCCAACTCAAGAAGGAAAGTCCATGGGACTCTTATCTGAACTAAACTACCCCCCCCCCCCCACCAAAAAAAAGCCAGAAGTAGAGCTGCGGCTCAAGTGGTAGTGTTCTGGCTTTGAGCAAAAAGAGCTCTGTGACAGTGCCAATGCTCTTTGTTCAAATCCCAGTACTGGCACCAAAACAAAACAAAACAAAACAAACAACAACAAAGAAAGAATACTACAATAAGAGAGTGATTAACAGGTTGAAAGGGGTGACATTGATTAAGATTCATTGTATTTACACACTGATTTGTAGAATTGAAACCCACTTGAACAACTATTAGAATATAATTAAAAAGTTAAAGAATAGTAGATTTCCAAATTCCTACTTTTGTGACTTTCCACAAATTATTTAAACTTGAATTTTTCATTTTGTAAAATAAAGGTTAAAAAATCCTCTTTTACAAGGCTGTTATGATGATTATGGAATAATATAGTAAAAAATTTTAGAACAGTATCTGACAAATAGCAGAAGCCCAGTGAATGACAATAAATTTTATCCTTACTACTTTACAATCTTGATGTCTAAAAATCTAGTATTCTATCTCCCCACTATGCCTTAATGTATATAAAATGGGCTTTTCACTTATCTCTATTTTGGAAACTGTGATTTGGAAAAAAAAAAACTTCACAATCATATAACCAAACCTGGATGTAATCCTAAAGGATAAATTAATATCCTTTCCTAAAACATTCTCCTGGCACACAAACTCTCTCTGTGCACTAAAACTAATAGCCGCCCTCATTGTATATAGTACAACACATTATTCTGGAGAAAGAAGAGCAAAAAAGAACTTTGAAAAATGCTGAGCAAGAGCCACAAATACTTAGCTTTTCTGTGGAAAGTAAACGAAATCCAGTCATTTAATAAAAGCTATTGCTGTTTTAAAATCTACTAAATAAAGGGATTGAAGCAGTAGAAAGTTTATAAATAAACAATAAATCATGCAATTATTACTGTTTGAATTTTGGCAAGATAACAAAAAGAGCAAGGATATAATCAGGAAATAATAGGAAAGATCTGCAAGGCACCCCTGCAATTAGTGATAAACAGAGCTTGGCTCAGAGCTGGAGCCCCAATATGGCTCTCATTAAAGAGCCTTGGGACCTGTTCCTGGGGCCAACCTCCGTTAGCTTCGAGAGAAGTGAGGTAACCAAAATGTCAGTGAGCCCCCCACCCCCCAACTTCAGATAATCTTTTACTACAGTATTATAACCACCTGGGCTGAAATGACTACCTTATGCCAAGTGAAGAGTAGTGCATGGCCTTCTGAAACTCTAATTGAGATGTTTCCTGTTCTCAGCTTTTTTACTCTTTCCTTTATAATACCATAAACACACACACACACACACACACACACGTGCACACACGTGCACACATACAAATGCATGAACACACAAGCTCTGTGCAATAGGTGCCTCCACACCTTTCTCCTTCTCTTTTTCCTTTCACCTTCTCTTATTAATGGTACTGCTTAAAGAGATAAATATTCCCATACAAGTGATATCACTTAGATAAATAGTCCATACTGGAGAGACACAGAGCACAGGAGAGAGGGGGAAAAAAAGCACCATGTCTTATTAGACTAGAAACAGACTCACTATATTGATGCAAAAAAATCAGCATATGGTTCTAATAGGCTTTCTTCAAATGATTTATCAGCTGTGATTAAGCCCTCAACCAGCATGTCTATCTTCATAAATAAAGCAAAAGTGCACCTTGCTCTTACCGTATCTGCAGTATCTTATTACCCAGCTCTGCATACTACACTCCATTTACATCTACTCCATTCTGCAGCCCTGGGGAGCCAAGAATTTGTGTGCAATCACAAAGTGTGTGCTCTAGAGAGAGACTGCCAAGATTTAGGACTCTTATCTCAGAGATAGTCTTACTAAAAGTCCATTACAATGAAGGCTTATCCCCTCTCCCTGTGCCACAAACCTTGGCTCTGCTGAAATATGAACAAGTAATTAAAAGGATTTGTCTGATTTTGCAGTCAGCTCAGTGACACAGAATCACCAAACAGCTGTTAGGAAAAGGATCTTGCACTAGGGGGCAGGTAACCTCTTGCCAGGGGCTTGTAGGAAGTGAGGATCACTTTTTTAAAAATCTCCCTTGGTCTCTTTTTTCTACTCTATGGGTATAAAGGGGCGATGAAAATACCTGCAATCCTTGTTTGGATCTCATTCTCCAGCTGTCTAATATGTCAAATGATCTCAATACCAAAGTTGAAAGGAATGGGCTCACAAACAACCTGACTCATGAGGACCAGGAAGCAAGTGCTTTGATTTAGGAATTAAGAAGGAAGAGAGCACTGGGTAAATGAGTGAGTTCAGTAATTCACTAACTGATGTCTACAAACTGACTTGAATGAAGAAGAGAAGAAGGGGGAAATGCAGACAATAATCCAATATACAGCCTACCAAATTAAGAAGAGTGAAGGAAAGAATGGGTAGGAGAGGGAAAGGTGAGGCTGTCAAAAAGGGTGACATTGATCAAGATATATTATATTCATAAAATTTTGTTAAATAGCAACTCCTTTGTCAAGCTACTTAAAGATAATGATAATAATGACAATGATGATCATGATAATAATAATTAAAATAACTGCCCTGAGTCAACTCATTCACACTGAGGGAAATGGCTCTGTTGGAATAATGCTTATCCTTTGATTAAAAAAAACAAAGTTCAGTAAGAAAAACAGGATGAGCTGAATCCATTCCATAAGCAACCAAACAGTATTTTCATAAGGCCATCCTTTTCAATTCCTTCCTAGCACCTGCCCAAGCAGCATTCACTCTCCTTTAACACTAACCCATTCACAGAGATCAGACATCTATGGCCTCTTTCTGTATGTGATGCTGATGCATGTATGGAGACACATACATACATCTTCAGTTTGATTTAAATAATAAATGTAAGATCTCATCATTTTCACAACAAGCCACTGTTACATGATTTAGTCATTAGTGGTAGCATCCTGAGATTTTTGTCAAAAGGCATCAAGATTTACAAAGGGCAAACTATAAAATCCCAGAAGGGAAAAATAGCTCTTGGAATATTCTGTCAGTATTACTAACAGGTATTTTTTTTCTGAAAAATATAACATTATGTTGTATTAGGAGTAGAGTACTGGGCAGGTGTGGTCTGTGCTATTGCATTCAATTAGAAGCATTGCACTAATGAGGTCAGAGTGGCTTGTCTCTCCCAGTGTCTCTTCTATGATCACTGGCTTCACCCCTGGCCCTAGCCAGCTGTCTTGCAATATGTGCTCTGGTCACAAGGGGACGTGTAGAAGGATGTGTGTTTGCACCCATACAAATGCAACACCATCAACAGTAAGCCAACTCTAAGTTCACACTCAATTGATGGACAGATATATCAGTTGTGTCATCTTCCCAGAGGGTAGTAAGTAGCTGTTTGGTGCAGCTGGGGGAATAGTTAGTTCACTGTGGTTAATTCTAGGTTAGGATCAGGATGCTGCCAGAAATTCCAAGAAATAAGCAACAAATTCATATGCATATATAAAAATGGAATAATGAAATCTATTAAAATGCTTAAGAGAAAGGGGAGACAAGAAAGACTAATTTATCAAAATATATTATGTATATTATGCAGATATTATAACAAAACCCCTCTGCACAGTTAGTATATGTTAATAAAAATATAAACAATTGCTGGGTACTGGTGGTTCCTGCCTATAAACCTAGCTATTCAGGAGGCTGAAAACTGAGGACCAAAGTTCAAAGCCATCTGGGGCAGGAAAATCTGTAAGGATTTGATTTCCAATTAACCACCCAAAAGCCAAAAGTAGAGCTGTGACTCAAGTGGGATAGCCTAGAGAAAAAAAGCTATGAGACAGTGCCCAGACCTTGAGATCTAGGCCTAGTATGTGTGTATAAATTAATAGGTAAGGAATCATTCCAAAAGCCTTGATTGCCCTCTTGGCAAAATACACACAAATAGGGGCACAAAGTTCAGATTTACTGCCCCCATCTACACATTGCATCCTCACAACTCATGCCCAGGCCCGCATGAATAATGCAGGAAGTGTGAGGAGGCCACTGTGAGGCAGATCAGAAGCACAGAACAGAGTTCTTTGAGACATGACATCACAAAAAAGAATTTAGATCTTCTTGTTCTTTTCTGACACTAAACCAATGAGGCTACAACATTGGCCTTCTACATTCTAGACATTGAAGGTTCCAGGCTTTCCTACACTGATCTTCAGTGGAGCTGGTGAGAGAGCGATGGAGAGGAATGCATGTCCCAACTATGCTAACAGATTGACTGATACTGTATGCTTGAAACTTCCCCTGCCTCCCATCCACACCCCACCCCTTCCCCACAGGTGGCAATCTCATAACAACTCATCCTGGAAGACAATTCCTATGATGACTTTTCTGAGAGAGGCTTTGGTTCCTAATGCCCAGTACTACATTATCTGTAGTCACTCAACCCAACAGACACACCAAACACAACAGCTCCTCTTCTTCAGAGAGAAGACTGATAGCAGGGTTTGAATAAGCTCCCACCCCAACATAAAGCCACAGAAAGGCTGTGTCTGCCACTAGCTTACAAACAAGCTTTAGTCTACACTGTGATAAACGTTCTAAGTTTCCATACAACAGATGTTTTCTCTGCATATAACTCAGATCTCAGAGATGCCTGTGGCTGAAGCCACCCTAAATTTGAAACATAAAGGCCCAGAGAGGATTTTACAGAGAGGATCTGGAGCCCCAACAGTGCTGGACAATGAAGCATAGCTTTGCTTTCAAGTGAGATGTCCCCACTCCTAGCTCCAAAAAAATCACATAAAATAACACACTACTGGCCAAAGGCCAAAATGTCAAAGATCAAGGTGTAGATTGGCTTCATTTCCCCAGTGGTGAAGAAGTTGTATTTGACAGCATGTACTTCAAGGAGATGCTGAGAGTAAAGGCCTTAAAGAATTCCACTTCACTGGAGAACATAGACACATCACATAGAATAGGGTCACAGACAAGAAGAGACTACATGGTAGCCTTTAAGATGCCAAGAGCAAAAACCAAAGGAAGATCAAAAAGAACCTGTGTATACAGAATAAGAAGAGCAGGCAGGTGGCACAGTGGTGGCTGTTTGAGTGAACACCGATCTCATTTCCAAACCAACAAACATGTAAGCCTCTATAGTTTTCCAGAACAGAACAATTCTCTCCTTCCTTCCTTCCTTCCTTCCTTCCTTCCTTCCTTCCTTCCTTCCTTCCTTCCTTCCTTCCTTCCTTCCTCCCTCCCTCCCTCCCTCCCTCCCTCCCTCCCTCCTTTCCTTCCTTCTTTCCTTTCCCTTCCTTCCTTTCTTCTTTACTTCCTTTCTTTCCTTTCTTTTATTTTTTCCCTTCCCTCCTTACCTCTCCCTTTCTTTTCCTCTCTTTTTCTCTCTCTCTTTATCTTTCTCTCTCTTCCTTCCTCCCTTTCTTACATGTTGGATCTGAGGATTCTAATCTGGGCCCACTCTTGCTTGGCTTTGTTAATTAGTTTTGATCCTCTACCACTCCAGCCACAGCTCCACTTTTGCCTTTTTGCCTTGTTAAGAGATGAGTTGGTTGAATTGATCTGCAAGGCTGGCATCAAGCCACAATCTACAGTTCTCAATCTCCTGAGTAGCCAGGGTTATAGACCTGAGCCTCCAATGCCTGGCTTTTTATTTTGTCCCACCTATGCCTTGCTTTGTCCCTTTGAAAAGCAAGGGGTTTGCTGTTGTTATTGGTTTTTTATTGAAAATAGTTTTCATTTATTTGTTCATCCCACATATAGTTATTGAAGGCTTGCTCTGAGCTTTGATGGTAATCAAGATGCATATAGGTGTTGGGGGTACAGCTCAGAGGTAGAACATTACTTCACATGCCTAAAGCTCTGGGTTTGATTGAAATATTGCAACAGCAGCAACAACAAAATAATGAGTGTCATACAGTCTTTGCTCTTAAGAAGCTCACTGTCTTTGGAAATTTGGAAAAGAAACAGTAGTTCTAAGTCCTGACCCAGTAGTATAAGCAAATCACCTCCTATGTCTAAATTGTTTTATATCTGAAAATTGGAAACCATACCAACTTCTAAGGCTTTACTAGAGGATCAAATGAGAATATATTCATGCAAAGCACTTGGTATTGTGTCTGATAACATCCCTTCATTTTGTCTTTGGAAACAGGGTCTCTATATATAGCAAAAGTTGACCTAGGACTGGACACTCCCTTCTCTCAGCATCTCAAGTGCTGTGGTATTACAGGTTTGTATCACCACAGTACTTAGCCTGAGAATGTCTTTATGGCAACAACAGAGTACCAATTGCTAATGCTTTTTATTTTTTCAAGCTGGATCCTTGCTTAGTGAATCACTGAAGAAATTGTTGGTAACTGTAGGAAGACTTCTTCCAATTGAAATGGATTTGGAAAAGCAAACAAACAATGAGTTAGACATTTCAATAGTCTCCACACAAAGCAAGTAGGCATATGATAGAGTTGTTTTTTTTTAAGTAAGAAAGGGGAACTGATCTCTCTTTTTGGTTATACTACCTCTTACTTGGGAAATTCATGAACTAAAGGTGCTTCAATTTCTTTCATTTTTCTTTCTTTCTTTTTCTTGAATTATACCTGGGCCTGGGCCTGGGCCTGGACCTTGATCTCGTTATTTACCCTTCCCTTTGTAGCTAGGGTGATAGGCCCATGCCTATTGGCTGAGATGCCTGTTGGCTCAGTCCCACCTATTGGCTGAGATGAGGTCTTATTAGTTCTTTACGGGGCCTGTTCCCAAACCTGTATCCTTGCAGTTTCTGCCTCTCATGTCTTGGACTCATAGATATGAGCCACTGTGCCCAGCTGCTCCCATTTCTTTATGTAGAAAATTAGCTGATGGTTATATAGTTGTCTTATCTCAATTCCAGATGCTGTCATTATCACAAATGTTATTAAACATAAGTAGTAAACAAAATACAATGTTCATGCTAATTTCTTTAAGGTAGAGACCAAAACATAAGAATGACCTGTAAGTACAGGGAAGGAATAATAGTTATGAATAAGAAAACAATCGAGTCTAGACTTTGATTTGTGAAAGATTTAGATATATAGATCCATGTGTCAAATTACCACAGATAGTATTGCTTAAGAAAATTAGTAAGTAAATTGTACCATTGATTAATAATGTGCCTGAGAGAAATGTGTATGCATATAATCCTTGATTGGTTGAACTTGAGCCTTTATAGAGAAGGCAAGATTCCATTAGTCCTTGAATAAGATAGACAAATGGTTCTCAAAGTACTGTTTTTGCTGTTCTTATTTATATGCTTTGGGTTTCTTTTTTAATCATTGTTTTGGTTCTCATTATGATGGGGTTTGAACTCATGTCCTTGAACTTAGGAGGCTAAAGCTCTACTACTTGAACCACTCCCTCAAATCCACTCTTTTATAAACTTTGCTAGGTCTTTGCACTTTGGTGGTCATGGAATAAATGACAAGGAAAATGTCCCTGCTTAAGTGATGCAAAAGCCAGTCACTGCTCCACAGGTTTGAGCTGACAGCCAATGTGTCGGAAATATGGCCAGGAGGAATGCTCGGAATCTCAGTTCCTGCCCTGAGACTTATCAGTATGGAAATAACTTAACAACACACAAATGCTAAGCCAGGTTCCCAGAGAAAATCATTCCCATACAGGCTCCTACCCATACTTAATGTTCACCTGGATTTATGATATGATGGAGGCAGAGGCAGTATCTTGCAGCTATTATATTCTTTTCCTTCCCCCTTTTTACAATGTCAATTTCTTCTCACATGTCTGTGAGGGGCCCATGAAAGTAACTTTGTTCTAAAGATGCTCATGGAGTCTAACATTTGGTCCAATTTCCCAAATGTGCGTACTGTTTTCTGCCTGGAACAGAAGCTTCAACTCAGTCATTTGGTTTGAATCTGGCCCAGAAAGCAGATCTGTTTTCCAGCTTGCCTTTGGGAGCATCCATGTGAGGCTCTGCAGAGGACAGCATGAACTTCCTCCCACAAAGGCCTCCTGCACCCAGGTACACAAGGCTCTGAGCACCTATCTGGTGCCCTGGAAACCCTAAATATCTCTGCTATAAACTGGTTTCTTGAGAGGACAGTGTGCATTCGATGTGATGATTTCAGTACAGCATTGATACTTCTTTGTCATAGGACAGGTCAGAAGAGATTTCAGTGAGCTGAGAACCCAACCCAGCCTGGACTGAAAATCATCCTGATGAGAAGATCTCCTGCTGGGAAAAGCTGCAGCCCTTAGAGCTGGGCTTCATAATTGTTTTAGTGAGGATCATCCCAGCTAAATAATTCAATTGCATTAATTTTCAGCTACAGTAAGGCTGCTTGATGGGAAGGCAAGGCAAGGGCAGACCAAACAAGTGGCTCTGGGAGGCTGAGCCTAAGCTGACTCTTGGGCCAGCAACGCACCAGAGCCCTGCTGAAGTTTGGTCTACTGGCTTCTTTCTCTCTGATATTTTAAGTGCCCTCCATCCCCTCACTCTCCCAATTTCCACGTACATTTCATGCAGAGAAAGTTAAAGAACTAAGACCTGACTATACAAGTAGTGCTCTAGTATGTAGTAAAACATGGCGTGAGGTTGTGTTGACAAAGTTTCAATGATTTCTCTTTTTACCTCTGACACACTACAAGTATACCTTGTCACAATGACAACATATGATAATACATGTGTGATAATACATGTGCTTGAAGGGAATGAAACAGCTGAGCACTCTCCCGAGCACATGGATTGGACCTAGGAAGTCAAAAGAAGGACCTTGGGACAGCAAAGCTGATTCCCGCAGTGAGTGTGGCAAATTTGCTCCAGACAGAATCGGAAGTGTCAGATATAGCAGTGAGTCTGTATGGGAAAGACTGAGAATGGATTCTGACAGGATGAATCAGGATCAGCAGGGATGTATTCGAACAGGAACAGCAGCAGTAAATACTTCCAAAGGTTAGGGACGTGTACTTAGGTCCCAGGGAAGGGTGTACAGACAAAAAAATTTCCCGGGTATAGTTGAGTGTGAAGCTATGAGAGAGATTTTCTGCTGAGAAGACATAAACGTGTCCACCTGCGTGGACAAGCCTCCAAAAGACAAGGAGCCTGAATGGGACTGCTACAGACGTAGGAGAGAAGCCAGAATGAACCATATGTATCTCTCACCCACTCTTCTTTGCCCATCTTCATTGCTGCTTTCTTTGCATTTCAAATGGGGGAACTGTTACCAGTATAATCACCTATAATTATCCTCCGTTAACTGAAGGGGCCCAAATCAAATGGCCCTTAGTGACATGTACAAACTGTCTTACATAGACCTAACTCTGCTTCACATCAGAGGACACCAGCCTCTGTCTCACCAGAGCAAATGCCATGATTTAAAAAAAGTTTAAAATTTTGACAAATGCTTTAAATATTAGTACTGAGCTCAGAACAACAGGCTAGGGGTCATTCCAGCAAATCTTGCCCCCTATATCACTAGCTGAAGGCAAAACTTTAAATGGGAAAGTAGTATCCGAAGTTAAGTCCTGAATCTCAACAGGTAAAATGATTTTTGTAAACCTGTGGACTCATCTATTAAGGTCCAATTATCTAAATACATAAATTCTCTAAGAGATGTTAATCAAATGCCTAGCATTTTTCTCCTCCCAGTATATTTGTGTGTGTGTGTGTGTGTGAGAGAGAGAGAGAGAGAGAGAGAGAGAGAGAGAGAGAGAGAGAGAGAGAGGCAGTATGTCAACCCAGGGGCTTGAACTCAGAGCCTAGGGTCTGTCCCTGAGCTTTTTTGCCCAGGGCCAACACTTTACCGCTTGAGTCACAGCTCTACTTTCAGCTTTTTGGTGGTTAATTGGAAATAAGAGCCTCATGGATTTTCCTGTCACAGCTGGCTTCAAACTATGATCCTCAGATCTCAGCCTGGTAAGAAGCTAGGATTACAGCCATCAGCCATGGCACCTCCCTCCCAGTTTTCTTCCAAGCCACGTACTCACCTCATCATCCACATCCATTTGATATTGTATTAAGACACTCTACATTCTGCTGCTTGGAATACTTTCCACCAAACACACACACACACACACACACACACACACACACACACACACACACACACACACCACGCCCCCCAAAACAAAACCCTATGAGTGTTTTTATTGCCTGTTCCAGTTTAAAGTGAAGGCAGGACTTGAGATCACATCCTAATTCTTTCACATATGGAGCAGTAGATACCAACTCTCACTAATCCCTGTCAGGATTATGCTCATTACATTCCTAAATCCCAGTGACCTAAAACACATGAAATGGCTTCGACTTTATCCGCCACTTTAGTCATTCCCCTGAGGAGGATGCCGAGATCAAGCCAAATTCTCTTTCCGCATCAAATTCCCCCTAAGATTAGGGCATCATTTTAACCTGTAAGGAGGAAGTTGAAAGTGATTTACATTTGTAGTGTGCTGAAATGGGAGGACAAGAAGAATCCTTCCGTTTTTTAGTCACTGGAATGAAGGAAACATAACTTGGCATCTTCAGTATCATTGTCAATGGGTGTTTCCTTTCAGTCATGCTGATAAAAAAATTAAAAAGATAAAAAAAAAATCTCTTCTGCTAGGATTAAGCCAACACAACGACTTTTCCAAACCTGGATAAAACCAAGTTTAGGTTTCAGAATATTCTTTTTCTCCAGACTTCTGGGGCAGGGAGCGATTGTTTTACACAAATATCTTAGAAGCAACATGTTATCACAACCGGAAATATGCAGCTGTTGTAAGTTGTTCAACTTAGTATCTCATTTTCTATTCAGCACCACTCAACTCCTACCTTCCCCAGAGTTCAGCCATGCCAGCTAGTGGCAGAGACAGAGTGAGAAAGCAAAAGCCTCCTTTCTGTTCCTTCTCTTGCTAAGCAACATGATTTGTAGGTACAGAACTGAATCAGATTGAATAACCTACTATTCTAAGCTGGGACTGATTTGACCATGCCCTGTTCTATGACTCCTGTTGAGCTAGGATCCAAGATCTTAAGATTATAGCTTGTCTCTTGTTCCCATGTGTTAAACAGTCAACACTCTCTGGGGATAGATTGTGCTTTTCATCATTTGGGTAGGAATTCTAGATCATGGAAATGTCCTAATTTGCTATTTCTGCATCAGCATAATGAGTCATATTTAGGTCCAATGGGAAAATAACAACACTAAGCACTTATACACCATGCTTTTCATCTTCAGGGTCTTTAACCATGTTAGGCTGTAATGTTATTTTTCTCTCAGCAAGACAAAGGAGTTCATTTGTAGTTCCTTCAATTGCCCTTCCTTCACACACACATACATACACACACACACACACAGAGGCATAATTACACAGTTATATATTGAACAGTTATAAATTGAACACAGATACTTAATGAACTTTGCTTCTGGATTATATATACCATGTCATATATGTTACTCAATACGTATTCTTTTCTAAAATTATTTAAAAGTAGAGGATCAGTTTGCCCTTCTCTTTCATTCTTTATTTTTTTTCTCTTAAAATCTACTATGTTTCTAAAATAGAAAAATATCATAGCCTACCAATGGTCTATTGAGCATTCTTGATGGGGCTGGGGTTCTCGACTTCCCCCTATGCCTCTTGTCTTTGCCCAGATCCATGCTCCATCCTTAATCTCCATTTACTCCTAGCCCAGGTGATTTAATCTAGTCTTATGCATTAGAACGGCAGCTTCATGCCATGAACAATGAAATCCCTATCGCCAGACTGATCTTCTCCCCTGAATCCTAGAGCTCTCTATCTATCTGCCAACCCAGTATTTCCACTGAACATATCTACAAGTAAACATCCTACATCTCTCCCCACATACATCATTTAGTTGCAGAAGCCCAAAGCCCCAGTTCATCTTTGAGTGTCTCCTTCTTGTTGCTCCCCAATACAGTCCACCAGCAAATTTACTATCTCTGTCATCAAAATGTATCCAGAATCCAAGTACCCCTTCTGTCTTTTACTTTGGGCAAATCTGCTACTGTCTTCCACCTAGGTTCTTTCAATACCATCTTCTGACATAGCCCTCCAACAATTTATTTTCCACTAAGCAGCCAGTGTGATCTTTCTAAAGCATTGTCAGATCCTACCATTCTTCAACTTGAAATGGCCCTCTGTGCCCCCATCTCATTCAGAGTAAAAGGCAATGATCTTTGGATGGCCTGCATGGCCCTCCTGGACTTGTCCTCCCACACTGAGTTCTGTAAGAGTATCATACACACTCCTCTAGCAAAAGGGTGTCTGTGCAACTCTTCCAGCCACAGCACATCCTCCAGCCTCAGGCCTTTGCAAGTCGGTTCTGGAAAGTTAGAGCACTCTTCTCCCCTATGTGCATGAGTGTTTGGCTTGTTTTTTTTAAATCTCATCTATCTACAGAAAGCTAGAAGATTGCAGTGGCTTTGTATTGTTATCTTCCCCCCTTATACTGGATTCTGAGCTCAGGGTCTTGAGGTTAGTAGGCAAATGCTCTACATTGGGAGTGATAAAAAAGCCCTTTTTTGCTTTTAGATTAATTTTCAGATAAATTCTCTCTCCCTTTCTGTCTCTCTCTTTAACCCACAGCTGGCTTCAAACAGAGATCCTCTTCTTTTTTTTAAGACAGCCAATTTAAGTTTATTAAGCTCCATACGAGAACAAGGTTAAAATCATTGCATATATCAGTGTGTTAATGATTCAAATACTTAAAAATAACAGTTTAGATCACATATATTATCTTTAAATTTTTTTCTTGTAAAGGTGATATACAGAGGGGTTTCATTCCATATAGCTGGAATAAAAGGTGTAAACCATCACACTTGGACTCTTTAGTTAAGATGGAGTATTGATAATTTTTTTGTTCAAGATGGCTCAAATCATTATCTTTTTATCTCTGATTTCCAACTAGCTGAAACTATGAGTATAAGCCACTAGAACTGGCTTTGATCATCTTTATTCAGTGATACATTTATCAATGCCTGGAATATAATAGACACTCAAAGCTATTTCCTGAATGAAAATTGCTGGAGAAAAGTGCCTCATATGTTTCAGTACAAGGTCTAGCCTAAGTTCAGAGCCATAGGCAAACTAAGCTTTGTGCTACCTGCAATGAGTTATACTATAATTTTCTAAGGGATAAAGTTCTTATTTTACTTTTTTCCTATGTATTTCATTGTTATTATAAAGATGATGTACAGAGAAGTAATAGTTATACAAGTCAATAAGGAGTACATTTCTTTTTTGACAATTTCACCCCTTCCCTTGCTTTCTCCCAGTTTTTCCCTTCCATCCCCGTCCACGAGTTGTACAGTTCATTTTCAACAGAGTGTCCAGTGAGTACCACTGCTGCACTTGTTCAGCCTTTGTCCCTCCATTTCTGTGTCTTCCCTGACCTTCCCAAAGCCAGATAAACAAACCAACAAGACACAAAGAAAAGAAAACAAAAACAGCAACCAAGAAAAAAATTCTTGTTCCCATTTCCTGGAATTCATGCTGATAAATATTATTTTATATGATCATAACTTTCTTATTAAAGAGTTATGAGGCTATGAGCTTGAAGGCTATCTTACTGTCCAACAAAATAAACACAGAAATTGAGTACCCAAAATTGGGGGAGTGGGGTATGGGATCCAAGGGAGGAAACTAGACAAATGAGGAGAGGAAAAGGGGGAATTGTAGTTATAAAATTCAATGCATAGTGTATAAAATTAAGAAAATTGAGGTGAGGGGTAGGGTTGGGAGAATGGGAAACAATGATACAATGGGTGACATTGAGAGATTCATTGTATTCATATACTACTTTGTCATAGGCAACTCCTTTATACAACTACATAAAGATGAAAAGAAAAAAGGAAAAGAAAAATTAAGAAAATTATATAGTATAATATGCTACTTGTTGTATATGCAACCTTTTGACAGTGCATGTGACTCACTATAGCCTGTCTTTCTATATATCAAAGTGCTTTTGGAAAAGTTATCAGATTTACAGGTGGCATATGTAGAACAGAACAGAATTTTCCCAATGATCAGCCACATGGATAAAGCAAGGATTCATTCTTTGTTGTCTCTTTCAAAGAATGGGGCAGGCTAACTAGCATCTAGAAATTCAAAGGTAAACAACAGACCCTGCCTAATCTTCCCAATATTGTTGTATAAAATATTTAGAAAGTTCACTAACAATCTATTGTTCACCAAATTTTCAGAAAAAGTAATGTATCTTACACTTCATGAAAATATGCTGATGAACCAATGCAAGAGTTTTATTAAAAAACTCAGAAACGAAGAAATCAGAGGAGAGTTGGAAGTAACAAATTAAAAGAAAAGAATCACTTGAGTGTGGAACAAAAGTGAAGCAGAATATAACCTTCTAGGATTAAAGGTATACATTGAGTTAGGGACACCTATCTACCTTCCTTCCTTCCTTCCTTCCTTCCTTCCTTCCTTCCTTCCTTCCTTCCTTCCTTTCCTCCCTCCTTCCTTCCTTCCTTTCCTCCTTCCTTCCCTCCCTCTCTCTTTCCTTCCTTCCTTCCTTCCTTCCTTCCTTCCTTCCTTCCTTCCTTCCTTCCTTCCTTCCTTGATTTGTGTCAGTACTTTGGCTTGAACTCAGGGCCAGGATACTTTTAAGCTTTATCACTCAAGGTTATCACTCTACTGCTTGACCCATACTTCCACTTCCAGCCTTTTGCTGGTTAATTAGGAAAAAAAAAGTCTCACGGACTTTTCTGCCATGGCTTTGAACTGTGATCCTCAGATCTCAGCCTATTGAGTAGTCAAGATTACAGATATGAGTTATTGGCAACCAGCCTTTGTATCTTGTTTTAATTCAGCTTAAAAAAAAGAATGATTTAGAAGCTAGGTGTGGCAATGCACCAGGGAAATGGCAGCTGGAGAAGTAATGCCTAGGAGGTGGGTTAAAGGGTATTGTCGCATTGGGGAAAATTGCTCCTATTTGTCATCATCTTGCTCTGTGGCTTGCAAAGAAATGCTAGGGAGGAAGCCACAAACACAAGGAACTGTGCTACTGGATGAGTCACTGTGCTTTATGCCTCAAGAAGACACCCCCTCATGTAGCAATGGCTGGATTTGTTCCCTCTGGTTACTCAAGTCAGAGGAAGAGGAAGCCTCAGCTCACGTGGATATGAGGCTTGAGAATGAGATGGTGGCATCCTGAGGCCAGGCTAAATCCCCAGGGGAGGCTCGCTGCAGTCACCTCCACCTACAGATTTGCCCTAACATCATCTCATGACTGTGAGTACCATTTCACAGAGAGAAAGCATACAGTGGTACAGCTGCAAAAGTCTACTTTCTCAATGTGGCTTGACTCATTATTTTCATTTTCTTTTTTAATTTAATGATTATACTTCTCAACCACAAGGAATCCAAAGCAACTCATGAGACACATGTAACATGAAAATAAAATAAATTATTATTAAAACATGAAAATAAAATAAAATAAATTTTTAATTAAAAATAAAAGGAACAGATACAATATAAACTAGAACTGAAAGCCTAGCATGTGAAGGGAATAAAATATTGTTCAACGTCGTATTCAAAAAAGATTCTCAAAGTTAAGCAGTAAACTTGGCTTTGTGTTAACCTAGCAGTCAAAGTGAAAAGAGAAACAGAACCAGTTACATGATTCTCATGGCTGTGAGGAGAAAATATTTCAGATCCTCAAGGGAAGCAAACCATTTCCTGGAATTCAGTTTTGCAAGAATTCCTCACAGGCTTCATATAAGAAACCATGAATAATGAAATAGAGAAGATTTAAACCCACACTCCTACCATGAGCTTCATGAAACTGCTCTTGTTGAAATGTCTTTAGGAAAATCTAGGGCATACTTGCAAGATCATTCTATTAGAAATGAAGACAATAAGGACCACATGCACATCTACTTCAGTTGAAGAAGCGAACTTGATCTGAAGAAATGAGTGGACTTGATCCTTCATTCATCTACATATGCAAATCTACCAAGAGAATTAAATTTATCCTTCAATTAGAGTAAGATTACTAAATGAAGCATCCTTCCCCTTTGATATTTTCATGGATTTTTAAAAAAATCTATTCTCATTTAAATGAAATACAGAATTGTATCTTTTAAGTTAATTTTTCAAGTGCTCAAAACTTCCTTACTAGCCTGCAAAAGATTGTTTGCTGTCTACACAAGTGTTTCTTTAAAAGAAAGAAAAGGCACTTCACATCATTTGGCAGGGTGAGGAAGAAGGTCAAATATAAATGAGAAAGTCATCACAACTAAATAAAGTTAACTTCAATTTTTTAACTTCTCTTGTAAGTGTCCCCTATCTTTTGTGATTTTTTCCCCCTAAAGCAGTACAGACTGAACATGACAGGAGCCCCAGACTATCAGGATGTGAGAATGTGACATGAAAAATCTGGTGGTCAAGGATTACTATAATTTCATGTAGATAAAGACTCAAAGGCTTTGAAACACTTGAGGAACTAGCAGAGCCTTTTAAAATTTCTTCTCCGGATGAACAGCTGGAACTTCCGAATCCATTCCTATGTAGCTCAACCTTCATTTCAGTCATCTTTTACATTTGAAGTTTCCGTTCATGGACTGTGTCTAATTTGTTTAGCACACTGTGGGCATTCAGCAATGGAGAAAAAAGTAACAAAAAGCATCTTTGCCCCAATTAGTTTGGGCCCCATCTCCTTTCTTCAATTTTGTAAACTGATGTTAAAATTCCAATCCAATGGTCTGATAAACACAGGGTATATTCTCAAGCATTTCACAAAGCAAACTTCTTACATTTATAAGAACAAATGATCCGCACTAGTAGCTAATTTATTTGTCTTACCAACAGCAGATGTTCAACAATCTGCCCAGGTAACATGAACAGGTGAACAGGAAGTAATTATGAGTCTGGCAGAGAACAGCCCAGAAAGCTTATGGAAAACAGACATTTAAAACCTGAGTCAGAATCAGAGGGAAGTCCCCTCTCCTACACAATGATGCTTGCCTGTTCCCTCATCTTTGACTCTTGTCTCCCACACTCCTCACCCATGTAAGGCCTGCTGCTAAATAGTTAGCAAAGTAAACAACTGGTTGGGAATAGAAAGAACGAGTTTTTCTGACACAACTTTAAGAACCAGATAACTTTTTGAGGGATGAGCTTGAATTTCATGCTTCCGATACTGATTCTACCATGACTTATCCAAGCTTTGGGTGCTATTACAATCAGGGAATCATCACTTTTCTAGAAAACACCAGATAAACTTTCACAAACAGATAAAATATTGTTTCAGTCAGCATGGTGGTACATACTTATAATCCCAGCACTCAGGAGATAGAGAGAGTAGGATCTTGAATTCTAGGCCAGTCTGGGCTACATAGTGAAACGAAACAAAACAAAACAACAACCAAAAAAAAAATCCTATAGAACAAAGTAAAATTAAAGGGGCTAGCAGGTGCATTCCGACAACTCAGAAAAAAGTAAAAGCAATAAATTACAGTTGCTGTTGTTGAATAACGTCTGCTATTATTTTTTAGTTTTTAACTACTATTTAATGCATGGAAAGCAGGAAATCTCTCTCTCTTTCTCTGTCTCAACATGGCTCTTAAGCCATCTAGCCAGAACCCACCTTTTCCCTTTATCGTGTATTGTTCTTCCTATTAAATTTGTTGTTTTGCCACTTTAAAAAAATGATGAGGAGCTAAGGAGGTGTTGCTCAGTGGTACGGTGTTTGCTTAACATATGCACTGAATCCCCCAGCATCACAAAATTAGCTAATTAATTAGTATAACAAAATACTGTTTCAAGGCTACCTCGAGGCAGTCTGCTGTGCCATACCACACGTGGAAGTTTTCAGTGTTCGAAAGGCACTGGTTCAGGTGTCCATCTGAACAAACCTACCCGCTTGCTGCTCTCCTCTTCCTGAGCTTTCCTGAACTCATGCTGGAAGGAGCAGTCCAGCTCACTGAAGAGGCCCACCTCCTCGCAGTTCTTCAGGAATCTTGTTGGGGTCGGAGTTTGATCTGAAAACAGAGGCCAGGGATCAAAATGCCGCTCTCCAGTCAGTGAGAAGCATTGTCTAACTCCATTCATACCCATCTCTCCCCTTGACAGCATGTCTACTAGCCTCCCCCACACACACCCCACTCCCGCCGCCCACCAAGCCTTTATATAAAACAACAATGTGAAAGAAAACTATCAATTCCCAAGCAGGCAAATCATGGAAAGCACAAAGTATGGGAGGATTTCCTATCCATCCCTGTAGTCAACTGCAGGAGCTATTGCCCTCCATTTGTCTAGAGGCCATCATTTCAACATATACTGCAATGTATGGAATGGCTTCCTTGTTTTATTGGGTGAGGAGGTAATCTTTTACTGGAAAAAAATGATTTAGATAAAATCACACGCCAAAAAAAAAATCTTCTGTGTCTGACTTCAGGGGGCCAGAAGAAATAAAACACTTTAAAAATTTGGACAGCAAGCAAAAAGAAACAAACAAATATATTAAGTCACTTCTCTTAATGGAGAAAGAAAAAAAATCAGCAGTCTATCTCATTCTGAGAATCCTATGATGATGTGTTCCAAGTCAAACACATTCAGCTTCCATCCTTTAAAAATATCATTATTAATTTTATTTTCCTTTGCTATAGCCAAAAGAATGTTCTGAGAATACTCTTTAAAAGGAAAAGCATTTCCTTCATACTCTGTGCTTTCTAGAGTGCTTACTACTTAGAAAATTGGAGGACCTCAAACCCTGATTTAATGGCATACCATTGATGCAGGATTAGAAATTGATAAAATATTGTCCTATACAATTCTCTGAAATCAAATGTCATAAGACCCTAAAAGGCAAACACCTTTTCAATTTCTAAGGACAGTCATCTTCTTTGGTGAAAGGATACTCAAGTTGACATGAATAATATTGGGTAAATTGTCTTTTCAAAGAAGCAGAAGATAGAAGAAAATGAAAAGACCATGGAGAGAAAACTTGCTATTATATTATTTCATACTACTTATTCATTGTTTATTTGTTTACTCACTAACCTATTAAGTTAAAGCCCAGTGAATTTTAAGGTTTTATTCCAAGGCCTTCCACAAAAGATTATAAGCAAAGACTCAGTGCTCTTCCCAAGGTAGACACAAATTACCCCATCCATATCTGCTCATACACTATGGACTCCTTACATTTGGACTCATTGTATTTGGCCAGCTGGAGCTAGGCTCAATCCCCAGGTCTCTTTCTGTACAGTCCTCTAAGCCATCATCCCAGTTAACTGAAGTACACCTTTGAGTAAAATGAATTTGCCAGTCCTATACACCATCAATTTCTATATTACAAGAAGTTTGAATTTGGTTTCTAAGTTATACAGAAATAAGTTATTGCACAGTAAGTCAGTAAATGTTCACTAAGATTCAAAAACAACTTAATACCTGTGAAGCAGAAAGTGATTGGATAACTCAACCAGTTATGAGAGGCAATGTCCTGTCATTCCCTACGAGGAAGGGATATTAGCACCAAACAGATGCTGCAGAGCAGCAAAGTCCCTTCAGCTCCCATCTCCATTCTTAGCCTGAACTCCAAGATGCTAAGCTCTCTTCATAGACTACAGAAAGCCTAACATAAGTTGAGCATTGTTTGTAAAAGATATGTGAAAATTGGAGTTTTGTTGCAACTGATCTCAGTAATTTATTAAAATGAACACACATATGGCTGTTTATCACATGGATATGTGCAGACAAATACATAGACATATGTCTACAGACACATATAGTATGTTTATAGAAGACTGTATGTCTTATGTAAGACTTTATAGGTTATGCATATTCTTCCTTTATATAGCTCTCGTATTTTTGTGAAGTAAAGAGGTAGACATTACTTTAAAAACAGAAAAATAAACTTCCTTGCACCAAAGCAGGCAATTTGTAAACAAATCACCACTACCAAGTCATCGCTTACCATGAGACATGATTCATCACAGTTCTATCAAGTCTACCTTTTCAGGTCCAAAGGTTCTGGGATATGTGTGTGTGTGTGTGTGTGTGTGTGTGTGTGTGTTTGTGTGTGTGTCTGTGTGTGTGTGTGTAAAAGACAATTTTGACAATGTAGTGATCTATATTTGCAAATAGCATGATTTGGGGGAAAGATACGTACTTTCTCTGGACTTTATCTTTCAGGCAAATTTCTAAAATTTCAGGATCCTATAAATTCTAAAATCATCACCGTAACATCTTAAGCTTCAAAAGTCACTGCTCCCAGGTCAGAGAAATATATGACTTTTAAAAGGATAGTCAAATGGGAACACCAGAAAGAGCTAGAATTTGTAAGAACAGAAGGCTTGTAAGACCAGTAAGGACTCAATATAAGATAAGGCCATTTTCTGTTTTCCAAATACATAGTGTAAATAGATAATCTATTAGAATAGAAATAGAAAAGTGTGTGTGTTTGTGTTTGTGTGTATGTGTGTGTTTCTTCTGTTTCTTGTCATCAGTAGGATGTTTTAGTTTGCCAAATTTTTGTTTTCCTCTTATTCTTTTTATATCTTTGTTTCACCTTGAGCATTGCTGGTCATGATTCAAGGTACAGAGAAAGGTTCATGAAATCCTTGAACTCTTAGGGGAGTCATGAGATGGTCCATGACATCAAAAGCAGGTTGCACAGGGACATGAAGCTCCAAGCCAAGCTGAGAGGTTTTCTTTTGTTGTTGTTTTTTTTTCATTTCCTCTAAAACAGATTGATCTCCAGATACCAGCACACACATTCATACACTACCAAGGAAGGTGGGAGGGGACTAGAACAGAGCTGAAGATGACAGTGTTATCTTGGGCTTCTTCAGCAATAGGAGGAAAGGCCATGAAACAAGTAGAGCTGTGGGCAGCAAAGACAGCTGCTTCCCTCTACCCCCAGAGCAGAAGGTCCAGAAGGTGGCCTTATGTTGTATCTTCACCTGAGCACTAAGTTTTTATGATCATTATTTTCCTCACTGTGTGATATAGCTAAAGAAAATCAAATGAGGTATGTAATGTCCACATTTGGAATATAAAAAGCATGCTGTTCCTAAGTTTTAATTCACCACTTTTTGTGTGTGTGAAGGAGCTATACTTTCTAGTTACAACAGGAACCAAAAAAACGAAGCTTAACTTTTATTTTTAATATTTACTAGAAAATAAATAGTCTCCACTCATCTTTGATCTCATATTGCCCCACTTCCAACTAAGCTAGAAACCGTGCCAGTGAGTGAACAAAAGAAGCACAGCTTACTCTATCAGCTACTTAACCCCGACATAGCAGAGTCATGAATGCCTTTGTCAAATAATTGTTCCTGCTGAAATCAGACCTGAAGTTAGGGGGTAAAAACATAGCCATAATCAAAATGCTTGTAAGTGACTTACTTAGATCCAGAACATGCACCAGTAAGCTGTGGCACCCAGTTTCTATATCACAAATAAGCAGGGATGGTGTGCTCATTTGGCAGATAAACCTAAGGTGTGCTCATTCCATAGAGATAGCAGACACTCCAAGGATTTGTAGGAACTAGTTCTCTCTCTCTCTCTCTCTCTCTCTCTCTCTCTCTCTCTCTCTCTCTCTCTCTCTCCCTCTCCCTCTCCCTCTCCCTCTCTCTCTCTGGCATGCACCCACACACAATGGGCCTGGTCACTGTCCCTTAGCTTTTTCACCTGAGGCTCACACTCTACCACTGAGCTACAGCTGCACTTCTGGTTTTTGCAGATTAATTTGTATTCAGAATCTCTGAGGGAGGAGGTAACAAATAGTACAAGAAATGTATGCAATGCCTAACGTATGAAACTGTAACCTCTCTATACATCAGTTTGACAATAAAAATTTAATAAAAAAAAAACAAAAGAGAAAAAAAAGAATCTCTGGAACTTTCATGCCTGGGCTAGTTTCCAATGATCCTCAGTTCTCTGCCTCCTGAGTAGCTAGAATTACAGGCATGAGCCATGGAAACCAGGGTTCCTAGCAGGAACTATTTTAGTTGGAGCCCTAAGTTGAGATGATTATCTGTTTCACAATCACCTTTTCTTAGTAGTTCCCCTATAGTGAGGAACATGTGAATGAACTTACAAGTTAATACAATTTTCATTTGAACCTCACCTGAGCACAAAGTTTTTATGATTATTACTTTTCTACTTCTGAATTATTGGTGTATAAACACCCACTAGCAAAGAGCTCTCAAATAGCAAACAGGGTTCCTCAGAGACCAAGCACCTGGGGCAAATGCAAGCAGGAAATCTCATCCATTTCTTTCACTGTTGCTGGGTCTTCAGGGAGTTTTTCATCAATCAGTTAAGAAAGATGTTTACCATGTGAAAGAGAATGAGATCCTGGGATTTGCTACAACATAGTTGAAGCTGGAGAACACTATGCTGAGGAAGACACAGAAGACAAATACTATATGTTCTCAGTTATTTGTGGAAGCTTAAAAGGGTAAACTTATACAAATAGAAGATGAAATAGCGGTTTCCAGTGGCTGGGAAGAATGGGAGAAAAGGAACAAAAAGAGAATGCTTCTGGATTTTTCTGTTTGTGTGGCACCCAGGAATCGGTATGCATGCTAGGCAAGCACTCTGCCACTAAGCCACATTCCCAGCCCAAATATCTTTCCTATATATCTGATACACTCAAGTGTGGAATCACTGAAATAACTCCAGAAAGTAATTTTAGATCATATGCTATTATTCTGATTTTAAAAAATAGACTCATTAACATATGCCAGCTATAATGAAGGATAGTTTGAATTTATAAGCAATTCTGGTTATATGGTTGTTTGTGTTACTGAGCTTTGAACTCAGGGCCTCACCTTTACTGGGCTTGCTTGCTAAGCTGGCACTCAATTGTCACTCTATCCTCCAGCTTTTTGCTGATTATTTTGTAGATGGAGTCTTACATTCTACCTGGCCTAGCTTCAAACTGAACTCCCAGATCTCAGCCTCCTGAATAGCTTATAGTAGATTAGAGACATAAGCCACAGGCACCGGACTATAAAGATCTATTTAAGGGTTTATATTAAATGAATCTTAAGATACATAATCTTTTATAAGAGTAATAATCAGTAACAGCTACAGAACTGCATGGGATTTTAGAAGGATTTCTTTCCAATAAATAAACCTTGTATTGGGTGTGAATATTCAATAAGAGCAATAGAATTTCTCAGTAATACTGAAATTATGACTTCTGCCTCTATCCCAAGAGACAGTGCTACCATGGGCAAAACACAGTGAATCTGGTTTTAAACACTATGGGATTTGGGACAAACTATTCTTTGGATCACGATTCTTCATATGAAAAAAGTGCAGAGGATTAAATGATGTAATGTGTGTCAGCATCAGACACGATGGTAGCTATTACTATTATTGTACTGCCCCCTGGTGCAAGCCATCTCCATCACCCCGTGTTCCGTAAAAGTCAAATTAATATTAATTAGAAATATTACAGATCTTTACTGTTGATGAAATTGCCCAGAAGTATGGTTAAGTATAGATAAGTATGGATAGTGTATATGTGGTTTACTTATTTACTCCATCAGATTTTTAAGTAGCCCAGGTCATTCTAAGAAGAATATAAAGCAAAATATACTACCTTCCCTCTACTTTCCCCTTAAAATACCACTGTATTGTTTGCCATAATGTTTGTACCAAAACTATGAACAATGCATTTCGATTGTTCAAGGGATCATGGTTAGCCTCTTACAGACAAATGAACCATAAATCATGTTCTTCTCTGGACACAGGATTAGGTTTAGATCCTAGAACTAGAGATGGACCATGATTCTAGACTTAATCCAGAAACCTGTTTGGCTGATGAATGCCCACATTTTCATTTACATCAGAAGGTTGTGAGTTGAGAATCTGAGAAGAAAGGTGGGAGAAGGAAGTTGATCCCTCATGTCCCTCTGCTGTGTGTCAACTCAAGGCATAGAAAGCTATGCCACATCTGCACCTACAGTCTTACCATGCCCAGTTCCTACCATATTCAAAAATCAAGAAGAAAGGACCCTGGAGCCCATAGCAGAGCATACTATCAGGTATTGACACAAGTGCTGAGGCTACTATATTTACAACCATCTTGAGGTGGCTTGTTGGGTACTTGCAGTCCCATTATCAAGTTTTGTCTTCATAGCACTTGCCACTAAGAGTTCTTTCCAAGCTTATGTCATTGGATTATTTTGTGCTTTAGTGTCTATCTTCCTCCACACCCCATAACGGGGTAGCAAGTTTCCTAAGAAAAGGAGCCTCATGTGTCTTCTCCACCAATGCCGCATATCCAGAAACGAGCACAAGAAGAGTTTTGCAGGCTCTCAATGGATAAAAATAGTGGGCTTGGGGTAACTTCAGACCCTCTTCCAATGCCTAAACTGTATGAATCCTAACTTTCTTCTAAGCATAGATGGGTTGTCTATACCATATTATTTGGTAGTAGGATTACTAGGTATTTAAAGACCTAATCCTGCCAATAGCTCTCCTCAGGACATCCCACTTGAGATGCTGATAGGGCCTTTTTTGTGTAGCAAAATTTATCATCTTATGGGCCACACTCAGACACACACACACACACACACACACACACACACACACACACACACACAGATGTGTGATAAAAGTTTCAGCCCTACTTTGGAGAATGGTTCTCTCTCTCCCTCCTGGTCTCTCCTTCCTCTCCCCTTCCCTACCTTTGCCCTTCCCAAACACACACACACACAGCAAAGACTGAACTTGCCATTCCAAGATTTAGGGTAGAAAAGGAGGAAAGATGGCAAAGAAGATATGCTCCAATTGAGCTCCCACCCTATTGTTTGCATTCTCATTTAGGACATTTGCTTTTCTAGCTATAAATACAGTTGCAAGGTGAGTGTTCTACCACTTGAGACACAGTTCTACTTTTTTGGTATTTAATTAGAGATAAGAGTCTCACAGAATTTCCTGCTTTGAATCATGATCCTCAGATCTCAGCCTTCTGAGTAACTAGGATTAGAGGCATGAGTCACCAGCACCCAATGTAACTATGCTTTTTAAATTTAATGGATCTGTGTTATATACTAGCTGGGAAGTTTGCACCTTATAAATGGAAGTATCCTGTCCTCTTTATAGTCTCATTTCAGACTTGATGCTTAAAGCCTTATATACCATACATTCCTTCACCATGAAGGGTAGAAGGTGAAGGAGAGCTGAGAGGAAAAGACTCTTGGCCATTGACATCACATAAGATGAAGAGTCAAGGCTGCACAAGTATTCCAAACCCAACACTACCACCCATCTGTGTCTCTACTCTGTCCATTTGGAATGTGATGTTTATATTTCCTGACTCTCCAGGAAAGCAAACCCAGTTTAATAAAACATCAAGACTTACCTTCTCTACACTATTGCTCATGTCTATCTAGTACCAGTTACAGTCATCTTGCAGTCATAAACTCTACCTCGCCTAAATAAAATAGACCTTACAGCACAGCTGTGAAAGTGTTCCATATATGAAAAAATCCTGTGGAAACTTCAAGCGAGGGCAGTACTGGGGATGCAGACTAGGGTCTCATGCACATTAGGCTAGTGCTCAACCAATGATCTACATCCCCTGTGTTGGAAACATTCTTGAAGAATGTCTTCACAACATCATAACACCTTCCCTAATTGCAATCTGTAGAACTCATGAAGGAGGAAGTGACATTCCAAAATGAAGGTTAACCTAAAGTTAATTATGCAAACACCATATTATATCTTCTTAATGTGTGAAAGGCTCTAATTCATCTGCAGCATGTTTTTGTATAGTTCAACATACCACATGAAAATAATGGTCCAAGAAAAAATTAAATCATTTTTCTCAGTCTGATTCACAATTTGATTTGTGTTCATTTTAAAGTTATTTTTATATTTCTTTTCCTTTTGGTGCTGGTATAGGGGCCTGAACTCAGAGCCTTCTCACATTATTTGCTAAGCTTTTGTACTCCAGTTTGGTCCTCTTCTGCTTTTTGCTGCTTAATTGAAGAGTCTCTCTGATTTGCCTGCCCGTATTGACTTTGAACCACAATCCTTATGTCCCAGTTTTCTGAGTAACTAGGATTAAAGATATGTGTCACTACTGTTTGACTTACTTTTATATTGCAATTATACAAAATTATTTATCACAAAATAAGTTCTTGTGTTAATATTTCATTTATGACAAAATAAATCACAAAATGGGCTTAAGTCGTGTAACACTTTAATGAGTATGGTTTTAATAAAAGTAGATTCTGAAGCTTTTGATAAATTGAAATTTTAATAAATCTAGGTATAGACAAGTAAAATATTCAAATTTGTAATCATAATAAAATGCTAAAACTATCATTATAAAAATGAGATTCGAGACAAATAAATATTGCACTATTTCCTGGGGAAAAACAGCAAAGTAAAAATATGCAACTGATAATCAATTATAATTCAATGTGAGCAAGCCTGGTATATTATATATCATGGACTAGAAACCTCTAAGTGCAAAGAAATGGACTGGTCTGGACAATTGGGCATGTCTTCCAGGAAGAAAACCCTGTGAGACTAGTGAACGTGCAGGGAGAGTAGCAAGTTTCAAAACATAACATTTAATTTCACCAAGAGTATTAAGTGGCTCATAACAACTTCAACATAACACATGGGAAAGCAAAAGAACACATACCACTATATTATTCATACTGTGTTGCTTGCATTTATTTCTCTTTTTGCTTAGTCATTCCAAATTACACATTACTTTTCTTTGTAATTCCACGCAGCCTTGCCAAAGATTGGCCACAACTGCCACAAATTAATAATCTGATAAAAAACAATTAAAGGAGAATCATCAAAAACCTACTTTAGGTAATAGAGAAAAGAGTGATTCACTCCATTGCTAAGTGTCTTTGGTTGCTTTTTTCCCCTTAGAACTTCAAATGAGATCCTCAAAGAACCACGCTAGCAGTCTTCCTGAATGATACATTGCACTGCTACCTACCAGCAACAGCCTACACACCTGCTACTCTCAAATACTTATCTCTGGCTCTCCTATCACCAAATAGCCTATTTGGGGAATCAAATTTGGGAAAAATAAAGAATTTATGAACTTAAATATTGAGAGTTGAAAGCCTATGGCCTGTGACTTACATACATGTTCATTGCTCAGCCATGATGCTACTTTATGGAATGCAATAAACCATCAAAGCAAAAGGACAAGACCTCTTTAAGCATTTTTTTCTAGGCTTTTAAAATTCACAGATTTGAGCTTCTGTATCTCCCTGAAGGTCTTGGGGAAAGTCAAATCAGCCTCTGACAGGCCAGTTCATTCATTTGAATTCAAAAGAAGCAGGAGCTGAGAGAAGAGGCAGGTGGTGATGATCAGGGTCTTGTTTGAACTAGAGCTTTCCCCATCACAAAGTATCTGTGTGAACAGCAAGTCCCTGGTACATTTAGGAAGCTATGATAGTATGTGATTCTGCTTCTGATCTGGCACAACCAGATACAGTAGCTGGGTACACATCAATCCCCACTGAGGATCAAGACCCCTGAGCCTTGCTCTGTTGGGTATGCTGTTCCCATTTCTTGGGCCCTAACTGGTAATTCGGCAACTCTTAGAAGATTTCCCAATAGGCATGATAAGACAATACCTGGAAATTTTAAGTGCCATAGAAATACTAGCCAATCAAATAAGACATGTGTGGCAGAGCAGTGGCTTTCTCTTCTGCTATCAACAAAAACATGTTTGTGGGTGTGTCATCGCATTCAGGATGCCAGGAAGAGGAGGACTAGGCCAAATATTTCTAGCCTGAGAGGGGTCATCAGAAGTGATCTGGCTGCCTGACACAGGTTTATGAAACACACTGTGACATTCTTTCCTTGGATCTTCATGAGAAGCTTGTGAAATGGGATAGGAAGCTACCATCATTCTCTTTTAATTGGGAAAATGAGGCCCAGAAAGGTTTAATTTACCCATTTCCACTTAGTCTCTCACATGTGCATTAGTTACTGTCTCTTAAGGAAAACTTCCTTGATTACTTCAGGCTAGAAGGAGAGCCTCTTCCACTGAGGCTATGCCTCATCTGTTCCTTATACAACTCCCTTGATACACATCATGGATGAGCCTTTGTTTTAGCTAAGTTTTTACATGTAAGTTCTATTATGATATTCTTAGGACAAGAAACATGTTAATCTATATACCTCCCTTGGAACTAACAGCAGTACAGTATGTATTACAGATGCTCGATTTATTCATTGTTATTAATTATTGTCTAAGTGCTTATAGCAATACTTTTTGAAATAACGTGGATCTAAATTTCAAAGTCATAAATAAGAAATGAGAAGTCACAGTTCTCCAATTATTTGGATATTCACTACACTGATTGTATTTCTGATACTCTTGAGATGTATCTGTTTTTCAAAGTGTAGAATCTGCCAGTGAGAATCAGGCCACCAGCAGGAGGCTAAGTTCAGTGCATGGAACCAATCTAATTACCCACAGCCTCTTTGCATGATGGACTCTTACCTGATAACATATTGTCTGTTTTTATCGAGGGAAACTTCAAAGTCATTTCATGCTTGTGCCTATGAATCATCAGATGGTCCTCTGTTGGAAAGCGCTGTTGAACAAACAGAAAAAAATGTAATGCATATTTGGGATTGTAGAGAAGAAAGATTTATTTAGCTTTGCCAATGAGACAGGTACAACTAAAAAAAAGTCAATTCTGGAAATGTGTGAAGGCAAAACTATGTAAAGTTACAAACTGTTTTATGCAAGCAAATGCCTTTGAGGCTCTTTTTAATCATACCCAAATACAGGCATCCATTTGCCAAAAGGCATCTTCTACAGTACAGAAGAAACTGCCTCAGTACTAAACATAAGTTTGAACACTTTGCATTCAATTATTCTCTGGCTCCCCTCATCTCTGGGGACTTTGTAAAAGGCCTATAATGCTATGTGTGTGTGTGTGTGTGTGTGTGTGTGTGTGTGTGTGTGTGTGCACGTGCTGTTCCTGGGGCTTGACCTCAGGGCCTTGGTGCTATTCCTGCGCTTTTGTCCTCAAGTCTAGCACTCTACCACTTCAGCCACAAATTTACTTTCAGCTTTTTGGGGTGCTTAGTTGGAGATAATTGTCTCATGGACTTTCCTATCCAGGCTGGCTTCAAACCACAATCCTCAGACCTCAGCCTCCAGAGTACCTAGGATTACAAGTGTGAGCCACCAGCACTCAGTTAGAGGCCTATAATTCTTTTTTTTTTTTTTTGCCAGCCCTGGGGCTTGGACCCAGGGCCTGAGCACTGTCCCTGGATTCTTTTTGCTCAAGGCTAGCACTCTGCCAACTTGAGCCACAGCACCACTTCTGGCTTTATATATATATATATATATGGGGTGCTGAGGAATCGAACCTAGGGCTTAATGTATACAAGCACTCTTGCCACTAGGCCATATTCCCAGCCCCAAGGCCTATAATTCTTACGATATATTCCTTGGATGTAAAGACTGCTTCTGATCCCTCCTTAGCAACTAGAGATTTTCATCTGAGAGACCTTGAATTTGTGTATGCTAAAGAGCAAAATAGAAACAAGTACATTTGGTGTGTTTAAATGGTAAACACACCAAATATGCACTATGTCCTAAAACACCTGCCTAATGTTAAATACCTTTAAAAATTAACAGCATTCAAGTGAATGTTTTATGGTCATAAAAATTAATAATGGCAGTGTAATAAAATTAAAAATTTCCCATCTTTCCTTGCATGTGTATATGTTTGTGTGTATTAGTGGTTTTTAGATATGAGAAGCATTGTAATTTTGCAAAATTGTGTAGAACTTTGCTCCAGTGGCTACTGTTTTACATAATAGTGTAAAATTAAGTTGAAGTCATAATAAGTATGCTACACATTATCTATAGATTAACTGAAACTAAAAGAAATGCATGGCATGGGAAAGAATGTTAATTCATGTCAGACTTTGGGAAAGAACTATATACCATGTTTAACTATTTGGCATATATGTCTACAAATATATTGTATGTTCTGGTTTGGAAGACTTGGTCTACTAATGGTCTTCTTTTTATGAATTATGCATATGATTTCATAGTAACATAATGAATTATTTTTAAAAATTCTGTACTCTAACACGGTAAACCCATATTTGTTTTTCATTTCCAGCAAAAGTTACATTTGTGAAAAATATGACTTCCTGAAATATTTTGCTGTCTGACTTCTGGTCACATGCTGGGACTGAATTTTCTATTATGAATTTTCTAGCCATGGATCTAGCTCTGCCCATAGAGTCTTGAAGTGACATGATATCTAGCGACAAGCATCTTATCATTGGCAGATGACCTTCTATCGTTCCCCTCTCCCATTTCATGCCAAATAGTGACTCCTCGATCACCCTAAACCTTTGAAAGATGTTGAAGATTATTTCATTGCATATACCACAAAATTAAGAAAAGTCAAGGAAAAGGTCAGTCGAAGGTGGTGAGAATGCTGGAGAGGCTGACATTGACCAAGATGCATTGTGTTCATAAACTGTTTGTTATATATGATACCTCTTTTGTACACCTACTTTAAGATAATTTTTAAACATGTTTAATAAAGATGTATGAAAATTTTCCTTTCAATCTGAACTGCATCCTTGAGTAACAAAGTAAGTCTTTTTGTTGTTTTAAGCATAGAAGCTTTGGGGCAATTTGTTAAACACCCTACCCTGCCCCAACTCAGATTGTTATGTTTGTAATAAAAATACAAGAGAAAATCAATTCTGCTGAACATTTCTGAATCTTTGATAATTAAAAATAATCTTTCAGAATGCCCTAGTTTTTCAGAATAAACAATATAAACAATAATTAATTTTTTCTATACTGTACTAGAAATTTAAATCCTATGAAATATTCTAAAAGTAGTTTCCAAAGTTACTTATTTATTTGTCATTTGTATCATCAATGAAAGAAAATAGAATTTGCAAAGCACGATAAGTATTCCAAGTCATATAGAAGTCTGCTTTTTAGAACATAATGTTTTATTTCTTTGTTTTATTGTTGTTGCTGGTCAGCTATTCACCATACAGTGAATAGATAACACCATATAATGATAGAACCAAATATATAGCAGTAGTATACATGACTTAGAAGTTAAATGTCCTTGTCTTTCTGTCAATGTCTTATAGTTCTTGTTTTCAATAAAATAATACATACACATACATATACGCATACATATGTGTGTAGATAGATAGATAGAGTCTTATTCTGTAGCCCTGGCTGGCTTCAAACTCATAAACATCCTACCTCAGCCTCTGAGTGCCAGGATCAAGATGTGTCTATCATACTGAATATTAACTATAACTACTTCCCAAATAATTATATAATGATTGTGGTTTTTTTAATTAAGGAGGAAAATAGCAGCAAATAACTGAAATGTGCAGTCTATAACAGATATAGAGTCAGAACATGCCTCAAGTCCAGGGCAAGAGGAGGAGCGAAATGAATGCAGAACTCTGAGATTACAGAGTTAGAGACATGTGCAACACCCCATTTCTGAAATAATGATAATGTCTAAAGGTTTGTGACTTTAATAATCTCCCAGGCATTTCAGACCATTCCAAACACACACACACACACACACACACACACACACACACACACACACACACACGTTTGTTTTCAAAAAGAAAAGGGAGGGATTCCTTCCACCATCCCCTTGGAATGCCTCCTTTCAATTTCCAGCCTCCTCTCTTGTCCATGCAGGTTCCTGGACTGTGCGATATTACTAAAGCCAATGCCATGGTTACCACCACTGACTTTGAGTTCCTAAGAGGCCACCAGGCGATGACAGGACTACTGGGTGACTGCTACATTTTTGTAATTCTGATTCCTGTTCAACCAAAAGATGGGCATATTTTTATAATCACTTGTTAAGGAAAAGAAACATACTCACATTACATGGAGGAATAGAGTGTTAAATGCATTTTTCCATGTAAAGTTGTAGATGACACCTCGAATTATTCTTTTAAATCAGGAAATAGTGAATCCTCATGTCTCATGTACATGGAACCTTTTCCTCTGTCTAGTCAACCTTGTTAACCAACTAGTTCATCAGAATGTTCAAGGTCATTCAAACTAAGCTGTTCAAAGGCTGGGGGGTGTAGCTCAGTGACAGAGCACTTGCCTAGCATGAGTGTGTATGTGTGTATGTGTGTGCGTGTGTGTATGTGTGTGTGTGTGCATGGTACAGTGTTCCATCCCCAGCACCACATAGCAACAACAACAAAGATGAATCTCTGTTTACCCAAGGTAATGAATAAAACTTACTTGCTCTACTTTAGAATTTGCATGTGAGTTCATAGATCCTCCTTCCATCCCCTCTATGCCTACCCTGCCTCAGGATGCTCTACACTTGGGCATTGGTCCTTCCAGCCCCTTCCCCCTCCTGCTTTCTCCCTTTCTCTCACTGGTTCCTGGCCTTTGGCTGAATCCAGCTTGGCTATACTTTAATTTTAAAAATCTGCCTCCCTCTCGGTACCATTAGATCACTCAGGTTCCCGGTACTACCCTAGTGCTCTTGAAAGAGTCTTCTATGCTAGCCACCTCCGCTTCCTCACCACCCACTCACTCATTAATCCTCTGCAATGGGGCCTCCACCCCTCTGCTCTCTCCTGGGTCGCCAGCGAGCAAATGGGTGCCAAGTCCAACAGTCTCTGCTCAGACCTCCAACTAGCCCAGTTCCACCAGTGTCTGCCACCAGTGACTGCACGTCTGTGGCATTGATTTATTTATATTCTGACTCCCAACAAAACTAAAGATGGCTTAGAGCAATACACACACACACACACACACACACAGAGAGAGAGAGAGAGAGAGAGAGAGAGAGAGAGAGAGAGAGAGAGAGAGAGACAGAGACAGAGACAAAATGGAAGACATTGATTGGAGGTACATGGGCCCCCAAGAGAAAGAGTTATATGCTAAGATGCAAAGAGGCAATGCTAAGAGGCATTCATTCTCAAGCAGAGGTAATTCTGCCCTCCTAGGAGGGTAGCCAGTAATATCAGAATGTCTGGGGTCATTACAATTGTGTGATCACAGACTTGTGTCAGTACTGAGAGCTGAAGAGTAGCAGCAAGGGATATTTCTAATTATCCTACAATGCACCAATCAGCCTCTACACCAAAAAACTCAACTCTAAATGTTAATGGTGCCAAATTTGGAAAACTCCCTAGCCCAGTGACTTATGAATAGCTCCCTTCATTCAAACTTAGCTATCAGATATAACCAACAACTTCTATCAGATGTAACCAACAACTTCTTCCTGAAGATATTCTCTACTGTCAATCACCTTGGAAATTGCTGAGAATCCCAACTGGCCTTGGCCCATTCCTTGCCATTTCTGTATCTCTGGAGCTCCCTCTCCCTGAAAGAGCCCCTTCACTAGGCCAAGTGAAGTCAGTCCCCCTATTCTATGCTTCAGGTCTATGGTATTTCTTCATTAAAACTTGAAACTGAGTAACTGACCATGTTTAGATTTGATGCCTGGGCCAGAAGCTCTGTGAGGACAAGGACACATGAGTCTGGGACATTGCTGTTTCCTTAGTACAACCAGAGTGTCTGGCATGTTGTAGGCTTCCCAGAGTGTGTTCACTGATTTAACTGAGTAAAACTAGGGCTACTGTCACAACAAAAGCAAACTGCCACAATTGTGTTTCTCTTTGGCTATGGAGATTTCCCTTTAAAGAAACCAAGTGACAATCAATTAGTTTACCTTAGTAAGGGACAGAGATTTTAGGCAGTAAGGCAATATTTCTCATTCAACATAGAGAGTCCCAATCTAGACAGCATTTCTCAGTATTATGAACCCGTCTATGCTTTCCTAGTGCTTCCTACTTCAGAATGACCTTCAAAACGTGTTTGCTTCAAAACTGCTTTTCTAATGTGTAGTTTGGAAGTGAACATTAATTAGTACAAAAGTTCCCGGAAATTTCCAAACCCTGAGCAAAGTACTCTAGGTAGTCAGTTAAAAGGAGATAATAATGGCAACCACAATTTCTTTTTCTATGGATTCATTCCCTCCAATTTCTCCGAGATCCTCCAGGTACTCTCTGAGGACATATAACAAGAAAGGCTCTCAAAGGGAATGACCTCCCCTATGAAGCATTGCCTCATATGGTACTGCCAGCCCTACCACATAAGCAGGCAGGGTAGGAGGCCCTGGGTCCCTTGTTCCCTTGAAACTATTACTGTTAAGGAAAGGGTATAAATATTCACATTAGACAGATGCCTACACTCAATGTTTTAAACTTGTCCCAGGTTCCATAAAATGAAGAGCTTGGCATGAAAACAACAACATAAGATCATTTTCCATACATGGCAATAACTAGAACATGGGGAGAGCCCAGGGTCAAAAACAGAAAAAAAAAAAAAAACCTACCATCAGGTTTTAAAGGTAAAATTCTCCTTTTTAAAAGGAGAGTTTCCAGTATAATAATCTTCAAGGCAGCATCAGTAGTGGTAACAAGCATGGATGTTAGCTGAACAGTTACTATGTGCAGGCCCTACATTCCACATTCTTCAGGAAGTATCACCTCCAATTCTCACACTGTTCGCACTTGATGAATCATCAAGAGATCTATCTCCAGCTGGGAATATGGCCTAGTGGCAAGAGTGCTTGCCTCCTACACATGAAGCTCTGGGTTCGATTCCCCAGCACCACATATATGGAAAATGGCCAGAAGGAGCGCTGTGGCTCAGGTGGCAGAGTGCTAGCCTTGAGCGGGGAAGAAGCCAGGGACGGGTGCTCGGGCCCTGAGTCCAAGGCCCAGGACTGGCCAAAAAAAAAAAAAAAGAGAGAGAGATCTATCTCCTCCAGCCCAGGAGGACATCTGTCCATTTTAAAATCCAGATGCTGAGGAAATCTGTGGGTTCTAGAAGAGTGTTAAAGGGGGTCTTTTACCCAAAAGACAAACAAAACAAAATAGAATTCTGTCTCTGATGGGTGAGCCATTCACCAGTAAAGCCCAGTGAGGGCTGAGAAAACAGGGACCTTCCTGTCCTTTCCAAAATGACAGCCCTGCAAGCTGGTAGGCAGAATGTATCTGGACTGCTTCGTTGAAAATGTCCAGCACTACTGAGGGAAATAGTTCAGACTACTTGGGAAGGAAGGGAAGCCCAGAGCAGGTGTCATTGCCAGGTGACAGGCATTTTTCTCCAGGCAAGCCAGAGCAGAAGGATCCCCACACACTCACCTGGGAGCAGCCTGGGGCACTGCAGACAAACGGCCTCTCCTGCTCCAAATTCATCTTGGATTCCTCATATATCTGAAGGGTCAGAGGGGAAGGGAGAAAGGAAAACAGAAGTCCATGAATATCTCCTGCTTCTTCATGAGGCACATGATAAAGGTAATAGCTAAGGGCCCATTTATACACCAGTTCCCAAACGGGAGCCTATGAACATGAAAATGAATGCACACAGTCCCTGCTTTGCTGTAGTCCACTGGGTGTGCTTCCTTGAGCATTCATTAAAGAGAAATCCTGCCTGAGGAAAACTACCTAGTGGAGGTTATTTCCAGAAGACTCTGAGGCAGAGTGTACCCCCATCCTCCCTCAATTCTTCTGGCAGTTTTGGGGGACTGCCTATTTATTTTTTCCTTGGGTTTATGTGGGTTTTTTTTTGTTTGTTTGAATTCAGGGCATCCCACTTGCTAGGCAGGTATTCTATCACTTGAAGCACACCTCAATCATCTTTAGTGTTAATTGTTGTACAGATAAGAGTCTTGTGTTTCTGTCCAGGCTTGTCTTGAACAGAGATCTTCCTATCTGTGCTTGGTTCAACCACCATGCACAGCCTACAGCTTTTTTAGTATGTTATTTGTGGGTGATTCCAAAAGTACTCCTCAAGAACCTTCTCCCTAAAAGAGGGAGCACTATTCAGAATCACTCTTTGCTGAAGGAAGTTTTACTATTTTTCCTCCCAAATCAAATCCACTTTATATATCATTACATCTGCTTCTCCAAACACTACTGTATGTGACAGGTATTCCTTGGGAAAAAATATGCATACTTTTCACACAAAGTGAAAAGATTTGCCTTAGATAACACTGTTAGTCAAATATTTAAAAGCAAAATTAAGGAAACGTATAAATGTAAATCCTCTTGGAATGATGCTTCCTAATGCAAGGTCCACAGAGCTCTCTTACGTGCTCTTCATTTGAAAGAACTTCCCATGGGTTTCCCATTAATATATTTATTCAGTGATTACCATAATTTTACAGCTTTCCTGAAAATACATTAGTGCATAATTCCTCTGCTGTATTATACTTGTTTAGTTTTTTGCTCATTACATATTTCTCACCTTTTATTACATTTCTTTTTTTAATTGACACATGATTTATGTGGTACAAATAAATAAATAACATATATATGTAATGCACAATGCTCAATCAATTTGTATATGCTCAAACATTTGTCATTTCCTGGTATTTGGACCCTTTGAACTCTTTTTCTGTGGTTCTTATATAATAGGTCCTTATATAGTACAGTGAACTTTTTGAATGCTTTCATTTTGATAACTGGATCTCCATTTGATATTTTCATTTGTATAACTCATTTGCAGTCTGATTTTTTTTTTAGTGCCCATCCCTGACATACCATGAAAGGTTAATTTTCTTTGCATTTAAAAATATCTGGGTCATGGAGAAAAAAATGATGAAAATAAATTAAAATTGAATTACAAAACAAAACTACAGTCATGCTGCTGTATTATACTGAGAAGAACACAGACATTTTTGGAATCTTTCTGTCATGAGCAACTAAATAACTTCCTATATCTCATTACAGTATTCATTTGCTTTCATTGCTGATCATAGAGCACTCGTCTCTGTACCTTGAATTCTTCCCACCCTATTTTTTTTAAATAAAGAGGAACGTTAAAGTTGAGAAAATAATTTTGATCTGAAGTAGAATTCATATTGAGCTATCCATTAGTTAAATATACCATGTTTTTCTAGTAAATTAAAAAAATGTTTTCCTAGAAATTCTCTGCCACTAAAAGCCTTATCTGCTTGACCTTTGCCAAGTCATTTGACTGTTTTATGCCTCAATGTTCCCTCTACAAGACAGATAGCAATAGCCACCTATCTTTTAGCTCCTTCCTCCCTGTGTCTTATTGTTTAGTTGGGGTCCTAAAACATTTTCAAATTATGTAGCAGTGTGTGTGTGTGTGTGTGTGTGTGTGTGTGTGTGTGTGTGTGTGTGTGTAGGTGGGAGAGGCTTGTGAACAAGAGTTTCAGAAAGCTCACTCTACTATAATTATTTCCTACATTTAAAATTGCAAATTACAGTTTATTCCCTTATTTGCCCAAGAGAGGCTTTTTTTAATACCATTTGGGAGCTTTATTTGCTTACGTAATAAAAAAAAAATAAGGGCAGGGAATGTGGCTTAGTGGTAGAGTGCTTGCCTAGCATGCATGAAGCCCTGGGTTCGATTTCCTCAGCACCACATAAATAGAAAAAGCTGGAAGTGGCACTATGGCTCAAGAGGTAGAGTGCTAGCCTTGAGAAAAAGAAGCCAGGGACAGTGTCAGGCCCTAAGTCCAAGCCCCAAGACTGGCAAAAAAAAAAAAACCTTTACCAACCAACATTAAAGTTATGTAAGTTATGTGACATTGAAATGGAAAAGGTCTATCTATACATATTTGCAACTTACATCTGAAAGCAGTAAGTAGTTAATGATAATAAGTAAATTAATATCAAAGCAAAAGATGTAGTCAAGGCTAGACGTACTACTGCTGCAAGTTTAAAAGAGATCCATCAATAAGCCAAAATGAGGAAAGATTTAGAGCAAGTTCAGATTAATCAGGATGAGGAGAAAGTGTCTCTGCTAGAATCACAAATTTGGCCCACCCAAATATGACTTTTTCCATAAATTCGGGCCCATCATCCCAAACACTTAGCTACATGTTTGCTATCTCATCTTAACTATTGTTTATAATTTGTACAGGAGCTGCCCTGAATCCCTCAGAACTATATTTTGATGCTGGCACTTGTAGACATAAGAAAGACAAGCTATACAGATTTGCTTTGTCTTTTTGAGGAATATCAATGTAATTGATATACACTGAGATGTGTTAGTAAAAGGATTCACCTCACAAGATGCCATTGAAGAAATAGTCTATCCACAAGTCATTCTTTTTTTATGTTTTAGTATTTTTGAATAGGACAAATGGGTTTCTAATCAACATGTCAATTGATGAATATGATGCATTTTAAACAATGTCACACCTTCTTCCATTTTTCTCCCTAACCTTAAGTCATTTAAAATTTTAGCTATCAATAGGTTCCACTGTTTTAGTTATCAATAGGTTCATTGCTGTTATTTTGTCAGCTTATTTTTTAAACATAAATCAATATCAATTTATTACATGTTATGCAATAAGCATAAGCCAGAGATGTATGGGGCAACAGAAAACTGGAATACAAGTCTTAAGGTTAAAAAAAAAATGTCCGTTGCTAGTATAAAATAAGTTTTAAGTGATTAATGAGGCCTAGGTGAGTGGGTGTGCATCGAGAGGTGTGTAAACCTCAACTGCTTTATTTTGATGCTCTGAGGTTCCCACATTTAGTCTCTACAAACAGCTAGCTCCCTTGCTCATTCTGTTCTGTGTAGGTGTTTGCAGTAGGTTTACCAAATGGTGCCATTCCACCACACAGGCCTCATTATGTTTATCAACCAGTATAATCTGGTCTGATGTCTTAGTCAAGAGCCATGGTTTATTTTTATGGTCTATTATTATGGCTTTTTTCTAGCACATATTGTAATCATTATTCCCTCAGACTCTCCTAAAGCCCTGCATGCATTCTTTGTATCATCCATCTAGTGGGGGAAAATTACTCAGACATGATTTTAGCCAGGTTGTACACTGGCTCCTCAGAAGTTCAGACTCATCTTCTCATTCTCTATTCAGTTGTCTTACTGACTGGGATTCTTAATAAGCCAAGCTAGCCTTGGCAACAGCCACACCCCAGCTCCTCTGCATAGAGTTTCCAAAGTAGGCTTTTGGTAAACATTTGTAGAATGGATCCGAAATCCGGAATCATCCCAACCAACTGCTCCCAAAAGCTGCCTGTTCTTGAATCCAGAGGCAGTGGGTTTTTAAAACATTTTTGCCAAGACTAAAGTTTTTAGAAGCAAGAGATTATCTGAGCCACTCATTCTATCTGGTTTCAGTGATGGCCTGAAATCAGGCCTCCCCAAACTTCCTGGGAAGGAATCAAAGCTGAACATTATGATGAACATAATGGGGTAGCTAGCTTTCACTCAACATCACATGGAAAGGTATGAATTTATTATCTACTCAGCCTCTTGATACTGACATAGACATTGAACCTATGAAACTTGTCAGCTACACATGTGCAGGCATTGTATGTCCCCAAGACCACCCGTTGGAAAACACTGAGTGTTTCTGTAGCTTTGAATCAAATTGATTATAATCACAGCAGATATTCTCATCATTCAATAGTTTATAAATAGCACTATTCACTATTCCCTTTCCCAAAATTCAGATTCAATACTCAACTAAAACAAATGCCACACAAGTCTTAAATTTTTGGAAAGCAACAGAACTCCTGATAACAAATCCTAATGGTGTACAAAGTGAGCTGAGGTTTCCATAGTTGACAAGGAGATGACAGGCTTGATTTACAATTCAAACTCTCCCAGGCCACTGGGTTCCTCAGGCAGCAAAATGTGCAAGAATCTCTTTCATTGTGAATGGTTTGACCCCAGACATTCCTGGTCTAAAATGGGAAGTTCATTCACAATGGCTGATGCAATCAATCCATTCAACAGCTTTGCCAGTCATTTAAGGGATATACTTGGAATTACCATTTCAGGAAAGACAAACACTGCAAAAAGTCTACACTAAAAGCACGGTTAGTCTACACAAAATATTGTAAATATGTACTTTAAATTTAACAATAACAACTAAGCCCAGAGGGAGAAAATCTGACTCCAGTTGGCAGGAATCAGCCAAGAGTAATGCTCTTGCAGTCCAACTGATAGACAGCCATAACTACATCCACAATCCCATCACATTCCAATTTTAGTAGAGACACAAATGTCTCCCAATAGCAACAGACAATTCATATGGGGTTTGGAATCATAAGACACTACAAAGTATTGTTTTGCTCTAAAAGCCTGGTTTGTGCTCTTATCAAGTTATAAAATTTTCAAACTGTAACTGTAAGCTATAAGTTCAAACAAGCACTAACATATTGATACTTTCCATTAGCTCTGTTATCATTAGCCAGGTTAGAAAATGCCTTGAAGAGCTGAAAGGGAATTTAAGTTTTAATAGTGATATTAAAACATTTGCAGGGCATTTACTACTCTGTCTTGATAATGGAAGGACTATCCTTGGCAAGACTCAAAGGAAACAAAACTCACTACCTTATTGAGTTTACCTGCAAAGGTGCCCAAGACAGTGATTACCATTTAAGCAGTTTGAGTCAGTTACACTGTGTGATACCCCAAGTCAATTCTGCTCTCTTTCTGGTAACAAAGATTGTTGAATTAATTAAATTTGGAAGTGAATAACCAAAATGCAATTTGTATTTCTTGAAAAACAAATCTTTCTCTTAATGTATGAAAAAAGCAAAGACCTCATGCAACAGTAGCCCAGAGTACATTCACTGAAACACATCAGATATTTATTTTCTGCGAAGACAGCTGCTTTCATAGCTAGGATGCAGGATGGTTCTTCCACATATGGCCAGCTCTTGGAAAGAAATTCTGTTAGATTTGAGGCTAAATATTTCTTTGGAAGGGTACTGTAACTTTTATTATCTTTTTTCCTCATCTGTAAAAGAGGACCATTGTCGCAAAACACTGTAAAACAGGACCATTCAAAAAGGTGTTATTGTACAAGAAATGTACCCAAGGCCTAACATATGAAACTGTAACCTCTCTGTACATCACTTTGACAATAAATAAGAAAAATAAATAAATAAACAAAAAGAGGTGTTATTTAAGAGATGACTAATAGGAACTTATTACAAAAGAAAAGTAAACCCTCAGCACTTCAAATATATATCTTTATTTTTCAAATCTGAGTAGTGTAACTTCAAATAGAAAAATATATACCTTTGAATTTCAGTTCATGAAAATTGGTTTTCTTTTTTTTTTTTGGCCAGTCCTGAGACTTGAACTCAGGGTCTGAGCACTGCCCTGGCTTCTTTTTGCTCAAGGCTAGCACTCTACCACTTGAGCCACAGCGCCACTTCTGGCCATTTTCTGTATATGTGGTGCTGGGGAATTGAACCCAGGGCCTCATGAATATGAGGCAAGCACTCTTGCCACTAGGCCATATCCCCAGCCCCAGAAAATTGGTTTTCATCTGAGTGCATCCTTACCCCTCTCTGCGCTCTCCCTGCTTTTATCTTTCTGTGTGTTTTCTAAAACTGTCTCTTTGGAAGTCTACTTTTTCTATGTCTTTGTATTGCTGTGTATGTGTTTCACTGACTCTGTATCTGTTTCTCTCTCTCTCTCCCTGTCCCCTTTTTATATCACACACACACACACACACACACACACACACACACACACTCAATAGTGTTCTCACTAGCTTCACTGGTAAAAAGATCTGGTAGGATTGCTTCCTGTTTCAATGTTATTCTTGAAGTGGCTGCAGTTTGAATCTGAATTTCATTGGGCTATTATTATTTGCAGCTGTGCGACCTTTTTAACCCTGCTTTAAAAGCCACATTTCAGCCCTCAAGCTTGCAACACCCCCCAAATGCTACAAAATTTTCAAGCCAGAGACTCTACAAAGAATTTAACCAACATAAGGCTATTCCCAAACAAATGCAAAATGTCACCAGAAAACTGATGTGATTCAGGATGTGTCCTGGTACAACTTACAGCCTGAACTATTCCCCAAAGTACATACATTGTTTAGTAAGCCTGCAGTGGAATGTTACTATTCCATGCAAACCAGAAGAAATTTCTTGGCATTAAAATTCTTCACAATCTCCTGGTAGCCCAAAAGTTCAGTGTCCCCTAGGACAAACCAAAGACTATAGGATTGTATTGTTATCCCTTATCATGAGAGGGCTGTCAAAAGTTAAAGGTCATCATCCCCACACAACTTTCATCTCAGGAAAATGTCCCCAAAGTAGGTCCCTCCAGCTTGCCATGCGGGTGGCTGGGGGCTCATCTCTCTCACAGATGGCTCAGGGGGTTATGGGTTTGTATATGTGGCATTTATACTGTGTATGGGAAGGCATTCCAGTGGGATTGGTTTTGATATGTTAGATTCCTCTTTCTGTATATTTTGTAAGTGTTCCATATGTTCTTTAGACATGAGGTCTTTTTTCAAAGTTATAGGCTAATTTCAACGTTTGTTCCGCCTAATCCTATCTTATAGCTTTCCTATCTTTGGGTTCAATAGTTCAGAACACACACAGTAAGCACCAGCAGTGTGGGGCACTGGGGGGGCAGGGGGGTATAAATCAGGGGATGTGGGTGTGTGTGTCTAATGTGTGCATTTAGGTCCTGTTCCTCTTCATGCTCCTACTCTGTACAGTATACTTTTGTAGCACATGTCCCATCTCTAAGAAAAGTGTATTTGACATGTGTGTGGTTAACAAACACTGTTGTAGAAATTTTCTGGTTTTGAAGGAAATATTTAATGTAACCAAATTGCTTGTCTTGTTTCTAATGGAGCTGAATAATGGAATCTAGCTGGAAAGTGGCAAACCCTCTGCCTTTTCCCCTGCTTTCACTGCAAACAAAAAGGTATGAAAGGAAACAGGGAAATCAGAAAAAGTGCTGATCAGGGTGCAGGATACCATTGCTGCTTTACCTTTCCAGTATGTCCTCCCTTGCCATCTAAACTAATTGCCCAATGGAATCAAGAAGGAAAAGCTATGGCAGTAGAGAAATTCAATGCAACACTGCATTTGACCTTCGTATACATCAAGAGCAGCTTGCTTTTGAGGATTTGGGAGAAAGCAGTTCGATAAGTTCTTTTATTTCTTTACTTTTAACATTTAAAAAAAAATTTTATTATTTTTTTCTTTATGTGGTACTGAGGAATCGAACTGACTACTGGATCTTATGGTTTCTCCTATTAGTGTTCTATAGGAGCTGTTGGCCCTTGGCTCCTACGGAAGGCTAGGCATTCCCAGGTTGTATCCGAAAGAAGCCTACAGTTGTGTTAAAAGCCAGCCAAATAAGAAGTAAAAGCATACCTAAAGACTTGATCCAGATTCCTAACACTCCGTGCTTCAAATAGCAAGCGAGTAAACATTTGGTAATGCTACAGGTCATCTAAGGGTCATGTCAGGAAAAAATATTACACTATCAAAAACATTGTTATTCTAACAAGATTTCCTTTTTAAATATTAACAAAAATCACGTCTTCATCTGCTTTTCAGAGATGGCATTATGTTCTGTACTGTTTTCTGTATTTGCAAATACACGAAGTCAACTTTTAATTGGCACTGTTTTTGATGAGGGAAAGGTAGCCATTACTGGGATTTGACAATGAAACCAGGAGTATGTACTATGCTGCACATGCAGAATCGACTGTCTTGGGCTGCACTTGCCAATGACTAGCAGTGTTTTTCACAAGACTGGTATTTATATGAGTATCCACTGACTAGCCCATGCTACTAGGTTTATGGTAAAAGACAAAGAATAGGGCAATAGAAAGAGTGAGAGAGTAAAAAAGAATTAGAGCACATAAAGGAGATAAAGTTAAAGGGAAGGAATAAATACATACCTACCTCTTTTACTTTTTGAAAATCTCAGACAAAATTAAACTTGGAGTGAGGCAAGCTTCAATGCCAATTAAAACTTTATGCAGCTTCAAAGCTGGGCAAAAATGGCACATGTCTGTAATCCTAGCTACTAAGGAGGCTGAGATCTGAGGATAGAAGTTCAAGGCCACATGGAAAACAAATCCAAGGAGAACATTATTTTAGATTATCCAGGAAAAAAAAAAAAGAGCAGAGTGGAGGTCTGCCTCAAGAGGTAGAGCTCCAATCTTGAGCTGATGAAGCCAACCAAGAGCTAGCTAATGGCCCTGTGTTCACGCACTAGTACTGGCACTGTGTGCATACACACACACACACACACACACACACACACACACACTTTAAGCACCTTTAAAACATACATGTCCGTTTAGCATTTCCTCTTTGTGTAAGAGGAAGGCAAAAATCTGCCAGCAATATAATAGCTAAGCATCAACACTTTCCAGATCAATCTACTGATGGAGTCAGTATAATCTAGCCTGGATTTCTTTTTAGGTAACTTATCTTTTTAGGTAACTTTAGACACCAGCAATCCCTAATGTCCAAGTAACTCATTGTACTATTGTGAGCAATGTGGATTCAATAGCACCAAATACACCTTTGGTCTCAAGTAGAATCAGGGTGCCTGCCCATGTCTTTTCACCATGAGATCATAGCCCCATTGTTTTCCCTTATTATTGGGAGGATATCTCATCACACAGAGATTTATTTCCTTTTTTATACATTGAGCAGAAACACCAGAACTTCTACAATCAGTCTTAATGGTGCTACCACCATTAGCCAGCAGTTTACAGAATATCTATTAATTTATTAGAGGAATATTTGCCTCCTAACCAACTTCAACACAAGAAAGCTTAATAAGCCAAAAGATCTGTCTATGTATCTATCTATCTACCTGTATACATATATATATACACATATATACACATAAACATTTATATTTAATATTGTCTCTTTTTTCAGCTTTTCATCCCATCTTATTTATTTTATTTTATTTTTTGATTTTTATTGTCAACGTGATATACAGAGGGATTACAGTTACAAATGTAAGGCAGTGAATACATTTCTTGTCAAACTTGTTACCTCCTCCCTCATTTTTTCTCCCACCTTCCCTCCTCCTTAATTCCCTCCCTCCTCCCAAGTTAGATAGTTGGTTTATAGCGTGTGGTGTGTGTGTGTGTGTGTGTGTGTGTGTGTGTGTGTGTGTGTGTGTGTGTGTCCATGTTTAAATTTTTCTATTGTCTTCTATCAGTTATAGGGGGAGGGAAGATTTCAATGTTACATTTCTATATATGTTAACTGCTGTATTACAATTGATTTCACCCCTGTACCCTTCCCTCTTAAACAATGTTCCTATCAGATTTGCTTGATGTGTTTTCATAGTTGAAAATAGTCTATTTTGACAGTATTCCATCTTCTTTACCCTTCTCCCAGACACTCCTGTTCCCTGCTACTCCTTACCTGCCCTCAATATCTGTTTTTCTTCCCTCACCCCATTGATCATAAGCCTTTGAGTTTCTTCATGCAGCTCTCATAAATACTGATGTTTTAAACAATTATTCACCCTCAATACTTTTCCAATAGAATATATACAATTTGATATACAGAATACACACACACATCTATATCCCTTGCAGTGATTATTTTATCCCCATAATTAAGTCAAAACTCAAATTTCAAGCATGGCCCCTAAGGATACAGGACTCACAGGAGGCAGGGGAAGAGCACCTGGTCCCACCTTTCCACATCAGATTTACCACAGTTATGATCACTAAACTTACATTTTAAAAGTACAGACATAAACCCATCCTTCATGTCTTTCTCAACTTCAGATAAAACAAAAAAAAAACAAGTCCTTCACCAAAGTGTAGGAAGCACTAAAACACCCTGAAGAACAAGAGAAAAGGCTTTTTCTCAGACCCCCTACCACAGAGGTGAAAGCTGTACCAAATTCCAACTGATCAAAGATCCTAGCCAGTGATAAACACCCCTACCCCTCAGGGCTTTGAGCCCCAAACAACAGCACCATTTTGGAGACCACACTTGAAATCCGTATGGAAAGGGAAGAGGATTTTTTTTTTTCAGTGTTCCTACTCTCCAAAACCCTGAAACTCTCACTCAGCACAAATCTAGTCTCTTAGCTCAGGGGGTAGAGGTCAGACCCTCCACAAGACTCTGAACCTGGGTTCTCCCAAGACAGAAAGAAAAGAAAGGGGAAAGACATACAACCAGTCCCCAGCTGGAGCATGGTGGGAGGGGGTTTCCTGGCTTATTATTGAAAGGCTGAGTAAAACAAGGGAAGAAGCTGCCAATCCTCAAGCCCTGCAGAGCCAGGGAACTAAAGGACCATTCCTGTGGCATTGTGCTCAGGCTGCTTCAGGCAGAGTGGCCCGGCCCGTGGACAGTGATTGATTACCTGCCACAGTGAACTTGTTCACATATGGCCTGACCTCAGCCTGCATGGGGGTAGATGAGAAATGAGGACACTGGTCTCATTCATTCATTTCTGCCTTACAAAGCCACCGCGTGCCTACTGTGTGTGGCCCCATGCTAGGAGGGTGAGGGAGTACCCCAAAGAGCCCCTGCCTCTGAGCCTCAACATCTAGCAATGATCGAGGTGGGCCCTTGTCAATGGTAGAAGGTAGGCATTGAAGACCATAAAGTACATAGAGTCCAGAGGCCTTGAGAAATCATAGATGTTTCACTAATTACATCAAATATCCTGATTCTTTTCACTGGTAAATATTTGTCATAGTAAGATACCAATCTAAGGTGCACACATGAATACACACACGTGCACACACATATACAACTACTCTACTAAAAATAAGGGGTTTGTGCAGGGCTAATGCCTAGAACATTAGCTGCTCAGGAGGCTGAGAGCTGAGCATACAGTCTATGCAGGAATGATGGTGAGACTCATTTCTCCAACTAACCAACAAATAACTAGAAGTAGAGATGTGGTACAGCACAAGCCTGGCATGAAAATGCTATGGGACAGCATTTAAGTCCTGAGTACCAGCGCACGCGCACGCGCATACACACACACACACACACACACACACACACAGAGTGAGTCATTACCAGTCCACAAATGGATTTATCAGGTCACTTGGGACTGAAATAAAATTTGATGCTTGTTTTCTAAGCAAGCTGAGAAGCCTGGGGCAAGTGGTCCTAGGCTGGGGATGCCAAACTAATGCTTATACCCACCTATCTTCCCAGAGGAGGCGTTCCTGCTATAGTCATACAGGACTGTGTTTGGCTGACAAACACACGCCCTTGTCTTTGCCACACAGCCCTGTCCACACAGGCCTGACCTCAGTTACCATGAAGGAAAAGCTGAGAAACATGTACCTTCCTATCAGCAGTTATTTCTGTCTTCCCTGTAGCCACTAGAATGGGACCAATCAGACCATGCCACTTTCCTCCCATTCACGTTCTACCTGGGCTTCACAGAAACTGAATCTTCCCTTTGTCATTATGTTTTCCTTAGCAGACCCTATTTTCTTTGATTATCTTAATGTCTATTTTTATTCTCACTATCTTATTGATAGTCCCTAAATATTTATCCCACACAATATTATGTAGTTCCAACGGGGTGCCAGTGGCTCATTCCGGTAATCCTAGCTACTCAAGAGGCTATATTCTGTTTTGTTGTTTTTTGTTTGGTTGTTTTTTTTTGTTTTTTTGGGTGTTGTTTTTTTTTTGCCAGTCCTGGGCTTGAACTTAGGGCCTGAGCACTGTCTCTGGCTTCTTTTTTTTTTTTTTTTTTGCTCAAGGTTAGCACTCTGCCACTTGAGCCACAGTGCCACTTCTGGCTATTTTCTATATATGTGGTACTGGGGAATCAAACCCAGGGCTTCATGTATATGAGGCAAGCACTCTTGCCACTAGGCCATATTCCCAGCCCCCAGGAGGCTAAATTCTAGGGATCATGGTTCAAAACCAGCCCTGGCAAAAAAAAAAAGTCTATGAAACTCTCATCTCAACTAACCAGCCCAAAAAAATCAGTAGTAAAAGTATAAAAACCGTAGAGAATAGAAGATGAAAGTGGTAGAGTGCCAGCCTTGAGCAGAAAAAGCCAAGCAAGAATGCAAAGTCCTGAGTTCAAATTCCAACATTGATGCATGCGCGTGCGCGCACACATACACACACACAGTGAGTTAGCTGTGAAAAAATGGATTTTACAGCATAGCCAGTGATCTTTAGATTTTAACCTCTTAAAGAGTGAAGAGAGAGATAGCTCAATGAACATCAGTTCATAACCCATGACAAGCAAGTTAAACATTAGTAATCTCAGGTCTTCACCCTAAAATCAAGGCACATATCAAGGCAAGAAGATATTCATGTGTAGAAAGCTTAGTAAATGTTATGTTTTGTCTTAAATAGAAGGAGTCAAATTTTCTCTGTTAAATCCACATCTTCCATGTGCCACTGCAGCCTATGTGTCAGGTATTTCTAATCTCAGAAGATCGTTTTCCATCAAGGCTGAAGAAAGCCTTAAATAGATCCACTTTGATTTATCTTCTGCATTCATGCCTCTGCAGGGAACATAGTAAAATCCCACTGTGAAGGGTTAGGGTGGAAATGTTGTCTGCCATCTCCAATTCCCTCAATTGTCCTGCCCACCTCTGCAATCCTGGCATCAGGTGCCTTCTCTTCCCACAATAGGATTATTTAAATAGGAACATCAAGTTCATGTTTGTAAGATGCGTCAAGGACCTAGGACCAAGTAGTCCTGTGTCGTATCATCCTGATTTCCTCCTCTATTCCCTACTGTTTCCAGAGAAACAAACAACCTTACACAAGCACACAGAAAAATCCTCTGGACACCCAAATTAACCAATGTCTCCTTTCTTCCCAAACCACCAATCAACTCGTCACTGGGCAAACAGCTCAAACACCAGGCAAGGAAAACATGTTATTTTTCTGGGCAAGCCTTAACTTTACCGCCTACAAAATACAGCCCCCTGGGCACTACCCACACGTGGTGCGATTATGACTCCCATCGCTCACTACAAACCAATAGTTATAGCAGTCCCCACGGAAACTAAGGAAAGGTTTACCAGCAGGCACCCTGAGGCCTGAGCTCATTCATTCCCCCATTGCCCCAAACATTATGCTAGGGCCTCCTCCCAAGGCCATTCCTGTAGTCCCTCCCTACCCAGAACACTCCAAACAAGCTTCATAGAGAGCTGCCTCTCCAGAGTCATCCCCCCGGTTCTCAACCCTAGGGGACTTGTCAAGGATGAGCCACTTTTCTCAGTGCTGGAGCCAGCCTAGATGTCTAGAGTCCAAGGTGGCCAAGAGCCAGTGGGCAAACAACACAACCAGGCTCCAGTTTGTCCCTCAAAAATAGAAGTCTATCGGGCCTAAGTCCACAGTTTATAAAAGCCACTTAAATTAGGTACACCCTAAAGCACTCTAGAAAAATATATCTTTACAGTGCAAAGGAGACTCTGTCCCTGAGCCAATGGGCCCAAATGTGACAATGAGCCCCTCCCAAGGACATCCGGCCACATAAGCTAGGCCTAGTCTATATGGAAGTCAGGCAGTGGCCTCTGCCCATACTCATGGCTGACTTCAGATTCTTGTCCCCACCTGGCCATTTCCTGTGACTCTCAAAACACAATTCTGGTCTTCACAAGTCCAGACAAAGGGTCCTGTTTCAAAGTCTCTGGAGGAACCTCAGTCCTCCGTGTTCCCCCACCTCCAATCCCAAAGTTTCCCAAGGCCTGAGAGCAGAAATTAAAGAAATGAGCCTGGAGCCAGTGGCTCACACCTGTAATCCTAGCTACTCAAGAGGCTGAGATCTGAGTATCACAGTTTAAAGCCAGCTCTGGAAGAAAAGCCCCTGTGAGACTCTTACCAAGGGTTAACCATCAAAAACTGAAAGGAACCATGTCTCAAAGTGGAGGAGAGCTAGCCTTGAGCAAAAGGGCTCAGGGACAGCGACCAGGCCCTGAGTTCAAGCCCACAATCAACAACAACAACAAAAAATGAGTATCAGAACTTTGGCTCCGTATAGGCACACAGGTCAAGAGAGCCACTCAAGAAAACAAAATATCTAGAGACACAGGTGACAGAGTAAGCAGCTGAGAAGAGCTTTCTGATGGAGGCCTGGATGGCTTCTGAGGGCCACAGCTGAGCCAGGCTGAGATATCTAAGAGAATGCAGGAGAGGATGACACAGGCAGAGCCTTCAAGAGCAGAGGGAGGCATGGCTAAGGGAGGCAAGAGAGGCCTGAGGTGGGTCAGAGCTCTGGGGGTCTGGACAAGAGTGGATACAGGCCTCAAGTCCTCGGGACAAGGATAATCTGAGAGCCAGTGCAGAGAAGCCTGAACATTCCCGGCTGTACAGACAGAGCTAGAACAGTGAGCCTGTCTACTACCTATCCAAAGTAACCCATGAGGGTCATTACAGTTCCCTTCATGCTGTTGTGAGTGTCACAGGCATCCTTGGAGGACAGAGGCTGACATTCATCATTGCATTACCCAACCACACAGAATACCTTGTGCATGATATTCAATCTTCCTCCAGAAGTAAGAATGTGGTACTGGCCAAGGGGTAAGAGGAAACAGGAAATAAAAACAAAAACAAAACAGCCTGTGGCAGCCAACACAGGCCAGGATGCACTCTACAGTGTTGGGGCAAGTGATTTCAGTCACTACTATAGTTTCAGCTTGAGGTCACATTGCCAGGTTTTAAGCCATGGCTGTGTGACCTTAGAGGAGGTAACTTCTCCTCTCTGCGCATGTTTCTTTATTTATGAATAGAGGTGATCTCTACTCTCTAACAGAGACTTATTTTAAGAATTAAATGCACCTATATACACAAATAAACATTCATAGACATACATAGCATAATTCCAGGTATAGGGAAAATATATACTATGTGTCAGTTGTAACTGGTATAATGTTTTTTCTTCTGTCAGAAAAGACACTGCTGTAATCCTAGATACTCCAGAGGCTGAGAGCCAATGATGCCAGTTCAAAGTCAGATCCTATCTCCAGGTGTCCAGCAAAATGCCAACTGGAAGTGTGACTCAAATGGTAGAGCACCAGCCATGTAAATTTAAGTCTTCCTATCAGCACAAGTACACTGGTTTCCTTTTCAAAACCAAACCTAAGACAATTGACTACTAAATGCTCTATTTTAGAGTTTGTGGTTAAAAGAATATTTGATTGGAATACAATACACATCAAATATAATTGTTATGTCATCTTAGGGTTTATTTGGGCTTTGGGTTTTTTTGTAAAGCTGAGTGTTTTACATAGGCTACATGGTTTCTCTCACTTGTAACTAGAATGGGCCTATAAATCTACAAATAAACACACTGGATGGTAAAAGACAAAAAACTACACTTGGACATGATAATTGATACAGGACTCTGTACATTCACAGTGAGACTAAAGGAGGATATTCTTAGAAGCGGATCACAAAGGCTCAATAGCTCTGTGCATATTATCATATAAAGTGATGTTTATCGAAATGAACTCCCAGAGGTGGTTTTTTGTTATCTTCCCTTTTGTTTTGTTTTCTTTTTCTCCTTTGTTGCTGTTTTTGTTTTCTGTATCTTTGGTCTTATATTTAAGTTTATCTGTTTGGGGGAGGGTAAGGAGGAGCACAGAAATGCTACACAAAGGGTAAATAAATACATCAGTCACTGATGCTATGTTGAAAATGAACTATACAACTTGTGTGAGGGCAAGAGACTGGGAGGGAAAAACTGGGAGAAAACAAAGGAAGAGGTGACACTGTTCAAAAAGAAATGTACTCAGTAACTGACTTATGTAACCGTAACTCCTCTGTACATCACCTTTACAATAATGCTTTAAAAATTAAATTAAATTAAAAAGACTTGGTTTATCAATTGAAAGTTAGTCCAAAAACCTTTAGTAACTGACAAATTATGTTTTACTTCAGGTTGTAATTTTATGTATAAGAAGTCTTAACATGTCAAAACATTGACAGATCAGTAGTGATCACAGCTGTGCAATGAGATACAAATAGATGTAATTTGTGTATTTATATTATCTACATTGGGCCTCATGTGCATTAGTTGGTTGTGTACAAAATAAAATTTTCAAACTCAATATAAAATAAAGGAAAAATAAGGGAGACATAAAATAAAGGAAACTCAAGATAAAGGAAGTTGGTTGGTCCTGCTTTGCCAATAGCAGATGATTATATATTCCATTTTAGACAAAATTCTGAACATCTTTGAATTCTAGTTATCTTATTTTTTAAATGCACAATACAACTGTTTTTCATACAGAGTCGTGCTAAGGGTTGAATGAGACTATAAAAATACTCAATAAATTATAATTCTGTGGAACTCTAAAGCCTTAAGTCTAGATATCTTGATTTTTTTCAATAATTAGCTGTGTGACTTTGGCTAAGTCATTTAACCTCTCTGTTCCTCTGTTTCCTTACACCTTATAATAAATAGTACTTACCTCCTGAGAATTACTAGTATGTTAAGATTAAAGGAGTTACCATATGTAAACAATTTAGAACAGTGCTTGGCACATGGTAAGTGCTATGTAACTGCCAGCTCTTATTGCTATTATGAAATTAGAATCTAAAACTTCTAAGAAGCATATGGTTCCATAATCATGGAAATGTGGTTTATTTTCTGGTGACAAAAATAACAAGCAGAAATAGCATAGCATTTCAGTATCATTCATTGGCAGAGACATTAATTTTTATTCATGTATGAGCTTGCTGTGTTTATGTGACCAAACAAACAAAATGAAGGTTCCAATTTTTTTTTATTGTTTCCATATACTTAAACATGAGCTCTAATTTCAGGACTACTCACAGATTTTATTGCTTGAGATAATTTCCTTAGTATTTTTTTGCCATCACCTATCTCTTATGTTGTTTCCAGCATAGCAGAGGATTTGGTAATTCTGAGAGCAAGTCAGCTAGTAAATGAAATTACAAAGTATGCAAAGTACAAGCAAAGACTCAGATGTTCTATGTTATTATCAAGCACAACTTTTGTGGGAGTTCTCCTCTGCTTGATATTGAGGAGACCTAGGTGGAATAAAGAAAGAATGCAATAGCCAAGAGCTACAGAATTGAGTGTGACCCTACTCCCAGCTCTCGGTCTTTAAGATCCGTGTCTTCTTGGACACATTGAAGTTTAGTTCTCTAGGCTGCAAAACAGGAATACAAATATAACAACTACATAATTAATATCCTATGAAGACTATATAAGAAGCTACCTGGAAAGCTCTTAATAAATGTGGAAAGTAGCCAGAGTTTCAAGAGAGACTGGGTACACAGGAAAAAGAATGATTGAGTTTACCTGTAGGGCTCAGAATTTTGAAAAGTGGAATTAGGGTATTATTCCTAGCATCTTCTTTTCCCAACTCTGTGTCTGCCCCACCCTATTACACAAGATTCCAGGTTGAATAGATCTACCTCATCTCAGATAAGAACAACTCAGCCTTGCACATTTTAAGTCACAGATCCAGTAAGGCTCGTCCTTATCAAATGGGACCATCAATGTTGTCTTATTCAACCAGGATGCTGAAACGTGTTCTGTCGGGAGGAGTGGGGCTTAAAGTGAGGAGGGGAGGCAGAGAAAAGAGAGGAAACATAGGTGAATATGGTCATAATACACAATGTATATGTGTGACAATGGAATCAGCTAAAATGGGAGGGTGAGAAAGATGGGGTGGAGGAAACAGAAGGGATGACATTGATCAAAACATTGTAACCCTGGACTGGGAATGTGGCTTAGCAGTAGAGTGCTTGCCCAGCATGCATGAAGCCCTGGGTTCGAATCCTCAGTACCACATAAACAGAAAAATCCAGAAGTGGCACTGTGGCTCAAGTGGTAGAGAGCTAGCTTTGAGCAAAGAGAACCAGGGACAGTGCTCAGGCCCTGAGTTCAAGCCCCAGGATAGGCAAAAAACAAACAAAAAAACATTGTATTCCTAAACTGACTTGTTGAATTGAAACACTTTTGAATAACTTAAAGATAATTTTTTAAGTAAAAGACAAAACCAAAGAAAAATGTGATCTTGTTGAACCAAAAATCTGATTCTTCATGTGCCTTGACAACATCCCAAAGAACTCACCATCTAAGAATAGTCCATAGAGCCTGGAAGTGATAGTAAACTTGTCCCTAAGATAGGCTGGATGCTGGCAGATAGGCCCTGGGCAATCCCAGGGAGGAACATTTGGATCAGCTGGAGGCAGGTAGCCTCCATCCCAGCAGTGAACCTAATTTCTTGTGCCCAGGGTAGTTCTACAGCAGTCCACAAAGTTCCTGCTCCACCAGTGAACACAATTTGCTACTACACAAATCGTAACTTCTGTCCAGAAGACTGAGCCCTGATTCCGGCTCTACCGCAACTCTCTAGCCTGAATTTGCTCTAGACTACAAAGTTCTTTCTGAACTCCTGCCCCTTTACACTAACTTGTTCCATACAGAGATATGCAATATCTTCTAAGCCATTTGTTCATGATTATTTGTTCTCAGGGGTTCTTGCTGCATTGCTGCTGAGAACCAAATACACCCCTCTATTTGATTTGCAGTTACTGGGTTTATTCCCCTCCTATGGTTCATCCTGAAGAAATATAATATATTGTTACCATGGTAAGGCTTTAAATGTATGCATGAAGCCCCCAACTGCCTGACATGCTATTGATTCCTGGATAGACCAAACATCTCCAGATCCTTCTGCTTTTCCTCTTAAGATGGTCTCTCATGAGCCCACTTCTTTCCAAGGATGTTGCTCTGGTCAACTAGCTAAAGACACTTGGTCCCAGTGAACATTTGCATTTGAAAAAATTGCCTCCACAAAGTAGCCCCAAGAAGAGAGCAATGTAGGAGATTCAAAGAAATAGCTAGGTGGATGTGACCTAGCTTGGCTTATGCATAGCTCATATCACCTACTTCTAAAGGGAGAAAAAGAAAAAAAGAGAGTTCATTCTGCCTATAGAAAGACAATAAGCATTGAAAACAGTAACCCATTTTCCTAAGACCTCAACAGGTGCTATAGCTAAAAATATATTTATTTGCCCATGGGGTGCCCAAGGATGCCTAACAAATGATAGACAAGACTGCTCACAGTGACAACGAAGAAACTACAAAACAAAAGCAAATCATCTGGAAGAAAAGCATGTGTGTGGTTCCAGGCCCAGCCAGTCCCAAAGCATTCTGTGATCCTCTCTGTGCCTGGGGAAAACACTATCCAGAATCCTTCAACTGGCTAGAGAAGTTATATGTTCACTCTGTGCAGACCTTCTGGGTTTTGGATAGCAATGGCTATGTCTTCATACATGGCCAGAAGCCACTCACCTGCCACCTTCCCTAGTGGCGTCTTCCCTTGGCCTACTTAGTCTTCCAAGCCCAAGGTTGGAATAGCTCTCTTCCATAGCCAGTCCTTGGTTAGTCTGCCCACAACTCTAGTCTCTTCTTCATATTTTCTTTGATGATCCCTTAGAGAGTGTCATCTCTTCCAGCAAGAACCTTGACTGATATACTGATCTATATTTCCAGAATGCTTCAGCCTGAGAATTGTGGCAACCAGTAGTCATCTACTCTGCCAAGGCTTGTCCTAGGGCCTCAGAGGGATTCAGAATCCTGTGAAGGATTGTGTAACATGCTCAGTGCATACCCTCTGCCCACCATTACAGCAGTTCTCAAATAGAAAAAAAAAATTAAAAAGTTGCACCATGCAGCGCGTATTTGAGATGAGATGAAAAGACTTAGTCAGCTCAGAATGTTCCCCAATTGGCAATATGAAAAGTTAAATTAGAAAGTAGAAAAGGAAAGCAACCAAGATTTGTTATCCTGTACTTGGTCCTCAGCCCAACCCTCTTGGAAAGCTGGCTTATTATCCTAAAGAACAGATGAGAAAATCCAAGGAAAGCAACTTACCCAACAAGCAAGAAAGAGGCAGGAATTGAATGTACCTCCTCCAACCCTGACTCCTACATCCTTTCTTCCACCCTGAATACCCTTCCTTTCAAGACTGATACAGCTTCCCCAACCCTCAGTGAAGAGTCCTTTCTAGCAGCAGAGAGATAGGACATATATCTTGGAGAACCACATCATTCTCAACTTTCATGAAGCTAAAAAATGTGCATTTTTCTCCCCATCAGGCATGTGTTTACAATAAAAGTGATCAGGTAACAAGTAGATGGAATTTACTAGAAAAAAATCCCCTAAGAACCTACTTAGGTTAATAACACTTTTTTTTTTTTCTAAATGAAGGCGCTATTATGCCCTTCAGGCCTATTTTTATTTCATTTTTTCAGTGTGTCTTGGTCTGGCTTCTCAGCTTGGCTGTCCTTATTTTGGCTGTTTCTGCCCCAGCAAGGGGCTACAGCGTTCTGTGAAATCACCACCTTGCAGCTGTATTTGCTCCACTGCAGAGGCAAGAGAAATCCAGCCTCTTTGCTTCCTTTTTAAAACCTGACAGTCACACCTTCTACACTTCAAAGCCACACCATATGACCTCAGCAGGCTGACATAAATGGACACCCATGCAAAGGGTTATTCATCTAGTGGCTTTCCATATGGGAAAGAAATAGCCATTAGTGAACCTTTGTAGACTTTAACAGTTTACAAAGCCATTTTCCATACATTAATTAAATTTGGGCCTTACAACGATTTATAGGATGGGTTTATTTTTCTTATATTGCAGATGACGAATGTGAGAGTTGGGGAGTGAAAGTAAAACAGTTGAAGTCACACTACCAGTAAAAAGCAGAGCTGTGACTTGAATTCAGGCCCTAAATACTAAGATAGTCTTACAACAACCAAGTAGCCCATTCCTGGTGCTTTAATATGGTCCTCTTGCTGGTGGAATTAATTTAAAAGCCTTGAATCCTGCCAATGGGCACATGATAACAAATATGTGGATGGAGGCTTGGAGGCTCTCAATCCTGCAGTCTTCTATCAGGTAGGATAAAGGCTTTCCTTTCACCTAGAGGCTGGACAGTAACCACCTGACTCTCACCTGCAACCAGGCTTCAAAATGCTCTGTGTTTCATTCCATCTCTGTTTTCACTTCAATCTCCTAAAACATTCCCCAGGGCTAAGCTTGACACCACCTCAAGGGAATTGTTACAAGGGGTTCCACATGTCCTTCTCAACTTCTACACCACCTACCACCCTCTCCTGCCTCTTGGACCTCCCGCAAGTGGCATCTCTTTACATGGGACCCTGTCCTCAGATTTTTGGGGGAAAAAAAGAGACAGCCTTGAAATTCCCTTCCCTGCCCAAGATAAGGCCTGCAGAGGATGGGATTCAGGGTCCCTACCAATGGTTTTACTCTAAGTACCCAGACTCTCTGGGTACAATTACCAGACCTACCTTTTGCCAACATTATAAAATGATGTGCCTCTTTCCAGAACAACTTACCTCAGTGGGTTATTGTGATATGTAAAACTATGTATGTCAACTATTTAGCAAAATATCCAGCAGGTAGAAAGCAACCTAAGTTAGGTATCATTTTCACAGGACCTATGCTACCAACTGGCTGTTGCCCACAGAAGGCAGCAGTAGTATTTCCAAACACAATGATACTCTTACACATACACATTTTTTTTGTTGTTTTTTTTTTGTGTTTTTTTTGGCCAGTCCTGGGCCTTGGACTCAGGGCCTGAGCACTGTCCCTGGCTTCTCCCCGCTCAAGGCTAGCACTCTGCCACTTGAGCCACAGCGCCGCTTCTGGCCGTTTTCTGTATATGTGGTGCTGGGGAATCGAACCTAGGGCCTCGTGTATCCAAGGCAGGCACTCTTGCCACTAGGCTATATCCCCAGCCCACACATACACATTTTTGATGAGTATGGCAGGAACAATGTATGTGAAGGAAGTTAGACGATCTAGGAGAAATAGATCCCAAGGAAGACAAAAGCTACCAAAACTGACTGAAGAAAATATTAAAATCTGAATGAATCTACAAGAGTTTGTCTTAGTAGCGCATGTGCCCACACACAAGTGCACACATACACATACACACACATGCCATCCCATAGAGTGAGATGACTTCGCTGCTGAATTCTACCAACCATTTGAAGAACAACTAACACCAATACTTCACAAACTCTTTCAAAAACTATGAGGGGAGAATACTTTACAACTTTCTATGAGTTCTTGAGTTCAAATTCCACTACATCAAAAAAGGGTTTTATACTTTTTAAATTATATCTCAAGATGATATATTTCTATATATATAAAATATAGTTACACACCTAAAAGTGTCCTCACTATGTTTTGTCCAACTTATTCTGTTTTAAAAAATGAACATGGGGCTGGGGATATAGCCTAGTGGCAAGAGTGCCTGCCTCGGATACACGAGGCCCTAGGTTCGATTCCCCAGCACGACATATACAGAAAACGGCCAGAAGTGGCGCTGTGGCTCAAGTGGCAGAGTGCTAGCCTTGAGCGGGAAGAAGCCAGGGACAGTGCTCAGGCCCTGAGTCCAAGGCCCAGGACTGGCCAAAAAAAAAAAAAAAAATGAACATGTATTTCCAGTTAGACCCCCACCCCCCCGCAACCAATGGTTGCAAGGCCTAAGGCCCATCTCTCTTCATATGAAAGCAAAGCATGTTCGATGTAAGGGTTTCCTTCATTTTTGTTGTGGTTTGCTTGCTTTTTGTGTGTCAGTACTGGGGTTTGAACTCAGGGCCTTGCACTCGGCTTTTTCACTCAAGGCTGGCACCCTACCATTTGAGACACACCTCCATTTCCAGCTTTTTAGTGGTTAATTGGAGATAAAAGTATCACTTTTTTTTCTGCCTATCACTTTTTTTTCCTGCCTATCCCGGCTTCAAATCAGAACTGTCAGATCTCGGCCTCCTGAGTAGTTAGGATTATAGGTGTGAGCCACCCACAGAGTGCCTGGCTTGAGGGTTTTCTGTAGTTTCCTTCATTTAAATTAAAAAATGTACATATCCAATCACATTCATTCAAGGAGTCATTTTTATGAACAATCTTTTGGGAAAGGGTTATGATGACATGAAATTGTACTTGCCACAGAAAATATTAGTTGCATGGCCTCACACCCAGCAGTTGCCATCAAATGTACATATTTTATTATACCCTCCAAACACACCCTAATTACTAGACTCTAGTCATGATGAGTTAATGGAAAATTATGACTATCCCCAAGCCACTATGCAGGCAAATAACTGTCATCTGGCTTCTACTCTAAACCTAAAGTATCAACATTTTATAGGCAAAAAGTGTTAGAACCAATATCCATCAAAAAAGCTAAAAACAGACTTTGTCTTGTTGATGAGTATGTTGTATTAACAGATGCATCACAAATATTTGCCAGATGCAAATATTTGGTTTGGGCCAGCAAACCCTATGCCTTTCTTTTTTCTTGTCTTTCATATATCCTCTCCTACAACTAGAACTGTGCTAACTACCAGAGAGGCCCTCTGTAGGGTCTACTTCTCTCTTTGATATCATTTTTACTCCCTCCTCATTTTTTAATTTCTTTTTCCTTCCCTTCCTGGCCCTCTCTCTTCCACATGTGATGAATGGCAATTCTTCTCAAGTCCATTCCTCTTAAATCTGTCTCCTGGCTCCATTGCCACCTCTACTCCCTCAAATCAAGTCACCCTTCTAATCTGTGTTCCTGAACCAATTTATTGGACTTCTTCTCTCCCTCACTGTAACCTTACCAGGGAATGTATACAAAGCTGAATTAGGTCTCTTTATTTGTACCGATTAGTTGTAAAAGGGAGTTCCACTGTGGCATGTCCGAATAGGACTTCACCATATCTTGATCAGATTTTCTCCTTGTTATTTTCTCTCATCCTCCTCCTTGTTAATCATGACCAACTCCATTATTCCTTTTTCACATGTGTACACAAAGTATTTTCACCATATTTACCTTTCTTTACCCTCTTATTTGCCTAAACCCCTGACAGAACATGTTTCAGCTTCCTAACATTCATTTTTTGTTAAATCACATTTTAATTATTCAAATGGGGCCTCATGATGGCATTGCCTGCATGCATATATCGTATTTTAATTATATCAAACCTACTCTTACTCTTACTTTCCCCAGCCCTGCTACCCCCTACTACTCAATAGCTTTTATTTTTTTAATGAAATATTCAGTACTTCTCCAGGCTTAGTCACCTGTCCCCTTATACTCCAAGGCCTTGGTTCTCACCCATCCGATCATCCTGTCCATCCCACCATCCTGTCTCTACCACAGGGCCACCAGAGCCACTACAGTGATATTTCCAAACCCCAAATGGGTGAGCACATCATTCATCTGGCTGTCATCCTTTATTGCTCTCTGAAGTGAAAGATAAATTCTAACAATGTCTGCCTTGATGGTGTTTTCTAACCCTCCTTGTCCTATTCATTGCCAATCTCTGTGTCTTTCAGAAATTATCTTTGCTGTCACTATTTTGATAATGGATCCCCTACTCAATAACTGACTTAGGATCCCTCTTGTGGCTCCCCTCCACCCACCCAGAGCCTCCTGGAAAGCAAAATCTGGTCCTATCTCATGAGAATTAAAACTCCAGGCTCCTGAATCTAGATGCAAGGATGTGTCCTACAGATTACCTCTCTATTTGTGTCTTTGAAAGTTGGAAGGAAAGGACAGCAAATTCGCGCATCTAATTGTGTTTCTATGCTGTTTAAATAAGATAACATTGAAGAATCGATGAGAACATGGTCAATGTGCATACATTTGTTGGTAGATATTTTCCTTCTATCTTCCTTTTCTATTTTTAATTTCATCTATTCCTGAAAATGGTTACTTCCTATTTATAAAGTTATGTATGTATTAATGTGATTGTGTTCATTTGTAAAAATTTTTTCCAGAATCTCTCTCCCCCAAAGGAATTCTATGAAAAAGGTAGGATAAAAGATGTACAAACAAGACACATGTTAAATGGCAATGGTGAGAACGTTGTGATTGGCAGGTAGTGAGGGTCATGTGAGTACCAGCCATGGAAATGCCTTCAGGGTGACAGGAACTGTAGCTGTAGGAAAGCATCAACTACAAAACGCCACATTACTTATGTACTTCTCTCAGTTGCATTTTCCTCATCTGTGAGACAAGGCAATGACATATGCTTTGTTAGATGGTAGTTAAATGAGATAATACGTTTGAAGCATGTGATCAACTGCAAGAACATACTAAACAGTAAAAACTAACAGTTACCGAATCCCACAAGGGCAACATCACTGAACTGGTCCAAGGCTAGGCCAGCACAAAGCTAGACCAGACCAGGTGACTCCTACCATGCTTCCTGCACAAGCCAGTTCATAATCTCAGCTACATAGGGCAGTAAACCCAGTTAGAAGCATATATCTCTGAGTGGGCTCCACTTCTCATTGAAGAAAATGAGAGGTTGAGGGAAAGGGGAAGCATGGAAGGAGGGGAATTAAAGCAACATGGATGACAAGATTCCAGAACCTAAAATAATCTCGTGGGTCCTGGAACCTATTGCAGAAAAGCCAGTGTTTTGTAGGTCTGATCAACAGCCAGCTTTGCTTTTCTAGGGCATCTTTCTAATAGGAGGGAAAAAAAGGCCCCTTGACCTAAGTCTTATTTCCAGTGCTTTCTCACTCTGCCAAACCAGGAGAAAAGACATTCAACGTGCAAACATCAAGTTCTGGCTGATAAAGCAGGAACACTGGCTAACTGGACAGAGCTTGGGAGGGGTGGGGTGTACAGAGATGACTGAATGCCAGCTCTGAAGATGCACTTCCTTGCTGAGAACGTGACTGCCACGAGGCACTCGTGTTGATCTTTCCCAGAGGATGAGAACGAAGCCCAGTTCCACTGGGGCGTTAATGTGGAGGGGTGTGGACAGTGGAGTAGAAGCTCCAAGGGCTACATTTCAACTTGGCAGGCAGAGTGATAGGGTGTGGGTGTCCTGTCATCAGATCTGCAGGACATCGACCCAGCCCATTACATCAGCAGGAATCACATCCTCCGGGAGCAATGAGAGCCAGGCCCACCAGGGTCAGCACTCCAACAGCAAAGCCCTAAAAGCCATTGCGATTCTTTCAGGACTCTGGAACTCGCCATGACTGTGGCGCACCCCACCACAGTTCAGACACCACCTAGGTATTTATGTTCATGCATTTAATTCCTATAACACCCTTTCCAAGAATGCAATCACATCATACTTTGCTGGTGACTTAAGTCAGGCTCAGAGAGGTGAAGTCATTGACTATGATCACATAGTCCAGGTTTGGGAAAATGGGATTCAAACCCAAGTCCATCTGAAACAATTCCTATGTTTGCTTTTACTAGACTACAAGGCCTCTAGAGTGATATCAGGATTCTTCTTGCCACAGACTTTTCATGATTGCCTATGTTTGCGATTTTGTAATATAGTGACAAGAGGTTTTGGGGGGGGGGGGGTTATTTTGTTTCTTACCAAAATCCACGTAAACCAATCCAGCTGACATCTTTCACGTTTTACATTTTCAATTACACACATTGTAATCTCTGAAAGGAAGCCCAGATTCTGCCCATTTTTAGAAAATGTACCCAACCACATTCAGAATCACAATGACTATCAGATACAAGTCAGTTGGTATGTTCTTTGCTTTTTTTTTTTTGCTGAAGCCTGGCACTTTACCACTTTATCCAAAGCTGCACTTCTAGCTTTCAGTAGTTAAGTAGTGATAAGAGTCTCATGGACTGTTATGACTAGGCTGGCAGTTTTGATAACCTCCATCCTCAGATCTCAACCTCTTGATTAGCTAGGATTACCGGTCTTCTCACCATCTTTGAGAATGCAGCTTCTTTTAATTCATTTCCTTGAAAATTATTTTCTTAGAAAGTACTATACTGTTGAACATCCTGGTCACCACTAGAAAATATTTAAAAGACACACACACACACACACACACACACACACACTCAGAATTCCTCTGTGAATAACAACTAGCTCTGTGTTTCTGCTCTGGGGTTCTGTCTTGACTCCTATTCCTTCCAGATTATCTGTTCTAGTCATTCCACAAATATTATAGCTCCTTTTTAGAGGTGCTGGGGGTCTGATGTGTTCCTTCCAGTCCCATCTCCAGACCTGATTTCTGTCCTGGATATCTAATGGGACAATTACTAGTAACTCTATGGTCTGAGTCTGCCTGCCTGTCAGGTGGCCAATACTCATACACTGGGTTACCACTCCTCCACTGCAAATCTCTCAGCAGAATGGTGTCCAGCTAAGGCCATAGTTACCATGCTAAGTATTCACTCAGTCAGGCTGACCTAAGATTCTGTTCTGAGGTCAGGAAAAAGCTAAATCTAAACTGACTAATCCCACCTCTCCCAGTCAGAAAAGTCATTCTGCATTATACCTACATGGGTCCCAGGACAGAACAAAACAGGCCTTCTATTTCTTTGTCTGAAAGCCAATCTTCAACAAACTTAGACTTTTCTAGTTTCATCTAATAGACCCATGCATATCAACTTAAAATCGAATCCCTAACTTTGTACACTGTCAGGATTTTTTTCATTCATTTTGAATAGCATTTCCTCCAGTTAAAAATCAAATGCTAAAATCATTTTGGTAGAAGACAGATAAAAACAACATTCTGAGATCAGCAGTCCTCCATGTGCATAAATGTATATCAACAGTCCACCATGGGTAAGAAAACATTGTCCCTCTGTTGTTTAATTTTCTTTTCAGCGCATACAGACTAGGACCTCTGAAATTAGCAGGCCAGTCCAAAGTCAAGCAAAGGCAAAATTTAACATTTTCATGAAAGTTTGACTCAGTAGCAGTTATTCTGACTATTGGTAAACAAGAAGAGCAGGGGAGGTTGCTACCATAGTTTGGGTGTGGTTAGAGAGTCCCACTAGGGTTCCTGGTAATTCAAGGCTTGTCAGTAGTAGAGAAGTGCTATTGGACAGATGTAGAACATCTGGAAAGTGGGACTTAGTAGAAGGCCCTTGGGTCATTGAGTAAGCAACTGTGGGACCCACTTTTTCTCTGCTTCTGGCTCAAGATGTAACCCCTTGCTTGCCTCTACATGTGTGTCTACCACTGCTAATTGCCATGATCCAGAACAGCTGAAAACTGGACTCCACCAGCACCATGCCCTTGAACTGACAAAGCTGTGAACTGGATAAACATGTACCTTGTGTCAAATGTTTCATTATAGTGATGAAAAGCTAGCTAAGACAGCACCTAGACATAGGTAGGTGAAGAGAGTGCAAAAATAAAACAGGTGAGAGCTGTGTGTGTGTGCAAAACAGTATACATAACACTGATTTTAAAAAGATCTTACCTGCCCTCATGACTTCTTACCCTCCTCTACTTTGCAAAAGGCACATGTTCTTTAAAGAGTCTTTTTCATTAAAAAAAAAAAAACACTACCACAAAGACTTTAAAACTATAACATCATCAAGGGCTCCTTTCTAGAGAGAATTACTCTGTTGCCAAGGGGTCTTTAAAAGCAGCCTGTTGGCTAGGTCAGTTGTGCCCCCATTAGCAGGCAGTCCATCACAATGAAGGCCCCCTCAGCCAAGGACCATTATCATGTGACTACCATTGGCCAATCCAGGACAGGAGCAGCCCATTCAAATCAGCACAAGAGAGATTTGTTTTCCAAGAGTGAAGGAAACAAACTAGGAGACAATTCTCCAAAGACTGAACATTCACGACCAGTAAATGCTGGCTGGAAATTTATATGTCGCGAGTGTAAAAGCAGTGAAATTCAATAATCTCAAAGCCACAGATTTGTAACTTGCACTTATGTAAATATTTATGAATTCTTTGGAGGGAAAAATCAATCCTCTCAGCCTTTAGTGCATGTTTCAGAGGGAACATTTATTTTTTTTTCCTTCTAGAAATGAGTATGTAGTCTGGCTATAGCTTAGGAAAATTAAAGCAGCAACTCAAGAATGATCTAAAGTCCATGAGATCTTCTCTCTTTCCTTCTTTGTGTGTTTGTGTGTGTGTGTGTGTGTGTGTGTGTGTGTGTGTGTGTGTGTGTGTGTAGTGCTTGAACTTACAACCTAAGTACTGTCTCTTAGTTTTTCTGCTCAAAGCTAGTGCTCTATAACATGAGCCTCAGCCCCACTTGCTTTGCTGGCTAATCAGAGATTTAAAAAAAAAATCACCAGTTTTCTGCCTAAGTTGGCTTCAAACTGGGATCCTCAGATCTCAGCCTCTTGAATAGCTAGGACTGCAGGTGTGAGCCACCAGCACCAGGCTTGAAATGTGATTCTTCCAGACTATACTATTTATTCCCTTCTCCAGCATCAATCAAAGCACAGTCCCCTCTATGGCCTGGCCTCTATGAGAATGAAGTGGTTAAGGTTAAAAGAGGTAGGACATACTACGTACATAAAAAGAAAAGAAAGTATCAGATTATGCTTCATCATTACCAAACAGTAAAAAAAAAATATTGTTCTTCATGGGCCTTTTGCCCATGTTATTTTGGCCATGGCATTGACAGTAGCCTGCTAGCCACCTCCTTTTATTAACTTTTATTCCCTGCCAACCTCAAAGATGCATCATCCTACAAATCCACCATCCTGATTAACTTTTCACTACCTGAGCCTACCACACACTTTCAGCATTTAAATCATAAATGCCATTTAAAGGCTCTTTCTCTCTCTACATTTATTGAAAATCTTGATCTACTTCCAGACTTGATTCAAATGTCACCACAAGGGAATGTCTGACCCCATTGTTCCACTCCCAAATCACAGGGCACTGCTCTGTGAGCCCAGCTCCAACAGATAGAATACTCTTCCAGTCTCACTTCTCTCCTAGCTCCTGTTGGTCTAGCCTGAGTGGTCCATGCTCAGAAATTGACATAGGCCTGCCAGGAAGTAAATGGTTTCAATGCCTCAGTAGTAATCATGTGACTGAGAAGTAATCATGTAAGTAATCGTGGGACTGGCTTTGCCAGTCACCCAAAGGCTATGTTAACAAATTCCTTTTTCTTTTCTTAAAAATTTGTCCCAGTAGTACTAGGGCTTGAATTCAAGGCCCAAGCTCTGTCCCTAAGCTGTTTTATTCAAGGCCAGTATTCTACCACTTGAGCTACAGCTCCACTTTCAGGTTTTTAGTAGTTAATTGGAGAGAAGAGTCCCATGGACTTTCTTCCCAGGCTGGATTTGAACTGTGATTCTCAGATGTCAGTCTCCTAAGTTGTTAGTATTACAGGGATGAGCCAGCAGTGTCCCACTGTTAACAATGTCTGAGGGCCTGTGGAAAGTTGTCCTGATAGCTAAAGGGGCCCTTCAGGCACTCAGTGTTAAGATGAGAAGTATGCCAAAGGTCTTTACAACCCTGTTCCACAGGGTTACCTATCTTCTCACTAATGTTCATATATTCTCATGTAAAAGAAACATATGTTGAAAACTAGAAGAGAAGCTATTTCAAGGGTATCTGTGTAAACTAAACATTGCATGATATTACTATATGCGGAAATATTCAGAAAGGCAATCTGGAAATTCCATCAGGGCTGTTCATCTGGGAAATTTGATTTGTCCACACCAGATACCCATATAATGCTACACACTTTTAGCTGCTGAATTCCGATATTCAGGGGTGAGCTTCATCTGAGGTCTTACACCTTGACCCTTCGTGAATGCTTCCAGTAACAGTAGCTCCTTCCACCTATGTACTGAAAAATGGTAGTCACCTCCTTGACTTTGGTTTTGCTTTTCACAGTTTCTCTGTTATCCATAGTCAACAATGGCCTAAAAATACTAAAGGAAAACCTTCAGAACTAAACATTTCACAAGTCTTCCATCACAAACCATTCTGTGTAGAGTGAGGGAATCTTATGTCACCTGCTTCATCCCACTGGAGATGTGAATCATGCCTTTGTCTAGTGTAGCCATGCTGCATTATACTAATTGTTGTAATCTCAGAACATCAGACCAATAGGTATTTGAGAGAGATCCAGTTGTATAACTCTTTTCATAGCACATTATTACAATTGTTTCACTTTAATGTAATTTACTGTCAGTCTCTTATTGTGCATAATTTATAAATTAAATATTATCATAGGCATGCATATATAGAAAAAAAACCACAATATTCATAGGATTTAGGCATTGACTCGAGGTCCTGAACACATCCCCGTGAGTATACGGGAACCACTGTATGTGTGGCCTCCCCACATTTGTCACAGCCCACCTTGGTCCATTCTGTCTTTTTCTCTGCCAGAATACTGAGATCTCTGGACTATATCCTCAGGCTCATTCTCCTTCTGGCTTCCAGTTTTCAGTCAATGAAAGGCAGTGGCAACAAAGGAGAGGAGAGGAAATGACAGGACAGGAGGAAAGAGGCTGAGGGGTTCACTTCCGGCCCACTTCATTGCTCCTTCTTTCCTCTCATCCAGCTCCAGCTATCATTTGCTTCACATTGCTATAGATCTAGGAATCATGAGAGCTTCTTCTAGCTTGTCCTGACCATTCTTGGATGGTCCCACGACTTGCCTCCATCTCTATCCAAATATTTTTGTTGAAACTCTTTTGGCTGTGGTTTCCTGTCAGGACCCTGTCAATATTTGCAGGAATTGGTTCCTGGACTCACCACCCCCACTAAAGACACCAAAACTGTAGATGCTCAAACTTATTATACAAAATGGCACAGTATTTGCATACAAGCTATGTGCATCCTCCTGTATGCTTTAAATCACCTCGAAATTACTTATCATACCTAATACAAGTACTGTTGTAATCACTGTTCGGCTATGTTATTCAGAGAATAATAATGAGAAAAAGTCTGTACATGCTCAAAATGAGTACAATGTTTGTTCCAAATATTTTGAATCCATGGTTGGTCGAATCTACAGATAAAGAACCTGTGGGAACAGAGAACCAGTTGAATACATAATTTGATTTGAACTGTATTTTTATTTCTTTATTTTACTTGGGGCTTTTTATAAATCTGTGGTAGTTTTTAATCTGTAAAATTTATCACAAAATTTCAACCATTTATGACAAATATTTGTCATAATGAAGGCTCATTGGAATTTTACGAAGCTAGAAAGAATGGAGGAACTTAACTTAGAGTGACTATAGGCAAAAAACTGAAGCTCAGTCCTGATTTTTTTTTTCATTTAGGAAAGTAAGATTCTCTGATGTGAGATGGGTTAGAGAAAAGAGATAGGGGGCTAGCACCAATGCAGCAAAGCAAAGAATGGGGGCAGGTACCTATTTCCCTTGCTACACAAAGCTGGCAGCTAAAAGGAAACTGGGCAGTAATAACACTTCCAGTCCACCTGTGCTGCTGTAAACCCACATGTGTTATACTACCCATTTGAAAATACTTTGTCGTTAGGAGAAATTCTGAGTTCATTTAACAATGTGAGCTCAAACATCCTCAAAAAAAAACAAAAAACCTCATCTACTCTTTTAAGTCAGGCAGCAAATTTCAATAGAAAAAAAATACATGTTTATATTCAAATTTCCCAGATTCCAGGATGGAAAGTCAGCTAAGCAGTACTCTCTAAAGACTGATACCCACCTAGAGCTGCTACTGCAAGACTACCAGACTTCTGTATACACAGAACTCTGAGAGGCATTGGATAGCCTCCACTTACAGCCACAGCATATGAGCAAAAACTGTACAGACCACTCAGACTATTAAGCAGACTCAGATTGCACTGGTTTGAAGTTATAGTCCCACAACCTGGGTCCACCAAAAACTAATTTTCCAGGTGTATACACACACACACACACACACAGACATGCCAAAATTACAATAAATCTATCCCAAAAAAATAGCTAGAACCCAGACCATTTGCTAAGATTGCAACAGCCTGGGCCTTGCTTGTTTATATCCAAACTACAGACAGACTTCAGAAAGTGGGATACAGCTGTGTCAATTTAGGTCTGAGGAATGTGAGATGCCAGCCACAATGTAGAATCTCCACTTCCTAACAAATCTACTGTAATGAATGCACAAAGCAAAAGAGTTCCTCCTGGAAGGGGATTACAACTAAACAGGGCCAGCCCCTCCCTTTCAAATATACATTGATTTCTTATTCCCTTTGGGAACCTACACTCACTCCAAATACTCACACACAGAACCTTATAAACTTTACCAGACTAAAGCCAGTGCTAGGATACTTGAGGAGCACATCAGAAGACTGTTTATCCCAAATCATCTTCACTAGAAAAACAAAGGGTTTGGTTCTGCTATATGTTATCTGGGATTCCTTACAGACTTCCAAAGATGGATATTTGCCCTGGTGGTAGAGAGTTTCTGTGCCCTGGTTTTTCTCATGCATCCACTTCATACTCAATGACTCCACACAACCCACCATGTCAGAAAGAAAACGGTTTCAAAAATGCATTTGCTGTAGAAAATATATGTGATAACCCACTTTCTACATTTTGCTAAGACTTGAGACACAGCTAGAGAACCAGCATTCCTCCACTGCTTCTCCTTCTTTGTATTTCTCTTTTTCTATTCACTGGCAAAGGAGGAGGGTGACAGAGAGAAGCTGTGACAAGATAGAGCATCTAGCCAAGTGAATCTAGCTCCAGTGGCCATCTATTATCTGGAGAAAATTATGGTTTGACATCAGTCATTTGAGTTGCTTTGAATACCCTTTTCTAAATCCATGTTGGGCATTTTCTAATTGTGTATTTTCTCCAGCATGGGAAATTGCAAGCTTGATCAATTATCTACTGAAATATTTTTATCTGGTATACAAATCAAGTATCAGAATGGCAGTTATCACATTCTTGATATGGGATAATTTTTAAGGTTTTCTTAGCTCTTCCTTCAAAAGCTATTTCTAGTGATTTATTATGTAAAGCCTGCAGATATCCACTAATTGATTTAAAACCCAGCTAGCATGTTACAAATACCCTAGGGATTTCCATTCTCTTAGTCCAACAGAAAGCTTGGAAATCATTATTATCAATCACAACCGGGTCCATCAACCAACAAGAATCTATTATACTGACATTGTCCTTTGTGAAGAAAAGATTAAAAATGAATAAATAAAGATCTGCAAAAATGAAACTTCTAAGCTATTTCAATTAATTATCTTATTACTATAGGGACCCAAAAGTATGATTTTATTCCTATTGTCCAAAGGAAGTTCAAAGATTCTATCTCGTCATTACCTAAGCTTTCCTCAAAAATTAGATATTTCAGAACAGAAAACAGCAATATTTGACATTATGAAGTGAATAGCAAGCAACCTGTGCAGTTTTTTTAACAGTTATTCAATTTGTTGTTACTATTAGGAATATTCTAATCTGAGGGGCCCTCAAGTAATGGTATTGGGCCTCCTAGCAAAAGATTCTAATACTATATTTAGCCAAGTTTCAACCAAAATTGCATGCTAATGCTATTTATTGGTTTTCAATTGTTAGAGATAATCAAAAGCACAGAACATATAGTTGTGGCTGCAAAGTAGAATGTGAAAGCAAATCACCTGAAAAAAGTGAAAGTGATGTGAAAATGTCACTGGATGGGGTGTGGGATCAGGGTGCAAGGTCAGGAGAGGGCTCTGGGCTTTATCTTAAGCAATACGACTTAAACATATTGGGCATCTTAGTCCATTCTATGTGTTCTACATCAAAATACCCAAGACAGGGTACTTTATAAAGAAAAGGTCTATTTAACTCATAGCTGTGGAAATCTAAGAACATTGACTTCTGGTGAGGTTGTAATGGTAGACAGAATCACATGGCAGGAGCTGATACAAGAGGGAATTCACAGGGTAAGAGAGAAAGCTGGACTTTATGTCTTGACACTAGCCATTCTAGTCAACTAATCCAGTTCTGAGAGACCTGATTCACACTATAACACCAGCATTAGTCCTTTCCAGAGAGTAGTCATGACTCAACCACCACCCCCTGACAGATGTATATATAGATATATAGATATATATATGGAGAGAGAGAAATATATAACATAACATATTGATAACTTCTTTTGATACATATACATATATATAACTTTAATCATATTCACTCCCCATTGACGTTTGTTTTTTTTTCAAATTTTTATTATCAAACTGATGTACAGAAAGGTTACAGTTTCATACGTTAGGCACTGGATACATTTCTTGTACAGTTTGTTACCTTGTCCCTCATACCCCCCTCCTCCTCCCCCCCATTGACGTTTGTTGTTCCCTCTTCCTCTTCTGAAAGAATCCTTCTTCTACTTGTATATTATCTTTACAACTCTAGATTTCCCCATTTAAGAGAAAACATGCAATTTTTGTGTTTCTATGTCTGGCTTGTTATACTTAAAACTAAACCCTCAAAGAATCAACAACCCAATTAATAAATGGGCTAATGAGCTAAAGAGAGACATCTCAGAAGAATGGCCAACAGACACAAGCAGAAATGCTCTACATCTCTGGACATAAAGGAAATGCAAACCAAAACAACACTGGGATTACACCTTACCCCAGTTAGAATGGCCATCATCAAGAAAGGATACAAACAATAACAGATGCTGCTGTGGATGTGGGCAAAATAGAACCCTATTATACACTATCGGTGTCAATGTAAATTTATTCAACCATTCTATAAAGTAGTATGGAGATTCCTCAAAACACAAAACTTAGAACTACCCTATGATCCAGCAATTCCACTCTTGAGCGTTTATTCAAAGATTACAAACTAGGATACAGTAAAGACACCATATTCATAACAGTACTATTCACCATAGCCAAGGTATACAATCAGCCCAGATGTCCCTCAAGGGATGAATGAATCATGAAAATGTGGTATAAATACACAATACAATTTTACTCACCCATTAGAAAGAGCAATATTGCATAATTTGCAAAGAAATGGAAAGACCTGGAAAAAATGTTAAGTGAAGATAGTCAGGGGGCTGGGGATATAGCCTAGTGGCAAGAGTGCCTGCCTCGGATATACGAGGCCCTAGGTTCGATTCCCCAGCACCACATATACAGAAAACGGCCAGAAGCGGCGCTGTGGCTCAAGTGGCAGAGTGCTAGCCTTGAGCGGGAAGAAGCCAGGGACAGTGCTCAGGCCCTGAGTCCAAGGCCCAGGACTGGCCAAAAAAAAAAAAAAAAAAAAAGATAGTCAGGCCCAGGCCAGAGACAAAGGTTGCATGTTTTCTCTCAGATGTGGAAGCTAAAATTAGTTTGTAAATCTATAAGTAGTTGGTGTGCAAGTGTGTACAAATGTAGTAACTGAAATACAGTAGATTCAAAGAAGAATTCAAACAATGTAATTTCTTAGAAAGGGAAAATTACAGCTCAACAAAACAAACACCAAGAAATGGGTACTTGAAAGGAGTAGGGTGAGATCAAGGGGAGGGCAGTAGATAAATGAAGAGAAGAGGCAGTGCCATCAAATTCAACATATTTTCTACAAAATTAAGAAAAGCAAGGGAAGGAGTAGACTGGGAGGGAGGGATGAGACTATTAAAAGGGGTGACACTGATCAAGATTCATTATACTCAAAAACTTTTGTTGAATGACCACTCCTGTGTACAACTACTTAAAGATAATAAAAATATTTACAAAACAAAACCAAAATAAATAATAATAATGATCTCCAGTTCCACCTGCTTCCCTACAAATGACCTAATTTCTTTCTTCTTTATGAGCAAATAACACTTTATTGTATATATGTTTTCTCTATACATTTATCAATTGGTGGGTATCTCAGCTGATTCCATAACTTATCTATTGTGAATAATGCTGCAATATACATGATCATGCAAGTATCTTCTACTGTACAAAGACTTAGATTCTTTCAGGCATATACTTAGAAGTGGTATTAGCTGGATCATATGGCAGTTGTAGTTTTAGTTTCTTGAGGGATATGCATACTTATTTCTCTAGTGGCTGGACTAAAGTTACATTCCCACCAACACTCTGTAAGAGTTTTCCACACATCCTTGCCAAAATTTGTCATTACTTGTTTTCTTGGTAATACCTATTCTGCCTTGGGCAAGATGGAGTCTCCATATAATTTTAATTTGCAAGTAATGTCCATAAATTTAAATATATTTCATGTATTAATTTTTCATTTGTACTTCTTCTGGTAACTGACAGCTCAATTCATTTGCCCAAGCTGAGCACTGTGTGGCTCATGCCTGTAATTATCACTATTTGGGAGTCTGAGATTGTTAGGATCATGGTTCCTGGCCAGTAGAGGCAAACATGTTTGAAAGGCTCTTTCTCAATAGAAAGTAGATGTGGAGGTTGTACCTGCCTTCCTAACTTCCTGGAAGTTTTACATAGGTAGATCAAGCCCAGTCATGAACCTGGACAGGAAACAAGATCCTAACTCAAAAATCATCAGCAGAAGTTGGACTGGAGTTCAAACCCCAGTAGTACCAGAAAAAGAATCCATTTGCCCATTGAACAGCTAACAAAGTCTTTAACAAAATGAACACGAGGGAGCTAAAACATGTTTGGGGGAGGGGAACGTAACAAGGGGGATGGACATAAAAATGGAGGGAAGAAGGGTGAGCAAATACAGTCATTATACCCAATATACATTATGTCAAAATTAAACTACATCACTTGTGGGATAGGAAGGGGAAAGTGAGAGAGAATAATGGAAGGGATGACATTGATCAAGATGGATTGTACTCATAACCTAATTTGTGGAATTGAAACCCCTTTGTACAACTACTTTATACATACTTCGTATATATTTGCATTCATATACAGATATTTTATTTATATATGCATATATAAGTATTTATATGCATATACGTTATATATATTAATTTGCCCATTTTTGTGGATTATTTATTATTTTGTATTTAATTTTTTTAGTTCTTCATACATTCTGGAGATTAATCCTCTGTGAGATGTATTGTTGATTAATTTCCTCGCATTCTGTCAGCCATCTTTTCTCTTTGATAATCATTTACAGTACAAATTTTTCTGAATTGGATGTCATAAACTCTAAATAAGTAGCTCTTAGTTTTTGATCCAATGGTTAGAGCTAAATTGTCCCCTTTCCTTTCAATGACATTACATTGGAAGAGAACAACATTTGTTTTGTTTATTTTACAAAATAAGTATCAACCCAACAGCACCTCTGAAGCAGTCAAGATGGTGACTATTTTATAAAGCATGAATTTTAATAATACCACTCAGCTAGTAAAAGCCAACTCCAAACTCTCCCACTTTGTGCTCTCAGAGAGAAGGGCAATGTAGACCTCACACCCTCATGTACCAGGAACATTTGGTTCATATTTTGATTGGTGTCATATTTTGGAAGCTGCCAGCAGCCACAGCATCCTGCCAAGTTAGCCCCAAACGTTCCAGTTTGTGTACAACATCCTGGAGCTGAGGCAGTGGGGGAGGAGAGGGCACCCGAAACCTACAGACCAACCAAACACAACAAGGAAATTGTGGGCAGAGCCATGGAAAGGAACAAAGTGGGAGAGAGAAATGTCTGCCTCCATGGTTCCTTTGCTGTGCATGTGTTTGTGGGTTTCTTGTACAGTCTCCCCTAGAAAGGTGTCTAGGATACTCCAAGGGCTTCTCCCAGCAAAGGAGCCGAAGCAAGTAGTGGTAGCACTGACAGTTCACACGCTGTCTATTGTGGCTTTACTTTGTTTGTTGAAGTTGTTTAATCACTGCCACCAACAGGCTGTGGCTATGCCGAGTAAAACAGCAATCATCCCATTAGTCTCTCCAGTATAATGGAAGAATATTGGTTCCTGGGTTCTACTGTCACTATTAAACAAAACCCTGACCCAACTATTCCATTTGCCTTTGCTGTTAAGGGACACAGAGAACCTTCCTCTCTGTGGTCTAATGTAGAAGTAGCTATGAAAGCCTATCTGAAGAGAGAATCCTTTTGAAAGAAAAATGACTCTAGAATCATCCAGAATCTGCTATGCAAGCAGTGGGGTGTGTGTGTATGTGTGTGTGTGTGTGTGTGTGTGTGTGTGTGTGTATGTGTGTGTGTATAGAGTTCTTTGTGTAATATTTAAGATTAGAAACCCTGGACAGTTAGTTGCCCCACAGAGAGGAATAACAGCCTCATTCTGCAGTGGTTTAGGGGTGACAGAGTTCTCTCTAAAATTCTTTTCTTCAAATTCTTTACTAATTAGATTTTCTCTGGCATCAGGAGGAGTTGAAATGAGCTCAGGAAACAGGTCCAATGGCTTCAGGTGCTTTGGTGGAATGGTGGGGCAGTAAAGAGAATATCTCACTATGTTATGCTAACCCATGTACACTGTGGCAGAGTTAATAGCACCAAAACTGACATTGTCATCCTTGGGTTGCTTTTTTCAAAAGGCAGCTTCTCCTATGATGTAGAGATGCTAGCAGAAGGCTCTTATCTTTTCAGGAGCTTGATTTAGAAAGGAGGAAGGTGGGAGAAAAATGAGGGAGAAGGTAACAAGTTTGACAAGAAATGTACTTACTACCTTACATATGTAACTGTAACCCCCTCTGTACATCACCTTAACAATAAAGAAAGAAAGAAAAGCAATGGTTGACCCGCTAAGTTTCCTTGTATTTTCTCTTCTCAGTCTAGCTAACAATCCTTTTAGCCAGATAGTTCAGCTAACAACCCTTTACTTTCTCCTAATTGTATTTTTGTTGTTGATGTTTCCCAGGAGAATTGGTACCTCGCTTCCTCAGCTCTGGGACTTTGTTGAGAAAGGTGAAAATTCAGGTTCTCCCAGAAGAGCTCTTCAGAAAAGTTTCTTCTAATCCTATGGATGCCCATACCTCTCCCTCTTTCCCAGATTCTAGCTTCCTGAACATCTAATAAACAGTCACGTGGCAGAGGAAATCCCATAAGCCAGCTTGGTACTGCCATTCATTATACAAACCTACAAAACTATAGATTAATTGTTGGAAAGGTAAACAAAGAACCTTTTGATTTTGTTGAGACATCAAATGATTGCCAAGTTATAAAACTCAGCTTAACATAGCAAAATTAAGCATATTTTGCATCTCAAATCACCAACACCACTGCCTTCCATGGGCTGCTACATCTGACCTCAAAAATACCATCCTTATTTCTGTCAGGATCTGCCCTCACCTTCCCACATCTCAGTCAAATGCCCTACTGGCATTTCAGCATATCTAATACTTAGGGAGAACATGATGGAGGGCAGACACTTGTCCCAAAGGTTGTGATCATCATAACTGGGTTCATTTATATCATCATTAAGTAGGAAGGCAACATTACTGACTGAGGAGGTAAGAGGTTAAGTAGGTAAAAGACAAGTCAGTGGCTTACATACAGCCTGTGCTAACTCAACTTTTTTGTATGTATCCAGTACAAGGGTTGATCTCAAGACCTAGGTGTTGTTTCTTAGCTTTTTTGCTCAGGGCTGGTGCTCTACCAATGGAGCTACAGCTCCACTTCCAGCAGTTTTGATGGTTAATTGAAGAAGAAGAATCTCCCAGACACCCCTGTCCAGGCTGGCTTCAGTCTCCTGAGTTGGGATGATTACAGGTGGAAGTGTCTGCTTCCCAGATCTTCCCCCTTTTAGCTACATGCCCTGCTCACATACTAGTGCTCAGTAAGTACTTTTAAAGTGGATGAATGACTTCACCTCTCTAAGCCCAGGATTCCTGTGTATAACTGGGAAATGATGACTATTGAGAGCAAGGCTGCTTCCCACAGCATTATAGTCAGGGAGGGGATTGTAAGGTGCTGGTAGCTTATGTCTGCAATGCTCGCTTCTTGGGAAGTTGAGATCTGAGGAACATGGTTAGAAACCACTCTGATCAGGAAAATCTGCAATCTCCAATTACTGGCAAAACCTGGACATGGATCTGGTGCTCAAGACTAAGGGACTACTCTTAGGCCCTAAGTTCAAGCCCCAGTACAAGGGGAAAAAGAGGGAGAAGGAGGGAAAGGGAGATACTTTTTTTTCCAAGCTAGGGTACCTCAGCTGTCATGCAAACACACTGCCGGCTGTACTCATCCATCGTGACTCCTCCACACTGCCCTCACAGGAAATAGGGATGAGGAACTGATATAAATTCAAAGCTGATGCTGTTTGCTGGCCCTGAGTAACAAGGAACTTTGTTTCTCACCCAGGAGTGCCACATGAAACTGCCATCATGAAACTGGCAATGCAAGCAAGGTAAAAATCCCAGCACTCCATAATTCTTAACAATAGCAGTCTCCGTCTTGTAGGACTGTTAAATAAGATGAAGCCTATAAAAAGCTGTGATGCAAAGTAGGCATTCAATTAAAATTAGCTTCTATTACTGTCCTACATAATTAATGACCGTTTAATTTATATGCATTCAAACAATGTGTTTATGTCTGTAAATTCACGGTAATTCCTTAATAGGAAATATAACAGAAAATGTGACTAAGTGATAAAGATGATATAAAAAGACTCAGTTATGAGTGACTCTGACTCAAGATAAGTTCTTGTGTTGAATCATAGCACTACAGTGATTCACATGGCTTCAGTCATATAGTCTACATCTTAGTGGTCAAATTCATAAAGTATTGACTATATATTCTGATTTTTTCATCCACAAACTACAACTTTGCTACTTGGGCAAATAGCAAATTTTATGTTGCTAAGTACCTACTCTTCACATGGCATTGTGGAGATTAAACAAGATAATAACCTATAAATGTCTAACAATACAGAGCACATGAAAAACATTTTCAAGAGATTTATTGTTATGTGACTCAATACTTTCTGTATTTACCCAAGTACTTTGTGTTGTTCTTTGATATTTTGCTTGTTATTGGTTTAAGAAGGTCTTTAGACAAATGAATATGAGGAAGCTTGATCTTGGGGGAGAACTAAGGGGGGTGGGTAAACAAAGGGAGAGAAGAAAGGGGGAAAATTCAGTCATAATATTTAATACACAGATGTGAAAATGAAATTAGGAAAATTGAGGGGATAGTCAGGGTTAGGAGAGAGGGGAGAGTTACAAAAGGGGTAACATTGATCAAGTAGCAGTGAACTCATAAACAGACATGTTGAATTAAGTTGAAATATCTTTATACAACTACTTTAAAACTGCACACACACACACACACACATACACACACACACACACACACACACACGGAAATGCTAAAAATGTCTCAATAGTCTAGGCTGTCTCAAATTTATTATGTAGCCCAGGATGCCCTTGAACTTACAGACTTAATTCAGCCTCCTTAGTACCCTCAAAGTATTTTCAAGTCAGCCCTTTAATCTTCTCAATAACTTAAGGAGGCAGGCAAGCTAAATGTGAGTCCAGGTTTAGCGATGGGAAAACAAAGGAAGGAGAAGTTAAGTGGATTTCCCAAGATCAAAGATCCAGAAAGTAATAACCATTCTGTTTTACAAGGCTTTTTTCCATGTGGACAGCCACCAGAGACTACAAGAAGGTTAGGATCTCTCTTTGCTATGTGTTTAGCAAATGCTCACACGTGACCAAGGAGCTGGAGAATATATTTGGCTCAACTCTCCAATCTTGTGGGGCTTGGAGCTTTTAACCAAATGCAAACTTTTGGTGTGTACAGATTTAGGTTTTTCCAAAAGTAGACAGCTTTCTATTTTTTTAAGGAGAGAGGGTGAGGAACTTTGGAAGAGATTTAAGTCAAGCTCTAAAGTTTTCTTGGACATCAAATAACTCTTAGAAAACAACATTTTGATGAGTTAAGTATAAATGAATCAAAAACATATGGACTCAATTTCCCTCAAAATACACAAGGGTCTAAAAATTAAGGGGAAATGCATTGATAAAATGAAGTTGTGGATTTTACTGAAACCAAAACATTTGCAGAGCCATTGCATGTCCTGCAATGCACCCAATCCAACCTTTATTTGCTCTCTGCTGCCAGCCAAGGGTCTTGACTGCCAGATACTTCCTTGCTTTTCTGTCATAAACCACCCAGTAGACTTAGAAACGCCCCACTGTAGTTTGGAGCCTGTCTTGTGTGCAGTTCATGAAACACCTTCAGCCTGAATTGATGAACTCTGCTTCTCCTGAATTTTAAAGAAGCAGCTTTGATCCAATGATCTGTGTGCCTTATCATACTGAAGGCCTACTATTCAAAGTCTGATTAAACAGTTTGGTAAAGGGCTATTACATTATATATACTTCCAACTTGCTGTCCTAAAGCTAGTAAACCAAAGTGACTTTCTAGGATTATAAAATTAGTTAAAGATGGATTTTAAAAGTCGGGGAATGGGGCTGAAATCTATCACACAACTGAACGCTCCTGCAGTGGATCCTAGCAAGCTGGCATGAGCATGTGATATTAACCAAAGCCCTTAATTTAAGGAAACGGAATCAACCAACTAGTAATTAACAAATTATTCTTAAACAGGCCTCGCTTAAAAATTAAGTTGAACTACCATTTTTTTCTATAACTCATCAGGAAAACGCTGACTGATACTTAAAGTAAACACAACTTAAGCAGATGGTGAGCTCCTGCAGAGCTCCCAACCTATACTTAAATAAATCAGTGTTGTCAGAGTGCTGGGCTACGTGGGTACTCAGCAGAATTCACAGCATCCTTGCAAGATTTGGCAATGAGTTACTGTCACGTGGAGACGACAACGGAGAGTGCTAGGTTTTCCTGGTGGAAGGTTCTGCACTGTTGAGACAGTAAAATCTACTGGAAGGAAGTGGTTTTCAACCGATATCCCAAAAGCATGTCATATAAGGAAAGATGAACCTGACCCTCTCTATGTGTACAAGCATTTCTGTGTTTATTCACACACATTTGTTCATTCACTCCTACAAGAAATATCCATACAATGTGAATCACATGGCAGGCATTTTGCTGGGAATGTGGACACAGAAAACTCAGTGATACTCAGCATTGCCAGTCACACACACATACACACACACACACACACACACACACACACACACACACACAGAGAGAGAGAGAGAGAGAGAGACAGAGACAGAGAGAAACAGAGAGACAGAGACAGAGAATAACGCAGCTTACTAAATGCTATTACATTTTGAGAATCCTCTGAGCTGAGGAACTAACTCCTTTGGAGGGATTTTGGAAAGTTTTTTGCCTTTTGGGGTGTTGTTTTAGGGGATACATCAAACAGCACAGAGGCTAAGGGTATATAGAATCTAAAATAACACATTCCAACCCAGGCTCCATCATTTATCAGCTATGTAATCTTGCAAAGTCTGTTTACCTCTGGACTAAGTTCCTCCTCTACAAATTGATGTGGAAAATGGGAACTACCCCAATATTGTGATTGAAGAATGTTTGTTATATAATAAATGCCATTGTCACAACTGTGTGTTAAAGGAACTTAACTAACAAAGGTTGAGCAGAGAATACTCCAGTTAGCTGAATAAGATGTACAAAGACAGGTGTTTTGCGAGGTCTGATAGCTTGTAAATAGGATGAAAAAGTCAATATGGCAGGTTCGTAAAGTATGCCTGGAGAGGAAGTAGGTGTAGATTACAGTGCTATTATGAGAAAGCTTGTACATCAATCAAGGAAGGTTATATTTTACTCCATGGACAGTTGAGACACAGCAGAAGCTTGATATAGTCAGCTTTGTGGGGCTCAACACATTCTGTTTGCAGTGTGGAGCCTTGATATGCAAGGTCCACTAGAATGTGGAGGCAAGGCAACAAATGATAGACCTGTTTTTAAATTTGGGGATTTGGGGGTTGGGGATATGGCCTAGTGGCAAGAGCGCTTGCCTCCTATACTTGAAGCCCTGGGTTCAATTTCCTAGCAACACATATACAGAAAATGGCCAGAAGTGGCTCTGTGACTCAAGTGGCAGAGTGCTAGCCTTGAGCAAAAAGAAGCCAGGGACAGTGCTCAGGCCCTGAGTCCAAGGCCCAGGACTGGCAAAAAATAAATAAATAAATAAATAAATAAATAAATAAATAAATAAATAAATTTGGGGTTTTTTTTTTAAGTCACAAATAAGTCTGTCTGTGGTCACAGATAACAAAGTAAATAGTGCTACTTTTGGTTGCTTACCAAGGAAAATTGTGGAACATAGCAAAGGGTAGCGATTCCAAATCCTTGCTCTGCTCTCTATGTCTGGGGATATCACCCATGCCTCTCTTCCCATCTGACAAAGTGCAGCATTGAGAATACATTTGTAAATGCTTGATTTGATTAGTTTTAACAGTGTTCACAAATCCCAAAATGTTAGAAGTAGAAGGGAACTTATGGCAACTACTAAATCCATTCCCCATCACACACACACACACACACACACACACACACACACACACACACACACACTCGGGGGTTCTGGGTTCCTAAGAAATCTGTGAAAGTAATAACTGAGATCAGTTTTGTTTTCAGCATTCTAAAAGCTTAAAATAAATCTAAACAACCATTCATACGCAAAAAGTGTTTTACATGCCAAGTAAGATGTCAACGTTCTTTCCTGTTGGCTGCCACTATTTTATCTTAGCACACAATATCCATCTCATGCTTGTCACAATGTCTTGTTGACAATTACAAATACCATTCATTTAAGAAAAAAAACGAATGACTTAAAATGTATCAAATAAGAGTCAAATACAGAAGTAAGGAAAAGCAAAGACATTTTTAATTATGTGAAACTGGAGCTCACTAATCAATAATCTAGCTATTAGCCTCCCCCAAATCCCTCTGAGAGAGTAACCACTGATAGATTCAACCCCCTCATTCCCATCACATCTCCTGTCCATTTTTGCAGTGCACAACACTTCACGATGACTATCTGCTGGAAGTGAAAATGCTAATCAGTGTTCTGAAGTTACCTCTAAGTTAAAAGGAACTCTAAAGTTAGCGCTCAAGAAAAGAATGAGTTAGGCTGTATCTGTTCTAGGATGGAATTCTATTACATAATACACACAGGTCTGTGGCTCATGAAGTCTTTGGCCATGATTCTTGCTTCTCAGGATATCAAATACTGGCATAGATGATGCCTCCTATGCATCCTCACCATAAATGATTGGAAATGTTCAGATGGGTCTGCATGGCAAGAGTTTTGCAAATTTTCCCTGACCTCAAAAGTGATCAGATTTCAAACACATACATATCTATATTCTCTTTTCTTTTCTAGAACAGATTTAAGTCTTTAATTCCAAAAGCCAAAAAAGAATAGTGAACACATTCATACCTCTGGGTGATTGGATTAGATATAGGAGGGCTTGCAATCGTTTATAGATAACAGCTTGTTTTTATGTGAGGGTGGGTAATGGTACTTGGCCTTAAACTCAATGCCTTGCAATCTAGCTTGTTTTTGTTTGTTTGTTTTCTCAAGATTATAGCTCTACCACTTGAGCCATAGCTCCATTTCTGGCTTTTTAATGGCTAATCAGAGAGAAGAGTCTTTGAGATTTGTCTGCCTGAGCTGGCTTTGAGCCAGGATTGTCAGATCTAAGGCTCCTAAGTAGCTATGATTACAGGTGTGAACCACCAGAACTTGGCAACAGGTCATATCTTTAAAGAGTTATTAATAAATGAATACTAAATCACAGCACTTCATTTATTTCATTAGCTTATAGCACAAGCTACAAAGCTCCCCACTGTTAAGCAAAATGATCTGTGTTCTATTGTAATTCTTGAAATTAGCACTCAGTAAAATATTTGGTAGCATATTGGGCTAACAGGTATCTTATATTGGTAGAAGGTTCTGGAAGAAAGGTCTACGGAACTAAGATTTTAGTGATTAGTGATATTTTTGTCCTACAGTAAGCTTCATTTGAAGTTGGAATGGTGGTACCTCTTGGAAGCTTATCAATACACTTGGAAGCTTACACATACACTGTATGTGTAGTAGAGTGGTTAGGGCTAAAAGGGAAGAAGGCACCTTCAGTAATCCTGGCTCCACTCTTAACCCTATGATCTTAGTAAAATCTCTAACCTCTTTGTTCAATTTCCTCGTCAGCTTAGAGGTAATAACTCCTATTAAATAAAACAATGAACGTATTTAACTGTCTTACAGTACTTTACTAACCTACTTTTGCAATATGTGTAAACAGCAATACGAAGTCTTTAACTGAGGCCTTTCTCAGGGGCTCATCTAAGTCAGTATAGTGTCCCTTCTACTTATTAGATAAGTCTTGAGGAGCAAGAGCTGTGATCAGAAGGATGAAGCATCAAACATAAGTAAAAACAAGCAGGCACTAGTGGCTCACCCCTGTAATCCTAGCTATTCAGGAGTCTGAGATCTAAGAATCAAAGTCAGTCTGGGCAGGAAAGTCATTGAGAATCTTACCTCAAATTAGCTACCGAAAATAGCCAGAAGATGACCAAGTGGTACAGTACTAGTCTTGAGCCAAAAGCTCAGAAATAGCACCCAAGCCCTGAGTTCAAACCCCAGGAATGGGAAAAAAAAAAGTAGAAACAAAGAGCCATAACTGACTACACCAGACCAAAGATTGTGTGATACCTACTGTCCTAAAGCTGGGGGAAAAACAGTTAGACACCAGTCATCACTTACAATCTTCAAGTTACCTCAAAAGCAACATTCCACCTGAGAAAATATGTGTCACAGAATAAATGCAATCTATTACTCATTTCCACCAACTTGATAACATGCCCCTAAGTCTCACAAACCAGCACTATGAAAGGCTGGGCTGACCCCATGTATCAGAGGTGATGATACGCTCAAGTGACATTGTAGAGAATTTCAGTTTTGTTCTGACTTGGAAGCCTAATCCTAAAAGGTGATTCGATTGTTGCCGAAGGAGAAAAAAAAATACCATGGAAATTGCATTTGACTGGGGAAAATGACAATTACATCAAAAGCACAAACAAATACCCTGACATTACAAGTTTTGGAATCTTTGCACTTGATATGTTTAAGATAGTGACATTCAGGTAACTACATGGAGAAGTAACTACATGTTTTCAAACGTTGCTCTAGAAATCCTCCTGCTTCCAATGTTCTTGCCACCCATTCAACAGGGTACACCAGCCCAGCCAGGAACTGATGGCTCATGCCTACCTAGCCACTAAGAAGGCTGAGATCTTATCACAGTTCTAAGCCAGTGGAGCAGAAAAGTCCAAGAGACCCTATCTCCAACTAACCACCAAAACACCACAAGTGGAAGACTGGCTCAAGAGGTAGGGTACCAGTCTTGCGTGAGAAAGCTAAGGGACAGAGCCCAGGCTCTGATTTCAAGTCCCAAGACTGGCATTAAATAGCAACAACAAAAACAAAATGAAATGAACCAGCAAGTAAACTGACCTGTTCCTTGCCTGAACCACAAGGTGGGCGAGTACCTCCTGCTGTTTGTTTTCTAGCAAAATTAGCCAATAGATTATGCCTGGGACCAGGGTCCCAGATATGTTTAAGAAACATCAGAAAATACAGTGATGAAAGGCCACTTACAACAAATGCACACACAAACAGGCAGCTGGAGCTGCAGGGTGAAAAGCATTGATTTTTTCTGGGGAGGGCATATCAGGTTACAGAAATGCACACATTTAATTTTTATGAGTCTGAAAGCTCACAGAACCACCACCAAAAACAAAAACAAAAACAAAATCTGCTTTGTGACAAATTCATGAAGCCAGTGAAGGGCCACTTTAAAATAAAACAAAGGAAAACAGAATTTGAAAGTAAACCATAATGCCAAGAGCTACTCTGACTCATTCTGTGGCACTTTTAGTCTCCTGGACAGAGAAAGCTTAGATCTGGTTTGGTTGCCCATTTTGTGTAAATACACATATAATGTATTCCTCACCCTTTTCTGGTTTCTATCAAAAATTTTTTTTTTTTACTTTCTAGGTTAATCCAAGAGTCACTAAGCTCTCAGGTTTTAGCCTTAACCCATGCAGGGCAAGCAGCAACAGAAGCAATTGTGGTTTCATACCACAACAACTTCTTCACCCAATGTAATTTACAGCTGAGTGCTTCCTTCAGCTGTCACATGAGAATTATGCGACCCCACCACTTACCCTGAAAATAAATAAGTGCTCCTCGCTCAGGTAAATGAGATCGTTTCAGAAAGTAAATTGACTCTACCACTAAAAGTTGCCTTTTGCCCAGAAAATAAGTGTTTGGATTTTTTTTCTCTCTCCTGATGAAGATGATGTAGCTGACACTTCAATTTAAGAGTCTGGCTATGTGTACCTCAGTCACATTAAGGTCAAACCAGGAGAAGCTAGAGGCCACTACAGCCAGATCATCTGATGGTAACTTCAGCTAAATCAACTCTCAGCTCTTATCGTGTGCAAAATCTCTCCATGGAAAATGGAGGTGAAAAGGTCAGAACACACGTCTCCATGGGCAATCACAGATCTGGAAATAAAACAACTTTGCAGAAAGACACTGAATTTATTCTAACCCATGCAAAGTTTTTAATCACTCCCTCCCTCCCCAGGAACTCCCTTCATTAGAGTCAGGATAGTCAAGTAAATTGAGGAAATTATCATTTTTCTCTTTTGTAGAGTTGGGAGATTGAAGCAGTATGCTGTTCTCTTATTATCTTATGATCTTTTGTCCAAAGACAAAACTAGTCAGGGCAAATGTAAGAAAGGAAGAAAGGGAGGAAGGGAGGGAGGAAGGGAAGAAGGAAAATAGAATTCCAGAAAGAAAGAAAAAGCCAGGTGATATAGGTGTTAATTCCAGTATTCAGTGCTTCTCATTTTAGATGAATGGCTCCCATTCTTATAAGATGCATATGTTCTAATGCAAAAATAAGACATGCACACATTAAATCAAATATTAAGTAACATATATCAAAAAACCACTCATGGGAAATATCAAGCTTAACTATTGTCAACTCAGAACCACACTAACTCTATGAATTTATGGATAAAAATAAAAATCTTAGTTGCCAGGCACCTGCGGTTCAAGCCTATGATCCTAGTTACTCAGAAGGCTGAGATTTGAGGATCATCATTTGAAGTCATCCCAGGCAAGCAAGTCCTTGACATTCTTATCTCCAATTAAACAACAAAAGGCTGGATGTGGAGCTGTTGCTCAGGTTGTAGTGTGACAGTGTTAAGCAAAAAAGCTAATACAGCTCCCAGGCTCTGAATTCAATCCCTACTACTAGCACCAAAAATAAATCAATAAATTAAGTCAAATGTTCAAACTTAAAACTATTCACAGCATGTCATTTGGTTTCTTCACTTCTGGACCCTGGTAAACTGTAATAGTCTCATAAGGTATAATTATCTAACTACCTCAGATTATATGACTCATGCTTAGGGAAAAAGAACTTACAATAGTTCAAAAATCAACAGCTTCAAATACTTAAATATTTTATTAGATTTAGAATGTTATTAAAATTTTAATTTATTATTGAGTTGCCACGATCAACATATTATCTTCCCTTGTGCCATTCCCTCTTCTAAAATTACAAAAGAGAATTCTAAATTTTCCCAACAAATTTTCAAATTTCTCTGTTTTAAGGAAGTTATTTACCATGAAGAATTATTTACCATGAAGAAGAAGCTGTGATGATAATAAGTGAAAAAGAAGAAAAGAAGTCTCTACACATCACTGATATGGATGTTGAATTTGAGCATCTGATTATAGTCTATAAAAGAGACAGTGGATCATGGTTCATATCTGTTTGATATGTAATCCTGAGATGTGAGATTCATAATTCAAAGCTAGCCTAGGCAGAAAAGTTTTTGTAACTCTTAACTCCAATTAACCAGCACAGAGCCAGAATTGGAGGTGTGACTCAAGTGGCAGGGTACCAGCCTTGAGTGAAAATACTAAGGGACAATGTCCAGGCCCTGAGATTGAGCCCATGTACCAACACACACACACACACACACACACACACACACACACACACACACACACACACACTTTTATTAACGGAAAAAAAATTAATGATCTAATCATTATAACAATTAGTCAACTTGGACCAAAAATATGGAATTAGTCACTATGTTTTCAGTCTCTAAGAATAATTAATTAGAGCATACCTTTGAGGTATTATTATCTCCATCATAAAATGAGGCTGTGGAGATGGATCTGGGGTGAAGGAGTTTCCTCTGGCCCCAGAGGAACAGGAAAGGAATGTCAGATACACGGAATTCCTGAGTCCATAGCAGCATCCCACTCACTGAGCAGCTCACACTGACACTGCTTTAGAAAAGCCATCCTTAAATGACACAAGCCAGAAAGCTGCCATTTTTTTCCTGTCAATTCCTCCTCCCAACTGGTGCTACTGATCCCTTCTGCCACTCCCTACCTGTGATTCTTTTCAGACTGTAGCTTCCTTGTGGACTGCCACCAAGAAGTTTACAACTGAGAGATATGACATTAGCAGAAGTTTAGACTTGTATTACAGCAGAAAGAAGAGAGAATTAAAGAAGAAATTAGAAAGACTAGTTAGTGGTTATGCAGATATAAAAAAAAGATAGCATTTTTAACATATGCACCTTATAATGTAAGTACTCTATCATTATTGTACCTTTTATATATATCAACTTGTAAATTTGGAATACTTATACATGTACTCTCAAGGGTGTGTGTGTGTGTGTGTGTGTGTGTGTGTGTGTGTGTGTGTGTGTGCTGTCTGTCATGGGGCTTGAACTCTAGGCCTGGGCTCTGTCCCTGAGCTCTTCAGCTCAATGCTAGTGGTCTACCACTTGAGCCACAACACCACTTCTAGTTTTCTGGTGGTTAATCAGAGATAAGAGTCTCATGGACTTTCCTGCCCAGGCTGGCTTTGAACCAAGATCCTCAGATCTCAGCCTCCTGAGTAGCTAGGATTACAGGTGTGAGCCACCGGTGCCCGGCTACTTTTAACTTTTATTAAAAGAAAGATTGAATCATACTTAAAAAAAACTGAAGAGGAAAAATAAGAAAAGGAAAAAGATTTAAAAGGCAAGAGAAAAACAAAAAGAGAAGAAAATTGTAGCAGGTCAGGTGTTGGTACTTCATGCATGTAATCCTAGTTACTCAAGAGACTACTAGAAGTGGAGCTGTGGCTCAATGTTAGAGTGCCAGTCTTAGGTAGATAAAACTAAGAAAGAACATGAAGTCCAAAGTTCAAGCACCAGTATGGGAAAAAAATGAAAGGAAGAGAGAGAGAGAAAGAGAAAGAGAGAGAGAGAAGAGAGAGAGAGAATGGATGGAGGGAGAGAAAGAAAGAGGAAGGAAAGAGGGAGAAAGGGAAGGGGAAAGGGGAGAATAAGAAAAAGAGAGAAAGAGAGGGAGAGAGGAAGGAACAGAATAAAAGAATGAAGGACAGGTGGAGGAAGGAAAGAAGGAAGGGAAGGAAGGACACTGAAATGGAACTATCCTCAAAGTAAATTGTTCACATATTTATAGATTAATTTTTAAAAGATACCATGAAAGGAACTAAGAACTACAAAAATGTTTAAATAACTCTTTGTATTAAGAGTATTGAGTCATATTTGTTTCTAAACTTTTAATATTAAGATATCTATGGGGCTGGGAATATGGCCTAGTGGGCAAGAGTGTTTGCCTCGTATACATGAAGCCCTGGGTTTGATTCCCCAGCACCACAAATACAGAAAATGGCCAGAAGTGGTGCTGTGGCTCAAGTGGCAGAGTGCTAGCCTTGAGCAAAAGAACCCAGGGACAGTGCTCAGGCCCTGGGTCCAAGGCCAAAAAAAAAAAATCCATTCTCAGCTGGCCTCATGGGACTCATGCCTGTCATCCTAGCTGCTCAAGAAGTTGAGATCTAGAAGATAATGATTTGAAACCATCCTGAGCAAAAAAAGCCCACAAGACTCCATCTCCAAAATAGTCAACAAAAAACTGAGCTGAAGGTGTAGCTCAAGTTGTAGAATATCAGCCGAGCAAATGTACCAAACAAAAATAAAGCCATGAGTTCTGACCCTAGTACTAGCAAAAAAATGTCTATTCTTACAGATTTTTAAAAAAATAAATTTTCATAAACAAAATACGAATACTCCTGAGGGAAAAAATGGCCAAAATGTATACACAGACATAAATAGACAATTTGGATATCCAGCAAACAAAAGGAAATAATGTTTAATACTCCTTTTAATGAAGTAAAAGCAAAGATTAAAGTAATTTTGATCTCATAAATTCATTTCCTTTTAATGATAGTATCCAAATCCTGTCTGGATATCAGGAGCAAGTGGCACTATTGGATAGCCTTGGTGCTCACGAGGCAATGAATGCACAATGTTTTGAAAACAATTGAGCAAAAAGTATCAGCATCTACTTGTTGGTGGAATCCCTGTGGGGGAAAAAAACAAAGATGCAGGCAAAAGATGATATACAAGAAAGTTCAACATTGTACTGTTAATTTCCAAGGAAAGATCCAAAAATAAATTGTTCATTCAATAATAAACAAAATGGTTTAATCATGACAAATAGGAGATTATGCAACCATGTTTGCAAAAGTAAATCCTGACCTTAGGAAAATGATCACTCAATAATATTAAAATAAAGAAGCATGCCAATACAAGAACTACAAGTAGTTTCTGAAATGGATGAATGAAGACATAGATTATAGGAAGAATAAATATCAGCAACAGTGATCTTTTTTGTTAGACTTTTCTTTATACTTTTTTGTATTTCTTATGAGTATTTCTTAAAACCAGATAACAGTAAGCTTACCTTTAAAATGTTTATTGAAGAAAGTAATACAATCCCTGAATTTAAAGTAGTATTGTTTCGTTATTGGGTCTAACCAGCTAAAACATATCTTGACTCAGAGAGAATAAGCAAGTAGATTCTGGGGTTGGACTGATTCACTTCAATGGTTAAACTTTAGAACACTTTTCCCCCCACAGGTCCTCTCTGAGGAAAAAAATACATGTCCTGTTGTTTGCAGAGTTGTTTTTGTTGTTGTTGTTTTGTTTTGTTTTTCTCAGAATATCAGCTTCAGAGGGGAATGTGAGAAAAAAGAGAAGTTTCCTGGACCACTATCTTATATGGTAGCTCTCATTTTAAAACCCCAAACTACCTGTGTGCCTATCAAGTGGTAAAGGAGCAGCCATAAATGGCACAGCCAAATAATGACTATTGCTGAGTCAAGAAAATATGGACAGAAAATGCCAAGAGAGTCTTCACGAGGTACGTGACTGAATGAATTGTTTGTAAGTCTGTCTCATGAAACTATGTGATACCAGGAATCCCCAGGCTAAGAGAAATTCATTCCAAATACATCTGCCACATACCTTTAGCCATTAGCTTGTCCAAATACACAATACTCAACTCAGTGTAAAACACATGGCATAACTGGAAAGTTTATAAAGTAAACTTGTTATAATCTTACTTTGTAGATTTATAATTAACATTTATTGTAAAGCTTATAAAGTTTCAATGCCTATTTTGTCTTTACCCAAACATGACTTTTCATTGAGAGTTGTCAGAATCTCTTGCAAAAAGTTTGATGTTTGATATAATATAGCTCGTACAATCAGAATTACACATACCAAATACAGACACACACACACACACACACAATCATAGCTGTTCACTGCCATCCGCAACCCTGCAGTGGCTGGCCATTGCATTTACATTTAAATCTAAGACCTAGCCTGGCTTACCATACATCAGATGGCCCAAAGTTTGCCCGGGTCTCCAAGGTTATCTTGGAACATTTGTTCCTTGCTCATTACGATAGTCTTTGTCCTCTTTCACTGCAAAATAGCACAAGGTTTCCTCCGTGCCTGAAGTGTTCTGTCTCATAATCTTCACACAGTTAAATCAGCTTTGCTGTCAGGTGTAGGTCAAGAGTAATGAAGGAAATGGATGTCAATCTGAAGTATCAAATTAAAGTAGATGTATTCTACTATTGTTTAAGAAAGACTGGTATTTGTTTACTTCTAATATTTAAAAGATACTTTCCACAATACTTTCCTGTTAGTTAGAGGTAATAAATACATGAGCAGGAGACAGTGTCAAATGTGAAAGAATAAATAAAGATCCTTTGCTGGTTACAATTCAAAATTTGGATTGTTTAACTCCAACTTTCCTTATGTGTCTTGACTGTGTGTCTTAGGTGAACACTGGTGTTTCCTTCCTTTATCTCCTTCAATTCAAAGAATGTAACATCATTGATTCTCCAGCTAAAGCACAAACTTGTAGTGTTGTTTAGAAGCCCTACTGTGGCAGTCTATGAGATGTGGCTCAATGATTTCTGCCTTCTTGTGGCCACCCAATACTTGTTCCTTATGAATAGAATATGGCAAATGGGATGGAATGTCACTTCTAAAATTTGATTATTTATAAAGGCTGAGACTTCTAACTTTTATGTCCTCCTTCTTGGAGCTCTTGATTACTCTTACAGAAGGCAGCCATGCTGAGAGCACAGCGATGGGGAGTGCTCAGGAGTGAGGAACTAATATCTAAGACCAGTAGTCAGAAAGGACCTGGAGCCTAGTTATGTAAGTAAGCTCAGATGTGGATCATCTGAGGCCTGTAACAACTGTATGAGCTTGGAAGTAGGTTTTTCCCTAGTTGAAGCTGAAGATACATTACAAGCTTGACACAGGTGGCTCACACCTATAATTTTAGCTACTCATGAGGCTGAGATCTGGGGATCATGATTCAAAGTCAGCCTGGGCAAGAAAATCCATGAGACTCTTATCTCTTATCTTGTGGCTCAAAGTGGTGGAATGCTAGCCTGGAGCAAAAAAGCTCAGACAGTATTCAGGACTTAAATTCAAGGCCCATTGCCAACAACAACAGATATCTTAAAATTCTGGCCATATCTTCCACATAGTCTTATCACTATGATCAAAGGTCCCAACTAAACCACACCCAGATTCATGACCCACAGAAATTCTCAAGTAATACATGTTGTTGGTGAGGCAGAAGGATGTAATTCAATAGCTAACCAATAAAATTCTTTATAACTAAACTATACATTTGACATTTTCTTCCCTTTTCATTCCACTATAGCAAAATGAAATGTAGTTCATTAAATTATAAGGACAAAAATTTTAAACAGAATGGGACTTGAAGACATTCAGAATTAGAGGTATGTAGTAGGGTTTATTCCCAAAGGGAATGATAGCTATATTTGACTTATCAATCCTAATTGATACTCATAATTTATATATCATTTTAAAATCAAACTGGTATTTTCACAGTTATAGCTATTTACTGTTCTCAAATGTAAATATGAAGTAGTTATTGTATCTCTGCCTTATTACCGCAATTATTTCTCAATAAATTCGATGGAAGCAAAGACTCTCCCTTGTCCACCACTGCTTCCCAAAACAACGTTATCTAAAAAAGACAAAGCCATTTTTCATGAAATTCTAAAAGTGATCACATCTACATATCAATCAACCAATCAATCATAATCATCAATTGCTACATATATACACAAGTAACACACAAATATGCTTTCATAGAACCAGTTAAGGTAGTTCCCAAACAACACAGGTACCTCTGAAAACTCATGCTAGCATTTTCAACAACAGTAATATGACCATTCACTAATTTAATTTAGTTTTTCTTATAGCTCTACTCCAAATAGAGAGGCCCACATCTCTTTCCTGGGGTATAATTTTCTATAAGCTCTCAGGAAGAGGTGGGGGGTGGGGTGGGGGGAGAGACAGATCTTCCTAGGAGCCATGAAACAGGTCACCAGCTGACTCAGATCCCCTACACAAGCCCTACCCAACTGTCTGGGTTGATACAATGACACATAGTAAGCCTGGTCAAGGGCACAACCAAGTGGCCTTGGGGCTGTTAAATAGAGAAGTGCAGCAAATTTGCTGATAAAACAGAAGGCTGTTTTGGAGAGGTTTCTTATGTTTGTTTGTTCTTGTTGTTCTTGTTGTTTTTAATGCAAGTAGTGAGGCTTGACCTCAAGGCCTCATACTGTCATTTAGCTTTATTCTCTCAAGGCTAGCACTCTACCACTTGAACCACAAAGCCACCTCCAGTTATTCTGGTGATTATTTGGAGATAAACATCTCTTGGATATGGCTGCCTGGGCTGGCTTTGAACCTCAGTCCTCAGGATTACAGGCATGACGTGTCAAAGCCCCACACATTTTTTAAATTGAATTACAAATCATCAGACTGAGAATGTAGCTCAGTAGTAGATCATCAGTCTAGCAAGTGGAAAGATCCAGATTCAACCCCCGGTACTACAAAAGATTAAAAGCTATGCAAGTAAATCAATTAAAATCACACAAAAGAATATAAGCTTGATAATTAATAAATGTCATAAAGTAACAGTACAGAGCCACAGTGGTACAGAACTGGGAGGACCTAATTTAGATCAGGAATCAGGGAAAACAGAAGTTATTTAGGTAGCATATACAAGGTCCCTGTGGTCAAGAAGGGGCTTGGCTTCCAAGGAGCTGAACCTCCATTTTTTAGGTGCCTACTTAAGTATAGAGCTGTGATTTGATATATGAAGCTGGGATAGCGAATACCCACAACTGTGATCCTGTTGTTCTAACCTGTGTCTGCAGCTCAGGCCCCTTCCCTAGACTCCACTCAGGATCTATCTACTTGACATTTCTTCACACACAGCACAGCAAACTTGCTCCATCTGCCATTTTGCCATCACAGCTGTGGCAGCTATCTTTCCAATGTCTCGTGATAAAAACCTCAACCTCTCCTAGCACCAGTGGTTCATGTCTGTAATCCGAGCTACCCAGGAGGCTGAGATCTTACAATCAAGGTTCAAGGCCAGCCTGGCAGGAAAGTCTATGAGACTCTTGTCTTCAATTAACCACCAAAAAGCTGGAAGTGGAGCTGTGGCTCAAGTGGTATAACACTGACCTTAAGCCACAAAGCTCAGGGACAGTACCTAGGCACTGAATTCAAGACTGGCATACACACACACACACACACACACACACACACACACACACACACACACACACTTCAACCCCTTCTCTAACTTCTTCCTTATCATCAGCAATCCCTGTCCCTTTTACCTTCAAAAAAAGCAAAGGTCAACTTCTCAACACCTCTTTACCGTTATCTAGTCCACACTTGCCATTACAGTTTATTCTTTAACTTCAAGGTAGGAATTTATAATGGATGGATTCTCTCCTCAAAGCTACCCAAGGGCTTCTGATGTCATTGAAATTAATGCTCAATGTGTATAACATGGTCAGCAAGTCCCTACCTAACTGGCCACATTTTTCCTCACTGGCCACATTTTTCCTCACTGCTCCACAACTTCTTCCACATAGTTCCTCAAAACTCCATTGGACACAACAGGGTTTTGGTGCCACTTTGCCAACTCTTCTAGAAATCATTCCTCACTTCAGTAGCTCTCTACAAAAGTCCCATGTTCCCTTACCAGTAAGGCTTTCCTAGACTCCTCCATCAGAAAGACAAAAGAACACACTTTATCCCCTCACCTGGCTTGCTCTTTCTTTGTAGCACTTACTGTCTGTGGTGTGTATCTAGTTAGTTATTTTCATAAAAATTTTCTCTGTTTAGTCCACTGCCATCTCCTTCAAACCTGGAAGTCTTTTAGCTGAAAAAGTCCACTTTGGTGGCTGCCATGTAATAATCTCCAGAAACTTCATCATAATACAATGGAAACTTCCCAGGTAAGAAATGCATTAGGCATTGGATATTGTACTCAGATTGACTGATGCTCTGGAGAAATGCAAGGAAGAGAACAGAGCCTGACTTGGAGGGTGGGTAGCAAAATAGGGTTTGTGGGAGGCTAGATTTCCAATAAAAGAAATGCTGTGATGGAACAAAATGGGCTGGGGGACGAGCAAAGAAGCAAAAGGAAATATAGAAGTGAAAGGATGTCCAAGGCAAACGTGGTCTCTGGCACAATTTGGCCTAAGATAATTCCTAAAGGAAGGTCAGCTATCATAAAGGGAGGGAGATGCGTATATTTAGAGCATGTAACTTCCTTGCCAAAAGATTGGTCTGTGTGTTTTTATAGTCATTAAAGAAATAATAGAGAATGATTAAGAAATTATAGAATATTAAACATAATAGTGCTGAAAACTATCAAGTAATATGAACAAATGTCTATGGTATAGCTTTAAGGTGAGGAAAGCAAAATTTTCAAATGTGCCAATGATGTGATTAAAATCATTCAAAAATTGGGCTCACTTCTGGACAAGGAACACAAGTAAAAATTTAAAAAAGAAAACCATCAAATGATTCCATCAGGTTAAGAAAGTATCTGTGATTTATCAGCACACCTCCACTTTCTGACTTCTAAACATCATGATATGTATTTATCTACTTATTTGCTTATTTCTTTATTTTTGGCAGTCCTAGAGAATGAGCCCAGAGCAAGCTAGGCAAATTATCTGCAACTGAGCTACAGCCTCACCCAATAAAGAGCCTCTTTAAAATAAAGTGATGCTGGGGGTAAAGGGACTTCATCAGTAAACCTGCAGGCTCTCCCTTGACTGGTCACCCCAGAAGTAGTCAGTAGATGGTGATCATCTCACATTGGTGACAGAAAACCCATGATCTAATCATGTTCTTTCAATTTCTTCACTCAACACTCACTATTCCATGCCCTGTGGGAGCTTTACTATATACAAGTGTGGAAGAGGGAGCCCTACTCTAGGAAAAGTTTGGTTCTTGCTCTTATGGAACTGATGATCCAGAGAAGGGAACTGACAGCAAATACAAACAAATACAAAAATAGGCACAATAGAAGATACATCATCTATAAATATATGTCATAAGAAAATATTAACCAAGTACTATGAAATTAATTCATTTTTATATTTAGTGTTTGTTTTTGGAGATCAGAAGATTCTGGTTGTGATGGGCATTGGGGAGAAAGAGAATGAGAGAGAGAGAGAGAGAGAGAGAGAGAGAGAGAGAGAGTAAGGGAGCATTGTACAGGAGGAGGACATTAAAATGTCCCAGAGGAGAAGAAAATCTAACCATTGCAAGAGAAAATTGACACAAAATTGGCTTGAGCATGGAAAGAACCTACGAGGACATAGGGACATAGCTGTGGTTGGCCTAAGAGGTCTTCAAACAAGATTGCAAGTTAAACATGGTGGTTCCCACCTCTAATTCCATCACTCATAAGGCTGAAGCTAGAGCATCAAAAATATAAGGACCAGACTGGGCTACATAGTGAGACCCTATCCAAAAAGAACCCAGATGCCAATGAAAGCTATTAATCAGGGAAATCCAATGTTCAGAGCCATCGAATGGAAGTGTTCCTTCGGTAGCCATAGTAGAAAACCTCTATGCCCAGGAATCTTCAATATTAATTCCCAGCCCCAACTTCTCCCTTTTGCTGAGAACCTTATTTTTCATTTAGCACTGTGTTTATGCTGATGGTACATGGTACATGGTAGACGGAACAAGAATGTTGGTCTAAAAAAACAATGAATAATTATTTCCTTTCATTCTCTATCTATAAAGAACTGGTTTAAAATGAGACAAGACAGAAGAACAAAAGTCATGAGCCATCACTGAGGTAAAGTTTGGAAGATTTAGATCTGTCCATGACTGAGAGAGAAAAGGCCTATCAGTGAGTGAGAGTCATAAAGCTTTAAGCAGGGGCCTCCAAGGATAGTAGTGGCCACCTCTGAAGTGAATGGTTCAGGAGGAGAAAGATGCTCTACATCTGCAGGTATCAAACCAAAACTATAATGAAATAATACACTCTGTCTCATTGGATCCAGGGTCCATAATTTGAAGGTTCTAGGGTTTGAAACCAGAGCTCCATATCATTCTACAATTGAACTGCATCCATACTTAATGGCCATGTTTTAAAATTTAGGTTGTCTTTTTATTATGATGTGTTATGAACATAAAGAATTTTATTGTCTTTGTTTTTATTGTGGAAAACAGAGGTATCACATAGGCATACATTATCTATCAACAAACATAATACCAGATCTTCTTTCCTACCCATATAGAAACAGCTAAAGTCAATCTAGTATGAGAATGTGTTTATGAGAATTGGTGGGTTTGTCCTTGTCAGTAACTGTTAGCATATCAAAACAATAACTGCTAAGCCTGCCACGGTGACACATTAAAGCTGGATTGAATTCTTCTCAAGGTAAAAAGTTAGTCTTGCTTTTGGATATGGCTCTTTCACAAGCCCTGGAGATAAATTCAAGGCCAAAACCAAGGACACATTAGCAAACTCATTCATCTCTGCAACATATTTATATCTAATTTTTATACACCTTCGTTTGCTGCCTTTTGGAAGACTGGTCTTTAATTTCTGATACGTGAAAACCAAACTGTTGAAGACTTGTGCCAAGTTTTGCCAAGGGTCTGCCAGAGATTTATCTTTGGCATGGGCTTTTTTTAAAAAAAAATAAAATGTAAAAATGCCATTTATTGCCCACATTCCTCCCAATCGTCCAGTTCCTATGGGCCCCAGACCCTAGATTCTGCTGTCTTTACAGAACATGGGTTAAATTATGTCCCTGCCAAAAAGAAATGGATTGGAGTACTAGTACCTCAGCAGTGACTTCATTTGGAAATTAGGTACTAACAGAAATGAATTCATTAGGATGGGTTCTAACTCCAAATGATAGATGTCCTTATAACAAGAGGAACTTTAGAGACAGCTAATGCAGAGGGAAACGCATGACAAGACACAGAGAAGATGACCATCTGCAAGCTGTGCAGAGAGGCCTGGCACTAACAATGCTTAGATTTTGACTTCTGACCTCTAGAACTTTGAAAAAATAAGTTTCTATTGACCAATTTGTGTCACTTTGCAGAACACTAATAAAACTGACTCCACCCTAGATGGCCCAATGTCTAAGCTATGGCTGCCTCTGTTGCGGGGGACGGGGGGGGGGGGGGGAGGCAGGAAGAAGGGGGCTTTCTCTCTCTAAGGGCTGCTCTCTTATCCAAGTTATCAAAACTGTATTGTCAAAAAACTAGTGTCATGCATCCCAACAAATGCACTATGACTTTTAGTTACAATTGCTCTTTTGACTTTTTGTTGGATTATCTTCTGTTCTCTTCCAAGAACTTGTACACAAAGCCATGAGGCACTTGGCCAGAAACCTTCCCCCTTCTCCACTGCCACAAAGGATGCCCCTTAACTTCATCACTGGGTTAGCTTAATACTAATTCCATCTTCTTTTAGAATGAGAAGCCTTTCCCCTTGCCCCTAAACAGGAGGGTGTGCCTCTAGATATTATCTCTTTCATTTTAAAACACTAAATTGCAGGGGCTGGGAATATGGCCTAGTGGCAAGAGTGGCACTTGCCTCTCATATACATGAAGGCCTGTGTTCGATTCCCCAGCACCACATATATAGAAAAAGCCAGAAGTGGTGCTGTGGCTTAAGTGGCAGAGTGCTAGCCTTGAGCAAAAAGAAGCCAGGGACAGTATTCAGGCCCTGAGTTCAAGGCCCAGGACTGGCAAAAAACAAAAAAAAAAAAAAAAAAACACCAAATTGCAGTGGCTGATTTGGCCTTTCTCCTCATAGTGACTTCTATGGGAGGAAGATTATATCTCTTCATGATCATGTCTCCCTAGGACTTAGCACATAAAAGATGGTCAGTGAGTGTCAAATCCAGGAATGAAATGGGGGGAGGAGGGATAGGCTATCCTCAGTACTCTACCAATGTACTTCAGCAGAATCCTCCCCCACTGTGCAAGTCACTCATGTGGAAGAATTTCAGTTCTAGAAAGGCTCTGACATTTTGATGGGAAAAGAGCATTTTGATGAATTTATGAATATTGCTACTTTTCATTAAGAAAAAAGCATGCTTGAAACCATAGAATATGTGGGAAGCACAGAAGCAGAGAGGAAAGGCAAAGAAAAGCAGAAAAAAAAAACACAAGAAAGGAGAGATTTTTAGTAACATGTCAGACACTGGCTTTATCTGGGTTTTTTGTTTCTCTTTTTCATGTGCTGGACAGGACTATACCTGCCCTGAAAGATCAATTTGACTATATTATTATGGCATCCTAATAAAATGCTTTATACAAAACTACTGTCATTGTCTAGGCCTAAGTCCCTAAGAAAGCAGGCAGCTACAGTAATAGAAAAAACACAAATAAATACATGTGTGGAAATGGAACAATGAATCTTATTGAAATTGGTTTGTAAAGGGGGTGAACAGGAGAGAGAGGGATTGAAGAAGTTGGAGCAAGGTACACTACATCCATATATGGTCATGTCAAAATGAAATCCCCTTATACAACTAATTGATACTAATAAAAATTGTGGGGGGAATCTAAAAATGACAATTCAATTAGTGTTAGGTATTATTCCTCCTTATTCACTTTAGCATTAGCATGTGTTCATTAAGGCAAAGGTACTTTCTTAGCCTAATAGTTATTCCTTGGTGTCTCTAGGAATTGATTTTGTTGCTTCAAGACCTCCTGCAAATATAAAACAAAGTTGTATGGCATTGTGTGTGTGTGTGTGTGTGTGTGTGTGTGTGTGTGTGTGTGTGCATGTACCATTACAGGGAACTTGAACTCAAGGCCTGGGCACTTTCCTTTAGCTGTTTTTGCTCAAGGCTCCATTTCCATCTTTTTGGGTGGCTAGTTGGAGATAAGAGTTCATAAACTTTCCTGCCTGCGGGCTGGTTTTGAACCATGATCCTCGGATCTCATCCTCCTGGGTAGCACGGCATGGCATGCTACTTCTGAGTCGCATGGCCTCTGTGCCCTATGTTCTTCCTCCCATATGTTTAAATCAGCTAGGTTTGCTTGATGTCTAATACAATGCCAGTGTTATATAGGTAATTGTTACATTGTTGTGCTGGTTGCTTGTCTATTTCTGACAAGATACCTAAGACAAGCAACTTATAAAGGAAGAAGGATTTATTTTGACACATGATTTCAGAGAATTCCATAGTGGGTTGCAGTTGCGTTCATTGCTTTGGAGCCAGAGGTAGCATAGGATATCATGACCGGAAGTGCCCAGTGTAGCAAAGCTGCTCAGGTGATGGTGGTCAGAGCAGAGAGTGGAAAAATCTCAAGCCTCAGTATCCCCTTCCACATCATGTCCCCAAAGACATTATTTCCTTTCACTAGGCTCTGCTTCTTAAAAGTTTCATTATCTCCCACAGTCTGGGCACCAAGCTGTCAACCTATGGCCTGGTAGAGGGGGATGTGTGGGGGGAAGGTGAAGATTTGATATCTAAATTCTAACAACTGTACTATTTAAGGAAATAATATCAAGCACAAACATCGTTGTTTTTCAAATATTTCAATTCCACCCAAGGATAATTGACTGTGGATTTAGAATTCACAAGGGGAGAAGAGGTGCTGTATATGGGTCACCAACCAAAGAAGGCTGGACTCAATGAAATTGTTAATATTCATCAATGGTAATTTCAGATTTGTGTGTGCCAGTAACTGTAGTCCTGGTAAACATCTAAAGAATCACTAAGCTAGAGGATTTCATTATGAAGTTCATGGCTCCTGGTTCCTTGAATATATGGCAATGTCCTGGCTCCTAGCTTTTTGTCCAATTGTGCAAAAATTCCATAACTAAAGAAGAGTAGAAGCATCTGGCTCATCCTCCTTCATACTGCTTCTAGAAATTCTGCTTATAAAAGTTTGGTGATTCATAACCAGAGAGGTGGCTACTTTCTGAAATAGTCCACTCTGTTGATGATAGATCTACTTGTTTCAAAATGCAGTCTTTTTTTTTTTTTTTGCCAGTCCTGGTGCTTGAACTCAGGGCCTGAGCACTGTCCCTGGCTTCTTGTTGCTCAAGGCTAGCACTCTACCACTTGAGCCACAGCGCCACTTCTGGTCCTTTCTGTTTATGTGGTAATGAGGAATCGAACCCAGGTCCTCATGCATACTAGGCAGGCATTCTACACTAAGCTGCATTCCCAGCCCTCAAAATACAGTCTTTCTAAGAATGAAAATAACGAACACTGTAAATAAACCTTCTCAATTTTCTCTGCTGTGCTATGAAGTCAGAAAATAATAGTACTCTTCTTGTTCACAGAGCTACTACATCTAACGTTGAGCCTTGTTTCCAAGGAGAATACCTCCAATTCTCTCTATATTTCTATCTTAGGTTTGCTTCCAGAACTTTTGATTTCCAGACTGTCCTCTGTAAACAATTCTCCTGGTCAGTGTCCTCCAAAGGATGGGTTTCTATTTGGTTGCATAAACTACAATGCTGCTTCACCTCCCTATGTCCCTGGATCTCAGTCAAGTATGCCGGTGCTAACAGAAGTAATCAAGATAATTCAAATGAAACTAAATGGTCACATTTTCAAATTTAAATGATCAGCTCTCTCTAAACATGAATCCCACCCAAGTCTAAGCCAGTCTCCAGAAAGGAGGCATTCATTGTCTAGAAGGCCCTATGTCTTGTTCCTCTTAGAGTCTTCTGTATGTCGGAATCACATCACATAAACACTAATGTCACTTCTCCAAGTGATTCTTTTTGACTTTTCTATTAAAACACTAAAGCCATTACATGGGATATGGAACAAATGTTCTGTACACCCTACATCCCTCTATGGAATAGAATAGAAGGAAGAAGTGCAAGGAAGAGGAGGAAGAAAGGGAGGGGAAAGTTGAGTAGTAAACTTTATAAGATATTTATCTGATACACCATAAGATATTTGTAGCAAAATTTATCATCTTAATCATTGGAAGTATATAGTTCAGCAATATTCATTTATATAACCAGTCTCAAAAACCCATTCTTCAAAACACATTTTAGCTATAAAATATAGAGACTTCTGAAGTACAGTCCTCAAAATCTATGCTAAATATTAAAAAAAAAATCCATCCACCTAGTGTAGTGTGACAATGCTCCTTTGAAAGACAACAATTTTTGCACTTTAAATTTTTTTCCTAGAAAGAATACAACTGAGGCTTAGGTTAAAGGGTTAATTTTTCTACCCTAAGAATATGCTTTCCAAAGGACATGGCAAGTAATTATGTGTAATTTTTTTTCACTCCCTGAGTTTTGTAAGTGCTTCAGAGGCACATAAAAAATAATAATAATTGTATTTCTCTGCCAGTACTGCCTCCATCCAATTTGCAGATATCACTGCTTTATTTTGGTTTTCCCTAATGTTTTGAATGGTTTGGAGATTACTCTGGGTATTTAACAAAAAGTACAATTTCAAATTACACGCTGCCTTCTGGTGCCAAACACTGTGCTCCATCACCCTTGACAACATCCACACTGCACAGCACTAAGAATGGTGGTTGTTAGTCATTTGGCTTTGCAGAACTGGAAAATGGAATTGTAAACAATGTGTACCCAGACAGGCCTCATCAGGAAAATAAAGAAATTATCTCCAACACAGTTTCAATATTTTTTTTTCTTTTCTTTTTGTGTGCCAGTACTGGGCTCAAACTCAGATCCTAGTTGCTACCCCTTCACATCTTCACTAATGCTGTATCATTTGTCAACCTTGCGTTATTAGCTTTTTGGTAGCCAATTGGAGATAGAAGTCTCACAGACTTTGCTGCACAGGCTGGCTTCAAACTGTGATCCTCAGAGTTCCTCTTCCTGAGTAGCTAGGATTACAGGCATGAGCCACTGGCACCTGACTTCAGTTTCAGTATTTTTTAAAACCTAGTATACTTTTAATCAACAGTATGTACCTAAATCATTGTTGTAAAGACTTTTGCCTAGAAGGAGGAAAGGCCTGTCTACAGTGGGTGTCCTAGCAAAGAGGATATACATATATTCACATGCTCATGCCCTCAGAAACTTCCCACTCCTATCATTTCATTCACACAATATTTATATGTAAGCATAACCACATCTATGTGCAGATATGAGAGCTGCTTTTGCTTTAACATAATGATTAAGAAAGAATACAAAATCATTGGACTCTTCTTACACTTTTAACAATGGCACAGTTGATTATATTTATATCCCACCTTTCAAAGACACAGACATGTACAAGTTCAATGGTTAATGCCAAATAACCCTAATTATTCAGAGAAAAAAAATCTCAAACAAAGACTGCTCTAGACCAAGTATGAAAACACTTCATTGGTATAGCAGGAGCTATGTGTTATATTACACAGCAGTCAGGACTAGTCTAGTGTCTATTTTGCTCAATATGCAAATAGCTAAAACCCTTCACCTTCAATCTCCAAAACAGATGAATAACTTACACCATTAATCTCAATGTCTTTCCACTCAGACCTTCTAACAATCAATCACAAAGTAGCCTGAGAGGAAGTTTCCCTAGATACCACCTAAAACATGGGTTTGCAACAGATGTCTCCACACAACTTTTAGAATAGTTGCCATGTTATGAAGTTAATATAACCTAATATATTTATTAATTGATCCAGATACATGTACCCTGAAACTTATTAGCCAGGAAACAATTTACATGAAAAAAATGCGTGGGAAAAATGTCAGAAAGCCTGTTATTTATAGAGAAAGACAAATACACTCATATATGCAATTGGAAAATCCCCACCTGGAGGCCTCCCAGGAAAGCACTCCTATTTAGCTTAGAGGACACCAGTTAAATGTAAGCTCTTTCCTCCTCCTCACCACCCATCTGAACAACCAGCAAATAGACTGGTCAATTTCTCAGTTCTTCTGAGAAATTCTTCTGAGAGTTCTTCATCCCCCAAATGGGAATTAGAGCAACATGTTAAAATCTGAAAGCAAAAAGTCTTGCAAAGAAGACCCTGGAAAAAATATAAATATTATTGCCACGAAAAATGTAGAGAAACGTGTAATTATGTATCTAAACATGGTTTAAAGTCATGTTTTCAACTCACATGGTCAGATGGACACATATTTGGAACTGGAGGCTCTGCAGGGGATGAGGAGGATCAGGGTGTGTGACTCACAGACTCAGGAATGCTGAGGTTCTCTGCAGCTTGAAGTCACAGGGGACCTACAACCAGGTCTGTCCTCCTTTCCACAAGCAATGCTGTTTGTCAAATCCCCCCCCCCAAAAAAAAGATGCACAAAGACTTTGGGAATTATAACTTGTTTTTAATCTTTCTCTAAGTGAATGCACAGATTGATAGAGTAAATATATATATATATATGTAAATATTATACACAAATTCATATATAGCTATAGTGATAGAGATTTCTAGTGGATATTGAGAAATATTGAGTCTTGTAATATTTTCAAAGTTGACCAACTCAATGAATATCTCCAGTCCAGGGGGTAATAATTAACAATGTGACCTGAGCAAGTTTGGTCTAGGCAATGACACAAAGCTTGTTAAAGCTTGGAAAGGAGAAATGCTAGGGGATCCAGATGTCTCAAATGAGTAAGATTTTCCCTCCAAAAACAGCTAAAGGCAAATAGAATCTGGGGTGGAGAAGTAAGCTGCCAAATGAACTGAAATGAGGGGATCTTGACCTTTTCCAAAACGGAGTCTGTAAGCCTGTGCCCAAAACAAACTCTGCCTTAAAGATTTCTAGAGAAGCACCTAAAATCATGTAAAACACACTGTCTTGAAACATAAAACAGAACTCCAGTCAGACACAAAGAATTGTCTTCCAAGTTATTTGTCTTGTAAATTTTAATTGTATAGATTTATTCTCTTAAATACATTTTGTGGGACACAGCATGGCCCTTATAACTGCTTGCTGCCCTTGAACTCCAAACAAATGCTTTAACTGAAACCCCTTTCCTTAACTAGACTCAGAATATTAGAGAAGAATCCTTAGAGATCAGTAACTGTGGTTCTCCCCCTTTGCTACACATTACAAACTCTTACAGAGCTTTGTAAAAACACAGAGGCTTAGGTGCCCACCCCCAACCAATTAAATCAGAATCTCATGGAAGAGGGGTATCAGAAATTTTATAAGCTCTGTAGGTGGTTCCGTTAAGTAGCTAGGATTAGGAACCATGATAAAGTCTTGCATTGTCTGCTATCACAGTCACTAATCACACACATAGCTATCGAACATTTGATATATTGCTAGCCCCAATCAGGTTATGCTATGGTGGCAAAATATGCATCAGACCTCAAATGTTTACTATGTGTGTGTCTCATCAAATTGAACAAAATATGTTATTAAATATCAGCTCTAGGGGTGGTATGTAGCTCAGTGACAAAGCCCTTGCCTACCAATTGCAATGTCCTGGGTTTGATCCCTGGTACCAAAATAGAAAAGAAAAAAAAAACTACAGTGGAAAAATAAAATGACTCCATCTGTTTCTTTTTACCTTTATGTATGTGTGTGTTTATGAATATTTGTGTGTATACTAGTGTTGGAGCCTTGAATTCAGGACCTGGGTGCCATCCCTTAGCTTTTTCAATCAAGGCTCCTGGAGCCACACCTTTGCCTTCAGTCTTCTGCTGGTTACTTAAGTGAGATAAGTCTCACAGATTTTCCTGCCCAGGCTGTTTTCTGACTAGGATCCACACATTTTAGCTTCCTAAGTAGCTATGATTATAGGCACAAGCCGCCAGAGCCTGCTTTGCCTTTTTAGTATGGTCTATTGAACATTTAAAAACACATTTATGGCTCCCATTATTGGACAGAGCTGGGTGAGACCAATGTTGTTTTATCACAAATACAAAAGCCTAGGTCTACTATGTTTAAAGAAGCACAGTGGGGCATTCCTCCTGCTAGCTTAGACTATGCTTAGTGTCATAAACCACATGGCTGCAGAGGCAGGAGTATTAGAACTGGATGCCCTCTGTTAATTGACAACCTTCCTCCCATATGTGTCGTTCATTGTTTCTTCTAAGATTATATATTAAAGTCTATTTCCCTCTGAGAAAAGTACTCTTGCTCTCTGTTAGGCACACAGCTGTAGTTTGTTGTTGTAGATATAACCCAAAAGTATCTGGAATAGATGTGAAGGATTACATGTAGAAAAATGTTAGTATTCTCTGCCTATAGGTCCTCAGTATTGTGGGAGCCATCTTTAACAAAGTAGCATTCCCTTGGTCAGAATCTCAAAGCTTGAGCTTATGATACTAGTTGTTTCTTCCAGGAATCAATGTTCTTCAGAACCAAGTGGTCACTGCAAATCAGGCACTTTATAATGTAGCACCAAGTCACAGTGCATGTTCTGATGAAATAAATATTATCCTTTATGCCTTCTGCTCTCTGCTGCATGGATCTGGGCATTAGAAGCCAAACTTACCTACAGAAAAAATTCATGCTGTGATCAAAGTGAAATGGTCCTACCAAATCTGGCAAATAAAGACTAAAAGCATTTCTTCTATTGTAAATCAGCATTTCAGCTGATTTACATCAAAACAAATATCTGTTGTTGTTTCTGCTGCAGCCTGTGTTTTTCTCTTTAGAATGCCAGCAAAGAGGGAATTGCCTAAAACTAGCCAAAATGTCTTCTGTTTGAAAACTCACAGCTGAAACCCAGGGCCCCTTGATAGAATACAAGAGAGCTGGATTCTGATGTGAAACCTTCATGCAAAGGGCTGGAAAGGCTTCTATTGTTGATAATCCTCTTGTATCCCCTTCCTGTGGCTGTACCTGCACTATCACTGTATCTTATCTGAGTACATTGGAAATTGTACATACTGGTATTATAACTAGGAAAGTGAAAGGGAATACCAAAATCGAGAGACACGGGATAAAAAGACAAACGACTACAAAAGCAATACTTATAAAACGGTTTGGTGTTAACCAACTGAACAACTCATGGGGGGAGTGGGAAAGGGGAGTGGGAAGGTGGAATGAGGGAGGGGGTAACAAACAGTACAAGAAATGTATCCAATGCCTAACATATGAAACTGTAACCTCTCTGCACATCACTTTGACAATAAAGAAGAAAAAAAACATTTTGCCAACTAAAAAACAAGGGGGCTGGAAAGGAAACCTTTGGACCACACCAAACAACACATACAGTATATGTATTCAAATTTCTGTTTAAATCTTCTGGTTCCCCATCCTAAGCACAGCAGTGCCTATAATATAAGTAAAATGTTAAGTTCTCTGCAGTCCTCTGTGTTGCATACACAATTTCTATTAGTCATGAGTAGTCAAGTTTGGTCATTGAATCTTTAAAGAGCACAGTCCCATACTCAGCTCATTTTTAACAGTGTAACATTCACCTCCAAACACTCCTAAACATTGGCCTGGAAAGACAGCATGTGACACTTGAGGCCTGGGCAAAAGCGCATGTGCCAGAGGGAACATAGCACTTACGGCTTTATTCAACAACCAAAAAAAGAGATGATTTATGAGAACTTTAAATAATTTTTCAATCCCTTTCTCAAAAATGATGAAGCAAAACACTGGAAGTGAAGAAAATCACTGCTTTGTTCTGAAATAGGGATGCTGTCATAGAGTGTTATAAAGTGTTTCTAATAATAATCATCGAGAAGAAGACTTCAAGCTAAAAGTAAATTAAGAAAGCCAATGTTCGAAAAGTTAACATTGCAAATACACATGCACAGACACTCACACATATATACATACACACAAATGAAATAAAAACTGCAGTCATTCAAAAGATCTGACAAAAAATAAATAAAATCTTTGTGTTCAAAAAGTTAGTGGCCAAAAGACTTGAAAAGAGCAATGCAGCCAAAGCATTGGATTGGGATCCATTTGTGACTAGAGGATTTATGGCAGCCTGGCTAGGGAAAGACAACTTGACCTGGAAAGTAGAAACAGGTATATGGGCACACCAGACCTGAGCTGCCCCCTCTGGCTCTGGGCTTTGGCTGAGCTAAAAAAATACCACCAGACCTGGTGTCTCTTATGCTGAACAGAGATGTTGACTATAAAGTTCTCCAAGTATCTGTAAAGTATCTATCTTACCATCAAATTTCTTGGCCAAGAAGAATCTTTTATTCCCTCCAACATCAATTCAAGTAAAATGCCAACACAGTAGTTTTCCATTTTTGTTAATGTTAGGGTAGAGATTACAAACATGAGCGTTAAAGAAGTAGAAGAAAACAACTAAAATAAACATTTTTAGAGTGGTAAATTTATTCTGATTTATTCTCCCAAAAATAACTTGGAGGGTATGGGGGAACAATAGAATGAATCTAAAGGAAAACAAAATATCAAAATGTCAGCGTCTATGATCAGGAATTTATCTTAACCTCTCAGATTTATTTTGAAAATCTTAGAGACTTCACTAGGAGCTCACTACTTGGAAATCTCCAATAGCCTCTTCGCCTTTAAAACTTCTTTCTTGTGTTAAATTCTTGATTGGTGATTCCCAAACATGAAGACTAGCAGACACTCAAAAACACACTAGTTGCTTATTTTTCCTTAATACAAAATGTAATAACTCTTTAGCTAAACCATTAAACACGATATCATTTTTAAAGTGCCAGACTTTCTATTTAAAGCATGCCACAAAACAGCTTATTTAGTTTACAACCAGGTGTATGAAGAGGTCGTTTGGTGTCATTAAGTCTGTTTAGCATATATGAAAGTACTAATTTATCACGCATAAATATTCAAGGTTACTACCCCTCCAGCTATTACCTTTTTTCAACTGTACCATTTTCTTAAACTTTGGAGAAATAGTCCTAGATTTAAAATTTTTAAACACTAATTTGTAAAAAGCCTTGGTGGATTCCCATAATGCAGCCGGTAGTCAAACTGGACAAGATAATGAATTGACTGAGATCATTGTTCTGTCTTCATCCAAGAAAGCTGCCTCTAAAAAAAGATTTTAAATTGCTATAGAAATCCAATTTGTAAGGAGGAAAAGAAGCATATAGATGGGAAACGCCAGCCATGATCACATTAATTTCATGACTAACAGCACTGCTTTGAAGAAAAAAAAATAAAAGATGACAAAAATAATAACGGACTCAAATCCCAGTTTTAATCTAACAAAATAACCAGAAGAACCAACTACAAAGTTTATATGGATCCAGTGGTGGTCACACACACATCAAATACTTTTGAGCTTAAGAAGAAAATTCTAAAGCTAAGGAAATGCTATATAGTCCACTGAAGTTCTGTTTCTAAAACATAAATTATAGAAGGAAATCTGGAGATTAGAAACTTGATTGATGTCAGTACAAACTGCATGGAAACCCCTTGATTGGTTGGTTTTGAATGCAGGTGTAGGAAACTGACAAATAGTTATAAGGAAACTATTATACTTATTATGAGTGAAAAGCGACACAGGAAAGTCTTTCTGACAAATTTCTTCAACCACGGATTGAACAAAAACTACAATTTCACAGAGTTACAGATATTAAAGTGTGCTTTCTACTTTCATATGGTACATTCTTATGAACTGTTGAGTTATAATCTATATAAGATTACAGTTGACTTTTCTGCTTCAATAGGTAAATATATGGATATCAGTGATTTACATTAAAAACAGCTTGAAGCTGGTTACCAATTGAGCAAACAGGTCATTCTAAGCAAAGCTGAAAATTAAAAATTAATATGAATCATTAAGAACTTAAAAGTCACTGATCTATCTAAAATACTACATGCAAAAAGAAGTGAGAATGTTTATGGGGAGACATGGGGCTTCTTTTATTGTTTCCTAAGTTTTAAAACTAATGTTATAGCTGATCTTCAACTAATAGCATCCTCCTTCAAGGGTGCATGTATCTAAGTTTGCTGTTATGCTTTGCTTTAGCCTATAGATTTCTTTTTATCAAAATTCCTTCTTCCTAAAACTTAAGTACTTATTGAAGTGATTCATGAGAGCTCAAGGAATGGAGTTCTTACCTGACACATTACAATAATATCCTTGCTGAACCTCATATGCTCACAAACATATTTTAATCCAGAAAGAAGAGTCTTTACACATGTGCATGCACACGCGCGCACACACACACACACATTTTCCATTAAAAAATGCTACCAATCCTAGGAAAATAACCAACGCCACAGTAAACCTCCTCACAGAATAAGAAATCAATTTCCAAATTCCATAAAAATACAAGATGGATCCCACTGAACCAGGTGTAAACTTCCTTTTCTGCTGCAGAAGCACGATGAACATCATCTTACCATTGTAGAATAAAATCAGCAACTTGTTGCCTCCTGCAGTCACCAGATCAGATTTTTTTTTCCTTCCTTACTTTCTAGTAACTTCTTTTCCCCAGCAAAATTAGGAATAAAAATAAATCTGAGTATTTGTCTCAGTTATTTCAGACTAGAAGATTGCAAAACTAGTCTTAGGAAAACACAACACAAAAAGACCAGGTCTGGTATTTTACAATCACTTCTGCAAACCAAAGGTACCTCCTGGACTCTTCGTACCTCCTTCCCTCCCTCGTTTCTTTTAGTAATGAGACTAATTTTTCCAGTAGCCTTGAACTCCCTAGATTTAACTGACATGGAAAATGTGACTAAAAACTTGTAGAACTGTCTAGCCTCCAACCCTACACAGAATCAACTTTGTTGTAAGTGTTGAGGAACACCTCGCAAGCAGCTACATGCTCAGTTTATACTCCTGCACTACACAGCACTGAACACCAACACAGTGCGCCATCTAGTTAGCAAGCTGCAGTCTCCGACCCAGAAAGGGGGACACCTTCAAACCCTGGGAGCTAAGAGCTTGTCAGAGTTCAGCTGCTCTAAAGGTCCAATTGTTTATTTAAATAAAAAAAATATCGCTACTGAGATAATCCACATCTAGTGGATATGGGAAAATTTAGGTAATAATGGCACTACAAACTTTTACATCTAACTTTGATTTACAAGATAAAAGCAAGTTTTAAATTAAAAGGGCTTTCTGTTAATAGAGCTTATTATTCTGAAGACGGGAATGATTTTCTTCGAAAGTTGTCCCTGGGTGCATGCCTATTATCTTTGCTTTTCCCCTTCCACTAATGAGCATTTATCTAAAGAGCCTGTTAATCCTCTGATGTGTGCTTCTGGTCAGAGGTAACAGTTTGAATAAAACCACTAATCACTGATCACTAAATCACTTATCATTAATCACATTCTCCAGGGCCCATGACCCAGGCCATTTTTCCTTTGGATCTCTTACATCACAAACAAGAAGTTTAACATTTTTGATGCACACCTAATGTGAATAGGGTTATACTATTTCATCTCTAGATGTGAATAAATAATAAATACTGCCACAAACCTGGGGGGAGGGATGTCAATTAGACTCTAGACAGGAGTTTCACAAATGTCTACCCACCAGCCTGGCTTTCACTCTAAACAAAGTAGACCTGATCATAACAAAAACATGAGTTCTTCAAGTAGTTCCCATCGATTTAAAATATAAACTTGCCTTTATTTAGTTTTACCAGCTCCAAATCAGAGAGTGCCTCAATCTCCTTTCCTCCTCTACCCAAAAGCCTGTTAGTGAAATTTTATTTGATTTCTGCTATGTATTCCCAAGAGTCCTTTTTATTTGTATCCCTTGAATAAGTCACGAACAGGGGTTTCATTTCAACTTCCAGATAGAGAGACTGTGATTTAATTCAGTGACGCCTGTAGGTAACTTCCTCTCCAAACTTAAGAACAAGAAAGTAACACACGCAGCAATTTATTGGATGGTACTTTGAGTTCAGTTCAACGCCTCACAGTCACCCACGTTGGAGATAAAACATCTAATTTTGATCCTTCCAGCCAAACTTGATTTAGTCAGCTCCTCTATAGTTTTCCCTCTCCAGCTACATGGTTCCAAGCAGGCGTTGTGTAAAGTATTTGTGTTCGCTGCGGGTATAGTACCTTCCCAAATCACCGCAGCGACAGGGAATAAGCCTAAGACTTTTAAACACTCCCTAAAGGTGCCTTTTCTATCGGGGCTGAACATTTTTCTCCCTGGAGTCGGGGGGGGGGGGGCTTGCTGGTGCCTTTCCTAAATTATAGAAAAGAGCAGATTGCACTCTGATCAGGTGCCAAGGTCCCCTCAGACACCAGAAGCTCTTACCCATACTCAAGGGACAGTGTTCGCCCCAGGGAATGCTGTAAAAGGCAGACACGGGGCCTAGAGAGATAACGATGTGGGCGGAGGAGGGGTAGAAAAGGAGGGGTCAAGGAAAGAGAGGGCAAGAACGATGCCCAGGGAATGGTGGGGCGATTGCACGAACATGTTGGGGATGGGGGTGGGGGTTGAAAGCAGAGTTGCTTTGTCAGCATTCTAAGCCCCTGAACCCTTGAGTATCTGAAGCCGTTAATCAAACACTTACTGGCCTGCAGAATGACGTAATGGACCAGTATCCAGCCTTTATTCCTTGACACTTATCAAGAGAGAGGGAAAATTTAAAAAGGAAAAACAGAAAAGAAACTCCACTGTACTCTGCAGACTCTGACAACTAACTACATATAAGCAGCCCACGTCATTTCCCAGCCTTGACCTAGAGTCAAGTGGGGGTGGCACTGGTTTAGGGAAAGTTGGGGTCTTTATTTAATCAGACACCCCTTTGGGCATATAGCCAAGACGGTGCGGTTGCGGTCCCCCGGGAGAAAACATCTTGGGGAGAAAACATCTTGGTTCTTCCATATCTGGCCCCTCTAAGAACTTCATGGAAAGTTTAGGCGGTTCGATGGAGAATCCGATGGAGGAAAGCTCCACCTCTGGGTGCTGAGAACTGATGGGGCGCTTCGGAGGCTCCAGCCCAAGCTGTCAATTGGGGTAGCGGTGAGGAAGAGGTAAGGATGCCAGTCAGTGAGAAAGAGCCAGGGCCGGAGGCAGGAGGCGGTGGAGGCGTGGACGCGAGCCTGAAAGCGCCGGGAGCGAAAGTCAAGTGCCCTCCAAGGGCGACCTCCCCTCCCCCGGCGCGCAACTCCGGCTGGCCGCGGCGGGCAGCCCTGCATGCTCGGCACCCCGGAGCGAGCGAGCCCTCCCCCCGAACCCCCGGCGCTCTCGCCCGGCCGCCTCCTAGGGGACCCGGCGGCGTCTTTGCAGCCAGCGCCCGCTGGAAGTTTGCAAACTTTCTCCGGGGTTCCGCCGCATCACTGGGAAGCTGGGGGACGCGGGGAGGAGGCTCCGGACGCTTCATCTCCGTTGCTACCGCTGCTGCCGCCGCCGCCGCCGCTGCTGCTTGACCACACTTCTGGAGGGTTCCGCACCTTGCCAGGTCTCTGGAGGCAAACACACACCCCCGATTCGTAACTGTTCCCCGTGTCAGGGAAACACGCGCGCTCCCACACACGCACGCACGCTGGGGCGGACACGGCGCTGGCTTCGGCTAGCATCCCTCCGGGCGCGCGGCGCAGCGGCCGCCGAGACGCGCTCCGAGACGGACACGGCGTGGGTCTCTGGGTGGCCACGGGACACAGCACAACTCCACAGTCAACCAGCAATGGGGGCCGGACTTCCCTCTGGTCCGCCAAAATGTTTACAAACACAGATCACTCTCCAAAAGAATGCATCACATCTTCCCTACTCCTTGCCCTGTGACCTGCCCATTGGACCAAGTAACCTCGCGGCTGCTGCCGAGCACCAACCCCTGCAAACAAGTACGCGCCCGAGATGGCTCCCGCGGCAAGTGCAACAAAAGTGGCTAAATGCAAAAGCCCCAGAAGTGGCCGAGCCGTATTTTTAGGAACTTACCAAACAAGTGTGGAGAAGGCAAGAGCGGAGCCCGGGTGAAGGGACCACGTTGGACTGAGCAAAGATTACAATACATTCTATTTAGAGTGCATTACATCACCCCCCCGGTGACGTCACGTGGGATTCCTGAACTTCTAAATCATTGCGGTCCGCGGGGGAGGAGGGCGAGAGGGCGGGGCCGTCACGCCGAGGAGGCGGGCCCCGCCCAGGCCCCACCCCGACCCCGCCTCTCCCGCGGACCCTGCTGCACCCGCCGGGAGGCCGCGGCGGCGGCGGCGGCGGCGGCGACCGCGCAAGCAACAGCTTGCAGAGCCCAGCGCAGTGTGACACGGCTCCCTGACATTAGTGGAGTGAGTCAGCTTGGAAACAATTCAGACAGGACCACGCAGGAAGCGCGGGCACAGGCTGCTCTCTCGCTGGGAGGGCCTGGGGGAGCGGGGGGTCTGTAAGGTGTAAGGGGTCGGGTGTGGAGAAGGGGATGCTGAAGTCCAGGGGAAGAGAGTTTCTGCTATTAGAGAATGCAGGACATCCCTGCCCCTCTCCTCCAGGAGATGTCCAGCTCTCGCTTGCGACAGTCATGACCTCATTGCAGTGTTTTCTGCTCTGTGCAGGCTTCTCGGAGAGCTTTACACCCCGTCTTCACTTCCCTGCCCCCACCCCCTTCACCTCCAGGGCAATTGCTTCCTTTTTGTGCTTCATTATTGAGAACATCGCCCTCCAGCCCCCACGCCTTCCAAGTTGCCCCCTTTGAGCTTCTGAGCAACTGTAGGGAGAATCTCTCCTGAAGGCGAAAGGTGAATCTCAGCCAAAGCCAAGTGATGAGCCTGATTTAGATTCAACGTCAGAGCCAGAAGGGCCCTTGGCATCACTTCCAGAGCCTCCTGGGTTACTGGCCCAAGCTCTCCCGCTGGGAAGAGGCAGAGCCAGGGCCAGAAGGCAGGATCCGAGCGCCTGGTCTGTAGGGTGGAAGCCTTTTAAGCACGGGCGAATCACCATCGCTGCCATTCTCAGCTTAATTTCCTGTCAAAAGTTTTCTGTGGGGGTAGCAGTACCCAGAGGAAAGAGACAGGCTAATTTCCAGCCGGTTCTAATGGCCACTGGCATCGTTGCAGCTGCTCCCTTGGGAAAGAACCACAAGTGAGCTCCCTTGTTTCACACAATCCTAGAGCAATCAAAAGTAGGCCAGGGCCGTGTTATAATTATCCTTGTTGTACAGGTGAGCTATGACAGGTTCTAGAAAGCTAAGGAGCTGGCCCAGGATCACCAGTGGGAAACACAGGCAATGGCACTGCCACCACACCAGCCTGTTTTCAACAACAAATCCCATCTGGTCTCCTCTAGAGAATCAGGGTGAACATTCCCTTCTTGGTGGTTGAATCTCCTGGCCCAGTAGTTGGAGCTTTTCTTAGGAACAGTTTAACTCTTATTAACAAGCAATGATCATTCCTGACATTTATGTAACATCTGACATTTATATAGTACCTCACATCCCAATGCATCACAGCCGTGACTTTGCAGTTTGCCAGAGGATCAAGACTGGACTGGCTACAAATTCCAATGCTTTGCCTGGATTGTCAAATATTTCTGAACTGCTTTTGACATATTGAATAGAAATGCTTTCCATTTCTTATGGAAAGTGTTTCAGTGTCCTCTCTGTCCCTTTCATGGTCCTTGGAACCACAGAGACATGGCTGCATATGCCCCCACAGCCTTACTGCACTTTCCTCCTTGTTCTTTTCCATGAACAGTCCTAAAGGGACTGTTAAAAAAAAAAAAAAGGAAGCGGGGGGGGGGTGGAGGGCGCTCCAATCCTAACCTGATTCTTAACCATTAACCAGTAAAACTTTTAAGAGAAAATTCTATTTTCCTGGGTTTGTGGATGGAAGCAATATCCCAATTTGAACTAACTTCTGTGCCAACCCACTCACTTACCAGCTCAGCCTTTCTCACCTAAAGCAGGTATCTATCCCCTTTTCCCTCAAAAGAAAAGTGTGAGCTCATCATGGTCCTAATGTAAGAGAAAAAGAGAGAAAGCTCACCACAGCAGAGCTCAAGTTAACTTTTTTTCCACCGCCATCCTCCAGCCTCGATAAAGAGGTGTGGACCAAGAAAAAAATAGTTAAATAAACAAAGCCAGGATAATAACCAAAAGATTTTTATACCTGTAAGTAGCTAATCAAATTTAGAACATTTAACTCACAGTATTCTCCAAACAGAAGCACATGGATATGAGTTTTCAAGCAAGTACTATCCAAATTTCTAATGGGGTAATGAGGATAATTATAGTAACTAAAACAAAGAGTTATACCACTTGCATTAACAAATGTACTTGGCACCAGTCAAGCACACTATGTAAGTACTTGACTTCTTTGTACTAAGAAAAAGAGTATGGCCAATGATGTGATAGGTGGGCATTCAGTCATGTTCACAAACTTAACCAAATAATTGGAAAGGGAACCTTTGCCTCATCTTATCCTCAGGGCAGCCCACACTGCCCTCCACATATATCACAGGTACCTAGCACCCTGTCATCTGTCAGATCCTGCCAGCGGGGCCCTCAGTTTGGTGACCCACAATTCCACCTCTCTTGCAGTATTTCTCAGAGCCAAAGTACCATGGAGGCTGTAGCTCACAGGAACAGCCATGGGAGGGAATCTCTAGGGATACTTCAACTGGTGGGGATGAGAGCCTAAAGCATTTGCCTCCCCCCCCCCCCCGGGATGCCACCACAAGGAATTACATCTCACTTCCAAGTTTGATAAGATGTGGAGGGAGACAAGGTCTCTTATGACCAGAATCAAGGTAAATTAACTGGGGTACCACCCACCTAAGATCGTCTACTACCCCACAAGCCAGCCCCGGAGGTGGTATCACTGGTGCTAAGGAAGTTGGAGCTATGAGGAGCTGACCAGAACTTACATTGATCAATGAAAATACAACATTCTGTAGCTAGACCAGAGATTAGCCCTTCTACTGCTGGATCATGAAAAGGTAAGTCCAAAGAAGAAACTAAAGCAGTAGTTAGTTTGGGTATCCTCAAAGGAGGACTTTTTTTACATCCTGAAAAACTGACAGTTTTTAGTGCTTACCCATCAAAAATCAGTCCTGAATAGAATCATAACAAGGGGCCTTAGAGGGGAAGAAATTCTTCAAGTTTGTGCTTTAGGGTCAGTTATTTCTCACTCTTCACTGAATATAAGCAAAACATAAAGGCTTCCTTCCCAGTTCCTAGACTTCCACAGAAGGCCTGAAACTGAGTGGGGTAAGCAGCACACAACTGGGTAGCAAGTCAGAGGCAGCTTATTGGGTTGGATTCCCTAAAGGAAAAGTCAGTTTAAAGCCTTTACTGGGACCAGGAATCTGCATTCATCATATGCCTTGGAGTGGGGCTGGGGGAGCTTCACTTTGAGTGGCTCTGATTTGGTGAATTCTTAAATAGGCAGTGTTTAGCCATAAAATGTTCTCCCAGAAGGCTCATATGTCAGGGGCTTCATCCCCGGCCCACTGGTGGCACTATTTTGTGAGGCTATGAAGGCTTGGAAAACTAGGTTAGTAAAGTGGGCTTGTGGGTATTTTATCTTTGGCTTTATCCCTCCTAGACCTTCCCTTTCTTCTCTATCCACAATGAGGTGAAGAAACTCCAACATGTGTTCCTGGCACTGTAATGCTTGCAGCCCTGCCCCATGCCCGCTGAAACTGGGAGCCAAAGAAACCCGTCCTTACTGTGAGATATTGTGTCACCGCCATGAAAAGTAATCGATACAGGTGGTGATACTGAAGGAAACTGGTGAGGGACCAGGAAAGGGTTAGCCTGCTACACAAAAATTCTTTTTTTATGCTTATTTTTAAAAGATTTTGTCTTGCTGTTGCTGCTCTTTACTTTGCATATTTATTTCTCTGTAATTTTGCAATACTATAAACTATGACCTTAGAGTGCATATATAATTCATGCCAGTCCTCTGCAGGCTTCCCATTAAGATGCCCATTGCTTCTGGAGAAGGCTTCTTTCTCTTTGTCCCTTTTTACAACTCCTTCAGAGCATCTTTTGTCCATTTGTGTTTTCTGTTGTTTTCTCCTTTTTTCCTTTCCTTTTCATTCTTTTCCTTCCTATCTTTCCTACCTCCTTCCCTCCTTCCCTCCCTTCCTCCTTTCCTTTTTCATTTTCCTTTCTTTTGTGCCAAAAATGGGGCTTGAGCTCGGGGCCTGGGCATTGTCCCTTAGCTTTTTCACTCAAGGCTGACACTGCCACTTGAGCCACAGCTCCACTTCTGTTTGTTATTAATTAATTAATTAATTAATTTTTTTGTCATATGTGGGGCTTGAACTTGGGGCCTAGGCATTGTTCCTGAGCAATTTTTTCCTCAAAGTTTAACACTTTGAGCCACAGTGCTACTTCACAGTTTTTTGTTGTTGTTTTGGGGGGGGGTTGTTTTGTTTTGTTTTGTTTGGCCAGTCCTGGGGCTTGGACTCAGGGCCTGAGCACTGTCCCTGGCTTCTTTTTGCTCAAGGCTAGCACTCTGCCACTTGAGCCACAGTGCCACTTCTGGCTGTTTTCTGTATATATGGTGCTAGGGAATTGAACCCAGGGCTTCATGTATACAAGGCAAGTACTCTTGCCACTAGGTCATATCTCCGGCCCAGCTACTTCATGTTCTATGGGGGTTAATTGGAGATAAGAGTGATCTTTCCTGTCAGGGCTGGCTTTGAACTACGATCATCAGATCTCAGCCTCCTGAGTAGCTAGGATTACAGGCATGAGCCATCAGTGCCCAGCTCTGATTTTATTTTTGTTGTGGGTTGCTTTTGTTTTCCTTTACAAGGTGGGGGGCATGGAAGGATGTTAACTGAAAACAGGAGTCTCATAGACTTTTTTCTTAACTGACTTTGAACCAGGATCTTCAGTTCTCAGCCTTCTGAGTAGCTAGGACTACAAGTATGCATTATGTTTTCTTAACTTAGTTAACAATAATAGTGATATGGTTGCTGCTGACATCTATTTGGAGATCACATCCCCCCAATATTCTAGAATGTCTCGATCCCTTCTAAGATAATCATCATCAATTGTCTTTATTACCTCATTTGAAATGATAAAGGTGACCAAATAGATGAAGCAAACAATACTATGGTTTGAATCTCAAATGTCTCCAAAAGGCTCATGTGCCACACAGTTGATGGGCCTTTGGAGAGTGATTGGATCATGAGGGCTCCAGCTCCAATATTGAACTAACCTGTTACCACATTTATAATGAAATGACATTACTGGGAGTTGGTTGAAGCTAGGCAGTGAGGCTTAGAGTAGCAGATCACTAAGGATGTGCCCTGGAAGGATGTGTCTTATCTCTGGATCCTTCCCTTGATTTCACTGCCTCCTGGCTGCAATGAGGGGAGCAGCTTTCCTCCACTGAAATGTTTCTGCCCTGTCACACGCCTAAAAGCAACAAAGTCAGCTGATTGTGAACTGAAACCATGAGCCAAAAGAAGTCTTTCCTCCTTTAGGTTGATTTTTCTCCAAGTATTTTGTCAGTGATGGAAAAGGTGATTAACACAGACAGTAACAACCATGAAATAATTAACATTTATCAAGTCTTTACTATATGTCAAGCCTTGGCCTGAAGACTTCCTGTGTATTTTCTCAGTTAATCCTAACAAACCATTCTCATTTTGCAGTAAGGACATTGAGTCTTTGAGAAGTGAGTAGCTTTCTCAGGAATGCACAATAGGGGCATGGGTGAGCTGGAGAAGACACCCATGTCACTGGCACTGATTCCAACACCTGCCTAAAGACAGTCTATGATGTGAAAGTCTTCAGTCCAAGTCAGTTTGAGAAATCAAGAAGCAGAGAGATGAAAGCCAGAGACCGGCAGTGACTAGGGAAAGCCTCTAGACTCCACCCAAATTCTGGACCTGATTAACCAAGCAGCATTCCAGACTGGGCCTGTCCATGGCCTGCCAATGGTCAGGTCACACAGGGACACATGTTCAGAAAGTCCACATTTGGTTTAAAGGCTCAGTTGACACCATCTTTAAATCCTGGATAATTTTGTTTCTTTGAACTTGGGCTCTGTAGATGAAGCCAGATAAGGCATGGGACAAGTGCATGAGCCGAGGAGATTCACACATTATTCATGCCTGCTATTCTTTACCACTCTTTTGCATACAGAGCTCATGATGTACCATGACCACAAGAGTACTGGAACCCAAGATATATAGGCAATTAATAAGACTCAAGACAAATGCAAGGGAATTGGTGACATCTGAGAGTGAGGTGAAGATAAGGAGATTGGTTAACCTGAAAGGCCACATTTTCCTTTAAAACTAGACCTTTCTTGTGACATGGCAAAAGACAATGTATTCCTAAAACCACAAATAACTGAGAACTCATCTCATGTTAAGGCTCCGTGAGGCGACCATACACACCCACCAAACTATTGCAAGAAAGGAAAGAGAAAGATGAGGTGCCCCATAGGACCCCTATAGTTCCTATCTTTGCTGCTTTTTAACTATCTATGAATAAACAAAGCAGAGTGTGATTAGAATGTGCATGATAAAGACAGCTGTGTTCATTTGGGGCAGCACATCCACTGTTCTAGTAAAAGTAAAACATATATGCCCATTCCAGCTATGAAATCAAAATAGTGCTGTTTGAGGGGCTGGGAATATGGCCTAGTGGCAAGAGTGCTTGCCTTGTATGCATGAAGCTCTGGGTTCGATTCCTCAGCTCTACATATATAGAAAATGGCCAGAAATGGCTCTGTGGTTCAAGTGGCAGAGTGCTAGCCTTGAGCAAAAAGAAGCCAAGGACAGTGCTTGGGCCCTGAGCCCAAGCCCCAGGACAAGAGAGCGGGAGAGAGAGAGAGAGAGAGAGAGAGAGAGAGAGAGAGAGAGAGAGAGAAAGAGAGAGAGAGAGGAGATAGAGAGAGAAGAGAAGAGAGAGAGAATAAAATAAATAAAACAGCAATATCTCCTTTCAAAATAGTAAAAAAATACAAAAAATAGGGCCGTTTGAGTCATTTCACATACAAGATAAGTGATATTTTACTATTAAAATGAATTTCTTACAGAATAAAGACGAATGGGAAAAATTAACGTTAACAAGTTTACATTTTAATTTTTGCTACTTACTATCTACCTTACAGGATATTGAGAATACTTCACAATTTTTTGTTGTTTTTGAGACAAGCCAGCCTCTGGATCACTTTCTTCCTATCTCAGCCTCCAGAAATCTAGGATTACAGTCAGGCACCACCATATGCAGCTGTGTTGATGTACATAAAATGCTCAAAACCATGCCTGGCATGGACAATCACTGAAATAATTATTAGATACAGTTATGCTTTCTAATGCTTTAGGAGAGATTAATAAAAACTCATATCAAGTTCTTAGAATTGTGCTGGGCATGTGGAATGTACTCAATAAATACAAGCCACACTACATTTCGTGAGAGATGTGCTGTTGAAATTCTATGATTCAAATGACAGAATCAATCCAATAAATGTTCGAATTCACTTAGTATAGGTTACTTGTATGGGAAGGAGAAGTTGCCTTCAGATAACAAATCTGTACTAAGTCTGTAGACAGCAGAAGAGTTTTACATAGCTGATACTTTGGTTAACACATCACAATTTCCCTTCTAGTCTTCATTTATTTATTTGTGTGTGAATATGTGCATGTGTGGGTGAGTATGTGCACACACATGTGTGTATGGCAGTAGTTGAGCTTGAACTCAGAGCCTGGGCACTATCCCTGATTTTTTTTTTTATTCAAGACTAGCATTCTACCATTTGAGACATAACTCCACTTCCAGCCTTTTGCTCATTAGCGGGAGATAAGAGTCTTTCAGACTTTCCTGTCCAAACTGGCTTCAAACCGTTAGTAGCTAGGACTTCAGGTATAAACCCCTGGTGCCAGGCTCCTTTCTAGTCTTGACAGACAAGTGGTCTTTTAAACAGGCAGTTGTGTAATTATCATCTCTTGCCTGGTTTAGAGCTTTAACAAGCCCTTCTTGAAATCCTAATGGACACAATGTGAAAATGCCATGTTCTCGTGTTAGAGGTGTGCAGGCACATGAACTGTAATGTTTCGGCTGAGCAAGGGGCAGCCAGGTCATATAAGACGCAAGCATGGGAGACCTCATCTGGAAGATCATCAATTATTGATAGTTTGATCTATTATTATTAGAAATTATTCTACTCAATACCCTATAAAATGAAATGTCTGTGCCTCAGCCTGGCTGAAAACCAAAAGCTTCGTCTCAAAGAATCTAAGAGTGTTATATCTCAGTAAAATTTACCCTTGTCTTAATGTGTTCCTTTGGGGTTTCTCTCCTTTTCTTTCTTTCTCTTTTTTTACCTGGTTAAAGAAAATAGTGACTCTGTCATTTGGTTCCTTCTTCTTTGAGATTAAGTGAAAAAGAGACTGACACTGACACTTGCTCTGAAAAGGTGGCCCAGAGGAATAATGCTTTGTCAGCAAACTCCAAAAATTCTAATCATTTTTGCAAGATCGATGGTAAGTGGAAAGTAACGGCTTAACAATAATTAGGGATGTTTTATAGAGAGAGAGGTTCATTTTAGACTAAAACATTATTGATGTCACATCAATTAATACTGAGTGTCATCTCAGGAACTGCTGCTATCTCACAGGCCCCTCTTTATGCCATCATTAACCACATCTCCTCATGTACTGCTTGCTGATGAGGACGGTGACTGCCATCTCTTTAGGGACACTTAGATGTACCCAATTTAAATGATCCTTGAGAATTCCAGTAGCTTTTAAACCTAATTCATTAGCCATTCCTCCCCCTACTCATATGATACAGAATATATACAATGCAGAGACTTACTCTGAATCTCATTTGAATTATGACTTTTACTCATAAGGGAGTTGAAACAAAATATGAATCTTCCCCATCCTCTTTATCTTTTCCTTCACATTGATATTTTGTTGTTGTTGCTGCTGCTGCTGCTGCTGCTATTTGTTTATTTTGTGCCAGAACTGGGTCTTGAACTCAGGACTTCATGCTTGGCTTTTTCACTCAAAGCTGGTGCTCTTCCACTCAAGTCACACTTCCACTTCCTACTTTTTGCAGCTTAATGGGAGTTAAGAGTCTTGTGGACCTTTCTACCCAGGCTGGCTTCAAAATTGTGACCCTCAGATCTCAGGCTCCTGCGTACCTAGGAATGCAGGCAAGAGCCACTGGTACTGGGCTCTGCACACTCATTTCAAACATTCTGTGTATAGTTTTCATAATACTATCCTTACCTGACACTCACAGAGATTATAGTATCAACATTGCATTGTGATGTGCTGCTTGGCAAACCTGTCTATTTTGAAGACCATTCTAATTGTTCAATACCATAACAAAGTCTGAGGGGAAGGAAAGCATGCTATTATGTGTGAGCAACAACTTTGGGTCAAGATTGTTTTATACTTTATCTCATTTTATCTTGACAGCCCTAGATAACAAGAATTATTTCTCCCAGTTTATTAATAGGAGAACCGAGGCTCTGGAGAGGCTAAGCCATTTGTTCACACAGCTAACAAGAAAGGCTTTGAGTTTCAAGACTAATTCTAACTCCAGAATACTCATTGTTCATCATACCCTGTTGTGGTCTGGTTTAATACTCTCAATTTCTCCTTTCACCTTGGGCATAATGTTATTTCATTTTGTTGAGCAATGTCCCCTACCCACATATATGAACCCAAACATGGACAAATAATGGGCCCCTCTGGGCTCATGTAACTGAGAGTGGTACTCTTTCCTAAGCCAATTCTTGTATTTGTTGAAAGAGCAACAGGTCTCTTTGATGAAGACCAGAAGGCCCTCAGAGCATCCTGGTCATCCAAGATGATCCAGACATATCACAGCCCCCAAAGTCTGTGACCCGCAAACCTAGCACCTGACCTGAGTGTTTACTGTGATCACGGGCTGCTGACGACCACTCTCCCGACTTACCCTCAAGAAAGATATATCCTCCAAGGCAGAGAAGGTGGAAATGGCTACTGTGGAGGCTGAAAGGATTCACTAAGCACTGACTGTGACCTTAGTTTAGTAATTGCAAAATGCCAACATGGTGGTGGGTGATGGGGCTGTGTAACAACAACAACAAGAAAGAATAGATGGGCAGGAAAATATTTAGCCAAAATCATTGTAAGCTGAGGATGGTCCATATGCCTGTCAGTATCATTGAGCTAGTACAATCATTTGTATAAATTGTAGTCATTTATGTGATGTACATACACAGCTACCCATAGTAGCACTCATTACAACAGCAATGAGATGAAAGTGACATGGACATTTGTTCATCATAATAAACTGAGTAAATCCAAACAATGGAAACATATAATCATAAGAAAGGATATCATCTGATGACATCCTTCCCAAGAACAGGTGGGATAAATTATAGAGTGGAAAAAGCAGGTTGAGAACAGATTTTTAAACACAATGTCCATGATTCCATGGATTCAAGGTTTTTGGGTTTGGTTTTTTTTTTTTCTTGTGCAAATACTTGGGCTTTAATTCAGGGCCTACATGCAATCCCTTAGGGATTTTTCCCCTCAAACCTAGTGCTCTACCAATGAAACCACAGATTTTTGCTGCTTCGTTAATTGCATATAAGAATCTCTCACATTGTCTAACTAGGCTAGCTTTGAACTCAATCCTCATCTCAGACTCCTGAGTAGCCAGAATTACAGGCATGAGCCACCAGCATCCAGCAATGGATTTGAACCTTAAAAGTTTCACTTTTAAAAATCTAATTAACAGCCTAATGGCCTTTGTATTTAGGGATTGGACAAACCACAGGCATGTTCATAATTAATGTTAAACACAATGTGGTGGCTCAAACCTAGCTACTTGGAAGGTAGAGATTGGGGACAGAAGTTCAAGACTAGCCCCTGCATAAAAGTTTGTATCTAAACCGATGGCTGGGCAAAGTTATTCCAGCCATGAGGAAATCACTAGGTGACATCCTCAGTAACACTAGAAAGTATACAGAGGAATATCACAGCCCAAGAGAGTTTGAGCATAAAATGAGGTCCTATCTGGAAAATAACAAGTGTATAGGGAAGTTGGAAGCATCGCTCAAGTGGGAAAGCCCCTGCCTTGCAAGACCCTGAATTCAATTTCCAGTAACACACACACACACACACACACACACACACACACACACACAAATTAAGTCAGACAAGTCAGACAGATTTAATGTTTCAGCTAGACTTTCACCTTGACCACTTTGCCACTAAGGCTCCTGTAACTCTGGAAATATTCTGTGGTTCTGTTCTTTCACTACTCTGAGCCTTACTCAGAAAAAGAAACCTTGGTTTAGTTCAAATATGCAGTGTGGATGCGAGGAAATGAGGATCCTAAATTAATTTTGGGCTTTAACCACAGGTTCTATGAGCTCAAACCCAAGTCCCAAGGGGATGAAACTAGGAAGTTGCTTATTAATAAGTGCAGAGTTTCTGCTTGAGATGATGAAAATGTTTTCAACATAGGCAGTGGTGATGGCTGCACAATATTGTGAATGGGCTTAGTGTCACTGAACTGTGCACTTCAAATGGTTCAAATAGTACAATTTTTTCTGCTAGTATTTTTACCACAATGAAAACGACATGGGAAAAAGTGAAAACAAACAAGATTACTAGGTATGCATGCAAGCTGCTACTTCTAGCATGTGAGCTGCTGCCTCTCTCTATGCTTCAGCTCACATCAGTAGAGAGGAGAGGCAGAGATGCTCTGGCTCCACTGTTCACAGTAACACATAGTAGGCTGTTGCTGCCATGGGTTGAGCTTGAAGCATAGTCCTCTACTGGTAGGATTTCACAAAGAAATCACCTATTTCAGTTTTACTTAAACAGACATGTCTGTTTGACATCTCATGCAAGGGACTTGCTCATCACTTCCTCAATCTCCACTGGTGATGGGGCTTGAACTTAGGGGCTGGACTTGAACTGTCCCTTTACTTTTTCAGCACAAAGCTGATGCTCTATCACTTGACCACAGCTCCAATTCTGGGCTTTTGTTGGTTAAATGGAGATAGGAGTCTCACAGTCTTTGCTTTCCAGGCTGGTATGGAATTTTGATCCTCAGATCTCAGCCTCCTGAGTCATGTTACAGGTGTGAGCCACCTGCATCTGGCTGAGATTCTTAAAATTTGTCAGCGATTCATTAATCCAAATAAAACAGCTAAGGAACAGCTGTGGTAGGTGTGGATCTCCGTGCACATCCTTCATACCCCTCAACCTGGAAGGAGAGAAAGATGTGGTATATTCCAGAAGCTGGCTCCATACCAACAAGGCTGGGCAGATGAGATCTTCTATTTTCTTATCACTTAATGATGCCTCCAGTTATGTATCAGCAAATAGGTCCTTCTAGAATACAGCTGCTATCGTCCGTTGTATTGTAAAGGGACAAACAGGTGCCTTCTTGGAGAGAAATGCCCCTCTGTAAATCAAACATCCCACTGAAGAATGTCACACATCCTCACATGTGGAACCTACAGCAAAACTTTGCACTTCTTTCTTCCCTGGCATTCTCCTTTCTATTTCTATGTTAAAATAAGTTCTTGAGAAATTAGGTTCCACGTATTAATTGACCCCCCCAATCCAAGGCATTATCATAATATATTAAATAATAACTCTGGTAGAAAATATCAATCAACATAGTATATCCTTGTAACATTTAAAAGATACTATAAAGTAGTCATAAAAAGAGATCTACCAGCTGGGTGCTTGTGCCTCAGGCCTATACTATAATCATAACTACTCAGGAGGCTGATATCTGTTTGAAGCTAGTGGTGGAATACAGCCTGAGAAACTCTTATCTCCAATTAACCAGTAAAAAGCTGGAAGTGGAGGTGTGGCAGTTCAAGTAGTAGAGCACCATCCTTGGACAAAATATCAAATGAGAATTTGAAAACCCTAAGTTCAAGCCACAATACTGACACAAAGAAAGAGGAGAGAAAGAGAAAAAGAGACAGAGAGCAGAGACACACAGAGAGAAACAGTTTGTCAGAAAAAGAGGAGAGAGGGAGGGAGAGAGAGAGAGAGAGAGAGAGAGAGAGAAACCCACAGTTTTACATCCTTTGTACTCACAACCCATTGAAATGAATAAAAGATAATGAATCCATATTATAAAGGAGAAGGAAGAGAGAGGCAGAGGGGATAGAGACATACAGAACAATTAGGAACAAAAAATATAGAAATGTTGCTTCATTGTTACACTATTACCTCTTATTCCTTAATTTGTCAGAAAATAATAATAATGTAATATCATCTATATATTGTAGTCTTGTTATAAAAAGAAACAGAGATTGTAATTAAAATAACTACACTAAGTAAAGCAGACACAGGAATCGTGTAGAAAAATATATTTCCTGTGCACTAAGCCTCTGATCCCATTAAGTACTTAAATAATATCTCCCTGACATCATGACTATATAAATAACATGTTACTTTCATACTCATGACATATAGAGATTATATGAGCAGATTATGAGAAACATGTTTAATTTGCCATTTTTACATGACAGCAATATAAATTAGTACATGTTATATAATGAGATACACTGTAACCATGAGTTTTATATTTTATATAGACATTCCCCAACAGGTGCAAAAAGACTGTCTGAAATGAAGCAAAAGGTGATATACCTTATGACAATATTATACATCTGCCTTTATCCAAAAGGAGAGGAAAGTATATGGATATTCTCATTCCATATCCTTCTTTCTCAAGCTTTATCTAACTCATTCTTGGAACAGTGCCATATGTTATAAGCTTTGCATCTTCTGATTAAAAGGGAATAAGTGTAGAATCATGTTTGCTACAGTCTGCTGCCAAAGTTTATGTCTATAATCCATCATTAAAATGTGACAGTGTGTGGCTGCAAAGAAAGAAAAAGTTCAGTTGTCATACTCTTTTGCAAATATTTCAGGGGCTGGAGGTTGTTTGGCAATCCTGCTGTGTCTAGGTTATTTGGGGGAATAACCAGTTTAATTGAGCCGATGATTGCCTTGTGTCTGCATTGCAGTTCTGACTTAGATCTTTATTTCTGAAGTTGGCATCCATTTATACTATGTGGCAAGGGAATGGCATGTGTTCAGCAAGCCCAAATTCCAGGGTTCCAGCCCACCCCTTCTTTTCTCTTGCCAATCTGATTTCTGAAGAATTTGCCTAGAGTTGCTTTGAGGGAAAAAAAGTTGGGAGAGAAACTCCTTGCCCTGCTTTGTAGACCATTTCATAGAATACTTTCTTTGGGTTGAAATTCTTGGCTCCACCAAGGTAAAGGATTTCATGCCTTTGTTAAAGGGGAGGCCTGTTTAAGATGTTCTCTGTAATTGGAGCATAGCCCACTGCATGTAGTACACAATGTAAACCAACCTGTTGCAACGTGGAAAACAGTGCAAGACAGATATTTGCTACTCAACCAAGCCAGTTGGAAAAAGAAAGGAGGGGGTGGGGAGGCCTGGGTTAATACCAACCTTGTCTTGACATGCACAAAGGCTGTAGCATGAAGGAAAATTGAAAACAGAAACATCAAGAAGATCAGTGAGAAGACAGGGCCTCTTTTTCTTCCTTTACTTTGTTCCTAACAAATGTTCATCATCACCCACCCTAAATCATGTCACTGAAACAAGGGTTGGATAAAGGGGAAGTTCATATTGCAAGGCCAGTACAGAAGGAAGCCACCCTTGACCACTATTGGAAAAATACTCTCTCCTGCCTGCAAAGGGTCTTGTTCCCCACGAGAGCAAATACTCCAAGCTAGCTGACTATTGGAATAGAAGGTTATAATAAGCTCCACAGCCATCACTTAAAATGGGTTGTGTTTTGGATGAAAAAGCTAATACATACCTTTTCCAAAGAAGACCTATTGTTCTCAGGCATGCAGTACATTTCACCTACCAACTTCCAAATATTCTTCTCCTATGAGTCCTCAAGAGAAGCACTGTGTCTCTGTTCCCTTCAGTGAAGGAAAAGAAGTGAGTACAGAGCCTTTCAAGTACACAGGTAGATAATGTTGTTGAATATTTCCCAATCTATAGAAGTAACACCAATGCAAAGAAGGCAGAGAGCCAGCAAGTGTGGGAAAGTAAAACAGGAAAGTCTGGGAAGCTTGCATTCTTCTTCCACAAAAATTGATAAAAACAAAAGCTAGAAGATGCATTTTCCAATGGGCTTCTTTGCAAAGCAAATTTTAGAGCAACATTTATGCATCCTAAGTGAAGCTTCAGCAGGCAAAGACAGTCATCAGGCATGGCATTTTTTTTATCACAATGAGCACATGGTCAAATATGGGTGATGAAGATAGTGAATGCTCAGTTAAAATGAATTCTGTAAGAAGACAAAGGCTTCTTAGAGACCTTAACTTTCTGCAGGCAAACATTACTAGGCTGAAGGACTGATTGATCTACAACTCATATAGCTACTTCAGCTTTGCTTTAATTAGTATTGACATTATACATGTTTCACCATTCCTGCACTTTTAATCTATTACATGTGTAATTGTATTTTAAGTTGGTTTCTTATATGCAATATATAGCTAGGTCTGGTTGTTCTTATGCACTCTGTCCATCCCTGTTTTTAATTGCTACATTTAGAGCACGTATTGGAAGTGATGGTTGGTGTAGTTGGATAAATATCCACTATAATTGAAACTTTTCTTTTTTTTTTTTTGGCCAGTCCTGGGCCTTGGACTCAGGGCCTGAGCACTGTCCCTGGCTTCCTTTTTGCTCAAGGCTAGCACTCTGCCACTTGAGCCACAGCACCACTTCTGGCCATTTTCTGTATATGTGGTGCTGGGGAATCGAACCCAGGGCCTCATGTATACGAGGCAAGCTCTCTCGCCACTGGGCCATATCCCCAGCCCCTAATTGAAACTTTTCTATTTGTTGTCTTGGTTCTCTTTTTTCTCTGCTCTCCCACTCTTTTTCTACATTTTATACTTTTAATGGAACATTCCTTATGATTCTATTTTCTCTCTTCTATTAACATAGCAATTATGCTTCTTTATTTAAAAAAAAATCATTAGCACTAACCAGGCACCTGTGGTTCAAACTTGTACTTAGACGGCTGAGATCTGAGGGTCATGATCTGAAGCCAATCCCAGGCAAAAACTCCCTGAAATCCTTATTGGAGGTAAGATTGGCATTAACCAAACAAGAGCTAAAAGTGGAGTTGTGGTTCAAGTGGTAGAGCGCCAGTCTTGAGTAATGAGGCTAAGGGACAGTGCCCAGGCCTTTGAAGTCAAACACCAGCATTGGTACAATAGATAGATAGATAGATAGATAGATAGATAGATAGATAGATAGATAGATAGATAGAGTTTGTATTAGAGTACAATGCAATGTGCATTCTCAACAAATCCAAGTCCTTGTAATGTTAAGTCACCTCACAGTTAGTCCAGGTCCTCAAAACAAAGCATTCCTAATTTTAACTTCTATTTCTTCTACTGCTATGGTCATTTCTTTCACTTACCTGTAAATTGGAACACCCAATATATAGTTACTATCATCATTTTGAACAAATTGACATTTTTCAGCTGTTACATTTCTGTCAGAAAGATGAAGGTAATCAGACTGAAAGCCAATTGATCTCCATTTATAGCACAGGAGACAAGAGAAGAACAGACAACAGCTAATTAAAATCTACAGCAACAACAGTAAAGAAACTAGAATCCATAATCAATCATCTAAATATCAAAGTAACCAGGAACAGTTGAAATAAGTAAGGAGATGGGAAGGAGTGTTGGCAGAAAGAACCAATAAGGAAAAGAGAGCTGAAAATCTAAAGCGTTATGATGTTTCTTTATGAGCTGCAGGTTCTAAGGAAACAGGAATTGTGAGAGAGTAATCAGACTCAATAGAAATACTTGAAGTTTCTTGGCTACGAAATGTCTTGAGATTGTTGTAATTAACAACTTAAGTTAAGGACACTTAAGTTAACAAAGAAGGTCCCTGAAGTAGCCTCAAACCTGACATCACCAAGGCAGCAGTGGTGTCCTAAGCAGACAAGATCTAACTCATGGGACAGAGGTGTCGCCTGTATCTAGTAAATTTCTTAAAACCCTCTCAACTTCCTTTTCAGTTTTTTTAAAAAATAAGAATTGGGCTGGATACTAAAATTCTAATGTTCTATCAGGGTAAGCAAAGGTGGAAATTTATTTATCTATCATCAGTCAAAGGCAAAAGGGAATTCGAAAGTCCCAAGGGACTTTCTATAAGCTATAACCGAAATTTTGTGTAACCCATGAAATAAAATGTCACACAAGCCTGGACTGTCAGAAGCAGACCTATGATATGCCAAATGAATTTGCCAATCGAAGCCAACCAAAGAAGAGGCTACTATAGCATGAAGAACCAAAAGCCAAGAGTTTTCTGGCCCTTCTAATCAATATTAGATGGATGGCTAAAGAGAACTGCTTCATATCCCTAGAACAGACATATTAGGAAAGGAAGCATGCCCCACAAAGGAATAAGGGAAAGAAGACCCAAGAACATAGAAAGTAGAATTGCTTTTTAGTGCATAGAAGATAAAAAGCAAAGAACATAGATGAGAAACTGAGTGGAGAAAAACACAAGCTGGAATATTCATTTGGTGTTCTGATAGTGAGAAAAACTGCTTTTAGTCCCTCCTACAGTCCGTAGCAGGCTTAGATTTGTATTAATAGATTTTCCTGTTGTAGGTGACTGTCATCAAAGGGTGACCTGAGGGTGGCTAACTGATCTACTCCAACATTAGAGCAGGCCAACATTTCTGGAGGCACAGATTCCTTCCAGAACAACTTTTTAATGGCCAGATCATCTGCTTTCATTTATATCATGCTATAATTATTCTGGAAAGCATGAATATATCAAATACAAGTTATATTTGACCACTTGATTATTTTCGAACAGACCCCTCCTTTGGTATATCACAGTATATTAGTGGCTACAAATCAAATCTAATTCAATGGCTAGAGAAAGAAGAAGGGAAAATATAAAGCCTTTGTTTAGTTCTTATGCCCCAGGCCCTGTGATTGGCTGTTTACACAAACTCATTTGAACACTTCTTTAGAAGAGTGACATTATTTCCTTATAAGTGAAGGCAATGCCTAGTGATTGAAAGGAAATGGAAAGTACACCTACTAAAATCCACAAGAGTTCTGAAGACCACATAAGCAAATATGAAAAAATGTTCTTGATAAGTTATTATATGGTAGCAAATTTGAAACAAAATGGATTGATCACACACGTATTTTAATCTGTATACAATTTTTAACTGAAAAGCCTTAACAGCAAATGTGTTATAGTGGTAAGCCCTAGGAATTGTTTTCTTTGCTGGACTTTTAAAAAGCTACAAGTCAAAGTTACCAATTAAGATCTTTAAAAGTCCAGTCAACAATAAAACAAATATAGCAAGAGGAACTTAGTGCGTGATCTAGTCAATTCATCTTTTGAAGAGTTAAAAGTACATAAGGAAAGTCTAAGCTTGAATCCCAGATCTAAACTTGACTTGAACTCTGTTGTCAATTGCCAGGGAAAGCATTCCAGACTCCAAGAAATTGTTTGATTCCCCAACCCCCCACCTCAGCATCAAGAAAATGCTGGAGGGCTTAGAGGGCTCCAGCATGTAAATTGTAGCCATCAGGAGAAAACCTCACTATACCACAAAGTAATACTTTTTTGTTTTCCTGGAGTTGGTTACAATGGTACCATATAGGAAGAATAAAGGCAAAATAGATAACTTCTGAGATCAGAAATCAACCATGTGACACAAAGGGAAAGGGAGTACTTTGCCCACATCAAAAAGATTAGAAATAAACAAGAGAAAGGCATCTATTGGAACCTAGAAGAGTTTTTGCTTTGTGTTATTTCTTATATTATATTGTGTTATATTTTTTCAAGTCCTGGGGCTTGTAGAACCTGGGCACTGTTCCTGAGCTCTTTTGCTCCAGGCCAGCACCCTAACACTTTGAGCCACATTTCTACTTCCAGTTTTTCAGTGCTTAATTGCAATTAAGAGTCTCATGGGAACTTTTCTGCCTGGTCTGACATTGAACCAAAATTCTCAGATCTCAGCCTCCTGAGTAGCTAAGATTACAGGTGTGAGCAACTCAGCTTTTAGAATAGTATTGTAAGGCATAGATGGAACCATTTAAAAAAACCTTATTGTCAGCTGGGAATATGGCCTAGTAGCAAGAGTGCTTCCATCGTATACATGAAGCCCTGGGTTTGATTCCCCAGCACCACATATATAGAAAACAGCCAGAAGTGGCGTTATGGCTCAAGTGGCAGAGTGCTAGCCTTGAGCAAAAAGAAGCCAGGGATAGTGCTCAGGCCCTGAGGCAAGCTCCAGGGATGGCCAAAAGAAAAAAAAAAAAAACTTATTGTCAGTATTAGAGAATGACAATAACATACTTCATTGTTGGCTTAATATAATTATTAACAAGGTTTTTTCCCCAAAAGAGCAAGATATTTTCTGTGAAGTTTTGTGGATAAGCAATAGTGTGGTACAGAACTGTGTGACTTTTTAATGAGCAGGCTACACAGTAGAATAAAACACTATCTCCATGGGCATTTATACAGGAGAGCAATTAATTAACTTATCTCACAAACTCTACTCTTACTGAAACTTATTAAAAGTCTGATTCATCAGCAAAGCTCCAGGCAATCATCAATTGCCTCATAATAATACAAAAGAAAAATAAGCTATGGTTGTGCTCTCATTTAGTATCCTAAGAAGATCCTCTTTGCCCTCTGTCTTTGTTTAAAAATATCTCTATTAAGAGTTTTTTTTTTAAAAAAAAAAACCCTCTTACTTGACATGAAATATGTTATGGCAGGGAACTGTGGGAGTAAATTACAGAGCCTCAGGATACCAGATTAAGAGGAGACACTGGACTTTCTCAAAGACACACAAATCATTCAACATGTAGCACAACAGGGCATACAGTGTGTTATGGATGCTGAATTCCAAGCACCATTGTTAATAGAGACCAGAAGAGGAATTGTTCATTAAATAATAAAAGGGGGAGGGGAAGAGACACACAGGCTTCAGTTAAAAAAAAAAAAGTCAGGAGGGACTCTGGTTTTGAAAGTATTATATAGCTTAAAAAGTTATTAGTCTGCTTATAATTTTCCTTTAAATTCAACTCCCAAATATCAACTTAATTACTTCTAAGTGGAAAGTACAATTTACAAACCATATTATAAATATGTTTAGTATAGTTGACAATGTCAATAGCGCCCTCTTCAGGAAATTTCAAGTCCAAACTATCCTTAAGTCTGAAAAAAATGGCCATTAGATGAGCACCATTTGAAAAAACAAAATAAATAAATCTGGAATGCTCCTGAGGTCTCCATTTCACTTGGAGATTAGTCAGTTTTGATAAACAAAAACAAAACTACAGCTAAGATCCCTGGAAGACTACACACACACACACACACACATTTTAGGTGATGATTACACTGGGTTATTTGCAAAGAAGAACAATAACATTCCTACTTTTCTTTATATTTGTATCTAAAGAATGAATTTATTTCCCCTGTTCTAAGATTTTCTAGTTGTAATATTACATAGTCCTTCTCAGAGTCCCTTGAAGACACCCTTTTAAGAGTTCATTGCATAAATCTGCAAGCATACTGAACTTAAGGATTTTGCATGTGAAAAAGTCCTTATAGATGCATGGACTTTAATGGTGGCTATCTAATAACTACACGTAACTTAGAATTTGGACTCAGATGCCAAGAAACATTTGAAAACGTAGTGACAACTAAAATTTCTACCCATGTCACCAGGGCCTTGAAACCCAGAGCTCCAAACTTCTTATCTAACAGCTATAGTATATCAAGTGACCTTGTAAGGATAATTTAATCTCACCTTATTTTAGCAAGTTATCACAATTGGGGGAAATTTTTCTTCTAATTTCAGAGGCACCTCAAGCATTATTAGGAGAGATAGGGCTTATCATTTTCTGTGATAGATGGAGAGAGCAAAGAATTCAGAGGTTCTATTTTAGTCTCCACTGTGCTTTATCTTTTAAAATCAACTTTTCTGGGCCTTGATTTCTTCAGCTCGTGCTTACTCTCTCTCTCTCTCTCTCTCTCTCTCTCTCTCTCTCTCTCTCTCTCTCTCTCTCTCTCTCTCTCTCACACACACACACACACACACACACACACACACACTAATGAAAAACTTCTGTTTGGACAAATACTTGGAACCAGGTGCCTACCAATGTTGGATGAAATATAATAAACATCTTTTTAAATAGCTGAGCTCATAAAAAGGAAGAGTAAACAAATAGTTGAGCTGTTAAGAGCTGGAAAGCAGGTGTTGAGCTAACTCTATGACCACCCTGTGGGCATTTGCCCATCATGATAAGCAAGAAGCTTGGGTTTTAATAACCATACTGGGGCCTAAACAAGATGGGAAATTGGAACTGAGACCTCACATAAAGCCTCACAGAAAGGGCTGTATCTTCTGAATGAACCGCACAAAGAGAAAGAAAGAAAAGGAAAGTCTTCTGCCTCAAAAGCATAATACTATGTTTGCCCTGAAAATAATAACCAGAGGTTTGTCCTTCGAAGGTTTGGAATTCAATCATACTACCTGTGCCAGCTGGGAAAACTCAAACAAGAAGATTAACCCACAGGGGCCAGATGCACAGTGATCAGTAGGCCCTGGTAAAAGAAGACTAAGTTCTTTCTTAGTGACTGCCTTCAACCCAGATCTCACAGAATGCTTCCACAAAAAGCTGAATCAGAGCTTGAAATCTCAAAGCAATAAGGACACAAGGAAGAGGATCACAGAAGTGAAAGTTGGTATAAACAGTAACATGAACACTAAATTCAACCAATTAAACCATTTTAAATATTGGAATGGATGATGCAGAATAAAGTAACCAGGGATTAGAGAATTAAAAACAAAAACAAAACAAAACTGAGAAAGCAAAGCTAGGTACCAGTGGCTCACACCTGTAAATCCTCACTACTCAGATAGCTAAGATCTGAGGATTACAGTTCAAAGCCAGCCCAGGTATGAAAGTCTATCAGAATCTTAACCTCCAACTAACCTTCAAAAAGCCAGAGGTGGAAGCCAAAGAAAGTGAGGCCTGAGTTCAAGTCCCAGTACCAGCCCAAAGAAGCAAGGATTGAGAAAATGACACTTAAAAAGTTAGACAGGTATTTTTTTCACCTTTTATTTTTTTTTCAAATTTTTATTATCAAACTGATGTACAGAGAGGTTACAGTTTCATACATTAGGCATTGGATACATTACTTGTACTGTTTGGTATTTTTTAAGAACTAAAAACAAAGTTTAAAAGGACAGATTTAGTTTAATAGATTAGTTGTCGCCAAGGAAATAATTGGTATAATTGCAAGGTAACATTCAAGGAATTAACTAACTGAAGCAGAAGAAAGAGAAACAGGAAAATGGTAACTGAAAAAAAAAAGACCCCTCAGAGAAACAAAGGATGATAACATGTTGATTAATGTCCAACTGGAGTTCAAGGTAAGTGATTTTATAGAAAATGCTAGTGATAATGGCATATAATTTTAACACTGAATGAAAGATGGGAACTTTTAGAATCAGAAATCACAAGTCCCAAGGAAGATAAATATTAGCCTCCTCCATATAGTAAAGCCAAAAAATACTAAAAAAAAAAAAAAAAAAAAAAAAAAAAAGACAACATTGATTTTTCTTTTTTTTTCTTTTTTTTCTTTTTTTTTTTTTTGCCAGTCCTGGGGCTTGAACTCAGGACCTGGGCACGATCCCTGAACTTCTTCTGCTCAAGGCTAGTACTCTACCACTTTACCACTTTGAGCTACCTGGGCTGGCTTTGAACTGCAGTCCTCAGATTTCAGCCTCCTGAGTAGCTATGATTATAGGCACTAGCCACCAGCACCTAGCTAAAAGACAACATTGAGAGCATCAAGAGGGAAAGATTATTTATGAACATTTACTAAATCCAGCACAAACAACAAAAGCCAACCTGTGGTGTGAAAAAAATCTGACAAATATTTGGAAAAACCATCAACCTTGAATCTTGTATATAGCCCAAAGTAGGAGAGTTGAAGTAAAGATATTTTGCACAAACTGAAATGAGAGGGCTTACTTTCCCTTAAACTAAAGAAATTTGAAGAATGAACTTTCAAAAAAAAGTTTGTAGAAGGAAGGGCTGAGGAGTCAGAAAGGAAGACAAAACAAAGAAGCTAATGGGTGCAAGGCCTAAATACACATTGACACTATAAAACAATACAGAAATAGCAATGTCTAAATTAGGAAAATACAAGAAGGTGGCCCCAAAGTAATAAGCAATAATTTTATGTAAGATGGGACCCTGATCAAAGTAAGGTGATATATAAGAACATAACTGTGTTTGTTACAAATAGAAAAATCAGATAACATGACACTATTCTGCTAAAGTATCAACAAGAGACTGAGACTCTACCGACTGGATCATTCATGACCTATGCTCATATAGCCAGAGGAGTCTAGAGATTAATCTGGAATCTCACTGAACTGCAGGCTAACTTAGGAACCTTAAAATACTCACATTGTATGTCTATTATTATTTTTTAAAATTAAGTTTTAAGGGTGATGTACAGAGGGGTTACAGTTACATAAGGAGATGAGTAATTTCTTCTCCCTCCCTCATTTTCTCCCATCTCCTCCCATATATCTGCTATTTTGTGGTAGTAATATTTTATCCTAAAAATATAAGAAGCCACATACTCATTTACATCTTTTGTGTTTTCCTGCAGGCAGCTTCTTGCACTGACTTCAAAGTACAGCATTTAGTCAAGGAAATGGCACAGGAATTGTGCCAGAAGCATGATGGTTCGTGGCACCCATGAGCAAGACTCTGCACTTTGCTGTTGTTTTTGAGACAGATTCTTACTATGTAGCCCAGTGATCTTCCTACCATTCCTTCCAAAATATGGGGCTTATAGGCCTGGGCTATGATACTAGTTTATTTTGTTTTTGTAAGCTGACTTAAAAACACAGTTCTGCCACCAGGTAAAACTACTTTCAGAGAGTATCATTCCTCTTTGTCTACTACTTAATACATAATTATACAAGTTAACATGGAACTAAACCTTTGTGTGAACTATAGGACCATTTTTTCTGCTGTGCAGGGGTCTTGCTCATGCTTGTCCTTACCCTTGAGCTATACCTACAGTCCTTGTTTCTTTTAAACCCTGAGTTAATATACTTACTTTAAAATATAGATAAATACTCAAAGATAAGTAGGGTTAATACTTTCCACGTTTATCTGTTTTCAAAAAAAAACCTCAATTATATAAACACTGATTTAATATTTAGCAATGATTTTGAACTATTAAAGATGAATACAAGGAGAACTGAAATTTGAATCTTTCATATAATTACTATAGTGTTAGCAACCAGGAAATGTTTACAAATTTGAGTTTAAGTTAATTACAGCATTCAATGGCAAAGGGTTTCCCAGGAAATCAGACTAATATCATTTTGATTTACATCTGTGGGGAGACTGGACGATATTTCCAGAAGCTTTCTTTTCTATTTGTACCAGTTATGATGTCCACATTCTGCAATACTATATATTAACTTTTTCTCCCCAAAGGTCAGCATGTAGTAATAGAACAGTCATTAACAAATAAACAATGTGTTTTTTGTGTCTATTAAGTTAAAATAGGGAACTGCTTTGCAAGCTAAGGGTTGGTTTGTTTTATTGAAGTGAAAGGGTCTCTTTTCAAAGTAAAGATCTTGCTGGATGTCTGAAGAGTAAGCAAGGATGGAAATTCTCACTAGAAACAGAAGACCATGTGTTTTTGTTTTTTTTCCAGGAGTAGGTGATCTTTTGTCTACCAAGGTATATTTGGACTTTTATAACATCATTTGGGGGCCATATAAGATTATAAATCTACTCTGGGCACTGGTGGCTCAAACCCATAATCCTAGATACTCAGGAGAGTGAGATCTGAGGATGGAAATTTGAAGCCAGCCCAGGCAGACAAATCTGATAGACTTTTATCTCCAATTAATCCCCCAAAAGCTGGAAGTTGAAGTGTGGTTCAAGTGGTAGAGTCTCAAACTTGACTTAAAAAAAATACAAGGGAGGGCCCAAGGCCTTGTGTTCTAGCTCCAGGACCAGTGTGTCTGTGGGTCGGGGGGTGGGGGGGTGGATCGGTGGATCAATACATGCAGATGGCATGGGAACCCGAGGTACATGTCACCAAATTATATTGAGAGCTTTAAGTTATATGCTTATTAAAAAAAATAGATGACTGCTCATAGACCACTTGTTAAAATTTTTTCTCTCATTTTCTTTAAAGACTATTACTTATCAGTATAAATACTAATTTGATGTTTTCCATATTCTGCCATGCAGGGACAGGACAATAGTTTTTAAGCCCCTAAATTTGTGGACCTCTGTCTCATCACTGGCAATAGGAAACTAATACAGATAACATTGCCAAGACAATGAGAAGCTGTCACATTGTGAACTCTGAAAGGAGATTTGCTGCTTTTCTTCCTCTGTTATGATATCATCTGCTCAATTTCCCACCAAGGGCAGTGCACGCAGGGGCTTCCATTGTTCAATCTTGCACTTGTACTTTTCCAGTTAAACACACTTGGCCTTTGGCCTCTTTTTTTCATTCTCAGCGTGTCCAGTGGATGGCCTGTAATGTCTGCCTGCTAACCTTCAGCAATATTTCATCCTATCTAATAAGCACTCAGCTCAGCTGGTCGCCTGTACAAATGCCACCAGGAACAGCTCCCATGGGATTCGGGTGAGTATTCATTCTCCAAAAAGAATTAAAGTCCACGTTGATAGCATATAAAATAAGGGCTCCTTAAAATGTAAAGAGCAATGAGGTTATTTCATCCCTTCCTTAAGCTCTTAGATAAATGGCAAATTTTAAATCTTAAGAGACCCAAATGCCTACTTGACACTTCAAAGACAGAAGTCTACCTAATAAGATATATCCTACCTTCCTTCTCCAGATTTCATACTTCTCAAACTAGCTACTCCTCCCAAATGATTTCCATTTTTGTGCCAATTTTCTGATCTTGATATTTAGTTGTGTCTTTTCTCCCTCTGATTTAGCCCTTGAAGAAACTGTCACCAAGTTCTTGTTTGCTCTGAGTCGCTCTGTGTCAGTAGTAACTTACATGGAACATACTAAACCTCATTCTGCTTGTCCTATATCTGTGTCCAGAAATCCAGATGCTGTGTATCTGCCTCCAAATTCTAGGGTTTATCCTGTTCTATCTATGCCTCCTCCTGACTTCATCCTATTTAGTGTTCTACGATAGCCCCTGCTACTTCCACCCTATGCAGAAATGCTTCTGAATGGTTTTCATGGTCTGTTGCTACCTACACAGTCTCTTCTCACTTCTGCTCAACAAGTCTTTCTCTTGCACACCAAGCCAATCAGTCCTCACTGAGTTGTTAAAGGAATAAAGACAATGAAAGACCAACTTTTCATTGACAAGTATGTAGTTAGTAGGAGGGGGAGGGGGAGTAGGCAAAAAACTTGAACAAGCTAATTAGTGTTTTGACTCTCCAGGTGAGGGCAGAGTCACAAAGATTTAGGAGAAGAGGAGGTGATGCAGAGAGGTTGTCATTTCGAGAAGTAACTATTTTCCAGAACATTCTGCAAGGAACAGTAGAATGATGTTGATGGCTGATTTTTCAATGTCAAATTGACTAAATTAAGCTACTCTGATCTATTAAACCATTAATTATCATTCTCACTGCTTCAGTAGGCATTAAGCCTGTCTCTTCTGCTTAAATAGAACTCTGCGTGGTTCTGCTCTTAACTCAAATGATTAAACCACAATCATGTGTTTGTGCAGGGGTTTCCATTGGGCACCATTCAGTTAGGTAAGGAGGTAAGGGGCCTCATTAAAGCACAATGTGGAAGGAAAGCAGGCTATCTCTCTTGAAGAAAGGCACCCTACTTTCCTGACATTTGGACATCAGAATGCCAGGTTCTCTGGTCTTTGGTTCTGAGGATTTCATCAGTGGCCCCACAGACTCATAGGTCTTCTGCCTCAGGGAAAATGACACCATCAATTTCTTTGGTTCTGAGCTCTCTAGTCTTGGACTGAGTTGGCTTTTAAGGTCCTCTATCTTGGAGATGGCACATTACAGACTTCCCAGCCTCCATTAAAAAAGAACAAATTTCACTAATAAATCCCTTCTTGCATGCCAGTATTTAATCCTTTTGATTCTTTCTCTCTGGAGACCTCAGACTTAAATATAATATTTAAGTTAAAAAAAAAAAACCACCAAGCACTACCAGTTTCCTCTCCAGGAAGAATTACTGGTTTCAATGTGGTTCTATTTTGTACTTAGGGAGTTGTTATTTTCTCAGGTCAAATATTGAGCTCAAATGGCAAACACCTGTGAACCAAGCATGAGGACAAACTCCAGAACTGACATCACCATATAAAGAAAAGGTTATGGGCTGGGAATATGGCCTAGTGGCAAGAGTGCTTGCCTCATATACATGAATCCCTACGTTTGATTCCTCAGTACCACATATATAGAAGAGGCCAGAAATGGCGCTGTGCTCAAGTGGTAGCGTGCTAGCCTTGAGCAAAAAGAAGCCAGGGACAGTGCTCATGCCCTGAGTTCAAGGTCCAGGACTGGCAAAACAAACAAACAAAAAAAGGTTATATTTTGTTAGGGAGTGACTGATGCTCAAACCAATATCCTCATTCTGCTAGGATGTTCTGGGCTTTATCTAACCATAGAGTTTTCTTGGGCTGTTTCCTGTGGTTGTATGTCATCCTACAACTAGGCAGAGATAAAATATAAATTCAAAACCATTTTTCTACTTTGCTCTTCTGATAATCTATTCTAATCATGGAAAATCAAAGTTGAAACCTACCTGATATTTTGAGAGGTATTGCAAATAGATTCCATTTCCCAGCAATACAACTTCATTTCCCAATTGTTTTTGAAGTAGGGATTACAGTAGCATCTCTTCTGAGGGTTAAACTAGCATAAGCCCAATCTACTTGTTATGAGAAGGTCACCCAATTCAAATGGGTTCCATTTCCTCTTAAAACGATTTAAATAGTGTTAATTTGCCTTTAACTATAAAAATAGTGATATATGCTTTAATCATAAGGAGCACATTAATTCTGCTTCAACTGATTGCTAAATAAAGATAAGTTTTGAAAGAGTAAAAGGCCCAAGGTCTTAGCTTGATCACAGAAGAAAGATGCCATGAGATGGAAAAGGAAGTTTGTAGAACCAGGATCTATTGAAACTCTGCAGATGATCTATCTGCTCCATTGTTTTACTAAGCCCTTGTTTGTTTAAGCAAACTGTGATACACAACCTTCTTTTTCTGAAAACAAACACCAGCTAGTAACAACACTAACTTCATGTGGGTATATGATGGCTTAGTGCTGTACTGAGCATCTTTGCACTGGTATTCCCAGGCTCAGGTGGGCTCCATCTTGATAAGCCCACTCTAAGTAAGAAATAAAGTTAAGTGCTCTTGTCATAGCCAAGGAGCACATTCACTGTATCATCTAGAGCACTGGGTGTTTCCCCTCATAATCTCATCATTGACTGGGAACCACAACTCCTGCCTAGTATAAGCAGAGTCTCAGGCTAAGATTCAGAATTCACAGCTTGATTTCTAACAAATGTGTATCATATAATGAAGTCATAACATCATGGAGTTACATGACTAGAGCATTTCAACCCTATGCAACCCTATTTTTTAACCCATAAGGTAACTAGATCTCAAATTAGATATGTGAGCCGCTGACAACACCAAAAAGCCAATAATGACTACACAGTCCTTCAGTGCCACTCAAGCTACCATCAGTGCTAGCTGCTGAAATGAATTGGTCTCTCTCTGTCTTGTCTAGGGAAAGTACAAGTTTAGGCCAAAGTTTCTTCCAACTCCCTCCATCCCCTTCCTCTATTTTCTCACTGCCTGTTGTTCTTCCCTTTGGTTTCCTCAAAATGTCTCAAATGCCTGAACACTTACATTTCTTATATCCAAGCTGGTACTCTTTATTTGTAACAATCTAGCATTGTATCCACAGACTTTGTATCAACCATTATGGACCAAACCCATTTGCCATACATGAAATAAAGAGCAGGAAGAGAAGGCACTGGGGTAATGGGCAGATGTTGCTGGGCCCCAGCTGGATCGTACAGTAGTATCCAACACAAGGTGAAAGCAATTAAAGTGTGTTGTGAAAAGCCAGCTTCCAAGCTGAGGGGGAAAAGAGCACTAGAATTTTCCCCTGTAATTTACCCGTGACCTTAGCCTTTATTGGCCTTAGACCATATGTCCATAGGATCAATAACACTGGACAGAGCAAAAGGAGAAAAGCCAAAGCAAGCCTAGTCAAAAACTTTAAACCTTGACATGCGTTGGAATGGTGGGCAGGTAGGACACTGGTTTCTGAGTAGCTCCTCCATAACTCCCCATCCCATGGGTAGGAGGTAAAGTCTGCCTGGACTGTGCATTGCTAACAAGCTCCAGGTGATACTGCTGCCAGTGGCAAACTACAGTTTGAGAACTACAGACGTCCAACAGGGTGCCTGGAACAGTCCATTAGAATCCCCTCCCTACCCAGACCAATTACATCCATACCTGAAGTACAACCCAGATCCAAGATGTTAAGCCTTCCAGGTGATATTAATATGCATTCAAGATTGGGAAACACTGGTCATGGAAACTGGAGGGTTGATCCCAGGCATACACCCTAACTCCTCAGAGCTGAACAAAGCAACTCTACTCAACTTTTCTGATACAATAGGAAATGCAAAATGTTTATGACTTGGTAGAAACATATTTATAGCTGTTCTCAGTTTTTGAAAGCAAAATAAAACTATGGCTCTCTCAAAGATGATAGTTCTCATAACCTTAAAATAATAAGAGATAATTAAGGCTCAACAGAACAGACTGTCATACACAAATTTAATTGGTTTGGGGGAGCAAATGGCTTAAATTGGTAGATGGAACATATTAGAGCAGTAGATAGTGTCTATATCCAGGCCTTTTGTATTGCATAACTTTATCCTTAACTTAATGCATCATTATTCATCATCACATTTTATTATTGTGGCTCAGCTCATTTAAAAAGCCAGTATTTCTTGTTTTCCATTCAACACAAATTTAATTTTTCAGCCAAGCCTTTATCAAGACAATTGTTTCAATTTCCAAAAGGCATCAGGCTCTAGGGAAGTAACTATAGCCTAGCATGGAGTTTGATGTCAAGCTTTGAATAACAACTCCAGAATGAATTATTTAGAGAACACTGAGCGGTGATCACTGGGAACCATCACAGTCTCCCAGATCAGTCTTTTCCAAAGTCAGTCACATTTCCTCCTTTAATAAGTTTAAAGGTCAGAAAGATTGGGGAAAACATCATGGACAAAAACAGATCTTCATTCCTGTAAAGAATTTGACATCCTGTGAACAAGTTGAAGACATGAATAACAGTACAATTGAGTAGATTTGTAGGGGGTTGAACAACTTTACTCAAAGAATGTTGACTGCATGATGGATCACTGCTTACCCAAGGAGCTGAGACTATGGTAGACTCTTAAGAATTCTCACTGGCTTATCTAGTCCACGGTATCAATTAATGATGAATGAAGTCACGAAAGATGTGCTTATCAAAATTGCAGGTGTGACAAAGCTAGGACAGTAGCCTGATTTATTAAGGATCAGACTAAGATACAAAAGTATCTAATGGATTGGCATGGGGGATGGGGGAAATGAACTTAAGTAGAGATAACTATAAAATAATTCATTTAAAATGATTGTAAAAGTGTGTGGGAAATTAAAATTAAAACTTTTGTGAGAAAAACAAAATCTCAGTAATTTTAAGTGATTATAACTTCAATGCAGTCCAGTGGGCCTGACTGTCTAAATCCTTGGGTCTCCTTGAAATTCTATAAAAGCAAAACACTCTCAGCCACAATGCTTATCATCATACTTTGTTTATAATTTCAGGTAAATTCTGGACCATCTGAAGCCCATCTCACCCAGAGGCCAAAAATCCAAGTAAAATACCCTCGGACAATGAAGCTGACACCATCCCAACTAAAGCAAGCTAGCTGTTTTAACAAAATGTAATGATAAAACAAGAAATAATAGTCTTAATGAGCTTGGCACATCTAACAATAGTGTTGAGGTTATGGTATTCAGCTTAATGTAGAGCCTGAAAATTGGAACACATTAAAGAATGAAGGAAATATTTTTAAATAACATTTAAAGGAACCTGAGGAGTTTGCCCTTAACATTTTCATAAGAATTATAGAATTTTAAGTCTTCCAAAAGTCTGAAGGCTGCCACTTAAAAGATGGTGTAGACTTAAATCTATAGCTGTGTTCTCCCAAAGAAATATGCTAGCTGCATATGCCACTTAAAATTTGCTGGTTGCCACGTTTAATGTAAAACACAGGTGAAATTAATTTTAACATATTGTATTCAGTCCAAAATAACAAGAATATTATTTCAACATGTGATAAGTAGGAAATGTTTTCATGTTAACTTTTTGAAATCTGGTATGTGTTTTCCATTTATGGCACAGTTCAATTGAGACTAGTCACATTTTGCTGGTTTTAGCTGTTGTTTTTGTTTTGCTGCTTCATTTTTTTATTTTTATATTTTAGTGCTGGAAACTCAACCCAGAGCCTTGCACATGCTAGGCAAATGCTTTGCAATTGAGCTATATCCAAGCCCTGTGTGATTAGTCATGTTTCAAGTGCCCCATACACACATATGTAGCTAGTGGCTACCATATTGAGCAATACAGCCCTATAATTGTCCAACATAGAAGAGTCAATAATCCATAGAAGCTAGAAAAAGTAAACTTTCTAATAGACACAATAAAAAACTATCCTCTTATAGAGGGATAAGGTTATTAGATATTCTCATCGAGAGGAAGTAATCCATGTGTCAAGGGTTATTTGTTTCCACAAAGATGTGGGCTGAGATAATCCTGTAGTCCATTTTCATTCTGTGCCTAAACTTCTATGGTGGATGGATTTGGGAATTGATATTCTAGGACAAATGGCCAGCTATCCTTTCCTTGATAATGTAGTTGTGCTAAAGCATAGCAGATCTCAGCCCAGGCCAATTTGCCCTTGTCCCTTCTAAATTAGCCATGAAGTCAGCTGAGATTGTTTTAGATATCCTAAACTAATTCATAACCATCACTTTCAAGGCAATCAACTACCACCTTTATATGGTTTTTGTCCAGAAATTTCATTCAAATGGAATGGCATGCTTTTTATGGATCTGACTTTTTATCACCACAATTAGTCACCAACATTATTGCATGGATTTCTATTTTTTGTATTGCTGGGTCAAACCATTGTATGACCATAATCATATTTTATCTACTCACTGATAGATGTTTGAGGTTGTTCCCAGTTTGGGCTATACTTAATAATACTCATCTAAGCATGTGCACATAAGTATTTGTGTAGAAACATTAGGAGTGAAATTGCTGGCTCATACTGGAAGTGTATGTTTAACTGAAGAAATAGCCAAAACTCTCCTGCCAAAGACACTGTTCCACTTTGTGTTCCCAACAGTGAGGTAGAAGGGCTCCCTTCACCGACATCCTCTCCAGGACTTGCATTTTGTCAGTCATTTTTATATCATTTGTGCTGATGAGTATGCCTCAGTATCTGATTATGGTTTTAATTTGCATTTCCCTAGTGACTTCCAATGTTGCATACCTTGTTGTATGAATATCTGCCATGATATAACTTCTTTGATATGTGGGTATTCAAATCTGTTGAAGTTTAGGCTTTTAAAACAAAGCCTAACCGGGGCACTGGTAGCTCACACTTGCACTCCTAGCTACTCAGGAGGTAGAGATCTGATCATCTTAGCTCAAATCCAGCCCAGACAGGAAGTCTGTGATGCTCTTATCTCTAATTAACACCCCCCAAAAGCTGGAAATGGGGCTGGGTAGAGTGCTACTAGCCTTGAGCAACAAAGCTTAGGGAAAGTACACAGCTCCAAGTTCAAGCCCCAGGACTAGCACCTAACAAGAAGTAATATTGGAAATTAATATGTCAGCCTTTCCCCTGAGGTACTAATATGCCCCCCATGAACTGTTTTAACATTTATTTAAAATGTTATAAAAGTAAGTCAGGAAATAAGAAACATGTATTCAGTAAGATTTTGATTCTTTGAGGACACTATGTACAAGCACTCTTTGTAAAGTACTTTTCCTACAAGAAAAATGTGCTATATATGCTGGTGAGAATATTATTCACCCATAAAGAAGAATAACATTCTATCGTTAGCAGGAAAATGGATGGAACTGAATGCTGAGCAAGTTAAATCAACCTCAAAAGGCCAAATATCACATCTTCTCACTCATATATGAAATCTAGACCTATAATTATAATTGAGCTTAAACAAGGGAGGTTTTGGGTATAACAACAGAAAGGGAAAGATAAAATAGATGGTACTGGGGGGTAAAAATACCAAAGTATATTACATCCACACATATACACAAGGATAGCATAATAAAACCCACTAAATACTGCTTACCAAAGAGGGAAAAAGAACTTCCCTCCTGCTTTCCTAACTGTGACAGGAGAGACACGTCTCTATTTTCCTGGTACCCATTATGAGTGCAGCCTGACTCCAAAAGAGGGGCCAGAAATACATCCTTAGCCAGGGTTTATTGGCAGGAGAAAGACTTTTAAGCTAGAATCAAGACGCTCAATTTTACAGGTGAGAATACTGAGGCTGAGGAGTGCCTTCCCCTTGGCAGCAGGTCAGAGCCAAGGAAATACTGATGGGAACTGGAGCTGGAATGTCTATCCTTGGTCTATGTCCTCCCCCTTCCCTCCCTCCCCCCGCCCTGCCATGCCACACTGAGTACATTTTAGACCTAGCTAATACAGAGTCCACTTTCTGCTAGGCAGCTCTGTACTTTAAGATCAGAATTATGTGCTTCAAAGAAAATGTTCAAATAGTTGCATGCCACTCCATTTGATAATAGGAAAGTCAATTGGTCCACAAGGGCATAGTTTAACGCTGTCTTTCCAAAGAAAGCCTTTTAAAAGAATTCTGTTTGCCATGTGCAAAATATCTACTTAATTAACATGAACACTCATATTACTAGGCAATTAAAATGATTTATTCAAAGAGCTTTATAGTCATGCCTTAATACCAATCTATAATAAATTGAAGAAATAAGAGCAATACTATTATGGTCCTAGTTAAATGTAAGCATCATAAATAATATTTGCACCTCTAAGCAATTCATATATCCTTTCCAAATAATAACATTAATGTGCAATTTTGCTTTTCAGTGCAGCAAATTTACAGCATAGCTCTACTTTTTCAATTTTTTAATTTTTTGCAAAGCTGACACTTTTTTGTTTTTTGTTTGTTTGTTGCTTTGGTTTTTGCTATATTTTGGATTTTTTTTCCTTGACAAAAAACTGTAAACTTACAAGGTCACCCCCATTATTCCTGCTGAGAAGCAAATTTACTCATTGCCAGTCACTGGTTCCCACATTTTATTTAAATTACTGGCTGCATTGTATTATAATGTATTTGTTGTTTGTTAGTAATGTATTTTATCTGCCTCTTCCACTAAATCATTTATCCACCTTCTTGTGGGCAGGGTTGCTGTGAGGATTAACTAATGGTGTATGTAAGGCACTTAGCTGGGCTCCAGGCATTAGGCAAACTTGACCCTGAGTAACCCACTTGTGTCACCTGCCCGTTAGCATCCTCTTTACTGGTTTTTGCTCTGCCCAGAACAGACTGACCCACTCATAGTTACAAAGTGGGGAACTGGAGCCCTATTAAGAACGGGAATCTTAACCATGGAGGTACTGGCCCATTGAAATAGTACTGATCTGTATAAAGATTTATTCCCTCTACCTCTACCTCCTCCTGTTGCTGAGAGCATGGTGTATGCCAGACCGCGTCCTGAGCTCGAAGGTTGTGGAGACAACCTGCCTCCCCGTCCATGGAACCCTCACAACCCAGTGCTGGAGGAACACTTGAGCTATATTGACCCACTGCCGGGAGAAAGACCCAAAGGCTTCCAAACATGTGGAGGACCAAAAAAAGGGATTTCTAAATAGCAGCCTTGATCACGGGTGCTGAAAGTGGGACTAGAGGCGAATACACTAGAGATTCTTCAGCCCCATGCAGGGCTTCCTTCAGGTATCCCCAGGGTGGAGGGTACAGCTCTTGGAAGTTGATATTGGTCAGCCTCGCAGTTTTGCTGGAATGTTCTGCTGCCAAGACCCCTTCGCTTCTTCTACTCTCTCCCACACTCTGAACCTTCCTGTCTCTTCAGCCTTTGCGGTTTCCTGTGGTTTATACTGTTTGCTTCTTGGCTTTGTCCCTGTCCCTTTGAAGGGCTTCTGTGCTCTCTGGTGAGGAACCCAGTCTCTGGCCTTTAGCTTATCAGAAAGCAGTGAGTCCCCCAAAGTTTGGGGGGTACTTTCACTAATACATTGCACAAAGTCTCTCTCTACCACCAGAAATTTTTCTTATTTCCGGTCTTGGCAATGTTTGAGGTGACAAAAGATGATTTTTGAATAATAAAGCCAATGAAATACTGTCTCTTCAGCTCCCACCTCAGAGTTCTCAGGAGGCAGCGAAGCAAAGTGCATGTTGTTTTTCAGTATGTCCATTCACATCCTCTTTGGTTGTCTACAAAGTACTTTGACATTATTCTTCTGTTACTTAGTATGGAAAACAAGAATGGTGAAAAGGATGTCATTGCTTAAAACCCATTTGTACACTACTTGGTGATAATAATTTTATTGTGTTTTTTTCTTCAGTCATGGGGCTTGAACTCGGCCTGGGCTCTGTCCCTGAGCTTTTTATTAACTTAAGGCTAGCGCTCAACCACTTTGAGCCACAGCACTACTTCTGGTTTTCTGGTGGTTAATTGGACATAAGAGTTTCATGGACTTTCCTTCTTTTAGTTGGCTTTGAACCACAATCCTCAGATTGTGAGTGGCTAGGATTATAGACGTGAACCACGAGCACTCAGCAAAAATAATATTTTTTTAAAGAAAACATTTGAAGCAAAAATCATTTGTTTGTTTGAGACAAGGTCTCAAACTAGTAGCTCAGGCTGGCTCTGAACTTACTATGTAGTTCAGGTTAACCAAAATTTTTGGATCTTCTTGCCTCAGCCTCTAAGGTAGGCACTATGCCTCAGGTCACAAGAATAATTCCTCTGATCAGGCAGGGGTCAGAAACTCTGCTGTGCTCTTACACAGTAGAGTGACACAGATGACAACAATGTGATAGATAGATAGAGAGATAGATCTACTCTGATTTGAACATTATATGTCTACCTAAGTCACATCACATGGGACTTCATAAACATATAGTTTTATGTTTCAGTTAAATTTTTAACTTAAAATTTAATAACTGCTTCTAATTGGAATGTATTTTCTTTGTTTCTACATATTTAAAGAGGCTCATGTTTTCTACAATATCTTATTGCCTATACTTCCAATTCCTCAACTAACCAGAATGCCACTTACATGACCCAAGCACCTCACCTTTATGAGGTGCTTTATAATTACCACAGTCTTTCACATACAAGATTTCATTTACTTCACTCAACAACTCTGTGTGGTTTTTGTTTCAATTTACCAATGACACAAGTGAAGCAGAGAGATGCTTAGTGTTTTTTTTTTATAAGACCACACAGCTCAGAGCGGTTGGCAGAAGCCAATTAATTGATAGCAGTATTGCATCCATACCTCCCTTAAGCCATTATATGTCATCAGAAGCCAGAAAAACCTGAATGTTCTAAAATGTGTCCCACACTCCTCTAACCAGAAATATAACCACACTTATTGATCAAGATGCATTATATTTATAAACTGCTTTCTTGAGTGCAACTCCTCTGTACAACTACTAAAAGATAATAAAACATAAAGTAAAAAATAAAAGAAATATAACCACTTCTTTCCATTGTTTCATGTGCTAATAAAAGATGGCTGGCTCTTCTATGGTTATTAAGTTAATGCAAAGACATAAAAATTCTAACTTCTTGTGATTCTTACTAGAAGAAAGTAAATATAATTAATGTACTGAATATTACCAAAAGAAAATAGTTTCCAGCACTATAGACCCCATGTTTTTAAAATAGGACAAAAGGTGACAACCACTGGCCTAGTCAAGTTCCAGAGAAGCATTTCCTAAGAGAGGAATTCTAGCCCCATGAGTCACTAAGGCAGGAGCCACTGCACCCCTGGGATAGTGAACCCCTAGATATGCTCTTGGTCTTAAATAAAACTGTAGCAGTGGGTGAACATATTTGTATCTATTCCACATATGTGCACTGAGGAGAGTACTTATTGTATATCTGATTCATTGGAGCATTGAAGAAACAGGTGAGACAGGAAGGATATTTATTTTGTGGAACTTACATCTTCTACTTCTAATAGAAGTTTTGCTTTGTGAAAATATAGGATAAGAAGATGGAGGAAGATGACTCGGGAAGCCTAGAAGGTGCTATGTGACCTGGGATCTAAGGAAAGAAAACAAGGCGGCAATGGACCCATCTGAGAGAAGCAAATTCTAAGCTAAGGACACAGCAAGGTCAAGGCCCTGAGAACAAAGCATATTTGGCATATTTAGGAAATGAAGGCGATCAGTTTGGCTGGAGGACAAGGAGCAGGGGAGCAAACACAGTCATGAATCTGAGATCAGAAATAGACCACACAGCCCTTGTAGACCAGATATAGAACTGGAGTGAGTGATGCTTTCAACAACAGAGTGACATATCTAATTAGCATTTTTATATGGTACTGGGGATTAAGCCCAAGGCCTAATGCATGGTAGGGGAAGTATTCTACTGCAGAGCTACATCCTCAGCCCTAAATGACATTTTAAACAACACTTTAGCTGCTTTGTAAGCATAGATAAGTTTAGGTTGGAAGTATCTCACCCTAAGGCCAGTAATGAGGCATCCAGGCAGCTCAGGCCAGAGGGAAAGCAGTGAAGATGATGAAGAGGCATAAATAGACTCCAGATATGTTTTGAAAGTAACACTGATGGAGATCAATTGCAGTGTGTGTGTGTGTGTGTGTGTGTGTGTGTGTGTGTGTGTGTGTGTGGTATATGTGATGCGTGGGTGATGGTTTCTAAATCTCATAGGATTTTGCTTTTAGAAACAGATAGGATGAAACTGTAGAAGAACAGATCTGTGGAAAGCAGTGCTAACAAAACCCCTAAGTTCCCTCTTAGATACAGTTTGGGCTATCAAATAGGCCTTCACACAGGAAGTCAAGTTGGAAGATGGAGGTAGGAATCTAAGTGTGTATGTTTTGGGGAGAGGAGTTATGTTCCTGAGAGAGATACAAGGTTGGAGAATCAGCTTAGTGACAGTATTTAAAGCATTTGGAGTGACAAAGTTCAGCTAGGGAAGAAATAAAGAGAAGGAGAAGAGGAAGATGAGGAGAGGAGGAAGAATTAGAGGAAAAAAAGGAGGAAGAGGTAGAGGAAGGCAGCCACTCAGGATTGATTTTCAAAGCATAGCGTCTACAGATAAGAGAGAAATATAGCAAAGGCCTGAGAAGTAAAAGCCATTAGTTAGGAAAAAATACAGAGGACTTGAGAGAAAGAGAGAGAGATTATTCTAGGGGAATGCAAGCATAGCCTTTTAAAAGTTATTTCCAGATTTTCAACTTTAAATGTAATCTCTCCAAAATACTTTCCTGCCAGAAAATGCCCCTAGGAGAAATAAGAGATTCTCTGTCACTATCTCCTTTCATTACTGCCTATTTCCTATTTGTATCTGCTCCAAAGCTTACTATAGTGATGGACCAGCAACTTATAAAAATGTTACAATCACACGCATGCACGTGCATGTGCTCGCACATGCACACACACACACACACACACACACACACACACACACACACAGAAATTAAACCCAGCCTTGGTAGAAAAGTCCATGAGACTCTTATCTACAGTTAACCAGCAAAAAGCCAGAAGTGGCTGTGTGGCTTGAATGGTAGAGTGCCAGCCTTAAGTGAAAAAGCCATGTGAGATCATGCGGCTCTGAGTTCAAGCTCCAGTACAGATATTAAAATGGTAGATATATAGATAGATAGATAGAACATATAGGTGTTATGTGACAAAAGTTATGCTGTAATATCAAGGTAATACATCCTGTGCAGGTCAGGTAATGCCTGGTTTTTTGTTTAAAAAAAATGCTAGGAGAACCAAACTGGTAATCTGGTAGTTGAGAGATAGATCTTTAGCAAACATTGTGATCAGTTGGCTCTATGATATGGAACATAAGAAATTTGAAGAACTAAATTGTACTTCTGTAACAAAGTTTCTGTGCACTTCTAAAGGGTCTCAGGAGCTTTCATGTTTTAAAAAGACAAAGTAGGAGAGAATTGGTGCAGAACTCCGTCTTCCTACAAGAGTAAGTAGTAGTGTGGAAGGAAAACTTACATTCTGTAAAAACTCAACTATGTACTTGAGGGTAAGGATGAAAGGGAAAAATGAAGGAGAAAAGGGAAGGGGGGACACTGAACAAATTGCATTGTACTCATAATCTGGCTTAAGGAAATGGAAACTCTCTGTACCACTACTTAATAGTAAAATATTTTTTAAAGACTATGTAGTAGTATCCATGGATTTCTGAGATATTTGGAGAGCAAGCCCTAGCCAACTCACTAATTTGTTTATACTAAAATTTATCTTCAGGTTAATACTTTTTTATCAAAATTATTCATCTATAGTATGTAATTTTGGTCAAGTATATAAACCATTAACAAGAAGGATAGTTAAATCTAAAAGAAATATTTTATGTTGCCTTATAGAAACTTTTTAAGTTGTAATTTTGATTTATAAGCAAAATTCGGGTACAGAGATGTTAGTAAAATAATAAAATATGTTAAGGGAAAAAAATCTATGGGCAAAATGTTGAATGAGACTATAAACCCATGGAGAAAGAGAACAAAGGAAATTTTCTCTTAAAGAAGACTAGGATTATGGTGCATATCAAATTTCTATGGTGTTTAGATTTCACTGGGCACACTAAAAAAGGCAGTCTAACAGTTTTTCTTGAAGATGTCAATATTTATAAAGTACTGGAAATTCTATCCCTAGCAACTATTTTAACGTATGATGAAAAATGTAGATGTCAACTTGAAAGTGTATAAAGAACTACAAAAATTTTACAAATCTTTTCAAGAGCATTATGAGTTTTTAAAACATTTGAAAACAAGATGTGTAAAGCCAAGAGGAAAAAAATAACAGGCATGGGGAGGGGGGGAAGTGTTGAGCGTTGCTGAGAGGTAAGTTGAGAGCACACAGGTGGTAACCGGTGGTCATTGGTAACCTGGCAGAGAGCTGCTTGGTAGTGTGAGGAAAACAGGCGCTTTACTGCAGCGAGTTGAAGAAGCAGGAGAAGGTAAGATCTTCGAGGTAACAAAAAAATCATTTGATAACTTTTGCTAGCAGAAACACTGATGGCTCACACCTGTAATCCGAGCTACTCAGGAAGCCGAATCTGGGCAGAAAAGTCTGTAAGACATTTTTTTTTTTATTGGCCAGTCCTGGGGCTTGAACTCAGGGCCTGAGCACTGTCCCTGGCTTCTTTTTTGCTCGAGGCTGTACCACTTGAACCACAGCGCCACTTCTGGCTTTTTCTGTTTATGTGAAGTTGTAGAATTGAACCCTCAGCTACTGTTAGATCAGCCCTGTTCCCATTATTTTACAGAAGGAAACAAGAGAGCCTGAGAAATTAGCATGCATTCTTGGGTCACATGGCTAGAAAGTGAGAAGCTAAGATTCAAGCCCAACTCTGCTATATTCCGATGATACCTTACAGGGAGAACTAGCTCTCAAAGTGTTGACAATCTAGTAGAGGATTCAGACCCATATGAGCACCATTAGAGAATTTCAAATCCATCATCATATGAATAAGACCAGAGGTGGCTGGAGAATCTGGAAGAGGATATGGAAGATTGGCTCTTCAGAGTAGAGTTCACAGGATGGACAGGAATTCTGCAAGAGCCACACAGCCACACAGGTGTGATCCAAGCACCCAACATACCCATTTGGGGGTGAACAGCCAAATACAGGTCCCTCCAGCCAATTTCCTTTAACTACATCTGGCCCCATCAAAGAACAATGAATATGTTTACCATCTTCATCTTCCAAGAGCAAGCAAGTATGAGACCCTAAGTTTGATCCCCAATACTACAATACTTAGGAGGCAGAGAGAAGAGAAATGGAGTTCCATAACCCCATGATATCACTAATGATGAAAAGGACTAAACTTTCCCCAAATCTCCCCAGTTCCATATGTCCACTAAAATGCCACTTTTCCACAGATGTCATCTATGATGCTTTGCTTTTGCCACTTTCAGATTGACCCAGGTGAGACATGGTGTCAATTTTTAGGGTGTAGCTGAGTTTTCCCTTTGAGACGTCTTATTTTTTCCCTTTGGTGTTGATACTGAATCTTGAACTTGGGGCCTCTTGCTCTTCTTTGGCTGCTACTCTACCACTTGAACCACAGTTCTACTTCTACTTCTGGCTTTTTTTGCTGATTAGTTGGGAATAATAGTCTTATGGAAGGAGGAGGCTGAGATCTGAGGATCACATTAGAAGCCAGCCTGGGCAAGAAAGTCTGTGAGACTTCTTTTTTTTTTTTTTTTTTTTTTTGCCTCCTATTGTAGTTGTTCTTTTTCTATTGTGAAGGTGATGTGCAGAAAGGTTACAGTTCCATAAGTAAGATAATGAGTACATTTCTTATCAAACAGTGTTACCCCTTCCCTCCTTTTCTCCCACTTTCTTTTCTCCCATTCCCACCCCACCCCCGCAAGTTGTAAAGTTCATTTCCAATGTAGTGTCTTATGAGTATCACTGTTGCATTGGTTCACCCTTTGTCCTTTGTCTCACCATTTTGTGATTCCCCTTTCTTTCCTCAGGGCACCAAAACCAAACAGTGAAAACAGGGGATAAACCAAAGGGGAAAACGGAAGAAAAAAAGAAATAACCTCACACAGTACATTAAAAACAAACAAACAACAACAAAAACACCTCTTGCTTCCATATCTTGGATCTCATTTCAATTGCACCTTATCTCCAATAAATTACTCAGAAAAAGCCAGAAGTGGCACTGTGGCTCAAGTGGTAGAGTGCTAGCCTGGAGCAATAAAAGCTCAGGGACAGTGCACAGGCCCAGTGGTCAAGCCCCAGGACAGGCAAAAAAAAAAGAAAAGAAAAAAAGAAAAGAGAGAGAGAGTCTCATGGACTTTTCTGACCAGGCTGGCTTTGAACCAGGATCCTCAGAGTGCAGCCTCCTGAGTAGTTAGGATTACAGGTGTAAGCTACCAGCACTGGATATCCTTGGGAAGTCTTAAGTGACAAAGTTCTTTCTCCATGAGCATGAGAAATTACAAAAGTCCTGGTCCATAGTAGAATTCATCAAACAAATTAAATGCTCATAGTCTCATCTAATTCTCACAATAATACGTTGAAGCCTGTGGAAGTAGGTGTACTCAGGGGTAGAGCACTTGGCTGGCAAGTAGGAGGCCCTGAGTCTGATCCCCAACACTGGAAAAAGAACAAATAGCTAAAATAATAATAATTATTATTATTATCCCTACTTGAAATAACAAAACTGGGCTTCACAGGTGTTATCCTTCCTAAGAAACTTAATGGTTTTATTCGGGCTCATAAAATCAATCTAAATTTGAAACAGTTGTGTTTTCAACTGACAAAAACAAGAATTCCAATTCCATGTTCCTATTCCAAATGTTCTTTTTTTTCGTCCCTAGAAAATAAGAACTGCTTTCATCTCTCATGCACTCAAATTTTATGTTGCGTTTATAAGAAAAGATGTATGCACACAACTCTCTATAGTACGTATACTATATACCTTTTACGTTTATCATTTAAAAATTCTTCAAGTAATTGTACAAAAGGGTTTCTATTTGACATGTGTGTGACTACAATGCATCTTGTTTAGTGGCATTCTAGCATCATTCTCTTCCACCTCTCCTGAACCTACTCATCCCCTGCAGTTACTTCATTCCATATTTACACATGCACATGGGCTATCACCCCTTTGTTCACCCATCCTTTCTCTCTCCACCTCTGTCCCCACCCCTACTCCCACCCAGCTCCTGGCAACATATGGTTCAGCTTTCTGTTATTCCCCGGTATTGTTAAACTATGTAAGTTACCATCTTTCAAGCCACTAAAATGTATGATTTGTTTCAAAACAAAACTTAATCTTATTGGATTTTTCTCCGTTAAGAGTCACACTTCAGGTCAAGAGAAATCAGCTGAATTAAAAATACCAGTTAATGAATTTGCCAGTTGCCTTTTCTGTGTTTATTCGGAGTCACCATTTGGTTAGACTACTCCCAGATGAACACAGAATGCAAGTTCTCACTCTACATGGATCTTAAAACAGGCCCATGAAAAAGGTAAGATGGGGGAAGGGAGAGAGACAGCTCCAAATGTTATTTTTCAATAAAAAAAAATACCATGCACTTCTGAGAATTTGCTTAAATCAATATTTTAAGTCATATTGCTGCTGCCAGATTCTATTAACCAAATGTAAAGAGCCTACTGCAAAATAGAACTAAAACACTTTACTAATTTATGTTCATTGATAAGAACTTGGCTGGAACAAGAAGCTTCAGCTTTTGCTTTAATAAAGAATTTGGCCTTAGAATTTGGAACTTAATATTACTGCAGTTCTAGTAGGAAAAAAGACTACAGCTAGAGCTGTCAGGGAGGCTACAAATTCCTGCCCTGGCTCTCACTGACTGCACAGCAAAACATCATTCACACACTATGATGACTCGGTTTCCTGCACCATTGAAAAAGAGCAATCAGTGAAGAGATTTGGCTAGAGAACAGGAAGCAACAGAAGCAACTCTGGAAGTGTAATTGGGAGGATATGGGAGCTGAGACCACAGGAGACTTAAAACTGATGCCTGGAAAGACAGGTAGAATTGGGAAGTGGGTCCCAGAGCACAGATGCAAACCGGAACCCCAAGTTCAGAATGCTTTGTGGTCATTATACTTTCTTCTATACAAGAATCAACATCCTGGACAAGATTGATTGGCCCTAGTCAGAACACACACCACCCGCTGGCTACGCTGGGTGGGAAGAGAAAGGCTGTAGCCCCTTTGGCTTCTTACAACTGTGTTTGGATTTATATTGCAATCAAGACCGCACAGGATTGGGGTAAAGCAATTCTCAAAGCAGGGCTGGAGGCACAAGTCAGCAGTGGATAGCCTGCCTAGCAAATGTGAGGCCCTGAGTTCAAAATTTCAGTACTACAAAAAAAAGTAAAGAAATACTCCAACTTCAAACCAATCTACTACTTAAAGGAAGTGAAAACAATATGGATGCTCACGAAGGTAAGCTGAGGAAGGGTTGATAATCAAGAACTGCAACATGACCCAGCACTGAGCTCTGCTGAACAACTCTATGTAGTAAGCGCTGGTGCTTTTGTTTCCAGCAAGATAAAAAGGAAAAACAGGGCCTGAGCACTCTGTCCCTGAGGTGTGTATTTTGCTCAAGGTTACTGCTCTACCACTTGAGCCAGAATCCTACTTCCAGAATTTTTGCAGTTAACTAGAGATAAGAATCTCCTGGACCTTCTTGCCCTGGCTGGCTTTGAATCATGATCCTCCTCAGATCTCAGCCTTCTGATTACAAGCATGAACTACCAGCTCCAGGCTAGCTTGGCATTGTTAACATTTTGTACCAGAAAACCCTCTGTCATGGGGAACTAACCCGTGCATTGTACAATGCTCCCCAGTGTGCCTGACCTCTACCCATCAGATATTATTAATGCTCTGTCCTTCAGCAGTGACAAATATAAACATCATTGGCATTGTCACAGAGACCATAGCAGAACAAAATTCCCCCCACACAATTGAGAACCACTGAGATAAAGTCACTCTCCATGTCATAGTGAGGATTTCTACCAGTCCTGTCTGAACCAACACTGGCAACAACATTTATGACATGCTATACATTTTCAAAGTACTTTATTCTTTATAAAAGAAAAGAAAATTCAATTATGCAGGGCACCAGTGGCTCACACAGCTACTCAAGAGGATGAGATCTAAAGATCAAGGTTCAAGGCCAGCTAGGATAGGAGTGAAACTCTTACTTTCAATTAATCACTAAAAGACCAGAAGTGGGGCTGTGGCTCAAGTCACAGAGTGTTATCCTTGAAGAAAATAGCTCAAAGAGAGTGCCTAGGCCCTGAGTTCAAGCCTCAGAACTGGTTCTCACTCCCCTCTTCTGTCTCTCTGTCTCTGTCTCTCTATGTCTCTCTCTCTTCTGTCTCTCTCTCTCTCTCTCTGGCAGATGGAAGCCAGTGAATCCCAATCCTAGCTATTTGGGAAGCTGATATATGAGGATAGAGGTTTGAAGCCAGCCACAGAAGAAAACTCTTTGAGATTCTATCTCCCATTAACCAGCAAAATAGCTAGAGGCATGACTCAAATGGCAGAAAATAAAGCTGTAATTAAAAAAAAATCCAAGTGCAATCACCTGAATTAGAATCTCAGTATCACTATAAAAAATCTATTGAATATTTATAAATCAAATATATTTAAAGGGCACAAAAAAGTGATGCAGTGACATGTATACCAGAGAAAAGGTTGAATCAAACTGATTAAGCCATCCATCAACTCAAATACTTACCATTTAATTCTTTCCAACCAACTGCTCCATCTCTGCATCCCCTGGATGCCCCCTAACCATCGTTCTGTGCTATGCTTCTAAGTTGGGTGGTGCTAGATTTATACACATAGTATAAATTAAAACATATGGAACTTGTCTTCATGGGCCTGGTTTATTTCTTTTAGAATAATATCCTATACATACATTTATTCTGTTATTGGCACAAATAAGAGAATTTTTCTCTATCTCTAAGGCTGAATAGCATAGCATATGTGTGTGTGTGTGTGTTTTCTTTATCCATTCACCCAGTGATGGTCACTTAGATTGATTGCATAACTTGGCTATTATAAATAATCCTGTAATAAATATGAGAGTATAGATACCTCTGACATACTAATTTCGATCTTAGATATTTACTCAGAAATGGATTACTAGATCATATGATAATTCTATTTTTACTTTTTATAAAATTCCATTTAGTTCTATAGAATGACTGTAGTAACTTACATTCCTACCAACACTGTAAAACATATTTCACAACACTTTCTATCTTTTTTTAAATGATAGCCATTCTGACCCACATGAGGAGATACCTCTGTAGTTTTCAGTGTGCATATCCCTGATGAATAGTGAGGGTGAACACTTTTTTGGTGTTATCTTTGGTCATTAGTATGTTGTCTTTAGAGAATGCCACTTCAATTCTGTTGCCTATTTTCAAAATCAAGTTGTTTACTTGCTATTAACTAGTTCAGATTCTTTATTTAGATTAGATATGTAACTTATAAAAGTTTTCTGTCATCTGTAGGTTTTCTCTTAATTCTAATTTACTTGGTATGTAGAATCTTATTATTTTAATATGATACCATTTGTCTATTTTTTCTCTTGTTGCCTGAACTCCCAAAACTCATTACCCAAATCCAAGTTCTTCATTGATTTCCTTTTAGTAGTTTTATAATTTTAGATCTAGGTCTATGCTTAAGTTCTTAATCTTTTTAGAACTGTTTGTTGTTGGGTTTTTTTTTATTTGTGTACAATGTGAGAAGATCCCAATTTTCCCCCCATATCCAATTGTCCTAGCATCCTTTTTTAAAGAGGCTCTTCTTTCCCATTGCATGTCCTTGGGAACCATGGCCAAAAGCCAGCTGGCCATAAATGTGTGAGCTCATACAGCACTATCACCCAGATTGTTTCATTGTAGGAGGGGAGGTAGAAGGAATTGGTTAATTTCATGTTTATTTTGAAAAAAAATAAGAGATTTTTTTTACTTGCTTAAGATCATTCAGTTGTCAATTTTTCAAGCTTGAACTCAAAAATCTTTTTATAGGTGTTTTTAGTTGGTTTTTGTTATTTTTAAAATTCTTACCTAGTATTATTTTCCCAGGCTAAGGAAAAGAAGGAAAAAAAGGGGGGGGGAGAGAGACAGCGAGACACATAGAGAGACCCACACAGAGAGAGAGACAGAGAAGACAAAAAAAAAACAAAAGTGTATTTGGACTAAGGAAAAGAAGAAAAGAAAAAGGAGAGAAAGAAGAAAAACCATAAATGCATATGGGTGCTCCAAGGTTTTCTCACTATCACAAACAGCCCCTCATATAGGTCCATTTGTATGGCAGAACTAAAAGGAAAGTCTTTTGGGTTTCATTCCAGGATGGCTTCTTCTAACATGCTGGGGTGTACTTTTGTTTCTGACTCACAGGGAGGACTGACTCACAAATACCACTTTACCACTTAGCTTTTCACTGAAGGTCTCATGGCCAAGGCCAGGTCAAATGGGAGGTTTATTGGAGGGAGAGATCAGATGAGCTCATGGTTCAAAGCAGAATGGCTGCAGATGCTTGGGAAAGGAAAACTTTGACAGCTGGGATGTTCGTGACTTAAAAGCAAAACAAAGCTCCTGACTAATCAGAGCTAGGGCAGCGCCTAAATAGAAAACAACATGACTTGGCTAACCACTAGAGCTCCCCAACTTCATCCCAGATGCAAGTAAGTAGTGACCAGATGACATTATAGAACCACTAATAATCCTGATGCTGACAGTTCACTGTCATTTCTGGCCTTTTCAGTCACCAGAGGCCATGTCAAGGCCCAGAGACTCAGGCTTGTGAATGTGTGGCTATTAGGGATTAGAGTCAGAGAACAGATGTGAGGGTGATATGAGCAGGAGCCCTAGATTAAATTAGTTTACAGCTCATCTTGGTTGCTGCCTCCCTTATGTCATTTTTTTTTGAGGGGGCGGTAAGAGGGGAGGTATGCTAGTACTTGTGCTTGATCTCAGGACCTGGGCATTGTTCCTTAGGTTTTTTGCTCAAGACTGGCATTCTACCACTTGGGCCACACCTCTTCTTCTGGCTTTATGGTGGTTTGTTTGGAGATAAGAATCTCATAGGCTTCTCTCATGGGTTGGGTTCCAACCATGATCCTCAGATCTCAGCCTCTAGAGTAGCTAGGATTACAGATGTGAACTGCCAGCCAGCCCCTGGTTTGCCTCCTGACTGTGAAGTCAGGTGCAATGTTCAAGGCCAGGCTCTGACTTTTAGTGGGAACAAACTTGTTTCTTTGGGGCTCTTTCTTCATGTATTGTGGAAATAATTAATCATGCCTGCTTCCTCATGGTTATTATGAGAACTAAATGAAAGTGGAGATGCAAAACATCTACAACAATGAATGGCATCCAGTAAACATTCAATAAAGCCTATGAAATCCTTCACTATAGAACCCCCAACCCAACCTCTCTACTAGATAGTGGCTAAGTCCTCCCTCTGCTATCAAAAACCACATACTGAATGCAGTGACTTGAATGCAGATTCTGACCTCCTTTCATTTTACTCATCCCAGAACCCTCCAAAATGCTCTAGCCTTTTACTTTAAGGGAGCTTTCCGTCCTTTCATGAGCCACAACCACTTCCGAGAACTCTTTAATGAAAGAATTGGATAGAGTGGTACTAAATGCTATTCCAAGCAATTGCTTCCACAGTGAACTCCTGGCATGAGACTGTATTTACGTAGTTCTTGTCATATTTAGAATGATTCCAAGGCATTCTCTCAGTTCCTGAGAGTGTGTTATTACTGATAATCATTCATGCACATAAAATTGTATTTCTTTGGTAAGATAAAAGCGTAGAAGGAAAAGGATTTAGGGATTTTTTTATTCATTTTGTCTCTGTGCTTGTACCAGAGTTTGAACTCAGGGCTTAGGCACCATCCCTTCAGTTTTTTGCTCAAGGCTGGAATTCTACCACATGAGTCACTGTTCCACTTTGGGCTTTTTTGTTGATTAATTGGAGATAAGCATCTCATAGACACCACAATCCTCAGATCTCCATTTCCTCAGTACCTAAGATTACAGGTGTGAGCCATAGGCACCCAGAAAGGATTTAGTTTTTAATTGTTTAAATGAAAACCATAAGGCCATATGAAAAAAATTCCACTTTAAAAAATCCAGGATAATAAGATTCTAAACCAATAACTGCTAAACAAATCACACAGATACTCTAATATCTAACTTACTATACTTCTGTTTGTGTCCAACAAGTTTCATTTGGTAAGCTCAACTCCATTTGGTCGCAGTAGAAAGTTCTATATGAAATGAGAAAAGGGTCTGGGAATATGGCCTAGTGGTAGAGTGCTTGCCTAGCATACATGAAGCCCTGGGTTAAATTCCTCAGCACCACATATACAGAAGAAGCCAGAAGTGGGGCTGGGAATATGGCCTAGTGGCAAGAGTGCTTGCCTCCTACACATGAAGCTCTGGGTTCGATTCCCCAGCACCACATATATGGAAAACAGCCAGAAGGGGCGCTGTGGCTCAGGTGGCCTTGAGCGGGAAGAAAAGAAGAAAAAGAAATGAGAGAAGATGGGCTTGGGAGCACACATCTATCTGTAATCCTAAAACTTGGTAGTTTCAGTCAAGAGACTAGAACTAAGGGTCACCTTGGACTACATAGCAAGTTCAAGACCAACCTGAGCTACATAATGACACCTTAACTCCAAAGAAATAAAAAGATCGGAAACTCAGAAACTTTCAAATTAAGGTCTGGAAGACTGGTCGACTTTGTTATTTCTAGAGAACACTACACTAAAAGAAAAATCCGGACCCAGGCCAAAGGAAGATGGTGTTATGAAACTTGGATATCATCAAGGTGAAACTTTAGGACAAAGTCACTCCTCAGGCTCAGCTTTTCAGATAAATTATTACATCAGTAGAGGACTTGGTCTTGATCAGCACCAAATATCTTTTTCTGTGCTTTTTGTGAGAGACCTGAGGAAAGAAGAGGAAAGTGGGAACATTCTAGGCTCCCCAGTATGCTTACTTTCTTTGTGTTACAAAGCAGGCTTCTTCCTCTATACAAACAGGTATAGCAAGGGTGCCAGCTCTCCTCTCAGTATCCATGTCACCCTTCCCAGTGGTGATGACATGAGGACATTCTTTACTCTCCCTCCCAATGAAGATGCATCATCAGCCCCCTTACAGACAGATAGGACCATGTGTATTTATCTGAGGAGTGTCATTGTCAGATGACTGCTTCCAGGAACCGAATCAGAAACAGTTCCTGTGGCTTTTGTCAGCTCCTCCCTCCTTTTGCTGAAACATGGCAGTCACTGCAGTGGTACCTGTGCTGATGGCCATCCCCGTGGTGGATGGCCTAGATCCCCGACCTGTGGGTACCACAGCAGGCCTGGCCATCTTCTTGGCCCTTTACATTAAACAAAAAGAACCCTTGTCCCAGCTATTTCCTTGAGTTTTCTCTCCCAGTTGAAGGTTATCCTGAGAAAAAGAGATTCCACACTTTCTTCTTATGAATGTTGGCTCTCAGGTTCACTACCAATAAGCCTCTTGCTTGCCCCAGAGGTTTATGTGGGCTCTTGGTCAACTATTATATATGTGCTTTTACTTCGATAATCAGCATGTATATCACCATTTCTTTAGTTAAATCCATTCAGAGTTGCAGACCACTGGTTCAAATGGTGTTGCAAAATAACCCTATGTCATACGCCTCTGTCTTGACATCATGACTGCCATTTGGCCTGGAAATCGCAGCTGGCTAGCTGGTAAGCCCTTCCAGCATGCCAGTCTGGTTATTTCACCAGCCAATCCTCCTTTCATTTTGTCAGGAGCAGAAAAAAACTCTTTGTCTCGAGCATGGGCTTAAGTGCTCCTGATTTATTTACATATCTGCATTCAACTAGAAAAGTGCTGTTATTTGCTATTTATTTATAGATGTCATTTTTTTTGGTATCCCAGTGCTTTCTTATATGTTGTTCACTTCTCCCCCAATGGAGAGGTGTGTTTACAAAGCCTTTCTCCATAATTAGTGTCACTCCATGAAACAAGGCACCCCTGTTTCATACCTGCTCCAGCTGCCGTGCTCTCTTCAGAATGAATTGCACTGATGGACCACTTGAGTCACCCATTTCTTTAGTAAGTGGTGTAAAAAGTGTTATGGCAGTGGCCCCATGCTCAGGGAAGCCATATCAGGTGTTGCATTCCTTGACAGCCCAAGCTCAGAGAGCCTCCTCTATTACATTTTCCATTAATTACGCCTTTACTTTTCAATGGCTATGTGTGATTTAAATGTGGCAGGTAGTCCATTCCGATTAGCTTTATCCTGTCAGGTGGTGACAGACCTCAAACGACACATTAATCAGTGATGGTTGTCTAGGGTATTCCATACATGAACATGTTTAAGTTGGGGGGGCCAAGGGATGGGGGGCACTTTTCTGGATATATATTTCATTCGAATTCCAATAAAAGGATAGTGTCTACTTGAAAAAATACATATATGTATGTATACCACACTCCACTGCTGTTTAGTTTTTCTTTAGGACACTTATCTATTAACATCAGGTGCTTGAAGAAAAGCACCATGTAAGTAATTATTTTTTCCCTTCAAACATAAATCCTTATTAAAACTTCAAGGTACTTTTATTAAAAAAAATGGTCTCAATACTTTCCATTGCTTTAGGTTCTTCAGATGCTGCCATAAACTGAGTGGATTTTGTCCCATGCCACACCTATAGTTAGCAGCAAGCAAGTGAGCCAGGGCTAAAGAAATTGCCAGGCATTCTCAGTGATGCAAGCATCAAACAGATACTTCAGAACTTTTATCTTTGACCCTCAGTGTGACAGATGGATTGGAGACCTTTTATTCTCTTGCTAGAAGCCAAGCAGAATATAGACCATCAGAGTTCAGTAGGGAACAGAAACTCTTGGATAAGTGGAGGCCATTTTCTAAAGACCCTATTTGATACGACAAAAGACAACATCAACAGTTGCTTTACCCGTCCATACTTTCATTCCTTGGTTTAGCAAGGCATTTGAAGTAGCTAGGCTCAGTTTTAACATGGCCTTCTAGCATCAACAAGCTAAGCTTTCCCCTAGAAGTGCATAGCCAAACTACATCATGTGGTCATCCCTAGCCAAATGGCTAGCAAAGCATGTATCTGGATTATCCTGTCTCTGAAGTAGAACAGGAACAAAAGAGAGGGAAACTGGGGATGGCCAACCCAGAAGGTCTATGAATACAGTTGAGGGAAGCTGGAATTATCTGGAGTGGCCCTCTCTCCTTTTACTTTGCACATGGAAGCAAAGTCTTTTCTTTTTAACTTTTTTTTATTAATTAAATTTTGTTGATAAGGTGTTGTGCAAAAGTGGTACAGTTACATAATAGGACAGTGAGTACATTTCTTGTGATAACTTACACCCTCATTTTTCTTTCCCTTCCCTAGATCAGGTAGGCATATATACAATACCCAGTGTACCAAAAACTTATACAGTAGCCACGTGGCATATGCCAAAGGAAATTCACCTAGAACTGTAAATATAACATCAACAATAGAGTTTGCTTATCCTTGTCTTTTATGATCATACGTACATAGCTTTTGAGCTATTGTGATCCACTGAGAGGTCTATTTTAGACCTTTTTATGTTTAGTAGTTGTTTGGTATTAGATACATAATGTATGGTCGCTGACCCAAACCTGTGGGAAATACCATTTGACAAGAAGTTTTTTGTTTGGGAGTAAAGTCTTAATACTTCAATCCTGCAGTCAGAGAATAGCACAATCATAACTTGATAAAATCCCTGTCAGCTAATCATTCTCAGTGACTCCCTGTTGGTCTCAAAATGTAGTACAAAGTCTTTGCACTGCTTATTACCTCCACAACTTTCTCACCTATGCTACCCTTTATGCTTGACACTGAACTATTACTTTCAAATGCAACTCATTTCCCCACACTCTACCCCCACTCTGCTTCTGCTTTATTTTGTGCCAGTAATGGGCCTTGAACTCAGGACCTGAGTGCTATTCTGTAGCTTTACTCCTCTCAAGGCTGGTATTCTACCATGTTAGCCACAATTCCACTTGCTTTTTTTTTATTGTTTTTTTTTTTTGGCCAGTCCTGGGCCTTGAACTCAGGGCCTGAGCACTGTCCCTGGCTTCTCTTTGCTCAAGGCTAGCACTCTGCCACTTGAGCCACAGTGCCTCTTCTGGCCGTTTTCTATATATGTGGTGCTGAGGAATCGAACCCAGGGCTTCATGTATACGAGGCGAGCACTTTACCACTAGGCCACATTCCCAGCCCTCCACTTGCTTTTTAATTGTGGTAAGAGTCTAGTTAATTAGAGATAAGAATCTCAAAGACTTTTATTCCTGGCCTGGCTTCAAACCCTGATGCTGAGATCTCAACCTCTTGAGTAGCCACCAGTGCCCAGGCCCAATTTTTCCCATTTTTATATGCTTCTGTTCACCTAAAATCCTATTCCATATGCATGCCCACACTCATTCACCAGGCCAATCACTATTTTTCATTTCTTTTTGGTGATTATAGAACTTTCTTTGTCTAGGAAGCAGTTGATACAAGTCCGTGTTCATTGCACACAGCCAATGGTTTACTGCAGTAAGCTCCTTTAGTTGAAGCCCCACCTTTACCACTCAACTGTCCAGTGTCTTGTTTCTCTGCTTAATGAGGATCATGAAGGCATCTCCCTGCACTAGGTGTGATTGTTTGCCCATGCAATAACCATTCTCTCCCTATAGTGAGAAGCTTCTGGAAAAAAAAAAGTCTACTATTAAAAATAATAATAAGATACCAAGACAAATGATTCCTCTACTTCTGGGAGTTTCCGTAAAGATTGTGACCCCAAGCTGGATGCCAGTGGTTCATGGCTGTAATCATATCTACTCAAGAGGCTGAGATCTGAGGATCAAGGCTCAAAGCCAGCCTGGGCAGGGTAGTCTGTGAGACTCTAATCTCCAATTAGCCATCAGAAAGCCAGAAGTGAAATAGTGGCTCAAGTGAGAAAGCTCTCTAGCCTTGTGAAGAGAAGGTAAAAGATAGCACCCAATCCCTGAGTCTGAGTTCAAGCCTAAGTACTGGCACAAAAAAAAAAAAAAAAAAAAAAAAAAGATTGTGATGCCTGAAAGCGCAACAGTAATCTGATGACCTTAAAGCAAGCCACACAAAAACTCACACTCAAATATCTGAACCAAAAGAATTAGGTCTTTAATGGTGCCAAATGAATAAACCAGTCCTACTACTGACCAAACTTTTTTTCTGTTTATTTTTTATTTTTAGTTTTTAAAAAATTGATTGTAAAGGTAATGTGCAGAGGGGTTACAGTTACACAGGTAACATCATGAATACACTTCTTTTTGAATAGTGTTATCCTCTCCCTTATTTTCATCCACCCCCACCCCGACTTCTCTTTCCCCTAAGTTGTAAACTTCATTTCCAACATAGTGTCTGGTGAATATCACTGTTGCATTGTTTCACCCTTTGTCCTACTGTTTCTGTGATTCTCCTTCCCTTCCCCAAATCAGATAAATTAATATGCAAGACAAAGTGTTCAGAAATCAGAAACAATAATAACAGGGGATAAACCAAAGGAACACAAAAAAGAAGAAATTAAAACAGAAATAACTACAAACAGTAAACAAAAAATGAAAAAAAATATTTTGTCCATTTATTAGAGTTCATTTTGATAAGCATCATTTTATATAGTCATATGCACATAGCTAGTGAGCTACCGAGTTAAGAATAGCCTAGGGGTTGGGAATATGGCCTAGTGGTAAAGTGCTTGCTTAGTATACATGAAGCCCTGGATTCGATTCCTCAGCACAACATATATAGAAAAAAGCCGGAACTGGTGCTGTGGCTCAAGTGGTAGACTCCTATCCTTGAGCAAAAACAAGCCAGGGACAGTGCTCAGGCCCTGAGTTCAAGCCCCGGGCCTGGCAAAAAAAAAAAAAAAAAAAAAGAATAGCCTAGACATATCCTAGTTCTTATAAATGAGAGAAAGTATGTAGCCTGTGTTTCTCTGGGTCTGGCTTGCTTCACTTAATATAATTTTTTTCCAAGTTTTTCCATTTCCTTATGAATAAAGTGATGCTATTCTTCTGATGGAGACATAGAATTCCATTGTGTATACAGACCACATTTTCTTGATCCCTTCTTCTACTAAGGGGCATCTGGGTTGGTTCCATATCTTAGCTATGGGAAATAATTCTGCAATGAACATGGTTGTGATGGTAGCTTTAGTGTGGCCTTGTTGGTGACCATTTGGATAAATTCCCAGGAGTGGTGTTGCTGTGTATAGACTCTTGAGGAACCTCCATACTGCTTTCCAGAGTGGTTGAACAAGTTTATATTCATACTAACTAACAATGTAAGAGTGTTCCCTTTGGCCATATTCCTTCCAACATCTGTTATTAGTTTTCTTGATAATGGCTATTCTAACTGGGGTGAGGTGGCATCTCAGTGTTGTTTTTTATTTGCATTTCTTTTATGGCCAGAGATGTTGAGCATTTCTTCTTGTGTCTATTTGCCATTCTTGCTCATTTTTCTGAGAAGTCTCTTTTTAAGTCTTTAGCTCACTTATGGATGGGGTTGTTGTTTCTTTAAGGATTTGGTTTTGGGGGGTTTAATTCTCTTAGTTCTATGTATACTCTAGATATGAGGCCCTTGTCTGTTGTATAGCTGGTGAAGAACTTCTCCCAACCTATGGGCTTTCTATTTATCTTGCTAGCTATGTCCTTGGCTGTGCAGAAACTATAGTTTAATGCAATCACATTTATCGAGCCTTTCTTTGGTTTGTTGAGTTTCTGGCTCTTTATTTAGGAAGTTTTGTCCTACATCAAGTAGCCCTAATGTTTCCCCTATTCTTTCCTGTAATATTTTCAGAGTATGTGATCTTACATTGAGGTCTTTGATTCATTTCAAGTTGATTCTGGTTTAGGGTGATATATAAGGGTCCAACTTCAGTTTTCTACACGTATACCGCCAATTCTGCCAGCACCATTTGTTGAATAGGCTATCTTTCTTCCATGCTGTATTTTTAGCTCCCTTATCAAATATTAGATGGCCATAGGTCTGTGGCTTCATTTCTGGGTCTTAATTCTATTCCATTGGTACTGACCAAACTTTAAATATGGTTTTACAAGAGACAATGCATTAGTTTGTCACTTCTAGATAATTTTTGTTCAGTTGTAGGTATGAAAAGTACCTTGAGTAACACGCTCTTTATAAGACTGAATGAAGCATGCAAGATCCAGCACAAAAGAGGTCTGGGGAGGGTCTGGGAGGGGGGAAGGTGGGAAAAAATGAGGGAGGATGTAACAAGTTTGATAAGAAATGTACTCACCGCCTTTCGTATTAAACCATAATCCCTCTGTATATAATTTTGGCAATTAATTAATTAATTAAAAAAAAGTTCTGGCTACATGATGTCAATCATTATCAACCCAGAAACTCTTCCAGGTCAGTGATGAAATTGTTCTCATTGCAGCTCAGACCAATGCAGATAGTTATGGAGGATAAATTCCTCAAGGGAAAAACATAAAATTCTTTGATTTCTGACATTACCCAACCCAATGCCAAAGACAATGAAGAATATTCAGAATAAGTTTTTATAATAACATAGAAACTGTATGTCTGTCTAAAGGTACCAGAATATGAAGCCTCGAATCATGTTTACTTCCTTAAAAAAAAAATTGAACTCAAATCAGATACTTGAAAACTGGCAATCTTTACTAGTTACATGTGGTCACCATGAACGACCCAGTTTTCTAAACTGTTTAATTTATATGAGGGATATTAATTTACATTTGTCTCCTTCACTCATCACTATCCCTTTATTACCAAGCTTTCTTATTATGGGCTATAAATTCCTCCAGAGGGTATGGACCACATAACTTTTTCAAAATACCTAATTAACAAGGAATTTTTTCCTAAACAGTAATTATAACAAAAATATGGTACATTAAGCTTAATTTTCAATTTAATGCTTGAAGGTGCGTAGGAAATGTAGCTTTGTGGCTCCAAGATGGGGAAAGCTGCCATGTATATGCTCCATTCTCAAGAGCAGGTCTGGGAAACAGATGTTCGTAGACGCAAAGGAGAGATGAGGATAATGAAAACTATATATGAAATGATATCAATGATTAAAGGCCAGGATGTAGTTCACGCTCATTAATAGATGGAGTGAAAGGAATAGGAACGGGAAATCTCAAAGTTATCAAAGAACATGAAAGACACTTGGTTCTTGGCTCAGGCAACCTGCCTTCCTCCTGGCTTCTTCACACATCTTTCTCCTTCCTTTGTGCAGCCCAGCAGTGGGACAGGCATCCACCAGATTATGCTCTGAATAAAGCTCTCCTATGAGCAGAAAAGAACATGGAATACAATGAAAAATTTGGTGTTAGTACCTATATGACCCTTATATTTTTATAGATTTTTTTTTCCAGAATTGAGGACCGAACTCAGGGCCTTGCGCTTGCCAGGAAGGCGCTCTTCCACTAAATCCCCAGCCCCATGACCCTTATATTTTTACAAGGCTGTTTAATGAAGCTATTCAAGAGATTTAGAACTGTTCCAAAAATCACATATTACCATATAAATACAAATATATATTACATGCATAAATCACACACACACACACACACACACACACACACACACACTCTTCAGAATGCCTTTTTTGCTCATTCATAGGTCCAGTTCTTACTCTCACAAGCCACTAATGATGTGTGTTTTTTTATGTGTATGAACAGAGATGCATATCACCCAACTTTGGAGGGTATTTTATATCCATCACTACATAGTAGTGTCTGATGAGAGATGGTTGTGTACTCTATAGTAGAGCACTTTCCTAGCATGTATAAGTCACTAGTTTCAATCCCCAGCAACCCAGTAGCACTCTACAAAACATAAAGGTGTCTGATAAGTGCATAAGTATAAAAGTGTATAAGATACATAGTGTAAACAAAGTGCAATCAGGACTAGCCCAAAACTAACTCACGGAACCCCTTGGGACTCTTTACAAAGCCCGTCTGAAACAGACTCAAGCCAGATGCCAACAACAACAAAGATGGAATATCAGCCATTGTGCATGTCTATAATCCCAGGACTTGGAAGGCGGAGGCAGAGGTTCCAGATTCATGAAAATAATTTATAAAAAAATATATATGTAAAACAAATTGTACAAGAAATGTACCCACTGCCTTACGTATGAAACTGTAACCCCTATGTACATCACTTTGACAATAAATAAGTAAATATTCAGGGGAAAAAATATATATATATATGTATATGCATTTGGACACAAACACAGATAGCTTAGGATCCTGCTTAGGTCAGTTCTTCCCATTTTGACTCAGAAGACAAAAGTAAGAACTTTGGGCTCGCTCCTATCAATGCTGATTAAACATCTGTATCGACAAGGAAAATTTAACATGCTCATTTTTCTCTCTAATTACCTCTAGCATCTAGGCTTTGACTTGAAATGATTAGAACCAAACAGCAATGATTTAATTAAGTGATTTACTTGTAATAACATTAGAGTTGGTGTCTTCATGGTAGGCATTTCACTGCCTGCCTTCCCCGAGAACTTCCACATAGGAAAATTTTCACACGTCTCTCAAGTGTCTTGTACAGTGTTCACATAGAATAAATACATAAACAAATATTAGTTTGATTAAACAAGAAAATAACAACATAGGTATCAATGTAAAATCATCCCCACCACCATTATATATGATCTCCTGGCATCTCTTCAGCACTGACTAAGGTCCTTCATTAAGCAATGACTGTTCACACTGATAGGGCTTTAAAAATGAATTCTCCTGATTCATAAAATCTCTGAGAAAAAGCAAAACCATACAATTAGCATTGTATGAACATTGATACTTCTCCTTATTAGCCTCTACTTCTAAAATTAATGCAACACTTGTATCCTCTCTTTTCCATTTCAACCATGAAAGGATACTAGCTAAATAAGGTGGAGAGAATTTGGGTTAGAAAACTGGTACAAATTAAATAAAATAAACCACCACATTGCATTTTAACAATGGATGGCAAGATATTGCTGGTCTGATTTAAACTCAGAAGAGGTAAGAATAAAAGTCACCTGTGGCTCACACTTAAATCCTGACTACTCAAGAGGCTGAAACCTGGAGGATCTTTGTTCGAAGCCAACATAGACAGAAAAAAGTCTGTGTGACTCCATCTGTAGTTAACCAGCAAAAAGCTGGATGGGAGGTGTAGCTCAAATGGCAGAGCAAACAAGTGGGCTGAGGTGTGAGCAAACAAGAGTGCATAACCCCTGAGTTTAATCCTTGATACCAAAAGAGAGGGGGGGGGAGAAAAAAGAGAGAAAGGAAGGAAGGAAGGAAGGAAGGAAGGAAGGAAGGAAGGAAGGAAGGAAGGAAGGAAGGAAGGAAGGAAGGAAGGAAGGAAGGAAGGAAGGAAGGGAGGGAGGGAGGGAGGGAGGGAGGGAGGGAGGGAGGGAGGGAGGGAAGGAGGGAGGGAGGAAGGGGGGAAGGAAAGAGAGTTAGAGAAAGAAAGATTTACCTATCTAAGCTTTTACAAAGGAAAAGTAAATGATGGAGGGAAAAAACATTCATAGGTATTCTTTTATATCTTATTTTAGCATTCTAAGATTATAACCACTGTCCAAATGCCGGCTGAGAGCTCCCAAAACATCAAAATTAGAGAAAATCGAACCATTCTTTTCTGCCCAGCCATAGCTGGTCTTCACTTAGGGAAGTTATTGCCACCCTGGAACCTGGAATTGGGGAGCTGACAATGAACCAACTAGGCCAGGCGCCACAGGTTGGTGAGCCTGCAGCTGGCAATGTTAGTCTGAGGAACTGTTTCCTATACCACATGTCTTTCTCCAGCCCTAATACTATCATTTAAGAAATGAGAGCCAGAGCTGAGCCAAAGTCAGGTTGGGTATGCCATAAATAACCTCATGTTCAAGGCAATTTATGCAGATGCCTGGAGAGCTAGCCAGGAGGCTGGCACACATGCAGCTGTGCGCATGGTCCGGTGGGGAGCATTCTGCACAAAGAATGTGGCTGTTGGCACAACTTTGTTCCCTACCTGGACCAGCTTGAATCTCTGTCACCGTGCCAGGAAACCTAGCAGACCTTTGGGAACCCTTTAAGAAAAAAAGAGCCATATATTTCATGTGACTTGTGAATAGAAAGATGGATGCTGCCTGCAAGCCATTTCTCTGCCAGATTAGGCATAAGAGTAGCATAATGGGAATTTAGATTGTACAGAAAGACCCTTTTCATAGACCTCACTCAGTAATAGCTAACAATGACGAGAGCTTCTAGTACTGAGTGCCTACTATTGGCCAAGAACTAGGCTGGCTTTGATTTACAGTCCACAGATCTACATCTCAGCATCCAAGAGGATTGGTCCCTGGATCCCTTCAGATACCAAAATCCTAGGATGCTCAAGGCCTTCCATAGAAAGTGATGATGTATTTGTATCTAACCCATAACTTTCAACCATCGTTAGATTGTTTACAATGACCAAATAAAAGGCAAATGCTACTAGATGGTTGTTTTACAGCATTGTTTATAGAATAATGACTTTAAAAGTCTGTGTTGAGGGTTTTTAGTTTTGTTTTATTTTTTGTCTTGGTCCTGGGGCTTGAACTCAAGGCCTGAGTGCTGTACCAGAGGACATTTTGCTCAAGGCTAGCACTCTTCCACTTGAGCCACAGCTCCTCTTCCAGCTTTTTGCTGGTTAATTGGAGATAAAAATCTCACAAACTTTCCTACAGAGGCTGGCTTTGAACAACATTCCTCAGATCTCAACCTCCTGAGAAGCTAGGATTACAGGTGAGAACTACTGATGCCCAGCAGTTTGGAATATTTTTTGATACATGGTTGGTTGGATCTGCAGATGCAGAACTTGTAAACAGAGAGCTTCTTATTATTTCTTATCTTCATCACCATCATACGTGTGTGTGTGTGTGTGTGTCTATTTTATAAATAGGGATGGATGTTTAGGGAAATGACATGACTGATGTGAGGTTAAGCACTACTCCTGGGATGAGTCAGAGACCTGATCTTTCCTCACCTGAGTCCAGGATTTCCTGCCTGAGCCACACTGTCTTCAGCCCTGTCCCAGTCCCAGCCATGTGAACTAAGACATTGTGAAGATATCTACACAGCAAACTCTGGCCAGGCCAAATGATGGTTCTGGGATGAATAATGCCCAGCATCTCAACACACAAGGGTAGCAGTGCTACCCTACCCAGGTAGCACTTCCTTCCCCACCAGGAAACTATGTTCCCACAATGTTGCTGACTGGAGCCTGGCTTCCAGGATGAGCTTTCAAACCAGGTGGGCGACTTGGAACACAACAGTCCCTCATGAATCCCAGTTCGCCCCAGCTCAAGATAGAGGGCTCTGCTAGCAAATGGTTTGAATTACAGCAAATTTGAATGTGTTCCCTTGTCTTGGACAGAGCTGATGCAATTATGAAATAACCCCATTTGAAAAGTGTGTTGTCCATATGCTGCTGCAGCTGAGTCTTTTCACGAACAACAGACGCCTGGCCATTTGATGCAGAGTCACACCCCACATGTGAAGGGGACGGACATGATCTGGGAAGGGATTCCAAAGTAAAATGGGAGCCATGGCATTGAAATGTCAAGCTATTCAAACCTGGACTGTCGGGGTGGAGGGGGCAGAGCCAGTATTATTTCAATAACAAACAACAGCTGTTTAATGATACTCTAGGAATTAGAAGAAGCTCATAATTTGTCAAGATGGCCCAAATGTTGTGACATAGTAAATATGAGCATCAAAACATGCTCAAATATGAGTTCCTAACAGCTTACTCATTTCAGTTTTTTAAAGGAATATTTGGGGCTTTTGTTGCTGTTTTTGATACAAGAATTTTCCTCTCTCATTCCTCTCTCCCCCCTCCCTTTTTGTCTCCCTCCCACTCTCTCACCCTCCCTTCCTCCTTACCTCTCCTCTCCCCCTTTCCTTTCTCTGTCTCCTTCTGTCTCCTTCTCTTTCTCATCACCCTCTACCTCTCTCTCCTACCCCTCTTTCCTCCTTCTCCCTCCCTCCCACCCTCCTCCTCTCTGCCTCCCTCTCTCTTTCCTTTCCTTCTTTCCTCTCTTCCTCTCTTCTTCTCTCCCCATCTCTCTCTCTATGTCCCAGTACTGGGGTTTGAATTCAAGGCCTGGATACTGTTCATTAGCCTTTTCACTCAAGAATGGTGCTCTACCACTTGAATCACAGCTCTATTTCAGCCATTTTAACTGGTCGATTAGAAATAAAGTTTCCACAAACTTTCCTGCCACAGCTGTTTTCTAACTATGATTTTGAGATCTCAGCTTCCCCAGTAACTAGGATAACAGGCACGAGGCATCAGCACCAGCTGAATTTTTTGTTCTTGAATTCCATCTAGATATCCCCCCTCCATATTGCATTCTAAGTGACCACTCAGCTATGTAGAGAAGGGACAGATCTTTCTAAAAATAAATTAATGAAACCTCCTAGTCTGGTCATGAAGTGCAAAATGGTTAGAACAACATGTTACAAATCTCATGACAAAAGAACATTAAGTCTAACAGACAAAATTGTATCAGTGCCCTGAGAAATATTTCTTAAAATTAAAACTGCATGTTAGCTCATGAGATGATTTGGCTGTTTGAACAGTTTTACGGTGCTATTAAGGCTCAGGGCCATGATGATCAAGTATGCTAGAATGAACAAAGAGAAATGTCCCACAGCTATCCATGGAGAACCTTTATTTCCCTCTGGCTATCTTCCTCAGCTCCCTGCAGCTGCAATCTCTGATCTCCTAACCCTGCAAACTCAGCTGCCTTTGTCCTGCCTCCACTCAACTCAGGGTCTAGAGCAATTAGTTTCCAAGAGAGGAATTAAGCTAATAGTCTTGGCCACTTCCTTTCATTCTTTCTTCAATCAAGTCCAAACCTATGGAACATAATATGATTATTTCTTCCCTTTTACACTGATCACAGTTTTAATAACCCATCATCTACTGCTGTTGCATATCCATGTTTCCCTAGGTCATAGCTGGTGATGGTTGCTGACATTCACTCCATGGATCTTTCTTCAAAGTAGAAGAAACTTCACAGGCCAAAAGATAGCCCTCAGTGGGATTGTAATCTTTTTTTTTTTTTTTTTTGCCAGTCCTGGGCCTTGGACTCAGGGCTTGAGCACTGTCCCTGGCTTCTCTTTGCTCAAGGCTAGCACTCTGCCACTTGAGCCACAGTGGCACCTCTGGCCGTTTTCTATATATGTGGTGCTGGGGAATTGAACCCAGGGCTTCATGTATATGAGGCAAGCACTCTTGCCACTAGGCCATATTCCCAGCCTGGGTTTGTAATCTTTGATAGTCACAACTGTTGGAATGATGACCTGGTTCAAATTCACACTGTTTCCAGCAGCAGTTAGCATCCAAAGACTAATAAATCTGGAGGAATAAAAAAAAAAATAAAGACCCAAAGCCCCACTCCCACAAAGTAAGGACAATTCTGAGGGGGTCTGCTACAGGTTCAGCAAAGGCCTTTGTTGGGGAGTGCCTTAATTTGAATGTGTTCCTCTAAAATTCACACAACCAAATTATAACTCCTAATGTGATGGGTTTAGGTACCTTTATGAGGAGACTAGGCCAGGATACAAAGGAGTCTCCATCAATAAGAATACAGAAGAAACCTGAGAGCATGAGCTTCCACCAAATGAGGACACAGAGAGAAGGCACCAATGGTAATCCAGAAAATAGGTTCTCACCAGATATTGAATTATCTAATACTTCCATCTTGGATTTGAAGCCTCTAGAACTGAGAAAACGTGTTTGCATAGTTTTCTTGTTATGGCAGGTTGTGATGGTTAATCTTCATTGACAACCTGACTAAATCAAACCTTTGGATGTATCCACAATGTTTCCAGAGACTGATTTGAAACTGGTGATTCTGATTAGTAAATAGATTGATCCCTTAATGGATTAATAATTTGATGGCATTGTTAATAGACAGTAGAAGATAGGAAGTGGGGCCTAGTTTGAGGAAGTGGGTCACTAGGAATGTGTTTTTGGGGTCTATCTCCTACCTTGATAGCTTCTGTTTTCTGGCCACCGTGATGTGACTTTCTCTACTCCACCATACCTTCCTAGTCACAATGGACTGAACCTTCAAAAACCATGAGTCAAAATAAATCCTTCCCCCTTTGCATTGCTTTTTGTTGTTACTTAGCATTTTGGTATGATAGCCCAAACAGATTAAGAGAGTAGCTCAGCAACCTCCCTTCACCCATCCTGCTTCTCCTCATTTCCTTCAGTATGCTGATCTTAAGAAGGTTACCCAAGACATCTCTTACTTGCCATTTTGTCTCTCATAATTGCTTCCAAAAAACCCATGCAGACCACTCACCCACCCCCTCCAGTGATCCCATCAGATAACACAGGATCTGGACTTAACTCACAAATTTAAACAGAGGCTCCATCTGGTAGTCAGTGAGGTTGGGCACCAATTACTCAAGAACTCCAGAAGAAATTGTTAAAGCTATGTTTCATGAGCAACAGCAAGAGAACATGCTGATTGCTAAGGAGGGATGTGGAGCGAATAACTGCAGGTCCTATTCTTGGGGACAATCCAGTGTAAAACAACAGATAGTTATTGGGTGCCTTATGTTGCATATTAAAGACTTTGTTAAGAATGATAGAGATGGTTAGTCAAGAAAAGATGCAAGCCGTTTCCTGAATGGGCCTCATTGAAAACGAATATCATCATAAGACAGAAGCATTATGAGGGAGATGAAGCCAACATGTCCATTGGGAAATTATTATCAACCAGGAGTTAGACATCTTCATGAAGTGCCTGAGTCCACCGCTCACCTGACTTAGTCAATACAGCAATCCCTACCTTAGAAGAAAGCATATAACACTCTTGGATATGAATGACTGGTATGCTGGGGTACAATGATTAATTCAGAATTGTTGAAATGATAGAAGAAAATCAAATTGTCCCAATATTTTCTCTCAAAACAAATAAGAACAAATATAAAATCTAAAACATTTAAGGAAAAGTCAACACTACAGTAAGAAAATGTTTATGACAGAAAGTGAGATTCAAAGATAAAAACAATACCATATTGAAACTCTAATAACAGTTACTGGCCTTTGCTTTTAGGCTGTTTTGTGAGACAGTGTCTCACTATGTAGCCCCAGCTAAACTGAAATTTATTATGTAGTCTAGGCTGGTCTTGAACTCATAATTCTCCTATTTTAGCAAAATCCAGCTTTCTGGTGCTTGCTATAGATTTTTTTAATCACACATGAATTATTTAGAGACTATATAAAATAAGCTATTCAAAAAAAGATGGGAGGGGCTGGGGATATGGCCTAGTGGCAAGAGTGCCTGCCTCATATACATGAGGCCCTGGATTCGATTCCCCAGCACCACATATACAGAAAATGGCCAGAAGTGGCGCTGTGGCTCATGAGAGTGGTAGAGTGCTAGCCTTGAGCAAAAAGAAGCCAGGGACAGTGCTCAGGCCATGAGTCCAAGCCCCAGGACTGGCCAAAAAAAAAAAAAAAAGATGGGAGGCCTCCCATTTATAGATGTTCAGTTTAAAAGATATTCGTTTAGCTAATTACAAGCTCAAAATAAAATAGTAATCTGATATAATCAAAGGAAAGAAGCAACAAAGCAAACAAGATCATCAGCCACATTCAAATAAACACAGTGTTCCAGTCAAAAGCTATAATAATCTCACTAGATTGAGGAGGCCAAATTTATGGCTTCATATGTCAAAATGGCTGGTCCATTTTAAAAGGAGCATTAGCATCCATCAATAGGAGACTGGCTAAATAAATTATTGTAATCCACACAATGGAAACCATCTAGCTATTAAGATGATGATGCGTAAGTACATTTATTGACGTGGAGAGATGCCTATGACAGCTTATTTAATGAAGAAAAAAAGAAGTCTCCAGAAGAGCCTATACAATACTATCCAGTGTGTAGAAAATAGTATCTATCTGTGTCATATTTTAAATGATTATTTCTAAACTTAAAATGCCAGAGACAGGAATTGTTGGGAAGGATGGGGAGAAGAAAAATTATACCCAGCTATAGTCCTCATGAACTTCCAAGCTTCACTCCACCTAGCCAAAGAGGCAGAAAGCTCCCAGCCATTTCCAACTCACTGTTTACAAGCCATTCATCACTCTGTGCCCTGGAAAGACTTAGGTAAATAAGACATGGTACCTTTAAGAGTTCAGAACAGAGTGGAAGGATGACAGTATATTCATTTCTGGATTCTCTCTTACCACATCACCACCAATAGCAGAAATTTATTCCATATCACACTATAGAGACCAGAAGCTCTAGACCAAGGTTCAAGCAAGGCCATGTTCTATGCTGAGGCTCTAAGGGAGATCCTCTCCTCAACAATGGGGGATTTGGGCATTTCATGATACTCCTCCCGTTGGCAGCACATTCCTGCACTTTCCATCTTCACAACAGCCTATCTTCTGTATCAGCCTCAAATCTCCCCTTGCCTTTCTCCTTATAGGAAGATTCTTGCTCATTAGGCTTAGTTTATACTCAAGTAATCCAGGTTGATGTCACTTCAAGATCCTTATTCCATCAACAATGACCCTTTTCCAAAGGAAATTTACATTCATTCACAGATGTGAGAGGACATAATGTTTTTGGAGGACATCACTTGATCCACTATAACCGGCTCAGCAAATAATTAAGTACTAGGAGATTCAGGTGGAGAAGAGGAACATCTGGCATGCCTGTGTCAGGATTTCACTGTCTGTACATGTGTGTGGCTCCCTCTAGACCCTGTACTCAGAGTAGAAGTGCTGTAACCACTCAAGGAGAAGGCACTGATTCATGAAGGGAAAAACATATTTGTTTACTATAAAGCACAGTTACACATACAGTGCATAAATGGACCTGAAATGTATCTTTGATGTGAGGTTTTTATGCAATGGAGAGTTGATTAGGAAGAAGAAGGAAATAATTTTAGAGGAGTCATTGTGAACTAGATCTGCCCTGCAGGTTCTGAGCACTTCGTCCTCTGTTGTGTTAGAACAGAGGCAAAAGAAAGATTTTTGTGAGAAGTATGTCAGGACTCATAGAAATATCTATTTGGGATACACAAATGCCACAACACTATGAATGACCTTGGCTATTGGTTCAGACAAACTTGCAAGGCTGAATATCTCTCTGATCATACAAAAGCCCTAACTATCATTTAGAATTGCCACAAAGAAGTAACTTCCAGCATTCTAATGAACTCGGCACCATGGCCTTGAATCTGCTCTGTAGCCTGGAGATCATCTCATCATGTTTGCTTTTCAGTGTTCCCTTTCACTCTTTTGTTTTGCAAAGACCCTAAGAATACTAAAAAAAAAAAAAAAAAAAAAGCTCTATTTATAAGACAGTGTGAACCTTCACCAACTTACTCTGTGACTTTCAATTTGTCATGGATATTTTATTTCTTATTTGATATAACTACCAAACATTATGGAATTTAGTGTCATTAAAAAGTAATGTCCCCACCAATTATGCAAGTTAAATATGCAAAACAGGGGCAAGTTTCCATCTAGGGCACATTCTAGAGGATGATTTTTTTTTTAATTAAATGTTATATTTACCCAGAAAACAGTTTAATCCTCATCACGGTCATCTAGAAATTGGGTAAAATGATGAGATAATTAACGCAGGGGTCTATAAATTGGAGTCAATTGGAGCAGCTGGTGTTTCATAGCCAATGTGTGAGATTTGTGGTACCAAGGAAACCTTCAAAACAGGAAATATCACACTCAGCTGAGAGGCCAGTCCGACTTTTCGATTTTGCCCAATGATTTGCAGATGTCTTGGGAAGCCCATGGCCAAGCCAGGGCGGCTTGGGCCACACTCACCTTTCAATGGCCCTAACCTTGCAAGCACCACGCAGAGACCCCCTGGACTCACTCAGCTGCTGCCAACATGGAGGAACTTGGAGAAAAGGTGTTTTGAATTATTTTATTCTTAAGAGAAAACAGCTCCAGAAAGCCATCCATTTAAAAAGCACTTAAGCATCTGTTCATATTGAATGTGCTTGGTTTGATTTTTTTTGCTCCTCTGACCAGAGTCACATGGTAGGGCACAGCCTTAGCTGTGAGCCCTTCTCTTGAGTTAACATCAGGACAATTTATGCCTCTCTGTCCTATTAACACCATAAGGTGCCAAGGATATTAATTGTCACATTATGGCAGGGAGAGCTACAGTTTTGTCATTAGCAAAGGGCCACCCCTTTCCACAATTCAAAGTAGATTCTAAGTTTCTCAGTCTGAGGGGACCTTCCTCCAGTGGGTGGGGGGAGGGGTGGCTCTAAAAATCTCACTGTATTCCAGCGATTCTATTTAGTGACAGAAAGGAAGAAAAAGAGAGGTTAAACAACTTGGCAACAGATCCCAAATCCTGCCATTCTGATTTTTATGAATGTTTAACATTTGGATCTGGGTTTATTTTCTAAGTGCAGGAGATGGGCACAGAGCCAGTCTGGAAGGAGCAGCCCCAGTTCAAAGCCCTGTCTCCCCAGCATCACTCCTACTCTAGCTGGAAGGCCAACATAAGGATAAACATTAGAAACTTCTAGAAACACAATCACAAGCATGGTCTCCACTCCAAGCAGTGACTAAGTACCAATAGAGCTGTTACCACATCTATAGGGAAGAAAAAGAAAATTATATGAGAAACAAAGACCATCAGTGTTTTGGCCTGGCAGACTAGACAGGTGCGCGTTCATCTCTCAGACAGTGGCTAGAACTGCCAAGATCTTCCTCTAAGTGGCCATTGTCACAGTCTAGGGTCCAGCACTGTGACCCAGATGCCTGTGTCACTCGTCACAGCAGGAGAGCATATGGGACATTCCTCTTAGGAAGGGAAGTATAAATTATGGACATCCAACTGATCTCCCCACAGGAATATTTTCATATAGCTTTCCTAGAAGAACCCCTCTGCCACACAGGTGTTTATTATAACATCTAAGACCCTCCTCAGTAAATGGTGCTTTTTAAAGTATGACCCTTCACAGCTGGATCACACCATGAGCTTGTAAAACTTTCAGAGTGCTGAGCCTCTCCCTAAACATGAACCAGACCTCTGGTGATGATCTATATTCAACCCCCACCAATCCCTCCATGATTATTTCAGGTAGGGATGGAGAACTGCTTCTTAAAAGCAAAGTGAGCATTTCTGCAGCACAATTTGTCATTGATAAAATATGGACTCAACCCAGATGCCCCTCAGTAGATGAATGGACCAAGAAAATGTGGTACATATACACAATGGAATTCTATGCCTCTATCAGAAAGAATGACACTGCCCCATTCTTAAGGAAATGGAAGGACTTGGAAAAAATTATACTAATTGAAGTGAGCCAGACTCAAAGAAACATGGACTCTATGGTTTCCCTCATAGGGAATAATTAGTACACACCTAGGATGATCCTAGCAGAAGATCACAATGGCTCAAGAACTATGCCAATATAAACACATAAGATGATGCTAAGTGAAATGAACTTCAAGTATGGAAACAAGTGATATATCACTGTTGTAGTTATTTTCAACATGCCATGTGAAACCCTGCCCTTTTTTCCCATATATTCCCATATTTCCCATATTTTTACCCCTGATATCACTATAACTGATTTTAGTACCCTAGATATTGTATATATGTGTATTACAACTAGGGAAGGGAAAGGGAATACCAAAATCAAGAGACAAAGGATAAAAAGACAAACCAATGCAACAGCAATACTTACAAAACTACATGGTGTAAAGCAACTGTACAACTCAAGGGGGGGAGATGGAAATGGGGAAGGGGGAGGCAGAGGAATAATGAGGGAAGAGGTAACAAGTTGGATAAGAAATGTACTCACTGCCTTACATATGAAATTACAACCCCTCTGTACTTCACTTTGACAATTAAAAAAAATAAAAATAAAAGAGCAAAGTAAGGCCTTCTGACAGGGTATGTCCATACCTTTTGAGGGACTCTACTTAACACATGAAAGATTAAAGCAGGTAATAGGAGCTCACCAAATGCTATTTTTATACTATTACTGTTATTTGGAATGAGCTCTCTAAAGTCTTTGACAGTAAGGGCATCCTCTTGGAAAAGAAGAAAAGCTAGATGGAAAAAGTTGCCCACACCTTAAAGGTACACAGCCCTTCTTTATTCATTCACACATCTTGTTGGAAGGCTGGACTCCTGCCAGAGCTCTCAGAAGCTCTCACCAAACACGATAGCTGTGAGGCAGTCATTACCCTTCAGTAAATGGGAAGGCCTCAATTGCTCTGTGTGATTGCTCTGTGTTTCCCAAGGTTTTTTCTTATGATCTATCATAGGCAGGAGGTATAATGGAAACAAAGTTTATCAATTGGATTTTACTGGGAAAAACAAAAGAGACTAAAAGCAAATGAAGGCTACACGTTTAGAATATAGTTGTGGAAGGTTTTCATTCCCATATAGCAGCTCGATCTCATACCTCAGGGTTCACTTGAACCAGCAGAACAGCACTGATGAAAATTTACAGGAAATTCTAGAAGCAAATAGGAGATAGGCCCCCAAGTGGAATGGGGTCACAGTCTGTTGTTACTTAAGCAGTATACTTCAAAACAAGACTGGCTATTTTTTATTTTGAATTACAGCTAGTAATTCTGATGGATTATGAGAACAGAAGCTCAATGTAATAAGACATCTGAACAAAAGCAGGGGTTTTTTTGAAAAAAAAAAAAGGAAATGGAATATAAAGTAACCCATTGAACCCCAAACTAAATGGTAGAGAAGCCATCCTATTTGCCAAACGTTAGGCCTCACAAGCAATTTCTACTCTGAGTTAGCATTCTTCTTGTCTGAATTGGTGAAAAGGGTATTTCAATAAAAATTTGAGAAACTGTGTTTACAGAAGTTGGAAGATAGTTTTTGTCTTCAAGGTTGTTCAGTAGGGTGTGGGCCATGGTAAATAGAAAAATGACTGTGGTGAACCCTCTAAGGGGACTAGGTTGTAGATGCAACAGAAATATCAAATTATGGGAGAATTAGGGAGGGTAGAGACAAACAAGAAATACTACTAACAAAGCCAGGCACCAGTGGCTCATGCCTATAATACCAGCTACTCGGGAGGCTAAGAGCTGAGGATCACAGTTCAAAGACAACCCAAATAGGAAGGTTTTGTGAGACTCTTATCTCCAACAAACTGTCAAAAAGCCTGAAATGGAACTGTAACTCAAGTGGTAAAGTGCCAGCCTTGAGTGAAAAAGCTAAAGGACACCTAGAGATGAACTCAGGACAAGCCCTGAGTTGAAGCCCCAGTAGCAGCACATGTGCGCACTCGCACACGCACGTACATACTAGTAGTAAAAAGTCCTAACATATACTGCAGAAGTACATAGATTATATATAACAAATTTTTAATTCATTACCAATTCTTGCCAAGTGCCTACTATGTACAAGGAACATTGCTGTCTTATAAATGAGTAGTAGGTCCATATAGTTAAATCCCCTTTCCTTTAGAACAGCCCATAGTGTTTTACTACAATGTAAATATCAGGTCATAAAGTCACTGTGAGATACATGGCAAAATGAAGAATTATGGACTTGAAATAATTTTTTGCAGTCAAAATTTATAACCTTGGCTCATGGGAGGAAGATGGCGCCATCACAATAGGGAGACACCCCAACTCGCTCCAACAGATTAGTGAGCTGGGAACTCCAGCACCGAACACCCCAGCAAGAGACCAGCAAACCCAACAACTCGAACAAACAGAGAAACACAGGAAATGAAAAAGAACAAAAAAGAAGAGCCTATAACCTGCACAGAACCAGAAAATCTCCAGGGTACCCCCCCCTGCCCCCCACCAACCCCAGCCCAAACAGGGCCAGGCTGGGAAAGGGAACCCGGCGCCAGTAAACGGGACCACAGACCATCAGTGACCAGAGACGCAACAGTCGAAAAGTCACGCCAGGAGTGCAGAGTCCAGACAGCAGGAGCTCCACGGACCCCAGACGGAACACAGACCAACCAAGACAGATGGCAGCACAGAATCGGAGGTGCGGGACCGAACGGCCGGGAACAGACAACAGCAGCAGGGGACCCGGGCGGCGCAGAGAGGGAAAGCCAGATGGGGAGAGCCGGGACCACCACCACCAAATGACTGATTGCCACACCCCAGCACCACAGCCCCGAAAAGCCCACAGCAGCGCGGGACACACACACAATCCAGGACCAGTAAGTTCCCCATTGCCCCCCCCCCCCGACAACGGGAGACCAACTCTAGCAGAGACCCAAACCCTACAAAGAAGCTAGAGCTCCATCCCTCCCCGTCCCTACCCCGAGGGAACAAAGGAGCCCCATATCTGGTGGCTCTAGGACCCTACAGCTTCGGAAGACATGGGAGCTAGCAGAGGCGGGGCAGTGCCCAACAAAGTGACCGGGAAACACCGTAGACAGGCATCCCCCAAAGCACCAGCTGGGGAGCCCGAACCTGTCCGCACCAGCCCCCCCCCCACAAGAGGGACCTGGGGACTGGTAGGCATTGGAAAGCCACCAGAGGCGCCCTGGTCCGTGCGGACTTTTTGAATAACAGTCACAGGCTTGCTGGTGTGCAATACCAGCCCAGCAGGGACACCTGGACCTGAACACACCCCCCTCCCCTCACAGAGGAGGCACAGAGAGTCTGTGGGCACTAACCCGCGCCTAGACACTTGAACCTGCTCGGGTCCAAGCATACCGCCTACCCGCAGTAGACTCGCAAGAGGACAAAAGCACCCTCCAACAACTCAGGACAGCACGCCACCAAAGGAAACACTAGAGCGCACTCAAACGTGCCCCCATGGAGGGCCAGCGTAGGCCAGCGTGCTAGCCCTCCAGCAGGAGGATCTCCTGCCCAACCCCCTGCGGGAGTGCACAAGCAGGCAAGCTGCAATACCCGCTCTGTTAGGTGCACTCCACACAAGTGGGCAGGGCCCCCCAGCAGCAGCGCCCGATCTGATAGGTGCACCCTGCACAGGTGGGTGGGCCACTCCTCAACAGCAACACCAGCTCTGACAGGAGCAATCTGCACAGGTGGGCAAGCCGCCTATCAGTGGCAATTCTCAAGCTGAGAGGTGAGCTCTTTTGACCATGGCACCTAGTGGGAAAAGAATCCAAGAAGAGAAAAGTCTCCATGCCACACTGAACCAGCGACCTGCAACCCCCATCAGGGACACACTAGGGTCAGCACAACACAACGGCAGGGCACTGTCCTGCAGAGAAAGACACAGAAGCTACCCACCCCCAAGTGCATTGAGGGTGATGGCCTCGGCAACAACTGAGATGGTCACGCTCACCCATTAGGCAGTAAGGTTCAACAGCCAAACTCAAACCCAGAGCCAGGGCACAAACAAGTCTCCCACTGACGGACCAGTGGGAACCAGCACAAAGCCAAGCCAAGCCATGGTCGCCACCTACAGATCTCCAGATGCGCAAATCACAAAGAAATATTACAAACTTCATGAGAGGTCAAGCCAACTCGCCAGCTCCAAAGAGTAGTACAACGGAAGAGGAGATGGAGAATAAAAAAACAACTGAGGCTATGATAGCAGAAATGATAGAAAGCCTCAGGAACAAATATTCCAGCAGTTTAGGATGGAAGTCTCGAAGGACCTTCAGGAAGTCAAGAAAGAAATGGAAGCAAAAATGGATACAGTGCAAAACTCCGTTAAAGAAGACCTTAACATCCTGAGAAGCGAAATGCATGAAAAAATAGATTTAAAATACAACTCTTTAAAGGAAGAAATTTCCACGATGAAAGCTCATCTGGCAACCATAAATAGCTTGCTGACATCCATAAACTCCACACTAGAAGCCACAGCACAAAGAATTGATCATCGAATCCCAAATCTCTCTTTTGGATGACAATGCAGCTGATAAGGACCAGAAAATTACCACACTCCAAGAAACAGTTAAACTCCACGGCAGACTAATCCAGGAGCTAGTGGACAAAGACAAGAGATATAATCTGCGCATAATTGGAATAGAAGAAGGAGCCAAATACCAGAGCAGAGGGCTACAACATATTTGCAATAGAGTTATTGCAGAAAACTTCCCCAATCTCACAAGGGACCTCACCCAAGTAACCAAAGCCTATAGGATGCCTGGCAGACCAGACCCCAGAAAATCCTCACCCAGGCACATAATAATCAAGACTTCAGATCTCAAAAATAAAGAGCAAATTTTGAATGTGGCCAAAAAAAAGAAAGAGCTATACTACAATGCGAAAAGGATCCAAATCACAGCAGACCTCTCCACACAAACCTACAACCCTCAAAGAGCGTGGAAGAATACAATCCAAGTCCTCCAGGCCAACAATTGCCAACCCAGAATTAGATATCCAGCAACACTAGAATTCACCTTCGAGGGAAAAACCAGATCTTTCCATAGCAAAGAGGATCTAAAGGAGTATGTGAATGAAAAACCAGCCTTACAGCAAATTCTAAAAGAGGAACCCCACCCAACAGAAAACGTACAGGACACACAGACAGAAACAGAAAGAAACTATAATAGCCAGAACCCAACAGAAAGAGCAGCTCAATAAACAAGAAAAAAAAGTAGAGGAAAAACAGCCTAACAGGAAAATGGAAGGGGAAAAAACACTCTTATCCTTGATCTCTTTGAATATAAATGGTATAAACTCTCCAATAAAGAGGAGCAGACTGACAGAGTGGATCCATAAACAAAAAGTTGCCGTCTGTTTTCAAGAAACCCATCTTACAGCAAGGGACAAAAACAGGCTCCAAATGAAAGGAACAAACAAGATCTTCCAAGCAAACGCACCTACCAAAACAGTAGGAGTAGCCATTCTGATCTCAGACAAGCTGGACTTCTCATTAAAATCAATTCAAAAAGACAAAGAAGAACACTACATTTTAATACAAGGAAAAATCCAGAATCAAGACATCATGGTGATAAATTTATACACACCGAACAAAATAGGCCCTATATATGTCAAGCAAATTCTCACAGAACTACAGAACAAGATAGACCCAAACACAATCATAGTGGGAGACTTTAATACCCCACTCTCTCCAAGAGACAGATCCAACACCCAGAGGATTAGCAAGGGAGCTGAGGACCTAAGTAACACCATATCCCAAATGGATCTGATAGATCTGTACAGAGTCTTTCACCCTACAGAGACCCAATGTACCTTCTTCTCAGCAGCCCATGGAATATATTCCAAAATAGATCATGTCATAGCCCACACAAAGAACCTCAGCAAATACAAAAGTATTGATGTCATCCCATGTATTATATCTGACCACAGTGGATTAAAGGGTAATAATCAATAACAACGCTTACCATGGAGGCTATACACATTCTTGGAGGCTAAACCCCCCACTGTTATCTAACACTTGGGTCACAGACCAAATTAAGGATGAGATTAAGGAATTCATAAGCCACAATGACAACAAAAATACATCACAAAGAAACCTATGGTACACAGCTAAGGCAGTGCTGAGGGGCAAGGTCATTTCCCTCAGCACTCACATTAAAAGAATGGAAGCAGAGCAGGTGAATAACCTCACGATGAAACTAAAACATCTGGAGAAACAAGAAATGATCAAATCTAAAATGACTAGGAGGAGAGAGATCACAAAGATCAAAGAAGAGATAAATCTGATTGAAAATAGAAAGACCATTCAACAAATAAATAAAACTAAAAGCTGGTTCTTTGAGAAAATAAATAAAATTGACAGACCCCTCGCAAGACTTATAAAAAAAAAGAAGAGAAGAGGCTCATATCCGTAAAATCAGGGACTTCACCAGAAAAAATTACAACAAATACACACGATATTCAAACAATCATAAGGAACTATTTCCAGAACCTCTACTCACTAAAAAACAATAATTTTACAGAAATGGATCAATTCTTAGAGAAGTATAAACTGCCCAAACTGAATCAAGAAGAAATAAGTCAATTAAATAAACCAATAACTTACAGCAAGATACAGGGGGTAATCAAGAGCCTCCCAACAAAGAAAAGCTAAGGTCCAGATGGATTCACCAATGAATTTTATAAAACCTTTAGTGAGGAGCTAATACCAATACTCCTCAAACTCTTCCACGAAATAGAAACAGAGGGAGAAATCCCAAACTCATTCTATGAAGCCAATATTATACTCATCCCCAAACCAGGCAAAGACCCAACAAAAAAAGAGAACTACAGACCAATATAACTAATGAACACAGACACAAAGCTCCTCAATAAAATATTAGCTAACAGGATCCAGAAACAGATCAAGAAAATTATACATCATGACCAAGTAGGCTTCATCCCACAGACACAAGGATGGGTCAACATCCGTAAATCTATTAATGTAATTCACCACATCAACAGAACTAAAATCAAGAATCACATTGTTATCTCAGTCGATGCCCAAAAAGCCTTTGACAAAATACAACATCCATACTTATTAAAAGCTCTGGAGAGAACAGGAATAGATGGAACATTCCTCAATATAATAAAAGCCATATACAACAGACCAACTGCTAATATCGTATTAAATGGGGAGAAACTAAAATCATTCCCCCTAAACTCAGGAACAAGACAAGGATGCCCACTCTCCCCACTTCTTTTCAATATAGTGCTGGAATCCCTAGCCATAGCAATAAGGCAAGAGGAGGACATCAAAGGGATCCACATCAAAAAAGACAAAATCAAACTATCCCTATTCGCAGACGACATGATCTTATATCTGAAGGACCCAAAAAACTCAGTCCCCAAACTCCTACACCTAACCATTTTGGCAAAGTAGCAGGATACAAAATCAATCCACAAAAGTCAGCAGCCTTTCTGTAAACCAGTGATGTACAAGCAGAAAAGGAAATTATGAAAATAATACCATTTACAATAGCTAAAAAAAAGAATAAATTACCTAGGGATCAACCTATCTAAAGACGTGAAGGACCTATTCAATGAAAGCTATAAAAATCTAAAAAGGGAAATCAAAGAAGACACAAGGAGATGGAAAGACCTCCCATGCTCATGGGTAGGCAGAATCAATATAGTGAAAATGGCCATATTGCCCAAAATGTTATTCAAATTCAATGCAATCCCCATCAAGATCCCAGCTACATTCTTCACTGAAATAGAGAAAGCAATCCATAAATTCATATGGAACAGCAAAATAGCCAAAGCAATTCTAGGCAAAAAAAAAAAAAAAGCAGTGCAGGAGGTATCACAATACTAGAATTCAAGCTCTATTATAGAGCCATCATAACAAAAACAGCCTGGTATTGGTATAAAAACCGAAAATGGAATAGAATTGAAGACCCAGAAATAAAACTGCACTCTTACAGTCAGCTGATATTCGACAAAGGAGCTAAAGACATACAATGGAAAAAACATAGCCTCTTCAACTACTGGTGCTGGGAAAACTGGGCAGCCATATGCAGAAAACTCAAAGTAGACCCAAGCCTATCACCATGCACCAAGATCAACTCAAAATGGATCAAGGACCTCAACATCAGACCTGAATCCTTGAAACTACTGAAGGACAAAGTAGGAAAGACGCTAGAACTTATAGGCACAGGAAGGAACTTCCTGAATATAGTCCCAGGGGCACAACAGATAGGGGAGAGACTCAACAAATGGGACTACTACAAAATAAAAAGTTTCTGCACAGCTAAAGATATAGCCACCAAACTAGAAGACAGCCAACCACATGGGAAAGGATCTTTACCAGCACAGCAACAGACAAAGGCCTAATATCTGTCATCTACAGAGAACTCAAAAAACTATCCCCTTCCAAGCCCAATAAACCAATTATGAAATGGGCAAAGGAGCTAAAGAGAGACTTCACAAGAGAAAAGATAAAAATGGCAAAGAAACATATGAGGAAATGTTCAACATCCCTGGCAGTAAAGGAAATGCAAATAAAAACAACCCTGAGATACCACCTCACTCCAGTTAGAATGGCCTATGATCTCAGGCAACAACAAATGCTGGAGGGGGTGCGGGGAAGGAGGAACCCTTCTCCATTGTTGGTGGGAGTGCAAATTAGTACAACCACTTTGGAGAACAGTATGGAGGTTCCTCAAAAAGCTCAACATAGACATACCCTATGACCCAGCCATACCACTCCTAGGCATCTATCCTAAACAACAGGCCTCAAGATATCAAGGAGACATCTGCACTTCCATGTTTATCACTGCACAATTCACAATAGCCAAAATATGGAAACAACCCAGATGCCCCTCCACAGATGAATGGATCCAAAAAATATGGTACCTATACACAATGGAATACTACATAGCGATTAGAAATGGTGAAATATTGGTATTTGCAGGGAAATGGTCAGAACTTGAACAAATAATGTTCAGCGAAACAAGCCTAGAACACAGAAAACAAAGGGGCATGATCTCCTTGATATATGACTGTTAAGGTGGGAGGAGGGGGAGACAGTAGAGACCAGGTCTGAGAAACCAAAAACTTCTTGTCAAATGGTATTTCCCTCAGGTTTGGGTCAGCGACCCTACATTATGTAACTAAAACCAAACAACTACTCAACATATAAAGGTCAAAAATAGACCTCTCAGTGGATCACAGTAGCTCAAAAGCTATGTATGTATGTTCATATAAGACAAGGATAAGCAAATTCTATTGTTGACGTTACAGTTAAAGTCCTAAGTGAATTTCCTTTGGCGTAGGCCACGTGGATACTGTATATATTTTTGATACACTGTGTATTGTATGTATGTCTAACTGATCTAGGGAAGGGAAAGAAAAACAGGGTGTAAGATAGCACAAGAAATGTTCACACTGCCCTATTATGTAACTGTACCCCTTTTGCACAACACTGTGTCAAAAAATGTTTTAATTAATAAAAAAAATTATAAAATTATGCTATAAAATTATAGCATAAGGCTAATGCATAGCATACTAGAGAGAAATAAGCCTTGCTTTCTTTGTTATTCCTACTCTGCATTTCAGAATTAGTCAGATAAAATCTATTAAACATAGTACTTGTATGTTTATCTGCCTACATCTACCTAGGACAATCTTTAATTTGGGACTGCATGGAGACAGCAAAGGGGTATATAAAAAGTAACTCAGCCATAATTCTATAAGAAGAATTAAACAAGTTTAATAAAGACAAATTGTCCAGAGCAGAGAAATAATGTCTAAGGTAACTCTGAGGGCAGATATTCTACTCCTTTACTCATTGGTTTGTCCACAGCATTTAACATTCTGCCATAGGCTAGATATGCAGCGAATATTTGATACATGAATGAATGGATATTACCTACAGGAAAGCTGCAAATGGCTAATACCCAACCATTGGGCAGGCAGCATGAATTCTTAACAGGTTTCATCAGGTGAATCATTTGTGCCAGAGCCAAGGAGACAGTCCATGTGACTAGAAGACAAGTTATAGAGGGACTAAGCAAATAAATATGTTAAGGATAATGGGAGACAAGAGTTGCACTGTTGGGAAGGAAAGGAACTACAAACATGAGAAGAAGTTTGTTTAGAAAAAAGTTATTAGTGTTGGAATTACATCAGTGTGAAACTTGTGGTTCGTAAGGTAGATGACAGATAGATAGATAGATAGATAGATAGATAGATAGATAGATAGATAGATAGATAGATAGATACAGATGAGAGAGATGACAGATAGATATGTGTATATTCTAGTCCTGACTGAGAGGGTAAAAATGCCATGATACCATAGTAATCACAAGCATACCTAGGATTAACATCTTGCTTATTAAATTCTATTCTCTACTAAAAGCCATCAAACCCTGGAAGAAAAAAGAACATATAAAATGAACCTGGAACATCATTTTGTATTCAAAGTAAAGTACTTGAAAAATGACAGACACATGTCAAAATGGCACAGGAATCACCCTGAAGGGACTCCTGAATGGGCAAGTTTGGAAAAACCTTTGCACCAAAAAGAATAATGCTAAACCAATGAATAAATAGAAGGGTGTGATTTCAAGATGACATAGACAAAGAGAATGACAAGCCTGCATTGGAATGAGCAGAAGTTGACTCAATGGAGCAATGAAGCATAGTCATTTGAGGAATTAGGAACATTTCACAAGGGTTTTTGTTCATTTGTTTATTTTTTTGGTTAAGATGACTTTGTCATGTTTGAGGAAAAAAGAGAAGACAAGCATGGCTGAATTATGCACAGTGCATGCAGGAAGAGTGATCTGAGAAAAATGGAGAAGCTGACAGGGTCTGGCAAAAATAGAGCTTATGGCAGCTATGTAATGAGATAATTATAAGTATAAAAAAGTAGGAGCCAAGAAATTAGTCAGGAGAGTTACTGTGGCTGGCTATTGAGATTAGAGGAAAAAATGGCATGCATTAGAAGGATGATATGGGGGCTGGGAACATGGCCTAGGGGCAAGAGCGCTTGCCTTGTATACATGAAGCCCCAAGTTCGATTTCCCAGCACCACATGTATAGAAAATGACCAGAAGTGTTACTGTGGCTCAAGTGGCAGAGTGCTAGCCTTGAGCAAAAAGAAGCCAGGGACAGTGCTCAGGCCTTGAGTCCAAGGCCCAGGACTGGCAAAAAAAGATAAATAAATAAATTTTAAAAAAGGATGATATGGAAGATAGGAGAAATGGGAAGTTAGAGGCCGTTTTCAAGAAACTGTTGAAAAATCTTGCTGGTTTGACATGAAAGAGTAAAGAAAATAGTGTCTGGTCTTTTGGCTTCAGCAACCAAGTAGATGTCAAGGTTTCTTACTGAAATGGAATGACTGGGACAGAAGAAGATTGACAGAGGGTATCTATAATTCTGTGTTAGCCATGGCAAATTTGAGTTCCCTATAGAACATCTACATAAAGATGCAGGTAGACAGTTTTATACAGAAAATTTGAAATATCAAGGAAAAATCCAAGAGCTGGAGACATAGATTTTGGAGTTACTAGTATGTAGATAATATTGAAGACCTTCAGGTTAGATGAGATCACCCATAAAACAAATGCCACTTGAGATTAGAAGATGACTCAGGAGTAGACTCTAATGACATCCAGTGCTTATAAATCTGTAAGGAAGGAGAAACCAGCAAAGGAGATGGATGAGAAATAGCCAAGGAGGTTCCTGGAAAACCAGGAGTATAGTTTTCAAGTCAAGTTTTAGGTGTTTTTTTTTTAAAGGTGTATCAGATGTGAGGAAATATCATTTTTTTTAAAAGACCACTGAGTTTGGTAACATGGAAGTTAATGATATCCTTGACCTGAGCAGACTCAGTAGGAGTAATGTAGACAGAAACCCAGTTGGAGTGAGCTACAGAGAATACTTGGAGAGAAAGTGGAGACAAGATGGTGGTTTCAGACAACTCTTTAGGAAGTGTGTGTGTGTGTGTGTGTGTGTGTGTGTGTGTGTGTGTGTGTGTGTAGAGAAATTGAGCAGAAGCCAGACGAATAGACAGGACCAAGTAAAGTACTATGTGCTGAATAACATAACATTTTTTCCTCTAGTTATGTGTCTCCTAGACAGAGTGGGAGTTTTTGTTTGTGAAGTAAGGGGAAAGGTACAGAGAAAAACAAGTCCTTCATAGTATGAAGCAGGGATACTTTATAAGGAAAAATAAGGAAAGAGTATGAGTGGATTAACTGGTGAAAAACTAAAAGGAATTATTATGAAGTTGCTTCTGTTCCCTAATGAAGAATGAAACAGGGTCACTGATTCATTTTGAGAGACGAGTCATTCTGAAGAATGGAGAAATGAACCCGCTGCCATGTTGAATGTCCACTGGAGATTTGAAGACAGCCAGCTCAGCTGTGTTTTTTTGTTTTTTTCTCCAGCCAAGTATCAACAAAGAAAAAGCAGTTGTGCTATTACCCAGGACTGAGGTTCCAGCAGTCAACTTCATTGGGAACAAAAAGGTCTGTTAATGTTTATAAAGATGAAGCCTGGCATTTAAACTAGACACTGAGAAGTCAGTACACTGAGGGAAGTGACTAGAAGTAGTGGCCAATTGTGTGCAGATGGTCAATTCATGAGGTAGATAATTTGCTAGTGAGGACAGAGTAGGTGAGCTACAGGACAGGAAGAGGACAAGGAATATGGTATGAAAAGTGGATAGCTACTGAATGGTCATTGATGGTAACATTAATAATGAAAAAAAATAACGTCAATGTTCAGGAAAATGAATCATTTTAAGTAAATACACCTAAGTTTCCAAAAATCTATTCATTTTAGCTGAGCAACAGTAGTTCCTGCTTGTAATCCTAGCAACTCAAGAAGCTGAGATCTGAGGATCAAGGTTCAAAGTCATCCAACAGACAAATCTATGTGGCTTTTACCTCCAATTAACCAGCAAAAAGCCACAGCCTATTCATAGCCAGGCGTTAAAGGCAACGGCCCCACAGGAGACAGAGGAGCTACGGTTCCTAAGACTCCTCAAGTCCCCATCTACAGAGGACGCCAAGGACTGCCAGCAAGCTGTGCAAACCACAGAGACCCAGGATTGCACCAACAGAGGTGAAGGATCAGAACAGAACCACCCCCTGCAAACTGAAATCAAGTCAAACACAGCCAAGCAGCAAAATAGACTGCAGACCATCACGAGAAAACCAGAGACTGGGGAAAGGCCACCCAAACAAGGAGGACTCCATTTTTTTTTTTCACTTCTGAAACGTCGTCGGTTTTTTTGTTTGATTGTTTGTTTTGTTTTCCATTTTTACCTGTTTGTTTTATCAAGTTTTTTTTCTTCGCTGTTTGTTTGGGTTGTTCCTTTTCTGTTTTTTTTTTTCCTTTTTATTTTTTTTCTTTTCTAAATAATTTTTCTCTGTTTTGTGCATCTGTCTTCCACTATCTTTACTTTATTTCTCTCTTTGCGTTCTCTTTCTCTAAAAATTACTTTCCTATGAATAACACCTCCACTCTTTTCTGCTAACTCTCCATTGTCAATCATTTTAACCTTGTTCTTTCTACTGATTCTACTCTTCTCCACATTTCCACATCACTGAAACTAAACCAAAACCACCACCCCCCCTCCCCAATACATTTTACCCTATTCTCTTTACTACCTCCAACTTACCCTCCTGACTTACTGCCTGGAACTCCAGTTTCCATTGACTCCTGGTTATTGGATAGAGGGTATCCCAGCTTAATCTGAGTGAATCAAAGGGGTTCATAGAGAAAGCCAGTCCTAAAAGAACTTAATATAAAAACAAGAACTGCTTATAGGGTTGTAACAGTAAATGAGTAACTACTGATTACAGGACCCAGGATCAGTTGCTATATTGAAATTGTATTCTTTAGGAACACCAAATCTAATTTTATAGCCAGGTATACAGGGTATCTGTATATAACTGTGAACTTGTAAAATTTACACAACAGTGCTTGGTAAGGATTGCTTTGGGTCTTACGGTGCTCATAGGTGCTTGTAGATTGGCATTCCCAGTCCAAATGGGCAGAAGGAACACAAGAAAGATGGCAAACAATGAAGTCTTATCCCCCACTCAAAACAAGAAGGAAGCAGAGCAGTCAATCAAAGACATAGAAGAGAACCCCCAAAATGCTCTACAAAGTCTACTGATAAACATGATAAATGAAAAGTTTGAATCTCTTCAGTCAATTATTCTAGAGCGTGAGGAGGCAAAGCAACATTTAATGGAGAATTTCATGGCATCCACAAATAGAAAGATAAATGAACTTCAAGAGTCAAATGAAAAGATAGCTAACCAGCTTAAAGATTTAAGAGACAAGACTCAAAACCAAAGTAATGAAATTAATGAAGTAAAGAAGTCCATACAAGACCTAAGAAATGACATGGAAATCATCAGGAAAGACCAGTCAGAAGGAAAAGAGATTCGAAATCAAGTAGCTAGCTTACAGTCCCGACTAACTGAAACAGAGGAGCGAATTTCAGAAGCTGAAGATTCCTTAGATTCTATAGAGAAAGATCAAAAATCAATACAAATCCAGTCCAATCAACAAAACAAATTGCTACAGGAGATTCAAGACAAGATCAGGAAGCCCAATTTAAGGATACTAGGTATTGAGGAAAACTTGGAGAAAGAAGTTAATGGGATAGGCAACCTATTTAACAAAAATATTAGCTGAGAACTTCCCAAATATCCAGAAGGAAAGGCCTATACAGATACAAGAAGCATTTAGAACCCCAAACCGACCAGACCAGAACAGGACATCCCACCGACATATAGTGATCAAAACAGGTTCAGTAGAGTGCAAGGAAAAAATTCTCAAAGCTGTTAGGAAGAAGAAAACAATCACATATAAAGGAAAAGCAATCAGAATTACCCCAGACTTCTCAGCAGAGACCATGAAAGCAAGGAGAGCCTGGAATGAAGTATACCAAACACTAAATAAAAATAACTATCAACCAAAAATTCTGTACCCAGCCAAACTCTCATTCATAGCCGAAGGTCAAATAAAAGTCTTCCACAGTAAGGAAAAACTGAAACAATATATCTCCACCAAACCAGCTTTACAGAAAATCTTCAAAGATGTACTATACAGGGAAAATAATCAAGATCCCAATACAGACAGAGAAATGAACCCTAAATAGTAAACGTCAGATCAAGAAATGGGAAGACACAGCTTTAAGCAAGATAGTGATAATGAAAGAAACAAACAATCATCTCTCAATCCTAACGCTCAACATTAATGGACTTAATTCTCCAATCAAACAACATAGGCTCATAAGTTGGATCAAAAATCAAGATCCATCTTTCTGCTGCCTCCAAGAGATACATCTATCCAGCAAAAGTAAACATCTTCTACAAGTGAAAGGCTGGAATCAAATCTATCAAGCAAATGGCCCCCATAAGCAGGCTGGAGTGGCAATCCTAGTATCAGACAAAATTGACTTCAAATTTAAAAAGGTAAGAAGAGACAAAGAAGGTTACTACATACTAGTAAAGGGATCTCTCCTACAGGAAGATATAACCATTCTAAATATCTACACACCAAATGCAGGAGCACCCAACTTCATCAAACAAACACTACTGACTCTAAAAAAAACTCATAGACCCAAACACATTGATAGTTGGGGACTTTAACACTCCACTATCACCTCTGGACACATCAACACGCCAAAAACTGAACAAAGAAACCACAGAACTAAATAATTGCATAGACCAACTAGACTTAACCGACATCTACAGAATATTCCACCCAGCAACAACAGATTACACATTCTTTTCAGCAGCACATGGAACATTCTCCAAAATAGATCACATCTTAGGGCACAAAGAAAATCTGTACAAATTCAGAAGTATCAAAACCATTCCCTGCATTCTCTCAGACCACAATGGAATAAAATTAGAGCTCAACTCAATCAGCCACCACAGAAAATACTACAATTCATGGAGACTAAACAACACACTGCTGAACCATCAGTGGATCATTGAAGAAATTAAAACGGAAATTCAAATGTTTATGGAATTCAACCAAGTTGAGGACACAAAGTACCAGCTCCTTTGGGACACAGCAAAGGCAGTACTCAGAGGAAAATTTATATCTCTGAGTGCATACTTCAACAAACTGGAGAAACAGCAACTCAATAATTTAAAGAAGCACCTAATTTCCTTGAGAGAGAACAAGCCAAACCCCACGTCAATAGACAAAAGCAAATAATTAAAATCAAATCAGAATTAAATCAATTAGAGACGAAAAAAACCATCGAAAGAATCAACAAAACAAAGAGTTCGTTCTTTGAAAAAATCAACAAGATAGACAGACCCCTGGCAAACCTGACAAAGAAACGAAGGCAGCAGACTCAAATAAACAAGATAAGAGATGAAACAGGTAACATCACCACAGAAATAACCGAAATTCAGAAAATAATAAGGGACTATTTTGCAAACCTTTATGCCAACAAATTCGAGAACTGGGAAGAAATGGAAGATTTCCTAGAAAATATTCATATCCCCAAACTCAAACATGAAGATTTAAACCTTATAAACAGACCCATATCCAGTATTGAAATAGAAACGGCAATAAATGATCTCCCATCCAAGAAAAGCCCAGGTCCAGATGGATTCACTGCAGAATTCTACAAGGCCTTCAAGACAGAACTCACAACAATATTTCTCAAACACTTCAATGAAATTGAAAGAGAACATTCACTACCAGACTCATTCTATGAAGCCAGTATAACCCTCATCCCAAAACCAGGCAGGGACTCATCACGGAAAGAGGACTACAGACCGATTTCCCTGATGAACATAGATGCAAAAATTCTCAACAAAATTCTGGCCAATCGACTTCAACAGGTTATCAAAAAAATCATACACCACGATCAAACTGGTTTCATTCCAGGGATGCAAAGTTGGTTTAATATATGCAAGTCAATTAATGTAATCCACCACATCAACCGGAGCAAGCTAAAGAACCACATGGTTTTATCTCTGGATGCGGAAAAAGCGTTCGATAAAATCCAGCACCCATTTATGCTTAAAGCCCTGGAAAAACTGGGATTCCAGGGAACATTCCTGAATATAATCAAGGCAGTTTATGACAAACCAACAACAAGCATAACTCTAAATGGGGAAAAACTAAAGCCATTCCCTTTAAAATGAGGAACAAGGCAGGGATGTCCACTCTCTCCCCTGCTCTTCAACATAGTACTAGAATTCCTAGCCAGAGCAATTAGGCAAGAAGAAAATATAAAGGGGATCCAAATAGGAAAAGATGAAGTTAAACTTTCTCTCTTCGCAGATGACATGATCCTATACCTAAAGAATCCCATAGACTCTACCCACACGCTACTGCTGATCCAAAACTTTGGCAAAGTTGCAGTATATAAAATAAACCTTCAAAAATCAACAGCCTTTCTCTATGCTAACGACCCGAAGACTGAGGCTGAAATCAGGAAAGCAACTCCCCTTGCAATAGCCCCCAAAAACATAAAATACCTAGGAATAACCTTAACCAAAGAAGTGAAAGACCTCTTTGATGAGAACTTTAAAAGCTTGAAAAACGAAATTACGTCAGAACTAAGGAAATGGAAAAACCTCCCATGGAGGATTGGGAGGATTAATATAATCAAAATGGCAATATTGCCAAAGGCTATCTACAAATTCAATGCAATACCCATTAATATCCTAACACCATTTTTTAATGAAATAGAGGAAGCAATCCAGAAATTCATATGGAAAAATAAAAGACCTAGAATAGCAAAAATAATCCTAAGCAGAAAGAACAGTGCTGGAGGAATTACAATACCCAACGTCAAGCTGTATTATAAAGCTGTAGTAATAAAAACAGCTTGGTATTGGCACCGGAACAGGCCTGAAGACCAATGGAACAGAATTGAAGACTCAGAAATGAGGCCACAGAACTACGCCTACTTAATCTTTGATAAAGGAGCTAAAACAATAGTATGGAAGAAAGATAGCCTCTTTAACAAATGGTGCTGGCAAAACTGGCTCAACACATGCAACAAACTAAAACTAGATCCTTATATATCACCCTGCACCAAAATCAATTCCAAATGGATTAAAGACCTCGAAATCAAAACAGACACCCTGAAAACACTAAAGGAAGGAGTAGGAGAAACACTTGGGCTCCTTGGCGCAGGACGGAACTTCCTTAACAATGACCCAGAAATGCTCCAAATCAAAGAAAGGTTGGACAAATGGGACTGCATCAAACTGCAGAGCTTCTGCACGGCAAAGGACATAGCTCGCAAGATAAACAGAAAGCCCACAGACTGGGAGAAGATCTTTACCAGTCATTCAACGGACAAAGGCCTCATCTCTAAAATATATGCAGAACTAAAAAAATTACCTTCTTCCAAAACAAAACCGCAAAGAATCAATAGCCCCCTCATCGAGTGGGCTAAAGACTTACAAAGAGACTTCTCTGATGAGGAAATGAGAGTGGCCAGGAGACATATGAAAAAATGCTCTACATCACTGGCCATAAAAGAAATGCAAATCAAAACAACATTGAGATTCCATCTCACCCCAGTAAGAATGTCATATATCAAGAAAACTAACAAAAGCAATTGTTGGAGGGGATGTGGCCAAAAGGGAACCCTACTTCATTGTTGGTGGGAATGTAAACTGGTTCAGCCACTCTGGCAAGCAGTATGGAGATTCTTCAGAAGGCTAAATATAGAACTCCCCTATGACCCAGCAGCCCCACTTTTGGGTATCTATCCAAAAGACCACAAACAAAATCACAGTAATGCCACCAGCACAACAATGTTCATCGCAGCACAATTTTTCATAGCGAGAATCTGGAACCAACCCAGATGCCCCTCAGTAGACGAATGGATCAGGAAAATGTGGTACATAGACACAATGGAATTTTATGCCTCTATCAGAAAGAATGACATTGTCCCATTTGTAAGGAAATGGAAGGACTTGGAAAAAATTATACTAAGTGAAGTGAGCCAGACCCAAAGAAACATGGACTCTATGGTCTCCCTTATTGGGAATAATTAGTACAGGTTTAGGCAACTCATAGCAGAGCATCACAAGGCCCAATAGCTATACCCTTATGAACACCTAAGATGATGCTAAGTGAAATGAACTCCATATTATGGAGACAATTGTTATATCACAATTGTAACTACTTTCAATGTCCCATGTGTATCTGTAGCTTCTACTGTTGATGATGTTCTTGTATCACCTTCCTGTGGTTGTACCTACATTATCTCTGTAATCTTATCTGAGTATATTGGAAACCGTGTATACTGGTATTGGAACTAGGAAATTGAAAGGGAATACCAAAATTGAGAGACACAGGGTAAAAAAAGACAAACAACTACAATAGCAATACTTGCAAAACTGTTTGGTGTAAGTAAACTGAACACCTCAAGGGGGGAATGGGTAAGGGGGAGGGGGCAGAGGGGTATGAGGGACAAGGTAACAAACAGTACAAGAAATGTATCCAGTGCCTAATGTATGAAACTGTAACCTCTCTGTACATCAGTTTGATAATAAAAATTTGGGGGGGAAAAAGAGACTAACCAGCTGTCTATGTTCTTTATTTTAGGTCCAATACTAGGACTTGAACATAATACCTGATGCCTTGCTCACTAGCTAGCAGTCTCACCAACTGAGCCACACCTCCAACTCACCCTCCGTCGACATTTTTTGTAGTCTGTGGTAAATCCCTAGTTGAGAGCAAAGGGAAAAAAGTAAATTATAGTAAAAAAAATTATAAAGAGAATGATTTATTATGAGCACAAATACTTGGAAATAAATTGTTTTCATAAGCATGCTTTTAAAATTTAGCTTCCCTTTCCAGCCCTCTGCCATTCGAAAGTTTTAAAGAATTAACACTATCACCAAATTCATTGGACAACACTTGAAAGAGACCATAGAAGTAAGTAATCAAGAAGCAAATATCATGCCTACTTTGATGGTGCTGAATGTGGACCTGAAGGAGAGATTGTGGAGCATCTCTGAGGAGAGTAGATTAGACTGTGAGATGGCATGGTGTGAGGGATTTAACCACATCACACCTCAAACTCTAAATGGCCATGTAGATTCAGGACCCAGAAATGGCATCTTCATGAATGCTTCCAATTTCATTCTCAGTTGTGTCCTTTATTCAGAGAATAACCAAGTTAACTCTTCTAGGAGGCTGGGAACTACACAAAGTAATATATTTAGCTCTCTTTTTCCCTAAACTCACTTGCCACCCACCTACACCTACATGGAAGGGTGAAAAGTAGTTCAACTTATGGGTAAAATTATCCTCTATCTGAAGGATAGTTTAAAAATAAGTAAAGCACACGAGGATTTTCTAGAAGACAAACAAATCCCTTTTTGCCCCTATCAGTAAGTTATTCATTTGCCCTTGACTCACAGAACTTCTGTATAGACTATGTAATATGGAAGGCCAACTTGGGATAACATATTCTTCTTTATCTTCTCTAAAAGATTTTCTCTAGGACTCAATCTAGGGACCAGATCCTGCAGCAGGCCTAAACTCAAGCAGGTATGCTGGCCTACTTTAGTCAGCCCTACTCAGACGTGGTGGCACAGGTCTATAACTTTAGCACTCAAAAGCTGACGACGGAGAATTGTGAGTTTGAGGGCAGCCTAAGCTGTATAATGAGCCCTTGTTCAAAAAAGCTTAAGATAATAAATAAATATTAAAAGAAAAAGACTATCAGCTCATTTCCAGACTCTGTTGTGTTGAGTAGATGATGTTCGGGAGAATTTGTCTGGTATTTTTCATTTCTTTCCCAAAATAATTGTTTCAAGGTGTTATATTATCAATGTGTAAGAACTTAAGTAAATAGATTTTGGTCCACCTTGAAATGTCTCACTTTTCAGCACAGCAGCTTGGAGGTTAGAAGAGTATTCTGTGCCTCTTCTAACACTCTAGTGTTTAACTCTTTGTGACTAGGTGCAGAACATTGCCAGCACAGTCAAGGACCAGAGGCTGGCTCTCTCTCTCTCTCCCTCTCCCTCTCCCTCTCTCTCTCTCTCTCTCTCTCTCTCTCTCTCTCTCTCTCTCTCTCTCTCTCTCTCTCTCTCTCTCTCTCTCTCTCTCTCTCTCTCTCTCTCACAAAGCCTGAGTATGGCCCTCTGTCAAGCCACGGAGTCCAGTTCTTCCCATGGGTAACCCTAAGCAGGAGGGCCTTGAAAGAGTAAAGCAGGCTGCAAACCTGTGTATTGTCAACCATTTTTAATAAGTACATTTCAGTATAACATAGAATTCCTCAAGCATAACTTGAGACTTAGAAAAGAAATCCATATACTCTTACAATGAGCACCTCTCCACTGTTGCAACTCATTTTGTCTGGCATGAATACGTTGGAACATCTGCATCTCATTTGCTGAAGCTTCATTATTGCTGCTTGTTCTTGGACCAATACATTGTATATTGGCTGCATGAATAATACAACATCCACATATCAAACTGAACATCCCTCAGAGGTAATCTAGACTGAGGGAATAAGCTTCATATCAGAAGATTTATAGAACAGAAACAAAGGTGGTAGTTGATTGGAATCTCAAAATGATTCCAAATTGAAAAAGGAAGATCCTGAAGATAAATACTAAGAATGCCTAACAGGTTTGAAAGCTATATAACTTCATAGGTTTGGAAGCCAATTGACTAGAAATATAAAAATTTATCAGAAATTTTGGAATACTGAGATGGTATTTACTGGAAAAATTCCAGAAATGTATTTGGAACTTTTTAAAAAATGACCTAAAGAGCCTTAAGTAGATTCTCTATCCATTCTTCCTCTACTAATGGTTGAGTGTGCCTTGGTTTCATGGTTATGAAGCTAAGTTTTTGATGCTCTTTCAGAACATAGATAAATAGAAAGACAGACAGACCAACAGACAGGTAGATATGAGGTCTCTGCTTCTAGCTCCTGTGCCCTTCTCCTTAATACAGGCAATATGGTGTCACCCTTGCTGCTTTAGGAAACCAAAAAGGAAGGCAATCCAGATGTTTGGCGATGCCTGACTTCCCCTTCCCTACTCCAAGTGTATTTTAAAAGCTTGAGATTCTGTCCCTGAATTTGAAAAGCATATTGTTTGCCCTTTAGACACAAAGGAAACAGCAGCCAGAAATGCACCATCCTTGCCTTGTACCCACTGTGGTTCCATACTGCTGGGGATATTTCTGCATGGCACCACCATGAGGTCATCTGAATCTTTGCTGCTGGTGAGGCTGACTTAGTCTGGGTCAAAGGGAGAGATGGACACAGAAACAGGGGCAGCAGCATCGAGTCACCATCAGGTACAGGATACTGGAGAGGAGAAGCCCTTTCTCACACCACCAGGTCTCCATAAATATCCTGCCAGGTACCTGAGGGGCTGTCAACAAGCCAGAGAAGACAACTCTTAAATTACTATGTATTTTATGGGAGGCATAGACATGCCTACTGTTGGCCATTCTATGTACCCACTCTTTCAGCAATGGTGTAAAGTCAATGGATCAATGGCAGTATCCCTATTTTAAACACCAGGCTACTAGAGGGGTAGCACCTTTATTGAGGAAACCCCCTGAGGTCACATGCTGGGGACATACCCAACCTTGTCACTTGGCTGCAGCCAGACTGCTAGCAGGAGCAATCTGAGAGTCCAGTAGAAGCTTCTCAGATCTAATGGTACATTTTGTAGCTGTTGCTTATTCCTAACAAAAATGCTACCAACTTTCTAAGCTCTCTGGATCCTGATTGATTTCTCTCTCTCCCTCTCCCTTCCCACTCCCCTCTCTCTCATCTTTTAGCTCCACATTTAAATGATAAACAACTATTTAGTGACATATCCTTTTCCCTTGACCTAGCAGTTTTTCTGGACACCTTTTGGCACAGCTTTGCCCAAACATCGGTTCCTGTGTCTGTCTACACGTGCCCAGGCAGATGTCTGAAAGTCATCCACTGACAGATTTATGTTCGACAACCTCCACAACACCCTCCACCTTCACCCCAAACCAATATCATACTTGTGGGCAAAAATCACTTGAAGGCCAAGTTCATCAAGTCCTCTAAAGCACATACGAAGCTAAGACACTGACTTGCAGCAGCACCCTGCATTTCCTTTCAAACCCAGGCTCCTCATCAAGGCATCTCTTTGGACTGTTTTCTGCCTAAGATCTGAAATGATCGTGGGTCTCCAAGCTTTTGAAACAAGATTAAAAGGTCTCTTTTACAGCACTTGCCGAGAAACTCCTCAGAGGAAACGTGGTTGGCAGGTAGAAAAACCAGGTTCTGTCTGCGTGAAAATCACAGCTGTGTTATCTTTTTCTTCCACTGATTGTTTCCAGATTAGCACTGGGGCAGCCTGCCAACCAGCCAGGCCTCCATGTCCTGCTCTGGCAAAGAGCTCTGGTTTCCCCAGCGATGTGCAGAGAGAGCCCGGGAAGACGGATGTTGCACATGAGAGTGGTCCTGACAGCCAGGCTAGTCAACACAGAGAGGGAATCAAGACCTGCCATGGCAGGAAGTTTACCTAACTGTCCGGGGTTGCTGGAAGGGGCCAAGCACAGGAGTTTGCCTTCTGAAAGGAAAAGGCACAAACAAAACTGTAAACACACCTGTGTGAAGCTTGTGATGACAAAATCTGCTGTAGGGAAGAGTCCTGTCTTCCATGGCTGCTTTGTAAAGCCAGTTCTCCACATTGTCTACCTGACAGCATCTGCTTCTCCAGGGTCCTCTGGTGCCCCCCTGGTGCTCAGGTCTGATCAACAAGAGGAACTAGCAGGAGGCAGTCACCTCAGCTTTGGACAACTTGTAGCAGCAAGCATCTCCATAATTTCTCCAGAAAGAGTCCTTGGCTGGCCAAAAGCCTGTTCCATAAAAGTCATTAAATTGGGTCTAGTACGGTTGGCTCAAATCTCTAATCCTAGCTACTCAGAAAGCTGCGATCTGAGGATCTTGGTTCAAAGCTAGCCAGGGCAAGAACGTCCATGAGACTCTTATCTCCAACTAAGCACCAAAAATGCCAGAAGTGGAGCTGTGGCTCAAATAGTAGAGTGCTGGCCTTGAGCAAAATAGCTCAGGAACAAAACTCAGATGCTGAGTTCAAGCCCCAGCATGGAAAGAAAAGAAAAACTCATTAAACTGGCATAATACTTAGGAACAGAGAGTTGTGGGGGAAAGACTTACTCTATGGTTCTTTTTTGTGCACATTTCTGGAGAACTCAGGACCTCACATTTGCTCTGTTTGCTTGTTCACCTATAACTCTACCATTTGAGCTATACCTGCAGCCTGGTTTTTGGGTGGTTATTTGCAAGATGGAGTTTTGTGGGCTCTGTTGTTGTTGTTGGGGTTTTTTTTTGGGGGGGGGTTGTCTGTGTTTGTATGTGTCTATGGATGTGCCTTTGTTAATCCTGGAGTGTACACTCATGGCCTGAGCATTGTTCCTTAGCTATTTTCACTCAAAGCTAGTGCTCTACTGCTTGAGCCATAGCTCTACTTCTAGCTCTTTGGTAGTTGTTGGAAATTAGAGGCTCACAGACTTTCCTGTCCAGATTGCCTTCGAACCACAATCCTCAGATCTCAGTCTCCTGAGTTGCTAGGATTACCCAGCTTCTGCCAGGGCTTTGAACCACAATCCTCTGCAACCAGATTAGAGTCACAAGTTACCAGTGCTCAGCTTATAGTTCTCCTTTGTGGTGACAAAGTAGACAACATAGGAAGTCCAGGTATATAAGAATCATCTGAAAGTTAACATACCCACTAAGATCTGCATCCTAAAATAAGTAAAGGGAACATTACCATTTCCAATGGGGAAAATGCCCAGTTCCCTGATGCTGTCATGCACTATATTATGACATTTCAATCAAAGATGGACAGTATATAAGATGGAGGTCCCATAAGACTCTATAACATCTAGTAATGGAGCTGGCTTTGTTTGTATAAGCTCACTTTATATTTGTGCCATGATAGAGCTCCATAACAACATGGCTCTCAGACTGTGTCCTCACTCTTACGTGATGCATAACTGTATTGAAATTTCTAGCCTGTGAATGTATTTTTCTTGACATGTTTCCTAAACCATGTCTTAATTAAGATAGGCTTTGTACTCTAATTGTTAGGGTTTTTCACGAAATACACCTTAAACATTCATAAGTTTCTTTTATGTAACTCCAAGTTTAGGCAGAATGGCTTTTCTTCCAAGGCCAGCAATGTCTGATTTTTTTTTCTTAGAAGCCTAGATTTGTTTCCTTAAATAATTTTTTTTAAAAGTCCCTAGCTAAAACTCCACTAAAAAATCAGCCCCTAATAATTCTCTGATTCTTTTCTGAAACATTCTGCAAACTTTTATGGGGGTTGCTTTGGCATGGCCAGTGTTTTCTTAGTGGTGTCAACGTTTTGTGCTTACCTATTCCTATTAAAATTATACGTTTTAGCAGTTCCCAATAAAACTCATTGTATGGTATGCTAGAATAAATCTTGAAATCTCCCTGAAGTGCTAGAAATGTTCAGATATATATCCATTAAGTTTTTATTTCTTCAGAAAGTGGCTTATGTGCCAAAATATGCATTTCATTGCTGGAATGGTCCTGAAAATTATGGTAAAACTATGGGGGAATGCTGGAGTCCATCACTAAAGATGGAAATCCATTGAACTGGAAGGAGCTATGTCTAAGGGAATTCCTCAAGTAGTTGGATGCCTGGTATCCTCCATCCCTCAAACACACTGTGCATTTACAAATACATTTGTTTGGTCAAAATTGTTATCCCAGGGGCTGGGGATATAGCCTAGTGGCAAGAGTGCCTGCCTCGGATACACGAGGCCCTAGGTTCGGTTCCCCAGCACCACATATACAGAAAACGGCCAGAAGCGGCGCTGTGGCTCAAGTGGCGGAGTGCTAGCCTTGAGCAAAAGGAAGCCAGGGACAGTGCTCAGGCCCTGAGTCCAAGGCCCAGGACTGGCCAAAAAAAAAAAAAAAAAAAATTGTTATCCCAGATTTTTTTTCCTCCTTGGCATGGCTGGAGGATTTTGCCATATTTTCTTAATTCCAATACAGTCAGCCTCTTCTTTTTATCCTGAAAATAGTGAGTCACTAACCCAATCTAATAAAAATGCTTTCTGTTAAAGCTATGATGAATAACTTTTAATTCTATTATCAAAGGAACAAGACAGAGAGCCTATGGATAAGGAGGTAAGGAGGCAGAGATCAGATTAATATGGGAAAGAACTTTCCAATAGAGTTAGTTTACGAGTACTCTGGAATGTCTAATACCAGCTGAGCAGACTCAGGAAGGTAGGGAGTTCTCTAGCTCTGGGGTTGTCCAGCACTATTTAGATCAATAGTTTTCAAGGTGCGGTCCCCACACGGGCAGTGTCAACAACACCTGGGACAAATTAAAAATAGAAATTCTCAGGACCCATCCAGCCTCCAACTCAGAAACAGTAGGACTGAGGGTAGGCAGTCTAGATTTTAACTAACCTTCCACATGATTCCTAGTGCCATCTAAAGATTGTGAAATATCAGCCTAAACTATAATTTGGCAAGAAGATTCAAACAACAAACAAGCAAATGAAATAGATGGGTATTTAACTACATAATGACACAAGTCTAATAAGGTACTTTGTTCTGCATTAACTCATTTTTTAAGGAAATTAGGAACCAATCCTCTACCAACACTTGGGCCTGATCCTGGGCAAGGCTATGAATTATGATAAGGGAACTAAAGTATATTATCAAATTCTGATATAACTATCGTGAGAAACTTCAAAAAAAATGCCTGGGATGCACCCATGATTTCTGGTGATGGAACCTAGACCAATTTTTTTCCAAGATACTTTTGCATTAATTACCTTATTTAGTCTGCACAAAAATCCCATAATTGGTTATCAATATTACCGCCATGTCACAATGTCATTTACTGTATGAATTGAGATTCAAACACAAATCTGCCCAGACTCAGCACCCATATTCTCTCCCCTCCTACACATGCCAAAGACTTTCTGGATGAATATTGATACCACCACCACCACCACCCCAAGGCACAGTGCTGCCCTCTGCTGCACAAATATTATCACTGCAGCCACTCAACTCAAGCCCAACATTTTGGTAACTCTCTACCACTGTGTGTCTTCCCTTTTATTAAGCTATGATTATTATAGCCCTGAGCCACCGTGAGCCTGGCTCAATTACAAAGTGTTACTGTTTACTATTTCCTAATAGTATTTCTACATGAGGCAGAGGAGCAAAGCTATAGAAAGTCCAGGGGCCTTCCGTGTGGGGCTGGCTAGATAGAAGGATGCAGGAAAAAGCAATGGTCCTAACATCCAAGGGCATCCTGAAAAGCACCAAGGGCCTGAGAGAAAGGTGGACCAAGCAAGGGAGAAAGTGTACAGCAGAGACCCTGCCTGCCTCTAGGGTGAATGTTCTAGTCAGTTAGTCCATGTTCTGGTTTAGTCAAGGACTTCAATTATATGCAACAGAAACCCAGAGAGGTGGCATACCTTAGCTAGCCATTGCCAGATCCAAGATCAGCTCCCAGGGTGTCTGTCTTCCTGATTTCTAAGGCAATGTTCCTTAACTTATAATTAAATCAAACTCAGGAGAGAAAAAAAAAGAGACCAATGACATTTCTATAGAATTTAAAGCACTTTTTTATAGAACCAAGAAACTTCCTAAGCTAGTCAAAAGTGGACAGATAGCTCTGCTGATCAGAGCCGAGGGGAAGGTTGGGAGATGTTTTCAAGGTACTATACAAGCTTTGCACTACTCCGTCCCTGTTGGTTTTAATGATCAACTACAGTTAAGTTCTGCATATTTCTTTGAATGTACATATGAAGGGCCCAAGAATCCAGGGGAAAGAAACTGATAGAAACAGTAACTTCCTGCCTTAGCTTGAGAAGTCAACCAAGGAACTTGTGAAAACCAACATTTGCATGGCTTCCTTCCCTTCTGCTTAGGCTCATCCTGGCTGGCTTCACAAAGACATGGCCACATTTATAAATATTGACTTTTAAAAGAAATTAAAGAGGCAGAACCAAATACCACATGGGAATCTAGACCCTAATTCACACGGACCTTGAGCCAAGATGCTAAAAGATCATTTCATTAAATGCGATAATGACTTCATAATTTTTAATGTCTCCATATTTTAGACTACTAAAGGATCTCAAGGTAATATGATATGTTGCCAATGCTTTAAAATTATTCAATCAAAAGAGAGGTAAGAGAGAATCAATAGATGAAGCAGCAAAGTCTTAGCAACTGGATAAATATACTTTTGTGACATTTGAAAACTTAAAACAAAAAAAAATTATCATACAAATATATCTGTAAGTCTTTAGCCCACTTGTTGGTTCTTTGCGGTTTTGTTTTGGAGGAATTTAATTTTTTTAGTTCTGCATATATTTTAGATATGAGGACTTTGTCCATTGTATGGCCAGTAAAGATCTTTTCCCAATCTGTGGGCTTTCTGTTTATCTAAGAGACTATTCTAATGAGGAAATGAGAATGGCCAAGAGACATATGAAAAAGTGCTCTATGTCATTGGCCATAAAAGAAATGCAAATCAAAACAACATTGAGATTCCACCTCACCCCAGTAAGAATGTCCTTTATCAAGAAAACTAACAATAACAAATGTTGGAGGGTCCAAAAGGGAACCCTACTTCATTATTGGTGGGAATGTAAACTGGTTCAGCCACTCTGGGAAGCAGTATGGATATTCCTCAGAAGGCTAAACATAGGGCTCCTCTATGACCCAGCAGCCCCACTTTTGGGCATCTACTCAAAAGACCACAAACAAGAACACACTAAAGCCACCAGCACAACAATGTTCATCACAGCACAATTTTTCATAGCTAAAATATGGAACCAACCCCGATGCCCCTCAGTAGACGAATGGATCAGGAAAATGTGGTACATATACACAATGGAATTTTATGCCTCTATCAGAAAGAATGACATTGCCACATTCGTAAGGAAATGGAAGAACTTGGAAAAAATTATAGTAAGTGAAGTGAGCCAGACCCAAAGAAACATGGACTCTATGGTTTCCCTCATAGGGAATAATTAGTACACATCTAGAATGGTCCTAGCAGAAGATCACAATAGCTCAAGAACTATGCCCGTATAAACACATAAGATGATGCTAAGTGAAATGAACTCCACGTTATGGAAACGAGTGTTATATCACTGTTGTAATTACTTTCAACATGCCATATAAAACCATAGCTTCTTTTGTTGAGATGATACTCTTGTATCCCCTTCCTGTGGTTGTACCTGTGCTATCACTGTATTTCATCTGAGTACACTGGATACTGTATATACTGGTATTAGAACTAGGGAAGTGAAAGGGAATACCAAAATCAAGAGACAAAGGATAAAAAGACAAATGACTACAAAAGCAATACTTGTAAAACCATTTGGTATAAACCAACTGAACAACTCATGGGGGGAGAGGGGAGGAGGGAGGCGGTAACAAACAAGAAATGTACCCAAGACCTAATGTATGAAATTGTAACCTCTCTGTACATCACTTTGACAATAAATAAGTATTTAAAAACAACAACAACAACAACAAATAGGGCTGGGAATATGGCCTAGTGGCAAGAGTGCTTGACTCGTATACATGAAGCCCTGGGGTTCGATTCCCCAGCACCACATATACAGAAAATGGCCAGAAATGGCGCTGTGGCTCAAGTGGCAGAGTGCTAGCCTTAAGCAAAAAGAAGCCAGGGACAGTGCTCAGGCCCTGAGTCCAAGGCCCAGGACTGGCAAAACAAAAAAAAGGAGGGGGGCACAGAAATGGTGGGGCAAAAGATGAACAAATGCAGCAGTGGTATTCACTCGACAATATGTTGAAAATGAACTATATGATTTGTGGAGGGGGGAACAGGAGGGAAAAACTGGGAGAGCTAGAAGGAGTGATGATGTTCAAGTAGAACTGTACTCTTCACCTGACTTTCATAACTGTAACCTCTCTGTACATCAGCTTTATAATAACAACCAAAATAAATAAATAAACAAATAAGTAAATATCTTTTAAAAAAACACAAATATATCTGTAAGCATTTAACTCCATTCTTTTAATCCTCAAAGCAAATCTATATGAAACAAAGTTTCATAGCTTGGAAGAATGTTAGGCCTTATCTGTAAGTATATAACTGCACTCTTAATCCTCAAGTAAATCTATATTAAACCAAGTTGCATAGCTGAGAAGAATGTTAGGCCTTATCCAATGTGCTCCACCCATGCCTGTCTCCCAGAGGAGAGGTCTGACACCCCCCCAAAGCTCTTCCAACTGACTACATCAGTACTAGAATTTAGGTCTCCAAAGCTCATATACCAAACAGCTATCAGACAAGTATACAAATGCTTCTTTCTAATTTTTGTGTTACAAGATAGGAAACTCACTATAATTATCTTAAAGAAGAAAATCTGATCAAGGATCACAGGAATCCCTCATCTTCGTTCTGTTTGTAGCGAAGGACTCTCTCACCTCCCACAATCTTGCCCTCCTCTTTTCTCTCACTTCCCTGCTCCATCTGCAGGTATACTCCTGCAGCTCTGGAGCTCACACCATACATGGGGGTATCTGTGTCTGTTCTTCAAAGTGGATCTGCTCCTGTTGAAGTGTCGCCTGGCTCAAGCCCAGTACAATGTAATCATGTAGTTCTTTCCTCCTCCTCCAGCAGAAAGCCTTCTCTCACCTCTCTGGATACTTCTAGCCTGCATCTTGAGCCTGATTATAGTCTAGATTAATTTCCTTCCTTCTTTAGAGCCAGGCACCTGAATGTCTTTCCCTCCTCATGGTCTCATAGCAGACTCACTAAGACAGTGAAAGGAGAAAAGCAGGAAGCCTGAACCAAAGAGGCCCGCTCAGCCAGAATCCATCTCTCAGGGGTGTGGCTAGTCCTGGAAATGGTAAATGAGAGATGTAGAACTTTGACATGTTTTATAAAGGCTGTGAAAGAAATATGAATTTTTCCAAGCCAGAAGCATCAGAATGTGAGAGGAGTCAGCCTGGGAGAGCATGTTACCTGGCATTGGTAAGGTTGGATCTCCTAGCATTGGCAAAATAAGTCAGGTATTTCAATGATGGGAACAGGGCTATAACAAGTGGCCCTGAATCTAGGAATCCAGTGATATTGGAAAGCAGGATGTCAGTCAGGAGCCCATGTCCAAGATGTCACCAACCCCACATATGAGAACAGACCTGAGTCAGGAACACAAGCCAGCCAGACCCGAATGAGTAGCTCAGAAAAAGAGGAAGGGCTGAGGTAGAGCTGTGGGAGAAGATGCACCAGCTCTGCTCATTCCACTCAGATTTATTAAGCACAAACTCTGATCCAATGGCAGGAACCCTCCAGAGGAAGAAAACCAATACTGTGTGTGTGTGTGTGTGTGTGTGTGTGTGTGTGTGTGTGTGTGTGTGTGTGTGTGTGTGTAAAAGAGAGCAGGAAGTGAAGGGAAGAGAAGGTGAGGGGAAAGGAAAGGAGAGGAGGGAGAAAAGGAAGAGAAAGGGAAGAGGGAAAGGGGGAGAATGACTATAAGAATTTGGGCTCGCAACTGAAGACCAAGGAGAGCTAGAGTTCTTTCCTGGTCAGAGAAGTTGGTCCTTTTGTGCTGCTGAGGTCTTCAATTGACTGGAACAGGCCCACCCACATTAAGGATGGTAGTTCGTTTTACTCAAAGTACACCAAGATAAGTGTTAATCACATTCAAAAACACATCACAGAAATATTGCTTTAATGAAACACCTTAGACTGGGATAGAAGAAAATTACATGTAAAGCCACAGAATAATGTTAGATAAAATAATTGAACACCCCACAGCCCAATGAAGTTAACCTATAAAATTGACCCAAAGCGATAAGTAGATAAGGTCTTAGCTAACTGCAGAAACAAGAGACTAAAGATAGGCCTCAGTCCTGATAGGATTCTCACATTGGGAAGGAGAGACAAGGCCCAGGAGGCTGGTCTCCAGGATCTATGCTGGGGGCCTCATAAGAGACAGACCTCTTTGTCAGCTCTGCGATAGAAAAGAATGGCCTACATGTCCATCCCTAAGGCCCTGATAATGGAGGAGGTGACCTGAGTTGGAGTCCAAGCCCACCAGCGAAAGCGCTTGGCCCTGCTACGTTCCTTCTCCGAGTCATGGTTTCTCCCTCTGTAAAATGAAGCTAACAACAGTATCTGAACCAAATGTAATCTCTAAAGCCAGGCACTGGTGGCTCACACCTGTAATCCTAGCTACTGCAGAAGCTGAGAGCAGGAAAGTCCATGAGACTTTCCCTCTAATTAAGCACCAGAAATGCTGGAAGTGGAACTGTGACTCAAGTGGTAGAGTGCTAGTCTTGAGCAAAAAAAAAAAAGACCTAAAAGCTCAGGTACAGCACCCAGGTCCTGAGTTCAAGCCTCAGGACCAGAACCAATAACAAAAGTAATCTCCAAAGTAAACTAGTAAATATTTGTAAAGCATAAAGTAGATGTAGCAAGCCTGGCATGATATTAATTGCTATGGAACAGTTTTCTTATTATACTCTTCAAGCACTAAGCAACTTAATGTGCTCCCAGCATGCCAAAAGTTGAACCTCAAAATAATGCAAGATGACTATTGACTCATGTACATACTGTCCTCCATTTTGGTGGTGTGTTTTTAAAAAGGCAAATCTATTTAGATTGCCTAATTAAAATTCATCAAAGTTTTCTGAAAACAGACCCAAAGCTTCCTCCTCACTGGGTTCAAGGGCCCAGTATGTGCACCAGGCATGCAGAAACAAGTCCATGTTGAAAGAACTTCATAAATATAGGGTAACAGCCAAATCCCACTGGTTCATAGTGATCCCATGAAATGCTGAGTGGGAAAGGACTATGAAGCTCTGCATACTCATGGCTGATTCAGCACTTATATGCTACTTTGGTATCTTAGACTTGGTAATTTACTTATATATTTAGTTATTTAGTTAATATCTTAATATTGGTAATTTGTTTGCTTGTTTGCATACGTATTTCACTATTTATTTTACTGGTACCAGAGTTTGAATTCCTGACTTCTCACTTGCTTAACTTGCTTGCTCATCTGTCTCTTTGTCATGTAAGCTATGCTGCCAGCCCAACTTTTTGCTGGTCATTTTGGAAATGGAATCTAATATACTTTCTTTCTGAGCTGGCCTCAGATCTTGATCCTCTACATCTCAGCCTCCTAAATAGCTAGGATTACAGACATGAGCCACCAAGACCACTGTGGACTAAGTAATTATAAAGAATATAAGAGTCGGGTACTGGTGGCTCATGCCTGTGATCTAACTAAGAGGCTAAGATCTAAGGATCATGGGCAGCAAAGTCCATGAGACTCTTATCTCCAATTAACCACCAAAAAACTGGAAGTGGCTCTGTTACTCAAAGTAGTAGAGTGCTAGCCTTGAGTGAAAAAGCTCAGGAACAGTGCTCGGGCCCTGATTTTAATTTCCATGACCAATAAAAAGAGAGAGAGAGGAAAAATATATACATATGCTTATTCTCATAGTCTTAGAGACTAAGAAGTCCAAGATCAATGTCCCAGAAAGTTTAGGGGTCTAACAAAGGACCCAGATTCTGCTTCCAGAATGACACTTTACTGTTGCAGCCTCCCGAGGGGCAAAACACTTTGTCCTCACATCATGGGAAGGAGAAAAGGGGAAAACTCATTCCTCCTTTATAAGGCAGTAGTTCATTGATGAGCATGGAGTTTAATCATCTCCTAAGGGCCTCATTCTTTTTGTTTGTTTGTTTGTTTTGTAAGTACTGCAGTTTAAATTCTGGGCTTTTTCACTCAAGGCTACCACTCTGCCACTTGAGCCTCAGCTCTACTTTCAGCTTTTTGCTGAGTAATTAGAGATATGAGTCTTAAGGACTTGCCTGCCAAAGCAGGCTGGGAATCAGGATCCTCAGATCTCAGCTTATTAAGTATCAACAGTTGATGATAGACATCAGCCACCAACACCCAACTAAAGTTTCATTCTTAACCTCACTACATCTACATACTAGATTTGCATACAAATTGTGGCAGGACAAAATTAAATGACAGCATTGGGCAAGTGTTCTTATAATGAAAACTGCTTACCTTGACTGTAGGCATTTGGGTGGAGGGAGAGCCCTGACATCTGTCTGGGCCGGCTGAAAGTTAACCTGCCATGTAGCACTATGTCAGGTTTAATAGAAAACAAAAAAGTTAAAAATCATAGGAGTAAATCTTCCTCGAAAGGGGCAACCCTGATGCAATTATACTTATCCTGCAAAGAAACGAACATTTCACGTGAGTTCGATGCATCCTCCACTCATCCTCACATCTCACAAGAATCTGGGAATGCTTTTCTCTGAAATTGTGTCTGTGTGTCTGATTGCTTTTCCATCTCCCTTTTTTAAAAAGGGAAATTGTCTTTAAGTAGCTGTACAAAGGATTCCAACTCAACATGTCAGTTTATGAGTATATTATATCTTGGTCAATGTCATCCTTTCGTCATTCTCCCCCATCTCTCCAACCCCACCCAGTCCCTCAATTTTCCTAGTTCCATTTTCACATATGTACATTGAATGTTATGATTGCATTCTCCCACCATCCTCTATTTGTCTACTCCCTGCCCCAGGATCTTACCCTCCCACACACTGACACCTCACCTGCTAATTTCATGGAGTTCTTTTTGTTAGGCTATGAGTTAATTTTTCAAAGAAGTTGCAGCATTGGAATTGTTCCCTGTATGTATGTATCATACTTTAGCTAATACATTTCTGTATATATGCATACAACCCTGCATATGTTTACATATATATTTATAAATAAGATCCAACCTCCACATATGAGAAATAATGTGTTCTATGTCTCTCTGAGTCTGACTTACTTCACTTAACATACTTTTTCCAGATTCACCCATTGCTCTGCAAGTTATATAATATCATTCATCCTAGCCATCACTCTTTTAGAATCTTGTGCTGTTGTGAAAAGCACTCTTGATTTGGGGATTTATCTTGGACTGACCTGTGGCTGCAAAGGGCAACTGGGAGGTAGGTTGGAGACTGGACAGAGTTCACTTCAGAGCTGTGCGATAATCCACAAGTTACAACCTCTTCAGAACCTCCATGTTCTCATTGTGAAATGGGGCCTGAAGAATGCAGCAGTCAGGTGAAGAGCACTCACAAACAACCACTACTACAGCAGCCATTTGATGTGGAGCTTGTGGCTGGCTGTTTCCATAGCATGACAGCAAGGGATGAACTCAGTGGCACCTGCCTGGCTCTGGCTAACTCTGAGAAGGAACTCATGCAGGGACATCCCTGCAAATCTGGAATTAATCTAAATTACTACTAGCAGCAGAGTGACTAAATCAAAGCAAGCTATTGAAAAGAATTATACCATTGGGTTTTTAACCAAAAAAAAGGTGCATGTGGTCATATATGTATGTGTGCATGCACACAGTTTTATATGCATACACAGACATCTAGATGGATTCATACACAATACACCAATTGTTTGCTACCATCAACTTGATGAAGATACTTCAGAAGTCATCACATATCAACCCTGTCCTTCCTATACTCAGATTAATCACTGTGTCCAACCCAGAATATGCAGAAAGAAGGCCACAGCTGCAGGCGAAATACTCACTCCTCAAAAGCTCTAGGACAGCCCCATTAAGCAGGAAAGCAAGGTGTCCAGGGTAGGGCTGGCCAGGATACTCTGGTAGCTGTCCTCATACTGATCAATAAAGGATTGACTTTCATACCTTGCTCACTTACACGTTAGTAAGCATCAGGGTTTCCTGAGATATGGAAGAGAGAAAGGAGAAGGAGGAGGAGAAAAAACAAAAAGGAGGAGGAACAGGAATAAAAGCATAGAAAAGAGGAAGGAATGAGGGGAAGAAGAAGGAAAGAGGAGAAAAAGAAAAGGAAGAAGAGGAGAAGGCTGAAAAGAACTAGGAGGAAGAAGAAAAAAACATAAGCTTGAAAAAGAAAAACCAAAAACACTGGAGATATGAAATACAAATAGTAGTTACTAAATTGTCTTTCCAATAAATATTGGTTATTGTTAAGCCAATTCTACCCACAAAGAGCAGAAAAAGGCTGAGAATGTGAATTAAAGAGAAGCGAGTTTGCAGAACTTCACTGGTGGGGATGCTAAGCATTTCTAGCATGATTCTAGCTTCTTATCATTTTAGAATTTAGAATTCTAGAGCAGATAAAAATGTTACTGTCATCTTTTTCCTAGTAATAAACTTGACAAATGTGTTGCAAACTTAAAAGATTAAAACCTCAGTGAGGGGGCTGGGAATATGGCCTAGTGGCAAGAGTGCTTGCCTCCTACACATGAAGCTCTCAGTTCGATTCCCCAGCACCACATATATGGAAAACGGCCAGAAGGGGCACTGTGGCTCAGGTGGCAGAGTGCTAGCCTTGAGCGGGGAGAAGCCAGGGATGGTGCTCAGGCCCTGAGTCCAAGGCCCAGGACTGGGCAAAAAAAAAAACCTCAGTGAGGAATGTCTCCCATCCTCACACGTATCTGAGATCATGATTCTTTATTTCTATGAATATGTTTGTATCAAAATCAGAACCCTACAGGATTGACCACTTTACTATTGGTTTGTCCAATGAAGTTAGTAAAGGAGGGAAATGTTTCCACTGAATCCTCCAGAGTGAGTTTTAATATATAAATATATATAATATATACATATATTCAATATATATTATGTCACAGGATAGGGTTATCATAACTTATAACTTCCCAGTTATCAAATCTTTATGCTGCTTTTTAATTAATTTTCCTAAGTGAAAGATATGAAAACATTTGCAGTTTTCCATACTGTTGGCCATGTTTTCTCCAGAAAAGAAGTCATAACACTGCACCCAGATGGTAGGGAATATTTTTCCTTGTCCTTCCACACTTAGCAATACAATAGGTAGAGTTCGAGTGAGAAATGCAGAAGAGCAATTGGGGGGGGGGGGCAGGATATTTTTGTTTAAATGACAACTTCTTTGATTCCTTGAGAGGTTGAGCATTTCCCACATTCTGGTTATTAGGTAAGTATTTCACATATCTCCTCGTGCTGGCACAGAGTCAAATACATCCATTTTCTTTTCTTGTAAATCTTTGTCTCAATAATAGATTGATGCGCACTTAACCTATTAGCTTCTTATCTTCTTCTTGTCATAAAAAATATAATTAACAAGACCTCACTCCATTTTAACCAAAAATCAGGCTCACATCTCTGTAATCGAGACTTGTGTATAAAAGATGAAGCCTATGTCTGTTACTGCTTTCAATTCCAGTAATGACACTGTTTATATATTTGAGTCACACTACAGCATTTGGAAGGCCAAAATAAGAATGATCAAAAAAAGCAACTGCCCTTTCTCTTATTAACAAGATTGCCTAATTTTTATTCTAAAATAATATTTTTTAATTTCATTTTTATAGCTAATGTAAGTGGGCATTTTTGCATACATTTAAATTTTTAGTTTCGAACACTTGTGCAAAAATATTGTAAAATCCAGTTAACATTAATCAGATCCACATTTCTTGAATTCATAAATTGCAATATCATATATATACATATATATAAATATATTCATGTATGTTTTGGCTCATGTCCTTAAGGTTTTAGAAAGCAAGAAATTGGCAACAGGGTGGCAAGGCTGGATATTTATATCAATCCTATTCTTTTAATGACTCATAGAAGTTCCAACACAATATACAATTCCTACTCATCTTAACAACTATGCAAATATTTGTGTCAAACAACCTAATCAAAAGCCATTTATTAGGTGTTGGTATATATTTACATAAGACAAAGTTAGAAAACCAAAGAGAATTGTCTGTCTACATTAAAATGCTAGAGTATTAACTAGCTAAAGGCCACATTATCCCTCCCTCTTGATTTATTGTTACAATATTTTAAAGAATGTATTATTGCTTCTTTCTTATGTAAAATGAAATTATAATCACATGTTCCTTTGTTTTCCTATTCGCTTTTAGTTTCTTGTGCCAAAATGTAAGTGAAGGCCTAAATTTTAGCTGGCCTCAAAATTATGGTTGCAAATATGACTGGTCAATTATTGCCTTTTCAAGAGCCAGTTGCACTTAACCAAATAAATAAAATTAGCCAAAGACTGCTTATGAAACATATTGTACAAATACCTGGAATTAGATTGTTGCAATTAATCTAAGATTAGTGCTCATAATTTAGACTGGTGGGAGGGAAAGGGAAAGACAAGAGGAGGGGATGAGGGGAGAATAGCTTTGTGCTCTGCCATCATCTGGTTAGATAGCATTCCTTTTCAAGTTTAATTTTTGTAGTAATTTAATCACCATAATTGGTGGGCAAAGAAGAGGTGATTTCTATAATTCTTGTGGGTCCCAAGCCAAACAGATGTGGTTTTCAGTTCTCCTAAAGTGATTTTCCACATTGGTCTTTAGTGGTGGTGCTTTAAAGCCTCCCCCACCCCCCTTTTTTTTCTGAGCTGAGAGAGCAAGCTGGCTCTCCTTGGAAGGTGAGAGGTGGCACCCTGGGGACTTCACAGACTCTTGAGCAGGACTTTCATGGCTCTGTCTGCACCTCTTGGCCTCAGCCCATCACATGCTAAATCTCACTTTCTGGACGTTGGAAAAGGCAAGAACATTTTCTGGCTCTCTATTTCCTCCTCTATAAAGTGAATGGACTGGATTCAAAATCTACAGTCTCCTCCAGCTCTAAATTCCATGCATTCATTACACTAAAATAAAAACCTCCCAATTTATATAATTACATTCTACGTAGTATATTTTATATGCAAAAACACAACAAAACCTACTAAAGTTTATTGATGGTTTTGTATATGTATACGGTTTTAATATGTATAAGTCATTCAAATGGAGACAGATTTTTTTAATGTGTGACATTTCCTGAGGAGAATTGTAGAAATTTTAGTTTTTAAAATGATTTGAAATCAGTGTATCTTCACAATAGAAACTAAAATAGTAAGTTATCCAAACTCTCAAGTTATTAGTGAAATACTTAATGTGATGTGAGATAAGCAGCCTCTATATGCTGCTTCAAAACTAGAGGATAATTCCTTTTATGTGGGTAATTGGGATGCTGCAATTTCATACTACATTAGTTTTAGCTTAAATAATATACCACATAATTTTATGAATTTAAACTTTCTGCTGGGCACTGGTAGCTTACACCTATAATCCTAGCTGCTCACAAGGCTAAAACCTGAGGATCATGATACAAAAAAACAGCCTACAGTGGGAAAAAAAAGTCTATGAAGTTATTAACTTATCTCCAGCAAAAATTGGGAAGTGGAAGTATAATTTAAGTGGTAAAGCACCAGCCTTGAGTAACAAAGTGAAAGGATAGTGCAAGGCTCTAGGTTTATGTCTCAGTACTAAAACAACAAACACACACACACACACACACACACAGATGATGGGGTCTACACTGAGTGAGTCTAGCTAAATTGCCTAAAGAATCTTCATTTCTAGCACATCCTCAGGTGATGCTGGTGATTGTTATCTGGGGACCACACTCCTAGGACTATTCAAGGAGTTGGCACCTAGTATTGGTATTCTTTCAAATTCTCAGAGAATTTATTGTACAGTCAGGTTTCATAACTACAATCCTGGAGAAAGATGAGGTGAGTCTGTAAAATAATCAGATTGGTTCCCATCCATCCATTGCAATCCATTTCATCACAATAAATCACACACACACACACACACAAACACACACACACACACACACACACACACACAACCACTCTCAGAACAAGCTAACCACAGTGCCAAGAACCTCTTGGCATAATGAAATGTTTAGGCCAGTTTTTACTTAAGAGGGTATTCATTCATTACTACGCAAACTCCTCACAAGAGCTATGTCTTACATACACCCTGATGCCCTAGATTTTAAGCACAGGCTGACAGATCTGACATGTTCAATAAGTGTACAATTGAATCTACATCGTGTTCACCCAATGCCAGTTACCTGGAGATGGGCAGGCACCCTGTTGTGAAGAAGACATGATTGCCTGAAATATTCATTTTTCACCAAGCTGCCTTGACAGCATAGAACTGTAACCAAACTTCTAAACATTGCCACAAATATTCGATGAAAAAAAATTGTCTCCTTGCAGCTATTTGAGCAGCCTGTAAACGTGATACCCTCAGTGGGAGCCAGAACTAAGAAACTCTGAGAAGCAGAGTTCACTCGGTCCCTGAAGACATAATGGAGAGTCAAAGGGTGAGGAAGGTAAGCACCCCCACCCCCCAGCATGACTGAAATGAAACACCTAAGGCTAAAATAATAATAATAACAAAAAAGAATTAGAAAAAGTATAAGAAACAAATGGATAGTCAGTGTGACAGGGATCTCAAAGATAACATTACATAAAAATGAAACTAAAAGCTGGGTGCTAGTGGCTCACATCTGTAATCCTAGCTACTCATGAGTCTGAGATCTTCAGACTGTGGTTCAAGCTTGAGCACAAAAGCTCCAAAAGCTCAGGGACAGTGCCTAAACATTGAGTTCATGCCCCAGGACTACACACACACACACACACACACACACACACACACACACACACACACACACATCTATAAAGAGATAAAGAGTAATTACATTTAACTCTAAAAAACCCTAGTGATACAGATTCTGAACTGATTGTAATAAAGCAAGGAAATTTGATTTTAAGATAATTTTATCTTGGATGACATTGATCAAGATGCATTATATTCATAAATTGATTTGTTGAATGATAATTCCTTTGTACAACTAAAGATAAAAATAGAAAAGATGAATTTATAGCGATCAAGCATATCATCCTATGTGTATATATTAATTTCCCTTAGTTCTTAAGCTTTGGTTACAAGGCATGACAGGACTTTAAAATGTATCTATTTAACACAGGGTAACTATTAAGCAAGTGTGTATTAGTTTGAATTGCATAATGCTAATGATTAACATTTTCCAAGGTCTGTAGATAAAATGAGCAGAAACCTCTAGTAATTCTCTACTTTATTAAGGACAAAATTGGAAGGATACAAGCATCCTTGTCCGACAGAACGTTCTGTGAGAATGGATATGTTCTATATCTGCATTGCACAATGTGGTAGCCACTAGATGCTTTAGGCAATGGAGCAATTGAAATGGGGTCAGGGTGAATGAGTATCTAAACTTTTAATTTATTCAAACTTAATTCACTTAAAAACAAACTTGTGGTTTGTGCCTACCATCCTGGACCTCCAGGAACAGAAACTAATGCCAGGGCAGAAAGGATGTCGCCAGTTTTTCTATTCACCAATTCATAACTCTGTTTAAAATCCTCCTCTTTGCTTCACTATTTGCATTCCCTAGATCAAAAGGAAGATGACTGCCCCCCCTCAAAAATACTCCAGTTAATTTCATATAGAATAACAACACAAAGACTTCCAATGTGAAATCCACACCCTTTGAAAAACCACAGACTTCCTTGCTCTTATAAACAATCTCAAAAAAAAAAAAAAAAAAGCAACCACAATGGGCGGTAGCTTCAGTGTTTATACATCCCAATCCTCTGGGTAGAGGGAGAAAGGCTCTTTTAAAGGCCAGACTTCTGTACAGACTTCCAATTGTGCCACCCAGTGGTAATATGCTTGGTTGAATTTCTCATTGCAACAGATGTTTTTAGCCAGAGAAAAACTTTGTGTTGTCTGAATGTGATAAAATGGATGACCAAAACTGCCCACTGGCGATTTTGTCACCATGATTTCTACATTAAGTCTGTCCATGCTTTCTCCTCCCAACCTTTCTTAGAAGTCCAAGACAACAATGACCTTCCAGGTGGCTTATTCATTGCATTTAAGATTCAAAAAGGTGCTCTTGGAATTCCTTCAGCTCAATATATTTACATTACAAAAAAATCTTATATGAAGGTGTTAGATCAGTCTTTGCCTTTGATTAAGAGTTTTCTTAAAATAAAACATTTAGTGAACCAGAAACATTTGGTAACATCGTTTTCTAAGGATCTTAAAACACTTCAACATAAAATGAAATGCAGATGTACAATTTGAGAGTTCATGAATCATCAGTTTATGTACATTTATAATTGTACTAAGCCTAAGTATTCCAAAAACCACATTAGTCTCTGGCTATTGTAGCTAATCCTCTGGTAAGGAATTTGAATGATATTCTAGTTCCGTTATCCATTGTCTCCATAGGGGATTAATGTATGCTGGAATCCTCCAGATGAAATAGTGGAATATTTGCACATAACCTATGAACATCCTTCTGAATGCTTTAATTTTATTTCTAGATTGCTTACAATACGTAAGACAATGCAAATGCTATGCACATCATTGTTACACTGTATTGTTTAGGGAATGATGGCAAGGGGAAAAAAGTATGAATATGTTCAATACAGATACAGGGGTGTTGTTTTTGTTGTTTTTCCCAAATATTTTTCATCTGTGTTTGGCAGATCTGCAGCTATGGAACCCAGAGAGATGGAGGACCAATTATGCAGCATTTTACTTAAAATATACTGTTACAGAGTTAGGTGTCTGACTTGCAGATTTTATTTACCAATTTAGAATTTCCACCCAGAGGGGGGAAAATATTCAATATGAAAGACAGGTAAGTTCCTTACAGATGTGGATTCTAAGGGACAAATGAAGGAGCAAGAAGCTGTAGTATGTGAAAATAACCTACAGCATTCGTTATCATTTTAACATTAGCAGATGTCATACCTCTGGTTTCCATGACTGAGAAGGCCAAATCTGATCTCAGTTTGGCAGAGAATCTTCCTAAAGCTCAATATCTTACAAAATGTAACTCTAGGGGACAATTTAAAGTAAAGCCTTCCCTTCAAACGCCTCAGAACCTTTAAATCACCACGATCAGTAGATGAAGGAGATTGAGTTTAGGTGAAGTATAGACAAACCAGTGAGCCAAACCATACCCATTGGTTCTGCTTCTCCAGATTTATTTCATGTGCATGAACTCAACCAATCTTGAATTAAATATATTTGAAAAAGAATATTGCATGTCCACTGAAGATATGCAGATTCCATTTTCCTTTCCATGATTCCCTAAACAATGCAGTATTGCAACTATTTATATAACATTTGCCTTACGTTAGATAGTATAAGCAACCTAGAGATGAGTTAAAGAATGTGTTCAAGTTACATGATAGAGGGCCATGAAGGAGTTTGGCATTTTCAGTAACCAGTCCTCTGCAGATCCCAGGGCTAACTAAACTGTAAGAGAAAAGAGCAAGGAAGAGGAAGAGCAGCTTCCTCAGTGCTTCACTCTGTAGACATTGCACACTTGTCTTTCCAGGCACTTATCTTAAAGCCATGAGTTTGTTTATGTATTCTTCTGTTTTCATCAAACAAAGCCTTATCTCAATTGTGTTTGTATTCTTTTCACTTAAGACAGTCCCTCTGGCACCAGGTGGGAAGTAATCAATAAAAGTTTCTGAGCTGAGCCCTGCTAGCTCACACCTGTAATTTTAGCTACTCAGGAAGTGGAGATCTGAGGATTCCAACTGAAGTCAGCCCAGGAAAAAAGTCCATTAGACTTTTACCTCCAGGTAAGCACCAAAAAAACAAAAATAGAGAATGGCTCAAGTTGTAGAATGCTATCCTTGAGTAAAAAACTCAGGATAGCACCCAGGCCCTGAGTTCAAGCCCTAGGAATGGCATAAATAAGCAAATGTTTCAGAAATGCATTAAATATGAAATAAAATCCTGCCATCTATATTTTTAAATAGCAGCAACTTTTGAAAAGCCCACTATCTTTCCTTATGTTATATTTTTCTTTCAAAATGAGTAATTTATTAATAGGATAAAACTACCAAAATGTTGTGCCTACATAGAAATATAGCTGCACTAAGCTAAAGATTTTGGAGTATTTGAATCAGAGTAAAATAATGCAACTATCAAGGAGAATCATGAAAATAAAATTTACTCTCTAGTACAAAAGAAAGGAAGATGGAAGAAAGAGAGAAGGGAGAAAGAAAAATCACATTTATAAACTTAATTTTCCTTAAAACCTTGAATATAATATTAGTAAACATTTTAAAAGAATTAAACCAGATCTCATAGGGGTTGAGAATTGCACAACTGATTTGATGTTAGATGATCTATAAGCTTAATTCACCACATTTTAAGTAATCACATTTAAATTCAAATGAGCCTCTCTATAGAAACAAAAATATATTTGATAAAACTCAATATCCACTCCTTTGTATTGCAATAAAATATACATCACTGTCCCTTATCTCACCCAATCACACTCATCCTTTTGAACTATTGTGTGTGTGTGTGTGTGTGTGTGTGTGTGTGTATGTGTGTGTTTCTATGCTAGGGCTTGAACTCAGGGCATGGGCACTATCCCTGAGTAAGCTTTTGCACTCAAGGCTGGCTCTCTACCACTTGAATCACAGATCCATTTCCAGCTTTGTGGTGGCTAATTAGACACAAATGTCTCATGACTTTCCTGCCCAACTGCCTCTAAATCACAATCCTCAGATGTCAACCTGAGTAGCTGGGATTGCATGTATGAATCACCAGCACCCAGCTTGAACCATTTTTAAATATAGATTTCAGAGACATTAAGTATATTTACATTATTGTCTCAACTATCACCATCACTCAGCTTTAGAACTTTCTTATCTTTCCAAAACGGAAACTGTATGCCCACTAAACAGTATCTCCACGCTCCTTTCCGCAGTACCTGGCAGTCACCATTCTACCTTTTGTCTCTTTAAGTACTCTAATATCTCATATATGTGGAATCATGCACCACGTGCTCTTCTCAGTGTAAAGCCATCAAGGTCCATCTACATTGTAGTGTACATCAGAACATCCTTCCCGTTTAGGAGTGAATAATATTCCATCCCATGTATATACTATGCTTTTATCTGTTCATCCAGGCATGGACATTTGGGTTGCTTCTCACTTCTAATATAATGCTACTATGAATATGAGTATATTAAAGTCTTTCTCTTAGTATTTTTCAGAGTACACCCAGAAGTAGAACTACCAGATCATTTAATAATTCTATGTCTAATTCTTTCTTAAGAATCAAATATCCATTGTTGGTTTTATTTTTTTATGGTTACAGGTACAGTAGCTTTCACATAAAGAGCCACAGCTCAGAAAAATTAGAGTACACAAAATATAAAGGAAAATGAAAATTGAGACAATTTTAGCCTGTTTATTCTAATAAATACATAAATTGAAACAGTCATTCCATCTATATCAAATTGTCTTTTCTATCCTTCCATGTATCTACTCCATTCATCTGGTAAGAATAGTTTGTGTGCTTACTAAGTGCTCTTCACATAGGCTGCATGAGGATTTACAGAGAAAGGCTCTAGACTGGAAGATAGGAGATATATCTGGATTCTCTCTAACTTCAACTCTTGCTCTGATTATACTCATCCTCCACATTTCCCAGACATCAGGCTGGCAAAAAAATCAAAAATATTTATATAATTCATACTATGTTATGATGGTTATGGCCTAATAAAGATTCTCACACAATCCTGGAGAAAACATATGTTTACACAGAGCTACTTGTCAGGTTTTATCAAAATTTAAGGTGTTTCTAATTTTGACTCAATAAATCCTATTTTTATCATCATCCTTGTCAATTTAACAGTATACAAGGAAGATGACATTTATATGGAATTACCCATTGTACAGTGTTTGTAAAGGCCACGGTAGGAAAGAAATAACTATGGAAATTAGTAAAATAATAATAATAATAATAAATTATGGTAGACCCACACAGAGGATCACTAGGAGGTGATTAAAAAAACAAGATGGATATTTCCCCTTGTGGAAATAGGCAAGTCTCCAAGACATTTGTGTAAGACCACTCAAAAATGGATATGATATACCATTATTTATATAAAAAAAGAGTGGAAATATATACATATTTTTGCTTTCCTATTCATTTTATCTCTCTAGAAATATATAATAGACAGTGGATACTTTTAGGGACAAGAGTGAGAGTGTAACAGTTTACTTGGCTCTCTTTATGCCTTTCTGGATTTTATGATATATCACAGCAGTGTGTGCACACACACACACGTGCAAGCACGCGGGCACACGCGTGCATACCCATGTGTTATTATGCTGGGGATCAAATCTAAGTCCTTGTACATCACAGATAAGTGCTGTACCATTGAGCTACATCTCCAGCTTTATGTTTTCTAATCTTTTTTTCCTCTCTTCAAAAGAAGTACTAACCCAGGTGCTACCTAAATTCCAAAGAGTACTTCAAACCATAATCAATTGCTAAGGCTACATTTTGAATTAAATATATTCTTCTACGTTTCCAAACTGTTGTCAAGACAACCTTCCCTTCTCCACAACACTGAGAGAATTAGGTGTCAACCTGGCATGGAGACATATATTGCTGGTGAATTCTAAACATGAGTGGGAGAGAGAGGCCATGAGGTTATAGTTCTTGCTGGTTCACATAACGCCCTGTAAAGAACACCTTCCCAGTGAGCTTCATAAACACTGCTGACACATCTGTCACAGAGAAAATAGCATTAACTCCCAAAATCTTACCAAATCATTTAATCAGAAAATCAATTTTATTTTCCTTGTCATGGAGAAAATATTTCTGCTAAGTCAAGAAAAAAAAAGGTAGAGATAATTGTATTGTATCAAGTCTTCAAATAGAAAGCCATGAGTGAACATAATATAAATAGAACAGATGCAAATCAACCTGCTTTACAGTACAGTTCGTGGTGCTGGGCACATTTGACCACATATAGAAGTCATGCTTACTATTTTAAGACCATAGGATCACTTTACAATACTTGCTATTCAAAGTCCCACGTTATATTGCTTTTTAAAAAATGCAGAGCAATTTCAGGGCCAATACTTGGTATTAAGGTTGCTAGCTCCCTTGAATAATTGCAAACTTGTGCCCCTCCCCCTGTACTTCATGTCTTACAGTCCTAAGACCATGACTGTACCACATATTAATCTATGACCCAACCACCAAATGGATTTTATTGAAGTTGCTGTAATTCCACCACCAGAAAACATGACAAATAGCCAACATATCCCTGAAGATTTATGTTTGGTTTTGAAACCCATTATCTTTTAGGAAATATTGCATAGTATGATTCACTGATGGCAGCAGGCTCATATAACCCAAGGTTTTTCTGTATTGATTTCATAGAGAGTCAGTATAACAAATCTGAGTGTCTGTTTTGCTAAGCTCACATGATTAAAACCAAAATCAGCTTCAAGGATCATTAGCAAGAAATAAATGTATACTACCATCCTAAGACTCTCAGGCTGAGCACCTCCATGCTGGGAGTAACAGCCCACATTTCTCTGTTTGCAGAAAGCCAATTCAAGAAGGGGAAATGTGGTGTATGGACTGTAATGACTGAAGATTGGTAGGAGTGCTGCTTCTCCCTGCTGGCTAATGCAGTGTAATCACTCCAATCTACACAACATTGCTTATTAATGGGGCCTTGAAGGTCCCATTCCCCATATCTCACTTAACACAAACTGAGGCTAACACATAAACTGTGTCTAACAGCTCTATTCACACCCACTGTGTTCCCAGGAGGATATAAAAGGGAGGGGACTCAGATAGATCCTTGTGGCTTACACCTGTAACCCTTGCTACTCAAGAGACTAAAAGAGAGTCTAGGCTAAAAAGTCAGCCAGACTCCAATTAATCAGAAAAATGCCAGGCTGGAGGCACAGCTCACATGGTGAAACACCAGCTGTGATCAAAAAAGCTGAGAAAAAAGTGCAAAACCCCTGAGTTCAGATCCCAGAATTTGTGCGCGCGTGCGCGCACACACACACACACACAGCATCCCTAAGCCAATCCTGGGAAAGATGTTCTAGCCTCTCGTTCCTTTGTCAGATTTTCTGAGTTTTGCAATTTAACCTCCATCTCTGCTCTTGCTTTATTTATTAAAACTTCTCTTTGGCATCATACCCAACTAACCAGTTTTTCCCCTTCTACTTCCATGATCTTGAAGTTTACATTTTCCTTCTGTCCCCTGGGCAGCTCATTCCCAGTCAGAAGTCCTCTCCTTGGCCTCTCTCCTCACACCTGTTTCTCCACTTAACCTGCTCATAGGTATCTTATACCTAACATTTTCATAACAGGACTCCTTTCTCATCCCCACCACAGTTTTTAATCCTCTCCTGAGCCTACCCCCAGTAAGAATACCTCAGGAAAACAAGATCTAAATGCCCAAATATATCTCATTCCTGACCTAATGGGAAGGAGAGGGAGAACGCAGAAGGCTCCAGCTCTGCAGCCCACAGTGGGATGAAGACTGATTCCTCACAGAGTCACCTTTGACCTTTCAAAGGCATGACACATTCTGCAATGTCTACTATTGGCTAGGTGTGGTGTATTTGTAACACAAACTCAGCCTGGCCTGACGTGGGTCAAGAAATATTTCCAGACTGTGGAGTATAAGAACTCCCAGCGCTAAGAGATGGAGCAAATAATCTCTTTCTTAGTCAATGGATGCTTCCTTCCAGAAAAAAACAAACAAACAGTGGGAGAGTAGAGTTAGAGAAAAGTCTTATTGAAGAAATGCTGTGAACAAAAAGGAATGCTCAGTGTTTTTTAGGATTGTGGATTATGAGTTGATCATAGGAATTGCATGCACAGCAAACATATCAAGAATCAGCAGGTACAGAGGAAGAAGAAAAAGGACAGACACATGGTAAGCTCACAGCCATGTGTGTTCTCCTTGTGTTTAAGCATTATCTGCTACCTTTGTATTTTTGTTGTTGGTCATGGGGCTTGAACTCTCAGCCTGGGTACTGTCCCTGAATTCTTCAGCTCAAGGCTAGCGCTCTACCACTTTGAACCACAGCACCACTTCCAGTTTTCTGGTGGTTAATTGGATATAAGAGTCTCACAGACTCCTGCTCAGGCTGGCTTTGAACAGCAATCCTCAGATCTCAGCCTCCAGAGTAGCTGGGATTACAGGCGTAAGCCACCAGAGCCATTCTGATACTTAGAAATAACCATCATAATCCAAATAACCATTGTTAGTCCAGGCTTTGTCAAAGTCAGCAGTATTACATTTTGGAGAGTCACCTCTCTTTGGGGGATGCTGTTCTGTGCATCCTTTGATACTTAGCAGCATCCCTGGCCTCTGCTCCATTGATGTCTGTGTCATCCTCCCTTTGGGACTACCCTACTTGTCACACACACACACACACACACACACACACACACAGGTTTCTAGATATGACTAAAAGCCCTCACACACACATTCCATCACCACCAACAACCCCACTTCTTTGGGGTTTCTGAAGCAATCAGGTGATCCTAGAGATAGGGGTTGGTCCATTCCCTATATAGGAGACAATTCAGGGGCACAAGTGCCTACAAGCACATCTAACTCCATTTTTTAAATATACCTAATTTGAATGTTGTTTTGCTTCCTTGTTTTTTTACAGATTAAGGATGAGAAAAAGCTCAGGGAAGAGACTTAGTAAATTAGCTACTCAGTGGTTTAAATTCTGCTATGATTCATCCTCTCTGCCCTACCTCTGTTCTCTTAGCATGGTTGTCAGTAAGTCCATGCTCAACTTCCAGTGAGCCAAGAGGACTTTTATCCTTGCAGAAAAACCCTTCCCAAAATAGATTTGATTTGCAAAGTTGGTTGGACTCACTCTTTACCACTGACTTCATGTTTGGAGATGTATGACCACTTTAACCTATTTGTTTCTTTGGCACCTAAAACTAAATAAATATCCTATCAGACTAGAACGGAGTGTAGAAATGTTTACTCTTAGGCTTTGCTCTCTTTACTAAGAGCATACATTGTGCAATTGAAAGAAAGCATAGAGAAGTACTTTGTTTGAGGTTACACCAACCACGTAATGGAGCAAGAAACAGAAAATGGGCCAATCTATTCTGTCGCCATGAGCCTGGATGCCCCCAGCCAAGAGAATCCTACCTGCATGATGCAGGCAAAATACTTGACTTTAGCTTGAGATTAAAATTTACAAAGAGGGCTGGGGATATAGCCTAGTGGCAAAGAGTGCCTGCCTCGGATACACGAGGCCCTAGGTTCGATTCCCCAGCACCACATATACAGAAAACGGCCAGAAGCGGCGCTGTGGCTCAAGTGGCGGAGTGCTAGCCTTGAGCGGGAAGAAGCCAGGGACAGTGCTCAGGCCCTGAGTCCAAGGCCCAGGACTGGCCAAAAAAAAAAAAAAAAAAATTTACAAAGATTGTCATTTATGGCAAAATATATGTGATTGGGAGAACAATAAACAAAAATATAATACACCAAAACTATCTTTTCTTCCTCTTCTCTCTCTGATTATTGTTGTTGTATGTTTTTAAATATATATATATATATATATATATATATATATATATATATAGGTATTATGTTTAAGTAGTTGTAAAAGGAGTTTCCATCCAACAAAGCAGTTAAGAATACAATGCATCTTGATCAATGTCAACCCTTTCTTCATTCTCACCCTTATCTCCCACCCATCCTTCCCTTGATTTTCTTCATTTTGCAGGATATATAGTGAATTTGTTCCTGCATTCTCCATCCCCCATTTTCTTTATTTGCCTGACATCTTCTCCTGGATTCCATCCCACCCCTTTCAAGTCCATTTTTCTCAGGGTTTATCTTGTTGAAATATGATTTTCATCTTTCTAAGGATTACACTGTTTGAGTTTCCCCCTAAGTCTACCATATTTCAATTAATACATTTGTGTATACTTGCATACCACCCAACATATTTACTTGTGAGGTTATAAGCTAAATCTAAGGGAAAACATGGATCCTTTGTCTCTCTGGGCCTGACTAACTTCACTTAATGTCACTTTTTTCTGGGTCCTTTCATTTATGTGCAAATGACATAATACTATTCTTTCTGCTAGTTGAGTAAAATTTCACTGTGTATAGATACCACATTTCTTTGGTCAATTTGTCCGTTGAGGGGTGTCTGACTGATTTCATACATTGGCTACAGTGCTGCAACAATCAGAGTTGTGCCAGTGACATTACTATATCCTGACTTGTAATCTTTTGGATAAATGCCCAGTTGTGGAATTACTAGACCATAGGGTAGTTCCATGTTTAGTTTTTTGAGGAACCTCCATACTGTTTTCCAAAATAGTTGAACAAGTTTACATTTCTACCCCCAGTGTATTAGAGTTTCCTTTGGGCCTCATCCCTCCCAGCATCTGTTATAGCTTGTTTTCCTAATAATGGCCATTCTAATTGGGGGGAGGATGTTATTTTGATTTACATTTTCTTTACAGCCAGCGATATTGAGCATTTTAGGATCACTTATGTAGCCTTGAACTCCTAATCTCCTGCCTCAGTCGCCACCCCACCCCAAAGATGGTATTACATACATGTGTGGTGCCAGAAACTATTCTAATCAATAAAAAGAGAACGGAACTGGCACAACTTTGAATCTCAAAGATGTGAATGCTGTTCCTACAAACAATAGCAACATAGAACAACACACACATACACACACACACACACACACACACACACACACAGATTAAATGTTTATTAAGTACATATCATTCCAAGCATTGTTCAAATCACTTTTAACATGTCAGCCCATTTAGTACCGTCTATAACTTTGGCAATATTATTTACCCTAAACACAAGAAGAAAACTAATGCTCAAAAAAAATCTATAACTTGACCACACATGCTCTTTGCCAGAAAGTACAAAGCAGGGAGTTAAAACCAGACCTTCTGGTTCTAAAATCTATATTTGTAACCATCATGCTACCTCAAAATAATTTCCTTGCTAGGGACAGTGCCTACTTCAAAAGCCTTCTTTAAGGGCACATGACCTCAGTCATTTGTGGAGCCCTGAGCTTAGAAGGGCCTGCAGTCAGATCAGCCCTTACTGGCACTGTCTTGAAATTCTCAATAATCAGAATAAATTAAATGAAATGCATTTTTCATTTTGCACTATGTGCAGATTTTATGTAGCTACTCTTGGAATGCCAATTAGCAAAACCATTCCTTAGGAACTTCTCCTTCCTAATTATTTGGTATTTCTTGTAACTGATCTTTTTTGAGGTGTTTGTTTTTCTGTTGTGGTTTTTTTTTTTTTTTTTGCATCTGTCATTGGTACCTTTTGTATGTGGTTGAATTTCTACAAGTACCTTTAGAATATCTTAACTTAAAATGATTTGTTTTCCTCCCCAAATTTGAATTCTAATTAGTTATTTTGGTGATGGTTTTGCCTTCTCCAACTCAAACTTTCAGTCAGCCCCAAGAGCCAGATGACCTCTGCAGGGCTGAGATGTAGCTCAGTGGCAAAGTGCTTGCCTAGCAAGTGCAACATCCTGTGTTCAATCCCCAGTACCAAAAAAGAAAAGACAAAGAAAATACAGTTAAAAAAAATTTTTTTTAAACAACCCAACCAGATGACCTCTGCAGCTTTAAATTAGAGTCTGAGAAAGGAGGCAGAGGAAGGGCTAGATTGGCCCTCAGGGGTCATCTTGTCCACACTGTCTGACTTCAAAGGTAACATAGCTCAGGAAGTATTTTATTTTTTTTCAAATTTTTATTATCAAACTGATGTACAGAGAGGTTACAGTTTCATACGTTAGGCATTGGATACATTTCTTGTACTGTTTGTTACCTTGTCCCTCAGACTCCCCTCCCTCCTCCCCCTTTCCCTTCCCCCCCCCCCGAGATTTTCAGTTCACTTACACCAAACAGTTTTGCAAGTATTGCTTTTGTAGTTGTTTGTCTTTTTTTACCCTGTGTCTCTCAATTTTGGTATTCCCTTTCAATTTCCTACTTCTAATACCAGTATACATGGTTTCCAATATACTCAGATAAGATTACAGAGATAATGTAGGTATAACCACAGGAAGGTGATACAAGAACATCATCAATAATAGAAGCTACAGATACAGATGGGACATTGAAAGTAGTTACAATTGTGATATAACAATTGTCTCCATAACATGGAGTTCATTTCACTTAGCATCATCTTATGTGTTCATAAGGGTATAGCTATTGGGCTCTTGTGATGCTCTGCTATGACTTGCCTAAACCTGTACTAATTATTCCCAATAAGGGAGACCATAGAGTCCATGTTTCTTTGGGTCTGGCTCACTTCACTTAGTATAATTTTTTCCAAGTCCTTCCATTTCCTTACAAATGGGGCAATGTCATTCTTTCTGATAGAGGCATAAAATTCCATTGTGTCTATGTACCACATTTTCCTGATCCATTCGTCTACTGAGGGGCATCTGGGTTGGTTCCAGATTCTCGCTATGACAAATGGTGCTTTGATGAACATTGTTGTGCTGGTGGCATTACTGTGATTTTGTTTGTGGTCTTTTGGATAGATACCCAAAAGTGGGGCTGCTGGGTCATAGGGGAGTTCTATATTTAGCCTTCTGAGGAATCTCCATACTGCTTGCCAGAGTGGCTGAACCAGTTTACATACCCACCAACATTGGCCACATCCCCTCCAACAATTGTTATTGTTAGTTTTCTTGATATATGACATTCTTACTGGGGTGAGATGGAATCTCAATGTTGTTTTGATTTGCATTTCTTTTATGGCCAGTGATGTAGAGCATTTTTTCATATGTCTCTTGGCCATTCTCATTTCCTCATCAGAGAAGTCTCTTTGTAAGTCTTTAGCCCACTCGATGAGGGGGCTATTGATTCTTTGCGGTTTTGTTTTGGAAGAAGGTAATTTTTTTAGTTCTGCATATATTTTAGAGATGAGGCCTTTGTCCGTTGAATGACTGGTAAAGATCTTCTCCCAGTCTGTGGGCTTTCTGTTTATCTTGCGAGCTATGTCCTTTGCCGTGCAGAAGCTCTGCAGTTTGATGCAGTCCCATTTGTCCAACCTTTCTTTGATTTGGAGCATTTCTGGGTCATTGTTAAGGAAGTTCCGTCCTGCGCCAAGGAGCCCAAGTGTTTCTCCTACTCCTTCCTTTAGTGTTTTCAGGGTGTCTGTTTTGATTTCGAGGTCTTTAATCCATTTGGAATTGATTTTGGTGCAGGGTGATATATAAGGATCTAGTTTTAGTTTGTTGCATGTGTTGAGCCAGTTTTGCCAGCACCATTTGTTAAAGAGGCTATCTTTCTTCCATACTATTGTTTTAGCTCCTTTATCAAAGATTAAGTAGGAGTAGTTCTGTGGGTTCATTTCTGAGTCTTCAATTCTGTTCCATTGGTCTTCAGGCCTGTTCCGGTGCCAATACCAAGCTGTTTTTATTACTATAGCTTTATAATACAGCTTGAAATTGGGTATTGTAATTCCTCCAGCACTGTTCTTTCTGCTTAGGATTGTTTATGCTATTCTAGGTCTTTTATTGTTCCATATGAATTTCTGGATTGCTTCCTCTATTTCATTAAAGAATGGTGTTGGGATATTAATGGGTATTGCATTGAATTTGTAGATAGTCTTTGGCAATATTGCCATTTTGATTATATTAATCCTCCCAATCCAGGAGCATGGGAGGTTTTTCCATTTCCTTAGTTCTGATGTAATTTCATTTTTCAAGCTTTTAAAGTTCTTCTCAAAGAGGTCTTTCACTTCTTTGGTTAAGGTTATTCCTATGTATTTTATGTTTTGGGGGCTATTGCAAAAGGAGTTGCTTTCCTGATTTCAGCCTCAGTCTTCGGGTCATTAGCATAGAGAAAGGCCGTTGATTTTTGAAGGTTTATTTTATATCCTGCAACTTTGCCAAAGTTTTGGATCAGCTCTAGTAGCTTGGGGGTAGAGTCTATGGGATTCTTTAGGTATAGGATCATGTCATCTGCGAAGAGAGAAAGTTTAACTTCATCTTTTCCTATTTGGATTCCCTTTATATTTTCTTCTTGCCTAATTGCTCTGGCTAGGAATTCTAGTACTATTTTGAAGAGCAGGGGAGAGAGTGGACATCCCTGCCTTGTTTCAGGAAGTATTTTAAAACCCGGCACTTCACTAAGAGTCAATGCAGTGAACAATGATCCCTTCTCAAATTTCTTGGGTATGTTTGTGTATGTGTTTGAGGCACTGAGGTAGTCCTCGATTATGTTTAAACAGGAAGAGGTTTTATACTTGATTAAATGTAAAAGTTCCACTCAAAAAAAATAAGCAAAAGGGGGTGTTCCAAGGAAAGACTGTCTCTCTGCACCCAACCTGTCCCCAAACTGAATCCCCACCCTGCCTATAGGCCTATACACCCTCCCTTGTGAATCCCCCAGGGATAGATTTTTTTTTCCTTTTTTTTTTTTTTTCCTGGCCAGTCCTGGGGCTTGGACTCAGGGCCTGAGCACTGTCCCTGGCTTCTTTTTTGCTCAAGGCTAGCACTCTGCCACTTGAGCCACAGCACCACTTCTGGCCATTTTCTGTATATGTGGCGCTGGGGAATTGAACCCAGGGCCTCCTGTATATGAGGCAAGCACTCTTGCCACTAGGCCATATCCCCAGCTCAGGGATAGATTCTTAAGATAAGCTTAAAAGAAGAAAGGGGAAGAAATATATCAAAATACAATATAAACTTAAAAATCAGAAAATAGCACACATACTTGGTTTTATCAAAAGCAAGTACAATCTGGGTCCAATGGGGGATTGAAGTCAAATGCACAACATTTGAAGGTTTTCCTTTATTTAAATGGAAAAAAAAATCAGTCAACCTCATCAAAATCATAGGCTTTCTGGCATGCACCTGTATGCTACTTGGGAGACTGAAAAATAAGGATCATTTGAATGGAGAAGTTTGAAGATAGCCTAGAAAACATAGTGAGACCCTATCAATTAAATAAACACAAAAAAGAAGACAGAATGTACTATTTTATTTTATATTCACTTGCATCCCCAACCATGTGAAGTAGGAATTGAGAAGTGGCTGAAATTTCTTATAAAGTTAGTCTGAATTAGAACTGATTTTGACTAAAAGAAAGCTTGATGCATTTCTTTGCCATGGTACAAATAGGCATCGAGAATCTATTCTGCCTTGATCACTTTGCTCTGCACCAGAGGATGCAGAGGAATGGAGGCCAGGCCAGTAAATACACATGTAGACTACAAAGTAGCAGCAGCTATTAATTTCTACAAGCACTATGCCAGGGATATGATGTCACATCTTATTTAAGTCAGAAAAATTTCACTGGCAGCAATGGGACCTAGAAGCTCAAGTACACAGGTGAAACAAGTTAGAGGTAGAGTTATGACAGCAACAAGGTGAGCAGTGCTAATGACCCACCCACATGGAGTAAATTCTGGGAGAACATAGAAAAAGAACCATCCTATAGGGGAGAAGCAGAAATTTCATTGATTTGGTTGGATGATTTGAATTTTGGGCTATCTATAAGAATTTTGTCCTTACCCACTCATTCTCGTATAATTTCTCTTCTTTTCTTAACCCCCTAAAATAATTGCATGAGGAAAGTGGTTGTATGCCTTGAAATAAATTGAGTTTACCTTTATTTTCTAGAATTTTAGGGCATTTCAGAAAATAAACATCTAAGATTAGAAAGAATCTTGTCTCTGAGATTTTTTTGGGGTAATAAAGACTCTTGCATATGTTTGCATAAATCTGGTCCAAATCCCATTTTTCTATACAATATTTAATCTCTACAGTAGAAGGTATTGTCCTTAACAAAATACTCATTAAATGGAAGAAATTGAAGATTCATGCTTTCCATTCTTATCCAGAGCCAAAGATAGAAAACTTCTTGTATAAAAAGAAAGAATTCAGCTGAGTGTCAGTGGTTCACTCCTGTAATCTTAGCTTCTCATGAATCTACTCTCTGGAGGATTGGAGTTCAAAACCAGCCAAAGAAGATAGGCCATGAGACTTCATCTTCAAAATAACTAGAAAAAAAATCAAGCATGGAAACATGGCTCAAGTGGTAGAGTGTCAGCCAAACAAGCAAGCCCATCAACATAAGGCCCTAGGTTCAACCACAGTAGAAGAACGAAGGAAAAAAGGAAGGGAAGGAGGGAGGGAGGGAGGGAGGGAGGGAGGGGAGGAGGGAGGGAGGGAGGGAAGGAGGGAGGGAGGGAGGGAGGGAGGGAGGGAGGGGAGGAAGAAAGAAAAAAAGAAAGGAGGGAAGGAGGGAAAGGAAGGAAGGAGGATGGAAAGGAAGGAAAGAGAAAGAAAGAATGGAAGAAGGAAGATAGAAAAAAGAAGGAAAGAAGAGAGAGAAGGAAGGGAGGGAGGGAGGGAGAGAAGGGAGGGAGGGAGAGAAGGGAGGGAGGGACGAAAGAAGGAAGGAAAGGAGGGAGGGAGGAAGGGAGGGAGGGAAGGAGGAAGGAAGGGAGGAAAGAAGGGAGAGAAGGGGAAAGGAAGGGAGGAAAGAAAAGCCTTATCTGAGCTAAGCACTGTAGCAAACATCTAAGACCTGGTCTCCAACAAACTGAAATAAAAGTTTATCCAATAAGAGACAGAATAAACTTTCAAGCACAGAGAACAATGGATGGCCTATGACTTAACTACAGGTAGAGCTTCTTATGTGCAAGTGACTGACAGTATCTGAGACCTAAATGGTATCTTCTAACACTATCCTTTTGATTGTAACAGTCATTTTCATTTTTTTGTAGGAATGAAAGCCCGAAATTCAAACTAAACATCCAAGCTGACACTCACTTATTTCATGAACACCTGAATTGTTTTTATTCTTCTACTTGCATCATAAATGTCTTTTTATAGATTCTTTAAATAAATAGAGGTGTAAATCTGTGTATTTTAAAAAATACTAGAGGTATAACTCAGTGGTAGAGCACCTGCCTAAAATGCACAAGGCCCTAGATTTCATCTCTATCACTGTAAGAGAGGAAAATGCAGAAAAATTAAAACATTTTGTTATATAGTTTTCCAAGTGTTCTTGCGTTACAAAAAAGTGTAAAAATATATAATATTATATAATAAAAATAAGCAAAACTAAACTACAGAACTTGTTTCGTGTGTGTGTGTGCGCGCGCACGCCAGTCCTGGGGTTTGAACTCAGAGTCTACGAACTGTCTCTGAGCTTTTGTGCTCAAGGCTAATGCTTTACCACTTGAGCCCACAGTTCACTTCCAGCATTTTTGGTATTTTGGTAGTCAATAAAGCTTACACTCTCACAAGCTTTCCTGCTCAGGATGGCTTTGAACTGTGATCCTCATATTTCAGTCTCCTGAATAGCTAGAATTACAGGAGGTGAGCCACCTGTGCCAACTAGAAATATTTCATTTTAAATAAGCAACATATGTATGATCACTAAAATTATAAATCAGTGAATATATTTCTACACCATTTTGAGTACCTACATAATGTTACGTTGATTGTATAAATCATAGTTTATTACACCTGACTTTATTTTTTACATTCAGTTCTGTCCTCAATAAAATGCTGCTATCATTTATTTTGCTGTTATTTTAACTACAGTGTGACTAGACGAACATATCTGTCACCATTACTTGAATATGTCTGGAAGAAGGATTGCTGATTGACATTATAGATAGATAACAGACAGACATATATATACATATATAATTTTAGTTCTTATATCTTTGGCCTATTTTTCCAAATTAATAATTCCATTTAAGCAATCCACACTGATTAACTTCTATGTGCTTGGCTCTATATTTGAATCTTAAAATGAAGAACAGCATAGATATAGTTCTTGCCTTTATAGAGAAAGAGAAAAGGTAATAAGCAAACACCATCCTGTGAAAAGGAGAGAAAGGAAGTTGCACCAGAAAACACAACAAGCAGACCAAACTTAGGCAGAACAGAGGAAGGCCAAGGAAGATGCCTGTGTCCCTTTAGAGACAAGAAAGAGAAGAACAGAGACAAGCACTGAGAGAAAAGGGCATGCACACTGCAGACGAGAGCTCCACAAGGGAGGTATGAGAAGCCTAGGCTGAGCCAGACACCCATGGATCATGCCTATAATCCTAGTTATTCAGGAGGCTGAGATCTGAGAATCATGGTTCAAAGCCAGCCCAGGCAAAAGAGTCTGTGAGATTCTTATCTCCAATTAACCAGTTAAAAAAAAAAGAAAGAAAAGCCAGAAGTAGAGCTGTGGCTCAAGTGGTAGAGCATCAGCCTTGAGCAAAAAAGCTAAGGAACATATATACACTTATGCACATATATATGCACATATATTTGCACATATGCACATGTACAATATATGTACATATATGTATACACATATATACATATATGTGTGTGTACATTACAGGGGGTTATGATTCAACCCATCCCAACTTACAGGAGATATTAATGCACTATAAATACCTCTCTTCATTTGTCATTTGCCTCTTATTTCATTATCTTATTTATAATGTTTGGAACCACCATTTTTAATTGTATGAGTCCTGTAATTATTTGTGAAATGCTGGGCCTCTCATCCTTGAGTGTTCCAAACCTGAGCGGTAGACATGTAAACACAGGTTATCATGATGACTACAATGATCAAGATTTGAACTATGTAGACATGGCAAAATGAATTCCTGTGCAGCTAGTTTGGGAAATTGCAAGAAAGAGCTCCCTGGGCCCTCATTAATGAGCAGTAAATTTCACTACTTATGTCCTTCTGAGTGTTTTTGGGCTGGCTGGGCGTAAAGCAGGTACTCAACATGTGGTCTATGGACAGCAGCATTGGTTTGTTGTTGTTGTTTTTTAAGTATTATCATAAGGGTAACAAGCAGAGAGAGGGTGTACACTTACATAAATCAGGTAATGAGTAATTTCTTTTTGGACCATGTCCCCTCACTGTCTCCAAGTATTTCTCTCCTGTCACAACCCACAAATTGTTTAGTAAGTACCTCTGCTGCATTTGTGCCCTCTTTGCCCCTTCTATTTCTGTGCCCCACTTACCCTCCCAGACAGGCAAATGAACAAAACAAAAACAACAACAAAGAAATGAAAACCTCTTGTTTCCATTTCCTGTAGTTCATTTTGATTAATATTGTTTATATAATCAGATGCACATAGGCATTGTGCCTTTGTGTTCCTCTCCTAAGAATATCCTCCTTTGCTGTCACTGTGTGTAAATGCCTACAGTCCTATCTAATTTATCAGGTCCTAGTATATATTAGATCTAACTTCCACATATGAGAGGAAAAAAAGGTGCACCATTTGTCTCTCTGAGCTTGGCTTACCTCACTTAACATGATTTGTTCTAGGCCCATTCATTTCCCTGCAAATAACATAATATTATTCTTTCTAATGGCTATGTAAATTATCGTTGCATATAGGTGCTACGTTGCTTGGATCCACTCATCTTTGTAGGGCAGAATCCCTGGCCCTGCCAAATCTACTGAATCATATCTACATTTTAATGACATCCCAGGAGTGCTGTGTACATAGTAAGCACTACTGAAGAAGGCTGGCCTTCGGAAGTCCCTTTTCAGGTTTACCATCACCATATTCAGTCTGTGATTACAAGGATATCGTTAGAACATATCCAAACAACTTCAAAATTCTTCTCATGTGTTGTGTGGAGATGCTGGAGCACATCAGCTAAAGAGCCTTCACCAAAATATCTTCAAGTTCCATGGGGAGAGATCCATTTGTGATTTGTGAGTAAGCTCAGTCCAAGTCAAAGGGACATTTGCTCCCCCAATGACCCTGGCACAACCCTGTGATTCAGACAGAAGATAAGCCTCTAAATCCAAGCTCCAATCAGCTGTTCCAAGGGGATTTGTTTCTTGGTTATAATTGGTCTCCCGCGTGTATACTGAGCAGGTGTTCAGGGCAAAGGGAAACTTGCTTTATTTGTGTAAGCAGCTGAATGAGGGAAGTGTGTCCTTGGGAAAGGAGTTGGGAAGAGATTCTGGTGTGGTAATTGGCTATATAAGTTGGAGGGAGTGGAAAAAAAAAAGAGAAAGAAGATAAGAAAGAGATGGGGAGAGAAATAGAAGCAAGAAATGTGTACAGCAGCTGTCTTGTGACTCAAGAAACAGCCTTGTTTATTTCTAAGCAGAGCTCTGCTCTGTTAACAAGAAGGAACCCAAAGTACACACAGAATGTGTACGAGGGTGGATAACTGGAAGCAGAGATTAAACACCACACCTCCAAATAGAATTGGTCCTGGGAAACGTTGCCACATTGGAGTTAGCCTGATAGTGCCCTGCAGTACACATTCAAGCAACTTGTACTTCCTCTCCATGAGCTAAATCAGCTATGGATTTTAGCAGAATGAAGACCATGTCCATGTTACTGTATGTTGAAATAATATAACGCAGGTATTCATTGCAAACATTAACCTGTTTATTGCCTACCTCATCTACTTCCTGCCCACTGAAATCTTTCAGGGATCTTAGATGGGATTAGGGGAATGCATTTCAATTCAATACTTAAACATCAAGGCTTGCTGTCTGAAGTTTACTTGCCATGGCTGCTTTGAGTGGTTGAGCAGATGTACACTGCTGAGCCTCAGGTACCCTTTAGAACTGGGCATGACACATTCCATAGAGGCATACATCAGAGTCCTAGATGTGGGGAGGGGAGAACAAGGGTGGTTATGATAAGATGCTCAGAAAACACATTTAAGAAAACCTCACAAATTTCTTGTAACCTCTGAAAACGGGAACTAGAAATTTATTCATCTCGATTTAATGTCCACAGAAGTAATTTTGAGGTCTGTAGGCCATTGTTAAGTACATTTTCAGTTGGAAACTTCAGAATTTTTTTTTTTTTTTTTTTTTTTTGCCAGTCCTGGGCCTTAGACTCAGGGCCTGAGCACTGTCCCTGGCTTCTTTTTGCTCAAGGCTAGCACTCTGCCACTTGAGTCACAGCGCCACTTCTGGCCATTTTCTGTATATGTGGTACTGGGGAATTGACCCCAGGGCTTCATGTATACTAGGCAAGCGCTCTTGCCACTAGGCCATATCCCCAGCCCCAACTTCAGAATTTTGTTATTTTTAAGTTGCCTGTTTAGTTTTCTTTTGATTAAATGAAGGATTTGTTAAGACAACACCCACAGAGGAAACATCAAGAATAAAAGAAATGGAATACCGTCTTTCAGATTTCCTTGGGCATTCTGACGATTTCAGTACCAGCTCTTCTTGTAAGGATAAAAGCTCACATTTTGTAGTTGTCTTTGTCTAGTTCAATCTAGTGATTGTGAATTTATGTATCAACTCTACAGGCAAACAAATCTGAAAGCAAGATATTTTAGGAGTTTGAACAGTTCATTGTGATTATAAGCTTATTTCTGAAAGTGTTTAAATTAACTTTTAAAAATAGCATACATCTCTACATAAAAACAAATAAAATAAAAAAAAACCCAGCATGGATCATAGATATATAAGTTAAATTTTAAACTACAAGAAAAACAGGTATAAATCTTTATAACTTGGGTTAAGGTGATGGTTTCTTAGATATGACCCAAAAGCACAGGCAAAGAGGAAATATTAATAAATTAACTGAACTCTACTAGAATTAAAATTTTCATGCCTCAAAGATACACAAACAAATTGACTGAAGGACTTTATACTTAGGGGAATATTGTGACTCCAAAATTGTGACTGCTCTGAACAATTAATGTACTGTTTGTCATAGTGAAAACCAGAAAAGGGAAACATATTTTGGGGGGAAGGAAATGAAACACAGAAATGGAAGGAGGAAGGGTGAACAACTACCTAATAATAAGATTTTTTTTTAACTTTTTGATTCAAAGGTCATCAAGAAAATGAGAAGACAGTCTAGAGAATAGAGAACATATTTGTTATAAGAAAACTTCCATTTTTTAATTTTGTGTGGCCACTAGGGCTTGAACTCTCAGCTCGCTTAGCCTTTTTGCTCAAGGTTGGTGCTCTACTACTTAACCCACACCTCCACTCACTTCCAGTTTTATACTGGTTAATGGAAGATAGAGTTTATGTATTTATCCATCTGGGCTGGCTTTGAGCATTGATTCTCAGTGAGCCAGCAACACCTGGCCCTTATGTGGGGATTCTATCTAGACTATATAAAGAGTTTAAATTCAATAACCCACCACCAAAATGGCCAAGACACTTCTCAAAGATATCCAAACAGCCAATAATCATATGGGAAAGACCAAAATGTGTAGTCAATATAGGAATGCAAATCCATAGTGCAGTAAAAACTTCACCTGCATGAGAGCAGCTATAAACAAAAGGTGGACAACACTCTTAGTAAGTATGTGGGGGAAAATGGAAATCAGCTAATTAGAGTGTAAAGTATTACAGCCACATGAGAACACAGCCAAGTGGTTATTCCGAAGTGTCCCTCAGGAGGTTAAACAGAGTCACCACATGCCCTTACACAGCTAGGTGTAGGCATGTTTGTGCATGTAGATACAAGCACATACAAAAACATATGTCTACAAACTGTTCTTAGCAACATTATTTATAGCACTCATATTGTGATGTAAATAGTATCCATAATTATCCATATGATTACCAAAACCAATATGTGAAAATAGCCCATATATCCATAAGAATGCAATATTATTTGGCCATGATCTGAATGAAGTACTGCTTAATGCTTCAACTGGATAAATCTGTAACCACTGTGTTAAGTGGAAAAAGCTATACACAAGCCACAGATGATTCCATTCCTATCTATGAAGGGTCCAAAACAGGCAAATCTATAAAGCTAAAGATGGAAGGAAGAGTCAAGTGCCACTAGGAAGAGAAATTAGAGATTACTAGTAGTGTGGTAATCTTTTTGGAGTGATGAAACATTCTGCAATTAGGTAATGGTGACAATTACATAAGGTATTAATATGTTCAAAACTACTGATTCATATGTATACCTTAAAAGAATGAACGTTATGTGACTAGTACCTCAATAAACACATTGGCTTAAATTTTTATGTCAATTTCAATAAAAGATCAAAAATGGAAATGGTCATCCCAAGTGCCAACATCCAAACATTTCTCTGTAAATATTTCCTATTCAAAGAAATGTTGTCAATAGCTCAAAAATGACCTAGTAACTCCACAAACAAGAAATTCTGTGTGGAAATAGTATTGCATTTAGCAGGCTCTGAAAGTGCTCTGAAAGTTCACATGTGAGCATTCTGTACATTCTAAAATGAAGACACATACATTCCTAACTCATCCAAAAGTGCACTTACACCCTGAAAGGTTCAAAGTGAAGAGTCATGGTTATGCATAAGTTATTCTCACAGCCCAGCAGGCCCTCAGTCACCAATCAAGTGTCAGGCTGCTCAACAAAGAAAATAACGAAATGGCTTGAGTGCACATTGCATCTGTGCCTAAATGGAACCATAAACGCAGGGCGGGGAAAGGTAAATAGAGTGATCCTCATTTGCAGGAACATTAATGAATATTTCTTGTGTTTGCTGTGTGCATTTACCTATTACCTAAGAAATCCATGGGGGTAAAAGGAGTGTCTACCTCACCACCTGCCCACCTGCCCTTTCTTGGTTTCTGAGGTGAGTTTTTTGGTGATGGGTGGCATTTGAGAAGAATATAACCTACTCTCAACAATAACTTCTACACACACACACACAATTATATATGTACACATATACAAACATATGTGTATGTGTAATTATACTGTTCGATTTGCATTCATTTTCATCATGAAATGTACTGCTTTCATTTTTCAAAACTCTGTCCAAGGCTGGACACAGCATACCTGTAATCCCAACTAGTCATAAAGTAGAGATAGGATGATCAAAGTCTGAATCCAACTTGAGGAAAAGCCCAAGACCTTATCAGAAAAACAATCTCACAAATCCAAAGAACTAAAAATGTGGCTCAAGTGGTAGAGGGCTTGTCCAGCAATTGCAAGGTCTTGAGTTCAAGTGAGATAAAGTTATATAGTCTCTGTCATTTTTATTTAAAATATTTTACCAGAAATATACAAAGGTAGTAATTAAATAAGTGTATAAAATATTGATAATTATCAAATCTGAGTAATGGACATATGGCAGTATTATACTCTCTCTAATTGTATAAATGTTTACATATATTTCAAATTTTTAATATTTTTCACATCTAGGACCTCTCATTTGCTAGAGAAGTCCTTCACCACTGATCTACATTTCCAACTCTATAAAAAAATGTAATGACTATTGGGAAAAAATATCACTTTAAGAGCAGGAGGGGAAAAAAGGAGGATCCATCCACCAAACTATATGAATGAACCATTTACCAAAATGAATATCAGGAAGCTGAAACATGTTCTATGAGGGAGGGCAAAGAGAAAGGAGCAAAAAAATGGAGGGAGGAATGGTGAGCAAATACAATCACTTTCAATGTATATTATATAAAAGTTGAACTATGTAACTTGAGGGTTGGAATGGACAGGGTCATTGGGGGAGATCTAAAGGGAGGGGTGACTTTGATCAAGATGCCTGAATGCATAGTTTGTACAATTATTTAATAAAAAAGAATGTTAAAAAACCATATGAGCTATACTTTATTTTATTGACATATTTTTGAGAAATATTTAAGGTTATTAGAAACTTTATTCTATGTCAAGGACTGGAAATGTTTTTCAGAAAATGGGAGACAGTAAGTATTTTAGGTGTTATAGTCCCACCGTTTCTGCTTAGCTATTTAATTCTACCATTCTGTGTACAAAGACAATGTACAAGTGAATATACATAACTGTGTTACAATAAACCTCACGGATAGATACTAAAATTTGAATTTCATATATAATAAATGTTAGTCTTTTGATTTTTCCCCTTCTATTTGAAAATGTGAAACTGTGAGCTAGATTAGGCCCATAGGTCCTACCATGCCCAACTCTGTTCTATATTATTCAAAAACCCTTACTTTATTATGAGCATAATGCAAAAGTGTATTTAGTACTTCCATCTATCAAAAGACACTAAGAGAAGTTAACCGGACATGTGGCTCAACAGGGTGATAGAGTTATGGGTGATCTGTATTTTCTCCATTATATTTTTATGTTTCAAATGTCTTAAAATTCCCATGAAATTTTGACAACTGGTATTTTTTAAAGGATCATTTTTACTCTCCTTGAGGGGAGTGAAAGGAAAATAGAACACAGAGACCAAGGGCCCAGACCATCTGCCCTGGATGTCTTGCACCGTCCAGATTGGATTAAATGAGAATTTCCTTCCTGTTCTGTGATTCTGCCTCCTCATGCAATCAAATGTCTGTAACATAATTCCCTTCAATTTGGGAAGCAATTCTCTCGCTTCACTCTGCAAGTAAATTACCAAAATAAGCTCGGCATATTTGGCAAGGGGGTCCTTCCACCTCCACATCTCAGCAAATGTGATTAGCAATCCTGTCTGGTGTCAGAGAGCCATGCAACCCCAGGCTCTTAAATCAGTTTTAAAATGCACAAGACAGTATTAAAGAAAAAGAAATAGCAAAAAGCATGCCCCAAGAACGCCACAAGAGGGCAGAAAACCTGCAACTCAAAGAAAATGCAGTTTGGCCCCAATAGAACATACTTTTTGAAAATTGTCCAATTATCTAAATCCCTTTCAGACACCTAATTAAGCTTTCTATAACAGCTTCATTTTGGTCACATAAAGTGGCAATTCACAAAATAGACCATGCCTTTTTCTTGGAGCTAGAGTCTTTCAAAAACATACAAGCAAGATTTCTTTTTTTCCCTTTCATGGTCTAAGGTTCAGCAAAATTTGCCTATTTCCCTTTGAAAAGAAAAAGATATTTTATTAAAGTTCATAAGAAACTATTGTTTTAAAAAATAGTTTGTCCTTTTCACATAAAACAAACAAAAACAAGTCAAATTTAAAGGGGGAAATTCAGATTATTTCAACACCTCTGTACAATATTGAGGAATAGAATCAAGAAATAGTAAGGACACAAGCAGAGGCTCCTCCACAGTCTAACTAGATCTAAGTATTCCTAATGAAGTCACCTAACACTTTTTCCAAAGGATTTCATAAATGTGACAGTAATAGAAAATTTTAATTTTTGCCTTTTCAAAGTGGCAAATAATAACTAGTAACTGTACCTAACATTTTTCAGCACTAAATACCAAAGAAAATACTTCTCATGTAATTTAAAGTAATCCCTCTTAATGCAAATGTAGGTAACATTATGTTTTGACATTATTGCTCCATTTTAATAAATGCAAAACTCATTTGCTTAATGATTTCTTACCTGGACATTCCTAGCTCAGGCTACTGAGTCACCTTGCTCTCTGACACTTTTCCCACTGAAAGAGAGAACTAATGTAATCTCTCTTGTAGAAAATAAAATCCAATGAGCGTTCCTAGAACAGACACTCAGGGCCTCACATGGAAATCCATTCTTCTTTTTTCTTCACAGAAAAATTCCTTCAGCATTTCCAGACTCTCGGTCTTCAATGTCTTTCCCTCATTCTTCTATCTAAACTTTTTGAATTTTAATTTGATAAATATAGAATTTGCTGCATTAATCATTTAAAATGAATCAATCATTCTTCAGTGTCAAATAAATTTACATTCGAATACAGCCCCTCTCTAGAACTTTTTGTTCTTGCAAAAGGGAATTCTGGACTGTTATTATTATCCCTAAGTAATTGTATGAAGGTGTTTCAATTCAACATGTCAGTTGCATGAGTACAATGCTTTTTAATCAATGTCACTCCTTCCATTCTCACATATCTCTTGCAAAAGGGAATGTTTACCCAATAAAGGAGGCCCCATTTCACCAGTGGCAACTAAAACTCTTTTTGTTGTTGTTGTTGTTGCTGTTATTTTTGGTTTGTTGATTTGTTTTGGCAATATTGACATTTTAACTCAGTGCCTCACTTGCTAGGCAGGCATTTTACCAATTGAATCATGCCTCCAGCTTTTTGAGAGAGGTTTTTTTTGTTTTTGAGATAGATTATCTCAAATTTTTCTGCCTTGGCTAGCCTTAAAACTTCAGTCCTCCACTCCCAGACTTCCAAGAAGCTAGGATGACAGGCATGAACCACTAGCACCTGGCTCCCATTTTATTTTTATTTTTATTTATTTTTATTTTTTGGCCAGTCCTGGGCCTTGGATTCAGGGCCTGAGCACTGCCCCTGGCTTCTTCTTGCTTAAGGCCAGCACTCTGCCACCTGAGCCACAGCACCCCTTCTGGCCGTTTTCCATATATGTGGTGCTGGGGAATCGAACCGAGAGCTTCATGAGTAGGAGGCAAGCACTCTTGTCACTAGGCCATATTCCCAGGCCTCCCATTTTATTTTTATGATTTGACTACTCTAGTTACTTTATATGCATAGCATCATGAGATATTTGTAATTGTTTGAACTGGCTTATTTCATATAACATAATGTCCATTTTTATCTAGGTTATAGCACACATGCAAACTTCTTTCCTTGGTAAGTCTGAATTATATTCCATTGTAGGTTTATACCGTATTTGTTTCTCATGGACATTTGCGTTGTTCCTACCTTTTGGTTAATCTAATCCTGAAAATTCTGCTGAGTCTACCCATAGATTTTTAAATATATATTATATACATACAAAAATACATATTTATATGTGTATATGTATGTATACATTTATATACATACACATACAGAAATATACAAAATTGATGATTTCTTACTATTTTCAATGTCACTACCATGTTCCAAACAAAATTATGTCCTGCCTTTCCAATTGGCCTCTGATTCCACATGGAAACACTTCCTTTTGGTCTGAGTGAGTTTTTTAAAGCATAAGAGAAATAGTGGGGGGAGGGGCTATAGCTCAGTGGGAGGCCTCTTGTTTACCAGCTCACTCAGAATAAATGCCATTGTCCTTATTATGATCTGTGAGGCTCTGCCTAGTCTGGTCCTCAATATAATTCTGACTCTGTTTCCTAATTTGGTCACTTTATCTCACCATCATATCCATTACTGAGCTCCTCAGTTCTACCCCAACCTGGTTCTCAAGAGCTTACCTTGGAGATTTTTCACTTACTCTTTTCTCCACCTGAAATATACTCTGAGTTGTCTGCCTATCGTATATTCCCAACTTGAGATCAGTACTCAGTTCATCTTCTAGATGAAGCCTCTCCCCATTTTCTAGCAACATTCCAAACAAACAAACCTTAAACCAGGACTTCAACCTTCATATCTTATTTTCTTGCTTTATGTTTATAATCTGTTGATATCTAACTCAATACATATTTAACATATTCATTCTCTTTATCTCGCTCAAATCCAGGAAAGATATTTTTATATGCAATACATAATTCCCAGAGAGATCACTCATGTTCTATTTGTTGAATCTATTGATGATTCAACAAATGAAATATGAATTCACAATTTAAAAAAAACAGCACACACAAGAAAATAAGTTATTATGAGAGTCCACAGAAGCTACAGTAAACATATTTAGAAGTCATTCCCCAAGAGACTCATGATAGTGGAGTTATCAGAATCAAACTATACCTACAGAGTAATAATTCTTAAATTAAAACTTGAATAATCACACATAACAAATACTAACAAAACAGCCAGGTAACTCATAAAAAATCAAATTAAAATTTTCACAAATGAAAACATATTCTAGCCAGGCACTCATGGGTCATGACTATCATCTTAGTTTCCCAGGGGGCTAGGATCAAAGCCAGCTCAGGAAGACAAATCCAAGAGATTTTTTTTCCTCCAAATAATCAGCAAAGCTGTAACTACAGCAGAAAAAAAAAAAAAGCCAAGCAAGTGTACAAGGCCCGGAGTCCAGTTTCCATGCCAGCAAATAGAAATAATATTTTTACTTTAAAAAATGGTAGAGGTGTTAAACAGAAATTAAACATAGCTGAAGAGTGGCATTACTTACACCATATACAAAAATAACTCAAAGATATCACAGACCAAAATATAAATGCTAAAATAAAAATTCTTAGCAGAAAATAGAGACCATTTTCACAGTACCATATTTGGCAATGATTTATTTGGTATAGGACCAAAAGCACGAACAACACCACCACCACCAAAAAAAAAAAAAAGATAGGTAATTTAAATGTTGTCAAACTTTAAAACTGTGCATCAAAGAACATAACAAAGTGAAAGGCAAGAAGAAAAGATCTGCAGATCATATATCTAATAAAAGGTTAGTAATATCCAGATTATATAGAGAAATCTTACAGTACTAAACCCAAAAATAGGATCTGATTTTGAAGCAGGCAAAGAATTTGAATAAACATTTCTCCAAAGTTCTATAAATGATAGATGTACATGAAAAGATTTTTAACAACACTGATCAAAGCCACAAGATACTATGTCTCATGAATGAGAATGGCTGATGAAAAACTCAGAAAACATGTTAGTAAGGATGTAGAAAATGGAAGCTTTGTGCAATGCTGGTGGAAATACAAAAATGGTACAGCCATTGTAGAAAATGATACGGCAATTTCTCAAAAAATTAAAAACAGAATAACTGTAGGATGCAACAACTCTGCTTCTGAATATATGCCCAAGCTCAAAAGAATAAAAGGAATATTTCTACACAATGCTTACAGAAGCATTAGTCACAGTAACCAAAAGTGAAAGAATCAATAGATGAATGGATAAACAAAATGTGGTATATACCCACAATTAAATAGTATTCAGCCTCCCTAAAAGAAAGAAATTCTAACCCATCAACAGAGTAGGTAAATTTTCAGGACATTTTGTTATGTAAAATAAACCAACCACAAAATTACAAATAAAGTATAATTCTACTCATAAGATATACACACATATATATAATTTAGAGATACAGAGACCAGTGAATTCATATAAGATTATAATATAATCTCTATGAGTTTGATTCTACAAGCAATTCGTGAATTATTTGATTGTACACAATCAAATTCACAGATACAGGAGAGAATGGCAGTTATTTTTTAATAGGTAGAAGAATTTCAGTTTTGCAAGGTAACTCTTTCGAGTTATGAAAATTGTTTACATAACAATGTGGATCATAACACTACTGCACTGCATAATTAAAAATCATTAGTGTTGCAGTTTATGTTCTACACATTTCACCACCATTTAAAAGCAAAACTAAGGGGACTTTTTTTAAGCCTATGTGGTTTGGCAGTATAGCTAAGCACTTGAAATTCTTTGCAAAGATTATTTGTCCCCTGGAGCAACACAATAGTTGACAGAAATTTCTCATTGGTTGAGATTGCATACAGTAAAGCAGGCAGTGAAACAATCCAGAGCCAGAAATACGGGTAAAGTTCACATTTTGCTCATGGCATCTTGTGTCTGCTTTCCTAGTACTTTCCTTTGGTTGTTATCATATTGGTTTTGCCTACATCAAAGTAAACTAACTTTGGCCAGAGTCACTCTCTCTCTCTTTCTCTCGTTCTAGAGTCCCTACATTACAAAGTATAACCTAAATAAACTCTCATCTCCTCTTTTATCCCTTATTTCATCCCCTAAAGCTCTCTAGTCTCTATCGCTGCCCTCTCATTGCTCCCCCTCAGCCTCTGCTGCCTGCTTCTTCACCTTCTCTTTATATTATCTTCTCTTCATGTTACCAGTCCCACCAGCTATTCTAATGATAAAGATCACAAGAGACAACATGACAGAAGCCTTTTGCTAGTCCTAATGTTGCAAATAGGCAGCAAAGGAAGCGTCTCCTAGGTAGCAACAAGAAGGAGCCAAATAACCTGAGTACACAGCCAGAAAGGGGGTTTGGTGAGTGTGTTTGCAACAGTTAGAGGAGCTCTTCATACAAATGAAGGATTGTGTTTCCACCAATCACAGCACAGTTTTTCATGCAAATGAAGAACAGTATTTGTACCAATCACAGGATTTCTGCAGGGAAACTAAGGAAAAGTTCCCCTTCTGCCCTCAGTGAGAACAGCTGCAGTATTAACATGGTTACCTAGAGTTCATCAGAGCTTGTAATGGTTCTCAAACAACAATGCAAGTTGTTCAAAATAGTCACAGCTAAGATAGGACAGTCATAAGGAGTCAAATCACCTCATCCTCAAACATCCTAACTTATTTAAAGGAAAATAAGAAAAGTGCTATAATAAAGGCTTATCTTTAAATGCTAACTGATTTAGTGGTATGAAACTATTCAACTTAACTTTTACTTCAATTCCCTGGGAAAAGAGATGCACGCAAGATGAATATTTAAGCTAGAAGGCAAAAGGAAAGGCTTTATGCTAACATTTTGTACCAAAGTCCAAAAGGTATGTTTTCAATCATTTTATTGAATATTCTACATTGTCTCATTGTAAGAGAAGTTCACATGTATGATTTTCTCTGCAAGTTTACATTTCACTAAGTTCTCATTTTCATATGAGGCTTCCTGCCCTAAGTAAATTTAAAATTGTTTTACTACAATACTAATGTCAACTGTAATAGGCTCTTTTATTTTTACTAAAAGGTAGTTGGAGGTAGTTTAGAATTATAGTGTGTCTACTGCAAAGATCCACTTCTGTGGACCATAACCTTATGATGCTCAGTGCTTCTGGAAAGACATACATATATATGTACATATATGTACATATATACACATATATGTACATATATATGTATTAAAAGAATGATAATGATATTAGGCAAAAGTAATATTGACATTTCTCCCCAAGAATCCTAACTTTTGACAAGGGTGATTTACAATGCATGAGAACTTCTACCAAATTATGTAATCCTCTGATATGCAGTTTGGAAAAATGTATGCTCCAAGGAAATAAATTAAATGTAAGAGGAAGCACTACATTCACAACACAAAACATATGAATCCAAGTTTCCTCACCTAGAGGTTATATGTAAACAGTACTAAAAGAAGATAAGAGGAAGGCAGAAAAATCTACCCCCCCAATAATAATACATTAGTAAACTCTTGAAAAATTATTGTAGTCATTCAGGTTGAAACAAGTCAGAATATTCTAGTAAGGATAACTCATGTGTGATATTATTGGATACTAAAGTGGAAAGTGACTGGTTACTTGGCTTCCTTGATCTGATAAAAATTAAAATGCACCTTACTCCCATCTGTGTATTTAAAAGAAAAAACTCCTTTTTTCAATTACTTTGCATTTTTAAAAGTCATCATAACCTGTAATGAGCCACCTGCCAAGTGAGAACACTTGATCAGGGCTCAGAATAGGGCCTATAATGTCACTGTCCAGAGTGTGGACATTTGGGATAGGTCAAATAAGAGAGGCCCAGGAAGGGAGGCTGTGGGTACAGCTCTTAGCAGCAACTCTACTCCCCAATGTCCTACCTTTTGATTACATCTTCTCACCTGTTTTAATGGGGCCTATAACAGATTCCTACTTTGCTGAAGAATGTTTCCTTTAAGAATTCTGTATATGGGGCTGGGAATATGGCCTAGTGGCAAGAGTGCTTGCCTCCTACACATGAAGCTCTAGGTTCGATTCCCCAGCACCACATATATGGAAAACGGCCAGAAGGGGCGCTGTGGCTCAGGTGGCAGAGTGCTAGCCTTGAGTGGGAAGAAGCCAGGGATGGTGCTCAGGCCCTGAGTCCAAGGCCCAGGACTGGCCAAAAAAAAAAAAAAAAAAAAGAATTCTGTATATGATATGAATCAGAGCTTTGTTATGATAAGCACATTCCAGCAGATTGAAAGCTATTTTTATTAATGATTCTATATTTATCCATAAAAAACAGATAAGGTTTCAATATAAAGCCCCTTCAAAGGGCTCATGTATTGGGGGCTTGGTGGCCAGTGAGTGTTATTTGGGGGAGATTCTAGAAACATATTACTTTACATTTTAAAACTGGGTCTCTGCTTCATGTTTTGTTTGTTGAATACTAAGAGTTCACATTTTTTAGACAATTGCTCTAGGCTAGGTGTTCCACTAAGGAATTGATGGACATCATTTTATTCAACTCTCCAAACATGAAGGGGGCAATGAGCCCTTCTTTGCAAAGGAAAGAACTGAAGGTAGATCAGGGAACTTTGCCCAAAATCACACTGAATTGTCATGACCACTAAGAGGGAGCAAAAAAAAAAGTGATCTATATTATACAAAGCTACTCTTTCTAAGCAAATTAAAAAGCAAAACATATGCTGGGCACCAGTGACTCATACCTTTAATCCTGACTACTCAGGAGGCTGAGATCTGTGGATCTCTGTTCAAAGCCAGCCTGGGCAGGAAAGTCCGTGAGACTCTTATCTCCAATTAACCACCAAAAGCCACAAAGTAGAGCTGTGGTTCAAGTGGTAGAGTACTAACCCTGAGCAAAAACAAAACAAAACAAAACAAAAAACCAGAACCCAGATCCTGAGTTCAAGCCCCAAGGCTAGCACAAAAAGAAGAAAGAAAAGAAGACAAAAGAAAAGAAAAGAACCACCAGTTTTGTGGGCCAGAGATTAGCTATCCAGAAAGTACTTAGAGAGATTAAGTAAAGGGGTAAATGGAGATTTTAATTCAATTAAAAGATTCAAGATGTTTGTAAAGAACACTACAGTTTCCAGGAAATCATAGGACTGTGTTTTTCTGAGAAAAATAAACAAGGGAAAGAGACAGAAAGAACTTTCCTGCATGAAGTTACTGTGAGCTCCCCAGATGAATGAAGCAATGGCTCTGAAATTGTAGTCCATGGAATAGCAGAGAAGCAGCATCTGAGAGCTCATTATAAAGAAAATTTGAAGCCTTCCCAGAACTGCTAAGTTATAGTTGCAGGAATGCAGCCAGCAGCCTGCATCTTACCAAGCTCTCTAGATGATTCTAGTGTATACGTGGGTTCAAGAACTATACCCAAGTTCAATGTTAGGGTTCATTTGATGAACTGCTCCCCTGTAAAATTGATTAATATAACTTATTCCAAACAGTATTTGTAATATGGAGGTCAGTTCTGGCCAGTACCATCACTGGCTGTTGAGAGGTGTCAGATTGACTCCATTTCAGATTAAAGAGAGCAGAAGCCAACTCCATCTTCACTAAGATCTCCCCTCCTTATCCAGGGAAGTTCCCCTTCACTGTGATAAGATTGTGCAAACTACTTGACCACCTGAGTAGTGGAAAGCTCAAGGTTAAACCTGTGCCCTCCCATGAGTAGGCATATCCACTTACATCCTGTGAGCCCCACCAAATCCATGTGCCAAGCCTAACTAACATGATAGGTTGGTTCAAACAGTTACTATAAGACAGTCTGTAACTCCATTGGCCACCTGCGTGTGACCTGGCATGCTCTGTAAGTGTTGTAACCTCATTGGTCACCTGCCTGTGGCAGGCTTGACCATGTGGTATTTGCCTTTATAACTCCATCCCGAGGGCAGCATGGGGCTCCGTCCCATCTCCTGAGTCTGGGCTGCGGCCCTGGGCCCTGGCCAGCCAGCCTGCTTTTTACTTCGGGGGTTCCAGCTCCCGAGTCTGGGTCGTGACCCTGGCTAGTCAGTATACTTTTTACTTCCCCAATAAATCCCTCTTTTTACTTGAGACTGTCTCTGAGTGGTGGACTCTTGAAGGGATGGGGAATTCCCCCCCACACACACCCTTGGACCCCATTATACTACCTAATCAGGAGGCTGAGATCTAAGGATCATAATTGGAAGCCAGCCTGGGCAGGAAAGTCTGTGAAACTCTTATCTCCAATAAACTTTTTTTTTTTTAAGAAGAAAAAGAAAAGCCAGAAGTGAAGCTGAGGCTCAAGCAGTAGAGTGCTAGACTTGAAAAACAGAAGCTCAGGGGCATCAACCAAGCTCTGAGTTCAAGCCCCAGGACCAACACCCCCCCCCAAAAAAAATAACAAAATAATCAAAGTAATTTGAATTTTGAAGAATTTTGACCATACTTGTCAAACCAGTGATAATCATGGTCTTCCTAAATATGTTTTCAAAACTCAGAATATGTTTCAAAACTTCAGGAACATATTCATTTCCTGAGACATTTCAAGAAATCCAAAGTTTAAGTGGTTATATGGGTCTACTGCTTTTAGGGTTCTGTGCAGGTGTTTCTCAAGTAATTTCTATCTCTTCTATTTCCAATGACACTATCAACTTCATCTGACAGCAGTGCTTTTATCCATCAAGAAGCATATCAGAAAGAAAATCACTCCACCTGATGAAATAGTGACTCCATTTCCTTGTCTTGGAGCACAAGTGGAGAGAGACTTAACGGCAAGCTCCACCATTTCTATTGTCAATATTAATTATTGGTGTTTCAGACCCTTACTGCATCTTTGGTTTATCAGCTCTATATCAATATTTCTTGTTGCTTAAGGGGCATGTATGTGTGTTGATCAAAATGTGAAATGAGAGGGTTGTGAAAAGCTCTGCACCTCCTCCCTGTCTCCTACATTAAATGTCTGCAGCTCTCCTAGTTTGAGCAAAGGCTCTACCCAACATTTTGACCCCACAGGCACTCTAAATTAGTGGTTCTTAATGTAGGTACTTAGTTCCACAGTATGAACATTTCCCAGAAACTTGTAACTAAGAAGGAGAAGAAAAAAACCCACATATTTATTGGGAAGTTTTTATCATTGAAACCTAGAAAATTTTCATTGCTGCAACTCCACAAAATAGGTGAGTTTTTTGGTTTTTAGATTTTGTGACTGGAACAAGAAAAAGGCTGAAAAAGAAAGTCAAGAGGAATGGTGCCCAGGCAGGCCCAGGACAAATGTCTGTCTACATCAAAAAGAAGATGATAGACCTGTAATACTAGCTACTTGGGAGGCGGAGATCTGAGGATTGTAATTCAAAGCCAGCCAGGGCCAGAAAGCCCATAAGACTCTTCTCTCCAATAAACCACTCAGAAAAAGCCATAAGTGGCTCTTTGGCTCAAGTGGTAGAGTGCTAGCCTTGAGCACAATGAGGGGAGAGTGGGAAGGGGAGGGGGGAGCAGGAAGAAAAGAGCAAGCATACATAACTAAGACAGAGACCAGATAAGTGTTTGAGAATCAGAAGGATGGTGGATGTGACTGAGCAGGTTTGCTAGGTGCTATCCATCTGCAGTAAGGGAAGGCAAGGCATGTGGGCCAGTACATTTCAATCCTCTTTCCACAAGAAAGCCTTGCTAAAAAATCAGCTGACCTGTACAACTTACCACTCAGTGATATAATTAAGGGGTGGAGATTTGGGGAATGTATGAAGAATATTAAAGAATTATATAAATTTGTCAAAATTCTTGTGGTTTAGTCACTTAATGTGTCTTAAATTACTAAATCTAGTGTCTTACTAAAAAGAAAATGTGGGAACCCGTAATTGCAGAGCCTTAAGGTCAGCCTTAGAAAGTTGGAATGCCATTCTCTGTCCCTCTGAATGCTGAGGGCCAGGGAAGCCCTGACAAGACCTACTGTGCTTAGCATTACAATTTCCCCCCTGCCCTCATGATAATCATGATCTTCACTTGACCTTGGAGCTTCCAGGCGGCTCATCTTCACATCCGGTTTTCAGGAAGTCACTAATCCTAGTATTGTTCTCCCCACTGTGGTGCCCCTATCTCTTAAAGAAGGCTACCTTGTTTTCTTCATGTAGCCTCCTGTTTGATAATGAATAAAAGCCCTGTTCATGAGACCCTCTGGATCTGTTGCTGGAGTGAGGCAGTAAGTCCCCTGGCACCCCGAAACAAATTCCACGGTCCGGGCTCCATCATTGCTTTGCTCCCGGCCTTGCTCCTGGCTGCAGCGAGACAAGGCCCTCGCGATGGTTTGCAACAAGAAAACACATGAAATAATTTGCTATGTAAACACTCTTGTTGCAATCTATTGCCACTATATTTTTATTTATTTATTTTGCTGGTCCTGGGACTTAAAGGCAGGGCCTGGGTGCTGTCTCTGAGCCTCTCAGTGCTCAGGTGCTCAAGGTGAGCACAAAACTACTTGAGCCACAGCTGCACTTCAGCCTTTTTTCTGGGTCGTTTATTGGAGATAAGAGTCTCACAGACTTTTTTGCCTGGGGCTGCTGTTAACCAAGATCCTCAAATCTCAGCCTCTTGAGTAGCTAGGATTACAAGCATGAGTCACTTGCATTTGGGTTACTTTATCTTAAATAACTTTCCATTCTTTGTTTCTGTGCAAATATATCCTTAGCAGTTTTAATCATTGTATACATATTATTGCTTTATTAGTAACAAGTCACACACATTTTATATAGCTATAAGTAGAATGAGTAAATTGGACAATATGCAATAGCCTATCTGATTTTTTTAACAATCAATTAAACTCATTTCATAAGAATTTTAAATCTTTTTCTATTATAAAAAAATCTTACTAGAAACGGTAACCTCTCTGTACATCAGTTTGATAATAAAAACTTTTTTTTAAAAAATCTTACTACACAAATATAAGTACATACTTTCTTTAATTCATTTATATGCTTGAGTTGAATTATTATGTAAAAGAATATACTCACAATTGCTTTGTTTTGCCCTGTTGTTTTCTAAAGAGTTGTGGCTATTTAATATTTTATCTGCAGGTCTTTTTGTTGCAATACCATATCATTAGTGCCTGTTGAACTTTTTCTTTAGGATTCTTATTTCTGAATCTTAGAAGTGAATTCTCAGGTCATTGACATTTACTGACAAACTTATGTTTTAGCTAATTAGCTTATTTTTATTATTTTTTAAGCAGTTGAACATAGGGATTTCAATTTAACCTGTCACTTTGTGTGGAATGCATCTTGATAATGTTACCCTTTCCATCATTCTCCCCCATCATGCCCAATTCTACTTATCCCCTCAATTTTTCTAGTTCCATGTTCACATACAAACACAGAATATTATGACTTATATAAAGTGTTTTATATGTGCATACTTTCCTACAATTCAGTTAATAAAATAATTTTGATTGAGACAATTTCTGAGAAACATAACTAGTAGCTGAAATTTTAAGAATTAGAAAAGCAGATAGAATCATTTAGTAGCCATTGGTCCATTGGTGCCTTCCTGTCACCTAAAGATATCCAATCCCATGTGCCAATTACCAAGGTGACCTCAGGTTGACACCCAAATTCACACTACACCAAAAGTACAGGTTTGTACTTACTGACCTTGAAACTGGAAAACTAGTTAATAAATGGCCCAGGAGTAAATATACCCAGGAGTAAACTAATCACCAAATTTTAAAAGGAGAGGCATTTATTCAATCACATCTAGCTCTTGTTAAAAGTAACTAGTACTGGGGCTTGAACTCAAAATCTAAGCCCTGTCCCACTATTTTGCTCAAGAATGGTGCTCTGCCACTTTAGCCATACCTCCTCTCCCAACTTTTTGGTGGTTATTTGGAGATGTGACTCTCGTAAACTTTCTAGTCCAGGCTGACTTTGAATTGAAATCCTCAGATAGCAGCCTCTTGAGTAGCTAGGATTATAGGTGTAATCTACTAATGTTTTAAAAGTAATAATACTTATTAATAAATTAGCTATATTAATAAATTAGTTGTATTTTCATTAATCACAGAGATTCTGCTTTTCCTGTTTAGCTTTTCATGGACATTAAGACTCTAACCATTCTTGTATTGGCAGTGCTAGCAAGAATTTCAGAGTGAATCTTTTCTTTCTGTTCTTTTCATGGCTTTCTAGTCATCCATGGTTGTGGTAGACCCACAATGGCAGAAGCAAGAGATATCAGTGACGTATGTATGGTTCATGTTTCCTGTGACTTTAAGAAAAATACATGGCTTAAGGGGAGCCCAAGGCCAAGATGTGACTATATGGGGTTGCCTTTCCATCAGCTTCCAGCCCATTTTGACTTTATCTAGCCAGAAAAGGGTAATTATTTGTTCTATTTAGAAGTTGATTTTTGAAGACTAAAATACTGGGCATTCAGTCATATCCTTTCCTCTGCTCTCTGTGTAACTCACCCTCTTTATTAAATCTACTATGCAGAAGATAGAAAATACCACTTTTCCATCAAAATGATTACTTGTGAGGTTTCCCCTGTGTTGAATACCTCTTACTACCTGTCAGGGCGATCATTTCAAAGCAGGAGACTTCTGGGGGGCAGTGGAGGTGGGGGGAGGGAGGGTGTTGGTGGGAGGGAAACTGACTTGAAAGACCTCTGTAGCAGTGCTAAATAGAGTTGCTGTTTGTGGACAAAAAATTCAGGCCAAAGGTAAGAACAGAGAGGCAGCTCAGAACACCCACAGACCCTTAGATGGGCAGGGATTTTCCTTGCTAATCAAAGGGAGGCTCTCTATCAAGAGAAAGTAGAAGATGCTCTTTATTTCCATTAGTCTCTTCAAGCTTTACCACAGAACAAATGGCAGGCAGATGGCACCAGAAAGAGAGGCTGCTCTCTAAACTTATAAGAATAGGAATCTTATGAAATATTTCACTGGAGGCTTTGTATTTATTTGTATGTGAGTGTGCTGGTACTGTAGCTGGAACTTAGGGACTGGCCTCTGTCCCTGAGCTTTTTTCTCAAGTCTAGTGCTCTACCACGCCTCTACTTCCAGCTTCTTGGTGGGGGGTGGGGGTGGGGCGGAATTAGTTTATTGGAGATAAGAATCTCATTGACTTATTTTCTTCCTTTTTCTTTCTTTTTTTTTTTTTTTGGCCGGTCCTAGGCCTTGGACTCAGGGCCTGAGCACTGTCCCTGGCTTCTTCCCGCTCAAGGCTAGCACTCCGCCACTTGAGCCACAGCGCCGCTTCTGGCCGTTTTCTGTATATGTGGTGCTGGGGAATCGAACCTAGGGCCTCGTGTATCTGAGGCAGGCACTCTTGCCACTAGGCTATATCCCCAGCCCCTCATTGACTTATTTTTTTTTCTCAAATTTTTATTATCAAACTGATGTACAGAGAGGTTACAGTATCATACGTTGGGCATTCATTGACTTATTTTCTACCTCTGCTTAAAGCATGAGCAACTAGCACCTGACTTGGAGGCCTTATTTTTAAAATGCATTCATTGACTAAACAGGAAGTTTTAGAAAAAGAAATTTAAAAAGAAATATTTCCATTGAAATATGTAAAATGTTGTCTACCTTGTTTTATATATATATATATATATATATATATATATATATATATATATATATTCTTTTTGGTGAGGTCTGTATTGACAACTCAGTAACATCAGGGTTTTTATATTTAGGATATCCACACTTGGAAATACCTTATCCAATCATTTACATGCCACCAAAGAAACTTGCCAATAGGTGGATTACTTGATGTGAACTGTAGCATGGATCCTGGTTAAAAGAAAATAAACTTTGAAAACTGCTTACAGGAAAAATATGCCCATATTCTGCCATATAAGAAGACAAATACTGTATTATCTCACTTACCTATGGAATCTAAAAAAGCAGAATTCATAAAAGCAGAGTGGAATGGTGGCTACCAGAGGCTGGAGGGCTAAGAAGATGGTGTGTGGTTCAAAGGGAACAGAGTTCCAAGTGAATGGAAGAGTGAGTTTTAAAGGTCTGTTGCTCAGCCTTGTCACTCTAATTTATGACAATATATTTATAGATTTTAAAAGAAATGTATGCACTGTCTTACATATGAAACTAACCCCCTATACATCACTTTGACAATAAAGAAAGAAATTTTAATTAAAAAAAATAAAGTAGACACAAGAGATACAGGAAAATATTTGAATAATGCAAAAAATAAAACTGCTAGAGTAGATGGTATTGTTTTGTTTGGGCTGGTATTGGGGTTTGACCTCAGGCTCTTGCACGCCCTGGGCTTGCTTATTCTTCTGGTGTTCTACCACTTGAGCCATACCTCCAGTCCAGCTCTCTGTTCATTATTTTGGAAAAGGAGTTTTCAGTACTTTTCTGCCCAGGCTGGCTTCAACCCTGAATGGCTCAGATCTCAGCTGTCTAAGTAGCTAAGATGCTATGGATACGCCACTAGAACTTGGCTTAGAGGAAGTAGATTTTAAACATTTTCATCACCAAAAAAATAATTAGATTAGTTGAAGGATATGCAAAATAGCTTGATTTAATTTCTCTACATATATACAGATGTTATCATTGAAAAAATAATAAAAATACTTGGTTGGATCAGCACTACAAAGATTAAAGAAAATATTTTTAAAAACAGTAGGAAGCTTCAAAATGGAATATTTTGTTGCAATAAAAAGTATTTGCTTGCTAGGCACCAACGGTTCATGACTATAATCCTAGCTACTCAGGAAACTAAGATGTGAGGACTGTGGTTCAAAGCCAGCCCAAGCAGGAAAGTCCAAGAGAGTTTTAGGTCCAATTAACCACCCAAAGGCCAGAAACAGAGCTGTAGCTCTAGTGGTAGAGCACTAGACTTGGTCAGAAAAGCTCAGGGATAGCCCTCAGTTACAGCCCCAGGACTGTCACAAAAAAATAATATAATATGTTTTATATATATACACATATTTAACTGCTTACCATATAAAAAAGTTAATTTGTATGAATTATAAGCCAAAAGTAAGAAGAAAACCTTTGTGAACTTGGGTTGGGCAAATAATTCTTAAATAAGACATACTAAACATGATTCTTTTAAGAAAATTAAGGTGTTTCATTAAGTTAGAAGCACCCATTTTCAAGTAATATTATCAAGAAAAGAAAAGGTAAGATGTGCATTGGAAAATGTATTGCAAAATATGCACAAACCATTCTCTCATAAAGTGCTTTTATTAAGAATATACAAGCCAGGTACTGGTGGCTCATGCCTGCAATCCTACCTACTCAGGAGTCTGAGACCTAAACAATCAGTTCAAAGTCAGCCTAGACAGAGAACTTCAGGAGATTCCATCTCTAAGTAACCAGCAAAAAGCCAGGCTGGACATGTAACTCAAGAGATAGAGCACCAGCCATGAGTGAAAAAACAAAGCGAGGACTCAAGGCTTGAGTTCAAGTCCTAGTACCAGTACACACACACACACACACACACACACACACACACACACACACACACACACACACACACAGAGAGAGAGAGAGAGAGAGAGAGAGAATATGTGAAGATCACCCAAGTAGTAGACCATGTCTATACTCCTAGCTATTTGGGAGATAGAGATCTGGAGAATCTTAGTACAAGGCCAGCCTAGGAAGAAAAAATTCATGAGACCCAATCAGAAATTTAACCAACTATAAATTAAGCTTCAAAAAATGGATTCCTATTACATGGAAAAATGAAAGTCAACTGGGGACATATTATACATTAAGATACAAAATGCAAAATGAAATATTTAATAGTGAGTCAAATGAACCATATTTTAAAATCTTAGAAGAGGCAAGAATTTCTTAATACTCAACACTGGAAAATATTTTGTTTCTGCTCATCTCCACATCAAATGATATCACAATGAAAGCAAAAAGTCAAACCACAAATGAAAAGAAGATATTTTCAGTACAAGTAATTGTCACAATATTCATATGTAGAGCATCTGTTTAACTCCTACAAAGGAACAAAATAAATAATCAGACATAAAAGAGGGGAGATGGCAGAGTTAGCTGCCTTTAACTATGCTTGCACACATCTGAATGCTAGGAAGTAAGGGCACATCTCCTTGTCACCTGAATGCTGCTGGTAACATTGGGAAGAAACAATCTGGTGAACTGAGAATGATAGACTTTCTACAGGATGGTTAGCACAGTGTCTCCAAAAACCATCACATCGGGCTGGGGATATGGCCTAGTGGCGAGAGAGCTTGCCTCGTATACATGAGGCCCTGGGTTCAATTCCCCAGCACCACATATACAGAAAATGGCCAGAAGTGGCGCTGTGGCTCAAGTGGCAGAGTGCTAGCCTTGAGCAAAAAGGAAGCCAGGGACAGTGCTCAGGCCCTGAGTCCAAGCCCCAGGACTGGCCAAAAAAAACAAAAACAAAAACAAAAACCATCACATCACAGGTGAAAATCCAAAGAGAAACTAAAGACTACATATCAAATACAGCAGATAAAGCTTCATTCATTGACTCCTGGGTTCCCAAAGGTAAAATATCTATAAAGAAGTGAGACAAATAGGGAAATTTAAATAGTAATTAGATGATGTTATGAAATTCTTGATAACAGTATTAGGATTGTGCAGAATTTTGCATGTGTGAGTGCTATGATTTGAACTCAAGGATTTTCACTTTCACTTGGCTTTTTCACTCAAGGCTAGCACTTTACCACTTGAGCTACACTCCTGCTTGTGGTTTTCTGCTGGTTAATTGGAGATAAGAGATTCACAAACATTGCCCTGCCTGGTTGAATTGCAATCCTCAGATCTCAGCCTCCAGAGTAGCTAGATTACAGATGTGAGCCACTACTTCCTGACTTGGAAAATGTTTTAAGAAGAATAGACTGAACTCTTTAAGGATAATATGTCACTATGTCAGTTTAGCAAATAGCTAAGCAAAGTATGTTTTTAAACTAAGAACTAGGTGAACAGTCATACTGTGGTAAACAGGTAATCATTCATAATTATTGGAAGTATAAACTGATAAGGCATATACAACAACCAATTTAATAATATCAAATATGCAGATCCACAAATCTTCTACACCCCAAGCTCCACCACTGGGAATTTATCCTTCATATTTCTGATACCCATGAAAAATTATTTGTGTCCATCAGTAAGGAAATGATAAACTCAGTTTGAGTCTATGCATGTAATGAAGTATTTCTCAGGAAACAAATGGAAGGTTTAAAGGCAGTGACATGGAAATGTATCTCATATTTACTACTGAGTGAAGGAAAAGCAAGGCACTGAGTGGTATTATCATATGATTCTATTTATTTGACTCAAAGAGGAGATTTGCCTTTTGCAGGAATTTTTCTTTTCTTTGCCAGTCTTGGGATTGAATTCGGGACCTGGTCATTAGCCCTGAACTTTTTATTATCTAGCACTGTACCACTTAAATGACAGCTCTACTTCTGGCTTTTTGTTCGTTAATTCTTCCTGGCTTTGAACAACGACCCTCAGATCTCACCCTCCCGAATAGCTAGGGTTACAGACCTGAGCCAGTGGCACCAGCATAAACTCTTTCTCAGCAAGCTGCAGGGGAAGTTACTCACAATGGATGCCTTGGTGGAGGGAAATGAAGTAACTGGAGCCTGACGTCAGAGGTCTGCTTTTTCCTGCTCACTTTTTGTATATCTTTTGACTTTTCGACATATCAATAAGTTGTTTAGTCAGAGAAGCCTTAAAAGTATCCACAAAATGAAATGTTAAATAACAACATGAATGTCAAATGTATTATAACTATAAAATATAATGAATTTACAGACCAATAAGAAAGTGAGGGGACTGTGAACGGGAGAGCAGTCAGCCCTGATTTTGATGGCTAAGGAGTGTTTTATAATTGATGATATCTGGAATCCTGGTGCAGACAGTTAGTGGGTTTCATTACTCATTTGAAGTTGCCCGCATGTAATCTATTCTCACAGTTTCCATTGTCCTGATCTTAGTATGGTACTGTCCCAAGAGAATGCTGGAGAAACATCGTAAGTAGACAATTTACACACAGAAAGCAGGTAAGGAGAAAATAAAGCCAAGTCAAAATGCATTCAGTTTCATTATTCATCTTTGAAATGCCAAATTAAAAACAGCTATGGAGAGCTGAGGCATAGCTTAATGGTAAATACTTGCCTGGTATACAAAGTCCCTGGGTTTGATCCCCTAGTACTGGAAAACATCCAACCAAACAAAAATCCCTTTATCCAGGCCTGGGTGGATCACACCTATAATTCTAGCTATGAGGGAAGCAGATACCAGGAGACTGAATTTTGAAGCCAGCCTGAGTAGAAAAATCTACAACACTCCATTTCCAAAAAAATCAGCACAAAGCCAGGCTGGAGGTGTAAACAGTAACTGTCCATTTTCTCCTCCCCTCATTCTCAGGAAACGTCATTCAGCTTTCTGTTTCTATAACCTTGACTGCCATAAGCATCTTATACAAGTGGAATTATAGGATAGCTTTCTGTTTTTGTGACTAGATTTTTTTCATGTGCTATCCTGTCATCAAATTTATACCATGTGTCAGAATTTCTTTCCTCTATAAGGCTGAATAATAGTCCATTGTGTAGATATATCACCTTTATTTGTCCATTTATCCTCCAATAAACAATTGAGTTGCTTCCACCTTTTCGTATTGTTAGGACAATTACTATGAATAAGGCTGTTCAGGTACTTGTTCCTGTTTTTTGCTTTCAATTCTTTTGGACATATAGCACAAGAGGAATTTCTGAATTGTGTAGTGATTTTATTTTTAGTTTTTGTTTGTTGTTGTTTTTTAGGAATCACCATGCTGTTTTTTATAGTAAGTGGCACCAAGAGTGTAAAAGAGTCTCATCTCTCTACAACCTCTCCAACAACTGTTATTTTGGCTTTCTAAATAACAGCTTCCTAATGCATGTAAAGTATCTAATTTTGGTTTTGATTTTAATTTCTCTAGTGATGAACAATGTTGAACAGTCTTTCAACATAAAATGTGTTATTAGAAATGTCTTTATTAAAATGTGTTTATTAGAAATAAACCATTTGTAACAGACAAAAAAACTCTATTACATACAGGGAAAAATCAAAGTACAAATGTCAACATTTTTAGAGTATTGAATATCACCAAATATAAAGCAATTTTTAAATGCAGTTAACAACCTATAGTTATTTATAATTGCCCTTAAAAGGCTTTCTACATTTTTCTTTTGATACAAGAATAAGGTTAGGGTTAGGATTTTACATAAGATTCTTCTGATTATTACTACCCATGAGGTACTTCTTTTTAAATTCAAGTATTAAAATATCTAAGCTCAAAACTATTTTGTCTGTTGAAAGTTTATTCAGTAAATACTGACTCCTCCTCTCCTGCTGCATCACCAAGGAAGGAAGATTCATCCCTGTCATTGAAGGTGGATTTCTCCATGTACCTTGTTTTGGCTGATGGAGCATGGCAGGCATGACATCAGGCTTTAAAAGGTGTGACCTGTTCCACTCATCTCCTGAAAAAAGCAGACATGTCCTTTGTAACCACTGAACCAAGGCACCAAGTAATTGGTCTGTAGCCTTAGGCAGAACTTCCTGAGCCCAGCCCTGGAACTCTGAGAAATAAATTACTGCCCACTCTTATGGGCCACTGAGCTTCCTTAGGCCATTTTTTTTAATGCTGGAAAAATTATGGATAGTGATTATAAATTATATTCTCACCTCATTTGTGTTCCAATGTTTTTTCTAGATTTTCTACAATAAATATTTATTATTTATAAGATTATAAAGAATAACCTAAATAATTCCTAAAATATGTTAATCACACTTTTCCTGTTATGAACCACACATTAAAAAATATTTTTCTTGGGCTGGGGATATAGCCTAGTGGCAAGAGTGCCTGCCTCGGATACATGAGGCCCTAGGTTCGGTTCCCCAGCACCACATATACATAAAACGGCCAGAAGCGGCGCTGTGGCTCAAGTGGCAGAGTGCTAGCCTTGAGCGGGAAGAAGCCAGGGGACAGTGCTCAGGCCCTGAGTCCAAGGCCCAGGACTGGCCAAAAAAAAAAAAAAAATATATTTTTCTTGGGGCTGGGGATATGGCCTAGTGGCAAGAGTGCCTGCCTCAGATACACGAGGCCCTAGGTTCGATTCCCCAGCACCACATATACAGAAAACGGCCAGAAGCGGCACTGTGGCTCAAGTGGCAGAGTGCTAGCCTTGAGTGGGAAGAAGCCAGGGACAGTGCTCAGGCCCTGAGTCCAAGGCCCAGGACTGGCCAAAATATATATATATATATATATATTTTTTTTTTTCTTGAAATCTGTTTCAAAATGAGCATACCTTATTTTCCTAACTAAGGAAAAACAAGGGCTTTTTCTTCCTTCCCTTCTGCCCGCCTTTCTTTACTTCATTATTCCTTCCTTCACTTCATTATTCCTTCCTTCCTTCTTCTCTCCCTTTGTACTTTTCTCTGTCCCTACTCTCATCTCTCCCTATTTTTTATTTTTATCTTTCTTTGTCTTTTTTCTCTCCCGGTGTTTCTATCTCTCTCTCACCTACTTCTCCTCTCTCTCGCTCTCCCTCTTTCTTTCCTGGAGTAATGGCCATGCAAAAATCCCAAAAGAAACTTCAAGAACTCATTATAAAGCTAAGTAGACTAAAGATCTATATTCTTTTATAGAACTTGGAGTATAGATAAAAAGTGACTACAAATGGATAATGAGTAACTTTGGAGGGTATTAGAAATGTTCTAATATTGGATTGTAATTATGATTGGACAGCTCTTTGATGTGCTAAAAGTCATGTAGTTATATATTTAAAATGGTGGATTTGCTGCACATAAATTACAACACAACAAATATTTTAGAAAAAAAAATCTTCCCATATATGATGACTTAAAAACATAGGCTTCAGGGGCTGGGAATGTAGCTTAGTGGTAGAGTGCTTGCCTAGCATGCATGAAGCCCTGGGTTCGATTCCTCAGTACCAGATACACAGAAAATGCCAGAATTGGAGCCGTAACAAGTACTAACCTTAAGCAAAAGAAACTCAGGAACAGTGCAGAGGCCCTGAGTTCAAGCCCCAGGACTGGCCAGAAAAAAGAAAAAAGAAAACAAAATCATAGGCTTCAGTTGCAAGAACTAGAGCCAGAGATAACGCTACAAATAAAAACACAAATGTAAACATTATTTAAAAAAAATAAGCATGTAAATGCTCATTAAGAAGGTATTTCACAGACCAGGTCTGTGAAACAATAAACATCTTGTCAAATGGTATTTCCACAGGTTTGGGTCAGCGACCTTACATTATGTATCTAAAACCAAATAACTACTAAACATAAAAAGGTCTAAAATAGACCTATCAGTGGATCACAATAACTCAACAGCTATGTATATATGATCATATAAGACAAGGATAGGCAAACTCTATTGTTGACATTATATTTAAAGTTCTAGGTGAATTTCCTTTGGTGTATACCATTTGGCTACTGTATATGAGTTTGGTACATTGGGTATTGTATATATGCCTACCTGATCTAGGGAAGAGAAAGAAAAACGAGGGTATAAGATATCAAAATAAATGTACTCACTGCCTTATTATGTAACTGTACCCCTTTTGCACAACACCTTATCAACAGAATTTAATTAATAAAAACTATTTTAAAAAAAGAAGGTATAATCAGGAAATATGGTTCCAGTGGTAGAGACAACCAAGAATAAGACCCTGAATGTAAAACCTAATATTGAGGGGTGGGGGTTAAGAAAGAGGAAAAGTAGAATCAATAAAAAGCAAACTTGATGAAGCACAATTTTTAGATGTGAAAAATAAAAAGTTTCAACCCTAAATTTAACAGAAATTTAACCAAGGTACTTCTTTTATTTGAGCAAATTAAGATTTGCAAATCACATTCCTCTACACAGTAGTCCCAGCAGTTTGTAAGTGTCAGGTTTGGGGTCAGAAGGTTAGCAATGAGATGGACCCGTGCTTTCTAATCCAGCCCAACTGGACAATGGGTTAGGAAGGACATAAAGTGAAATCAGCTTGTTACCAACTGCAGTGTCCAGACAGCTTTTATTATTTTATCTTAACTATAAGTTAATTCGTCAGCTACTAATCAAAACTGCCAGAATATAAATGAATGGACTGAGTGTTTCATTTTATATCCTGGGATGCAAGCAAACATTCGATGTTCAGTTCAGAAGTTAGCTTATTTATATCAAAATGATTTGCAAATTATATGACATAGTTTATAGTACACTAAAAACTTTCTGCCCTAGTACAAATATCCTAAATCAGGTCCTCTGTCTGGAAGTAGTCTACTTGTCAAATTCTAGGATAACCTCAAGCTCTTGCAATAAGAAAGTTACTATGACAACCAAGGGGAAAGTTTTAGTCAACACAATATAATCTAAAACTTTTTCCAAAAGAAAAAAAACCCTTGAGTAGATTCTGTAAGCCAAGAAGATGTCAATAATATATACCTCAAAGGGGAATGTACCCGATATAAAGCCTGAGACTCAGAGGTCAAGAACCAGAAAACTAGATGGCATAATCAAATCAAGAGAGCCAGAAACCTAGCAGGCCCACCCACTTGTCTTTCCTTGAGCCCCTTTGTATGCAAGATGCCCAGGAAATGTTTGGTGATTTGATCCAAATTTTTATTTCATGTCTTAAAGATGTATGAGTTTGTGTCATTTGAGCTGAGACCCAAACACACCAAATGATAAAGATTTCCAGAACCCTGAGTAATGAATTGATTGAGCTTTCATTGTTATGGTTTTCTCAGCCATCCCTGAGTTCCTACTTGGTTTGACATGTTAAAGGAAAGAATAATACCTTTGCAAAAATTAAATCTAATGAAGACAAAATAGAAACAAAAAATCTTGAAATAACTGATCTTTTGAAGTATATTTCAGTTTCTCCAGTCATAATGAGAATTTTCTTGTGTTTCTATGCACCAATTGCTCTCTATTTGTTCTTTTTTTCTCTTTTCCATTCTCCCATTTAGCTGTGTAATTCGAGAAGCTGATGGCTTCCCAAATTTCAGAAGGAAGCTATGGGTATACCTGGCCAATCAGAAACTTTAGACTTTCCTGGCTGCAATGATTGGTTCAGAACTGTAGACAAGATCCAATAAGAAATAACTGGATCAATATGGATCATTCATTGAAGGAAATGAGTCTTTACAATATCATCACATCAATTGGAGCACATTGCAGCATACTGCACATACATTTCACCAATGGATAGAAGATGTGGTTTTAAACTTGGCCCTGATGCTTAAAGTTGTGTGGCTGGAGTCATGGCTCAAGTGGTAGACCATGCTGAAGAAGCAAGCCAAGCCATCAAACACAAGGCCTTGAATTCAAACAGCAACAGAAACAAAACAAAACATTTTTTTTTTCCTTCTCTCATATCAAAGGGCATATTAGTTTGCTAAAGTTGCTACAACAAAGTAACACAGCCTGGGAACTTGGACTTAAATAGAGACTCATTTTCTCACAGTTCTCATGATTGTCAGTAGACTTTTTTGTTTCCTCCTGAGACTTCTCTTGGCTTACAGATGGCTGCCTTCCTGCTGCATTCTCACTCAGCCTTTTATCTGTGCACATGAATCCCTGTTGTCTTCTTGTATGTATAAATGTCCTTTCTTTCTAAGGGCACTTGTGGGGCACACCCGCCCAGATGCCTTGCATCATTAAGCGGTGGTTCTAGCTGGCCCCGCCTCTTTTCCAGTGTGTGAGCCAAGATGGCCGCTTGTGGTGAACCCAGAGGCGGTCCTGTGGGCCGAGATGTAGATGTAGGCCGCCCCTTAGGGAGGTCCCTCAGAGCTCCATGCTGACAGACAGCTCAGGCATCCAATCACAGCCCCTACGTAGGTGCACGTACCTCTCCCCTTCCATCACCCTCCGACCCATGTAAAAGAACAGCTCATTGTCGCCATTAAACCAGTCTTAGCGCTGACTGGCTCCCGGACTGTCTGTGCGTCCTCCGACGAAAGGGGGGCTGGGGTGGCAGTTTGTGGGCCCTTTCCGCTTCTTGGCCCGTCTGGGTGGGGCTGTTTTCCCGTCTCTCCTGCAGGACAGGAGAGCCCGGGAGGCTAAAAACCCCGACAGGCACTCATCATATTAGTTTAAGGCCACCCCAACAGACTCCTTACAGATCCTATCTCCAAATACATTCTGATGATGTAGGAGGCCAGGCCTACAAGTGTTAATTATGTGTGTTAGATACATAATGTATAAAATCACATATTTTATACAGTAAGCTATAAATTTTGCATATAGTTTATGCATTAAGATGATATATTTCATACACTATATATCTATAAAACACCCTAACATCATATCTATCTAACATCCATTTATATATTTTATATATAAAATACACAATACACAACATAGTACCTAATATATAATACTGCCATGCCTTAAGGGTTCAGCCCATAACTGAATGTCCTATGGATATTTCGTTAGGATTCTTTTTTAAAGATCTTATGGCATAGAGCAACAGGCTGACCTTAGTGATCAACTTCTTTTCATTCCTTCTCTGTTTCCAACTGTACTCACTGATAAAGTCTTTGCACATCTTAGTCTCAGGCCATCTTTCTCAAGATTTGCTACCAAAACATTTAACTGAAATTGTGAATGAACTCCTGCTTTGGGGACAACCACAGACATAAAATGTGGCCCCCACTGTGCTGTCAGTCCTCCCTAGCTGGAGTAGCCTTCAGTGCATGTCCTGGCCATACCAGATGCTGGCTATCATGACACAGGGTCTCATCTTTAACTAACAGGACTAGGTTTCTCCCTCCTCTGAAATTGCATAGGACAGCCTTTCTGTGAATGATCTTTTTAATTCTCTTAGAGCTGAATGATTTATTTCCATAAAATTATAAATAAGCAAAGATTCTGGATAAATTGGGCAAGAAGAAAAATATCCCAGGTTTGCACATAAAGGAAAATGAAAATAACACAATACTTCAAACAGTGTCTATTTTAATGCTCAAATATTATAAATAAGAAACATTAATGTATATACAACTAGTTAGTCCCAGATTTTAACTTTATTGGCCATAACATATTGGCAGTTAAGGCAAAAGAGAAAAGTAGATTGATGCACACATACTTGATATATACAATACAAATACATAGTTCATTCTATTATACCTATGTGGAAGTAGCCAAATGTGGATGCAAATAGACTTTTCATGTGTTTCTCTTGGCATTATGGTCACATTTAATGTAACATCCAGCAAAGTAGAAATTTTAATTACGTTTATGGCTTAACCATCTGTATTTGTTTGGAATTTCTGTCTCAAAGCAAAATTATGAGCCTGGCTTTAGGTCTGAAAAGATTATAGCCAGATGCATTATCAACAAACTCTGTGAATGTCATCCAAATATAAAATAAGATAAGAAGAAACTGAAATTCATTGTCAAACTACCAAAGTACCTGGGCATTAATTACATAGTCACTGATTTATGCTGATACACTTCAGGGAACTTAAAGGGTCTGAGATTTCATGTATTTTCAAGGGAAGAAAATGCCTTAGCATCAATAGACTGCCAAATAATTATATGGGTGTGCATGTATGTGTGTGTATGTATGAAATATATGTGTATATGTGTTGAAGTTGACCATCTCATCCAAAAGATTTTGAGGTTTAGGATTTTTTCTTATTAACATGAAATGTTTGCATATACATAATGAGATGATTTGAGCATTGAGACCAAATCCAAACAGAATATTATTTTCTGTTTCATAAATATATATATAACCTGAAGGTATTCCTATACTGTTCTTAGTGTATTTGCGCTTTGATTGTGACCCATCACATGAAGTCAAGTGTGGAATTTTCCATTATACAATCATGTCAGTACTCAAAGAACTTTCCCACCAGATGCTGCTGGTGGCTCACACTTGTTACTCACTAGTTACTCAGTAGGCTGAGACCTGAGCATCATGGCTCCAAGTCAGCCTGGGCAGAAATGTCTGTGAGACTATCTCCAATTAATCACCGTAAGCCTCGAAGTGGAGCTGTTGCTCAAAGTGATAGAGTACTAGCCTTGAGCAAAAACAGCTCAGGGACAGCACCAGGCCCTGAATTCAAGCCCTACAACTGACAAAAAAAAAAAGTTCCGATTTGGTATATTTCAGATTTGGAATTTTCAGACTGTGATGTTCACCTTTTTGAGAAATACAGTAAGTTATTTTCAATTTGTTCATCTTCCAAAGTGAAACATTCTTGTAATTTACTTGAGAATATTTTTAGATATTCAGATGACCAAGGTTTAAATGACAATGAAGAATGCCAGAAGAAAGACATTGCAACTAAAAGACCAGAGGAGTCTACGGCCATACCACCCTGAACACGCCCGATCTCATCTCAAAGACCAGAGGAGTCCTCAGCTACTCGAGCTTGGGACCTGCAGTCAAGAGCTCCACACTAGGGTCATGTTGGGGTGGGGGGTAGCCTGGCCCACACTTCCTTCACCGTGGCCTCTACTATGGCTCTGCTCTTTACTTTTCAGTGCCAGGAAATGGGCTTGTTGAGCCACATCCTTCAACTCTCAGTTCGGAGGAAATCTTTTGCATGTTTAATGACTACTTAAAACAGTAACAGAATAGTGCTCTCTTCCAGCACTTGCTATTAATAGTTACAGTCACCACTCTGTTAAGAAATTCAACCAGAAGAATTACTTTTCAAAGCTATCTTCCCACACGAAAGCAGAATGACATAATGCAACATAATGACCCTTTTTTCTGTCATGAAATATGAATGATACTTTGCTGTACCTTTAAGTTATACTGAGAGTCTTGAGTCATTAAGGCTTAATTGGGAAAGATTACATACCCACTAAGTAACACATATATCTGTCAAACAGCTTCTGAATGTCTTCTTTTATTATCCAAACTTTAGTCCAGCATGTGTGCAACTACAAAAAAAGAAAAGGAAGAGAAAGACAAAGAAAATTATGAAAAAAAAAACTCGCTAGTGGATAGGTTTCAATAGTTATTTGTCTTTCTTTAATTTAATTGCCAAGATGATGTACAGAGAGGTTACAGTTACATATGTAAGGTAGTAAGTATTATTCTTGTCAAACTTGTTACCTCCTCCCTCATTTTTCTCCCACCTTCCCTCCTAGATATTTTTCTTATACCATATACTTAACAGATTTTAAGAATAGTTTAAGAAACCACCTTAGGCAATTTTATGTCTATCATATAATTGCAACAATGTAAAAATGAATACATAGGCCCAATCTGTATTCAGCTATGCAGAAATCATGAGGCCAGCCCTGGGCAAAAAACAAAGCTCTATCTGAAAAGTAATTTAAAAACAAAAAGGGGTGGAGATTTAGCTTAGATGATAAAGTGCCTGCCCAATAAGTGTAAGGCCCTGAGTTTGAAACTCCAGTACAACCACTTCCCTCAACTCCCCAAAATGAATTCCTTATAAAGAAGAAAAGGCATCATTCATACTAGTATTTGTGAGACAATCAATAAATTATTCCCTTCTCTTTTGCTTTTATTTTCTAAAGTTTTTAATAGGCATATGTATTACATCTGTAATGTAATACAGATGCAATAAATTTTTCTTAAATTAAAATAAGATGTTGAGAGATGTCAGCTTGCTTAAAGAGAGCAAAAGAGATTAGTATGTGGATGCCAAAAAAGTAATTGCTAATTATAAACAATTCTCATTGTCATCAAAACTGATCAGGCAATTTCTACATATTCTTCCAGTAGAAACCAATGTTTTTAGCTGCAAAGAGCTGAATTTCTTTTGTAATACTTTAAAGTTCAAACTGCACATGTAACTTCTCTAGAGTATTAATAAAAGTACATACTGAGAAAGCCTAAATTAAAAAGGTTCCTCTTATAGGAGAAAGGTAACAGGCTATCCGTTCTGGCTTCAAGATGGGTTAAAAACACAAACCCTTCTAGAGTCAAGTAAATCCTACCAGGTGCTAAGGAGTACAGATCTCTCCTCTCCCCATACCCACCCCCCTTCATTTCCTGGCTCAGGCCAGAACTCAGGGACTCTTGCTTGTTAGGCAAATACTCTGCCACTTTAGCCACACAATCCCTACTGTTTGCTTTGAATTTGTATTTCAGATATAGATTCTTGCTGAGGCTATCCTGAGGTCACCATCCTCCTCCTTCCTCCTCCCAAAGAGCTGCAATCACAGGTTTGTGCCCTCATGCCCAACTTGAGTACAGACCTGTTGTACAATCCTTCTCACAAAACCTGGTTCCATCTCAAATACCAGACCACTGCTTAGTATCTCTCAGACCTCACAGTCAGAACTCATAGATACGTCCTTCAAGATGGTAAGTGTTCAAAATCTGTGTAATTGGAAAATCTATTCAATGTTCTCATACTCACTGACAAACTGGAAATAGCAAAAAAGAAACAAGTAAAAGGCCAACCAGTGGCAAAGACATGCAGTTCAAGCAGGATATCACTGCATCCCGAGTGATAAAAAAGAGCCTTTCTACAGAGATATAGCCTACTACATCAATCTCCTTGATCTCTTGCCTTAACCATCATTTTGAAGTAACCAGTGCCTTCCCCAACAAGAACACCTTAGGTCAGGTTTCTTTTCCAGAGCAGAAGCTCTAAGCAACTCTTGCAGTTCAAGATCATCTACCTCCCAGGTGGCTGACCACCCAAATGAACCTGACCCTCAGGAAGACCCAGCTCATATCTCTAAGGAGATCAAGCATCAGAACCAAGTAGGACATTAGCATCTTCTCCACATTTGGGAACCACTGATCTGAACTAACTCCAAGACAGAATCATACACAGTTACAAGTGCTGGGCTTTCACCTTGCCATGTCTGCTTTGGGATGCTTTATATCAGCCAACAGAAGCTGGAGCCCTCTCCACATTCTTCTGGTATAACTATTCCATATCTTTTTGCAAGATAAACGATGTCCAGATTCATAGTGTAAATCTATATATTAAGAACAAAGAAGTATTTCCGTAAAGAAGTACACGGCCAAGATTCCCCTGCACAATGAAGACTGAGCTTTTATTTTGCCAGTCAAATTCATTGTTCATTGTCTTAAATCCTTCCACTCTGTAAAGAGTTTTGCTTTCCTTCAGCAATAACAAATGGCCTATTAAAGAGATTTTCCCAAACAGGGGACTATGAAAATGAAAATCAAAGCATATTCCCTCTCAAAGTTTACCAACAGCTCCTGGGTCTCAGAATGATCTGGAGAGAAAAACACAGTCCCAAGGACCTGCCAGAGATCTGAATCAGAAATACTTAGAATTGTTGCCTGGACTTTACACTTCAAAACAAGCTTCCTGTGCTCACTTTGGCTATACATAGGCTAAGACTGGAATGCTTCAAAGATTAGCAAGGCCCCTGAGCAAGGATAATACTCAAATTCAGGAAGTGTTCCATATTTTCCATGCTTTCCCTGAATTGTGTTGCTTTGCTTTTTTTTCCCCAACTTAATAAACAAAGTTGAGAAAATTCATAAATAAATGAGCCAGTAATATAAATCACACTTCCAAAGGAAAATACATATGGTTTACAACCTATTTTCAGTTCATAAATGAGGAATGAATACACATAGAGAGAGGGAGGAGTTTCTTGAATTATTCTAATATAGAGAACTCAAGATTTAAGCTGGGTACCAGTGGCTAACATATGTAATCCTAGCTACTCACGAAGTTGAAATCTGAGGATAGCACTTTGAAGCCAGCCAGGGCAAGGAAGTCTATGAGACTCTTATCTAAACTAACCACCAAAAAGCAGAAATTGTGGTTCAAGTGGTAGAACATGAGCTTTAAGAAAAAAAAACAGCTCAGGGTCAGTGTCCAGGCCCTAAGTTCAAGCTCCAGGACTGGCATGAAACAAAGAATCCATGGTTTTAAAGAAAAATAGATAGAGTATTTTTTAATTAGTTAATTAGTTTGTTCTCTCCTTCATTCTCTCATTCATGTTATTCCATTACTGTACTAAAATATGACAGGTCAGTCTCAGGTAAATACCTTGCTTAATCTAATTTCATAGACTCGGGATATATTCATATGCAGAATTTCCAAGTTCTTACATCACCCTATCATAGTCAATACTGACTAATCACTTAATATAGTTCATGCACTTTATATACATTGTCATATTTAATTCTCACAAAGCATAAACTCTTTTGAGCTAGATGTCCTCTTATAAAATAGATATCATCATCCCTGTGAGACTTGGAAAATATTTGAGCCAAGGTGCAATAGTTTGAGTCTTAAATGTCCCCCACATGCCATGTCTCTTCCCTGCCTTTCTCTTTCTGTCCCTCTTTCCCTCTCCCACTCTCCTTCTCTCTTGGTATTATTTGGTGTTTTTTGTTTTGTTTGTTTGTTGTTGTTTTTTTTTGTGTGTGTGTGCTTTGTTTTGCCAGTCCTGGGGCTTGGACTCGGGCCTGAGCACTGTCCCTGGCTTCTTTTTGCTCAAGGCTAACACTCTGCCACTTGAGCCACAGCGCCACTTCTGGCCATTTTCTGTATATGTGGTGCTGCGGAATTGAACCCAGGGCTTCATGTATATGAGGCAAGCACTCTTTGCCACTAGGCCATATCCCCAGCCCTTGGTATTATTTGGGTTTGAACTCAGGATCTCATAATTGTTAGATCAGTACTCTACTACTGATCTAGGCTTCCAGTCATTTTTTGAAGCTGCTATTTTTGAGAAAGGGTTTTGCTTTCTGCCTAGGCATACGTAGTCCAGGATTTAGATGGGAGCTGTTAAAACACAGCTCATCACTTGGTTTCTGCTGAAGTTTATACTTTATTACTCTCTGGGTATTACCACTAGATCACTCTCTAAAAAGCTTTTGATAAGGGAAATGTGTCCAGAGTGTAAGATGCTCTCTGTAGAAAGGTGGACAAGGCATCTCAGGATACCAGGAAGAATTGAAAGTGACTAAAAAAAATGGTATATTAGTCAGCTTTCAGATGGTAGAATAAAATACTGGCAATAATCAACTTGAGAAAGTGGTAAGAAAGACAAATTCTGTTTGGACTGTCATTTTTGGATATTCAAGTCCAAGATCAGCCAATTCATCTTTTGAGCCTTTTGTAGGTATGCTGGGTGGCAATGGCAGAAAGTATGTGGTGGGATAAACCTATCCATTTTATGGTTATGAGTTCAAAAAGAAAATGGGAAAGAAATAAAGGTTCCACAGTCCTCTTGGGGAGCACACAAGGACATCCTGCCAGCTCCACCTCCCTAAGGTTTCTGGTACCTCTCCAGCATGACTGTGGGAATTGAGCCTTTAACACTTGGGCCTTGAGTATGGGAAAAGACATTCAACAAATTGTAGCAATGGTTGATATTAGTTAAAATAGGTATGCTATTCATGCTACTTTATTGTTTCTTGCTATAAAAATGAGATACATTTGGATTATGACTCAAGTTGGCAAATCAATTTTATGAGCTTTTCCTTAAAGTTAGGTCAATACCAGTTCCCTCATTGTTCAGAAAGGAAATGACACTATGATGCTGACTTGTGAGAAAGTAACAGAAGACCAGAAATCATGCAGAACCTTGGGCATTTGCTTTTTTTTCCATCTAAGTGTAATTTTTTAATTTTAAGGTCTATGGGAATGGAGTCTGTCTGACTCACTGATTACCTCTGAATCTTAGCACCACAACTAGAAGAGAGAAGATGGTCAGTTAACTTTGGTGATGAATGTTCAGCTTGAAGCCTTCAGAAATACTGGAAATACTTCAGGAACTGTATGCTAGCTTTCTTACAGTTGTTATGTATTTTCTCTTACAGAGATGAATGTCCTCTCAATGACTTATACTCTGAGTACTGTTAGATTTTACACATTCTTTTTTTGTTGTTACTAAATATCTGCCCAGAAAAGTAGATTCCGCACATCTCCAGGGGACCAGACATATTGTGGTCTCATTGCTCTGAGTGGTGAACAATTTGATAAAACACTGTCAAATGGCCTTTCCTTTCTTTCCTGCTGCCCTTTCTCTGTCTCTCCGTTCTCACCTCCTAGGAGCACTTCCCAGAAGAAACAGTAGCAATTAAGCAATTGAGGTTTCCATGTTTTCTAGGAAAACTCAAGGAAGACAACTTTCATGGAACATGACAACACTGGGTAATTTGGAGTTTTTTTTAAGTTATGCTTTTTAAAGTTCTTCAGCTCTTGCATCACACATATCATTTAATGTAATTAAAAGGAAATACGCAATATTTAAAGTTGTGGTAAGCTGGGAACTATGAGTATATCTATAGTCCCAGCTATGTGTGAGGTGGAAGAAAGAGTGATCACTAAAGTCTAGGTTAACTTGGCCAACACATTTTACTTTATATAATAAATGAAATAACATTGTGAGTGAATTCTACATACTATACTAGGGTCCTTTGAAAATTAAAAAAGAAGATACTGCATGATTTAGGGAAAAGAGGCTGATTCTTAGAACACAGGTATGTTGTTCTGCACATGTGCAGTTCTGTCATTCCTTATCCTTTATTGCTTATGTGACTGGAAAAGAAGGAAGGAAGGATGAAACCAGGGAAGCAAGGATTAAAGGGAAATACAAATTTGTTCCATTTTATTTTAATTGCTGTTGTTTGGTCTTTTTTTACATTTAGTCTATCCAATGGTCACATAAAGGTATCCATTAGAGGATAAGGAAAACAATATCTACAGATCAAAAGGCTGATTCAACAAGTTTATGAGCAAAAGGGAATTTTAACATACTATTCATATTCAGACAATCACTATATGTAACTGAGTTTTAAAATTTCTCAGCTGATGAAGCAATAATATCACCATCACTATCTTCAGGAAATATTTCATTCTGTAAAATCTGCCATAGAGAGAAAAAGCTAACAGCTAGAACTTAGTTAAGCACTGAGCAACAAGTACGTAGAAATTAGAAATGGTCCAGAAAGGGAAAAACTTGTATCATAGTGGTAGAGCACTTGATTAGTGTGTGTGAGGCCCTGGGTTCCATCCCTAGGACCACAAAAATAAATAAATTAAATTAAAGAAAAAACGATACAGGCAAAGGTAATAAAGCAAATATTTATTCACAATATTTTTCAAAAAATATATGTAAGAGTTTACTCCAGGGTAGGGTCATAGTTCAAGTGATTAGAGTGGTTGCTAGGCAAGCACAAGGCCCTAAATTCAAATCCTAGCACCATCAAACATAAATAATTTTTATAAAGTCAATTTTAATAAGCAATGTATGAAACCCATGTGTAGAAAAATTACAAAATTTTATTAATATTAGAAGAATAGAATTGTCGCATGAAAAGTTCCTAACCTAATTTCCTTTAATCAAACAGATATGGCCGAAGAAGTACCATTAGACTTTTATAGTTATACCACAGGATTCAGAAAATCTTTTGAGATTACCTCTTTCTTTTTTATTTTATTTGATGTGTATTTATCTGTCTGACTTTCTCTTTCTCTATATCATATAGATTTATGAATTTAGATGTAAGTAGATATAGATATGTATACATATATATGAACATACTTACAAATATAAAAGTCATGAGTTGCTTAATGTTTAGATATAGTCCAAGAAATACATCATTAGGCAATTTTATCATTGTGTATGCTTATGAACGAAGAGGACTACATCACTAGATTATATCACCACTATTGTATACATGATCCATCATTGACCAACTGATCACCATGTGGTAAATGACTATATATATGTACATATACATACATACATATACACATTCACATACATATTTGTAGGTGCATATATATATAACCATGATTATGGAAAATATTCTATGTATAATTTATAATAAAATTTCTTCAAATTTTCTAATTTTTCATGAGGCTTATTACATATATTTTATAGCATAAATATTTAAAATCAGTTTGTATTAGTTTTTAATCATAATAAAATTTTTCTTTTTAAGTAAGTTCAAATGAAGTTAGCATTTGGACTCTCAGGTACTGAGACCTAACTTTTACCATCAGAACTATCTGTCACTCAGCTATCTGGTAGAAGTCAAGACTCAAGTCATCTGGTGGGAAGCCCTCCTGGGACCAGCTTTATCAATCCAGACCACTTCCGTGGCAGTATTTGTCATGAAGCTTAACAGCCATGGAGCTGAAATAAAATGGATGGGGTGGGTGGGGTTGGGAGACATGGGGGAGAATGATGAAAAGGTGACACTGGCCAAGATGCATTGTACTCACAAACTGACAAGTTGAATTTAAACCACTCGTACACTAAATAAATAAATAAATTTATATACACATATAACAGCAAAAACACTTTTTAACCACAAATGCCATTATTTTCATGTTTCTAAAGTTCAAAACATTTTCAAACACAACTAAGATATAACATAGAGCATAAAAGTGAGATCTATACTGATCCCCACATAAAGCAAAAAGCACTTGGAATTCTTTTGCTAAACCAAAAGGTAGACAGTGTCTTTTTCTCCCCACCCTAGGCAGACCATTGAGGGCTACCAGATGGAACAGAGGGCCCCTGGACAGGCTGATTTGTAGATATGGAATGCACACTTGTCTCCCAGTCCCAGCTGCACTCCACAAACCACTTGGTATCATAGGATCAGGCTGTCACTCTGAACTTACAAGGAGGGGTGTGTGCTGAGGCAGTCTTGCTGTGGCTGACAGGAGTTAGAGGCATCACACACACGAGTTACTGTAGGATAAGGGAAAGCCGTGTGGCCTGAACCATTGCTAGGTCTTAAATGAGGATGAAGGGGCAGGCTACAAGGCTAGATGGGACACAGGTAGAGTATTGGAAAGGTCAATATCACACATTAAATAGGGTGCAATGCCAGTGGAATAGGGGAAAGGCAGATAAGCCCCAAGATGGCCTCCAGGAGAGTATACTGAAGTGGGTAAGCCTCCACCATATCCCCCAGGGTTGTGCTCCTCAGTGAGGTTGTCTCCACAGAAGGTCTAGGGAATGCCTAAAGGGATGTTGTGACTACCCTCATGGCATTCACCACCGTGCACATGAGTGGGAAAACCCTCCCTCAGTGTAAGACAATGTTAGAAAACAATAAATACAGAACCAAGATCAAATAAGCAAGAAATCATAGATTGTAAAAAGTACCTTGGCTTCCAGATGCTGTTGGTTCATGACTGTAATCCTCTCTACTCAGAAGACTGAAATCTTAGGGTTGCAGTTTACAGGTAGCCTAGGCATGAAGTATATGAAACTTGTACCTCCAATTAATCACCAAAAAGCTAGATGTGGAGCTGTGGGTCAAGTGGTAGAACACTAGCATTGAGCAAAAATAAGCTCAGGGACAGAAATCAGGCCTTGAATTCAAGCCCCAGGACCAGCACAAAAACAAAACCTAAAACGTATCTTGGTTGTATTCATCCTACAGGTTGCCAATAAATAAGCAACAGCCTCAGGGAAAATGGTGTTAGGGCCTGGCCTGTTCCTTTTAGGCTTTGCTCTGAGGCTGAGGTAACTGGATTGAGCCTATGGGTCTCCAATGCTGGTGCTACCATCACTGGTAGGTGGTAAGCCTCAGATCACTTCTTCTCCCCAGGTTGATTCCATGCAAGGAACAAGCATCCTGTGTTCAGCTTCCTCACCAGCTCTCCCCTGGCTCCAGGTACTCAGGTCCTGAGTTGAGCCACTGAAGCTCCCATGGCCTCCCTCAACCACTGACACTTGGCCAATCGAGTAGCAGAAACATTTGCTCCAACATAAATATTCAACTATTTGGAACAAAGACAAATAGATTCTTAAATATAAATATTTAGATCATGTAAAAATACAGAAATGAAAATACATAGCTAGAAGCTAGTGGCTCACACCTATAATCTTATCTACTCAGGAGGTTGAGATCTGAGGGTCACAGTTCAAAGCTGACCCAGGCAAGAAATTTCATGAACATTCTTATTCCCAATTAGCCAACAGAAAACCAGAAGTGGAGCAGTGGCTCTTTTGCCTTGAGCAAAAGAACTCAGGGACAGCACGAAGGTCCTGAGTTCAAGCCTCATGACCTACAACAACAACAAAAATAAAAATATGTAATAGCATAAAAATATAGTTAACTTGGGGCTGGGAATATTGTAAAGTGCTTACCTCATATACATGAAGCCCTGGGTTTGATTCCTTAGCACCACATATATAGAAAAAGCCGGAAGTAGCACTGTGACTCAAGTGGTAGAGTACTAGCCTTGAGCACAAAGAAGCCAGGGACAGTGCTCAAGCTCTAAGTTCAAGCCCCAGGACTGGCAAAAAAAAAAAGAAAAAACAAATATATATAGTTAACTATAAATGTTTTATTGCTTTTTAAGTATATATAGCTATAATATACCTAGATAATTATTTGACTTCATAAATTTTATTAAATAACATATAACATCAGAAAAGAAGTACAAAGGAATTGAAGGGCAGTTTGAAGTAGAGTATTAAGTGTATCTTTTGGTCATGATTGGTAGGAAAAATAAATGATAATTGCTAATATCAAATTATTAGTTGTTTTGGATGCTTAAATTCAAATTTGGGGGTAGACAGAAACTTTCAAAGGTGATAATGCTCTCAAAATATATTAACTATAAATTATTCATGAACAGATCTAATAATCATTTGAGAAAATTTCAAGGTTACTTATCACCTTCTGAAAACCTTCAGACAACTTTGCTCACAGTTTTCCCAATGTCAGCCTTATTTTGGCTTTAGCATAACCAAGTTGTTTTCCATTATTTCATTTGCTTCGGTTGCTTATTCTTTACTGTAAGTCATAGTTCTGTGTTTTGGGCAAAAATAATTGTTTCCATAGCAACCAATAGCGATGTCTCAAAGAGAGGATTTAGATGTTTGAAAAGAAATAAACAACAGGAGCAGATGAGAAATGAAAATAATCATCATTCTTATTCCCATAAGAACAGAAATAATATTAGGATACCAGAGTTTGCTATGGGTCTTTCAGAATTATGTTGGTCTTCAAACAAAATACTGCACTTTTCTTGAAAAAGAATCATGGAGATTAGTTGAGGAAAAAGTAAGTCATTTGAAGAATTTATTTAAGTGAAGCATGTGGAACACTTTCTTACTGGAAAAAATTCTGGATAAGCAAGAAGTCCAGAAGACTTCCAAGAGAATTTGCTGTCTTTTCTACATTTTAGAGCAAGTATGATATAATAAATGCTGAATGAGGTGGCACCTTAATTTTAGCAATTTGTATGTTGACCTCTGGCTCTGTGCTAGCCATCTCTGTTTCTGATAGCAGACCGTTGTGAGCTTGGCCGATTCCAAGAGAAAACAGCTTAATGGAAGATCAGAAAATGATTTCAACATTTGAATTATGGTATATATAAATTACATATGGAAAATACACCTATATGAAAAAAGCAATTCTAGGAGCACTGACAAAAGTCAAATGCATATATTCATGCAGCAAAAGGCGAAATCAAGATGGATGGCATTTCCATTGCCCCAGATGGTTCTCTCATGCTACAGTCTTTCCCTCTCAGCCTTCACCAAGACAACCAACCAGTTTAGATTGTTTTAATCTCACATGAATTTTAACGGTGTACAAGTATCATATGGGTAGAATCACATAGTATATTCTTTTGTGTGTGTCTGTCTTCTGTTCAACAATTGTTGAGATTTATCCACATTGTTACCTAAATCAGTAATTCTATCCTTCCTTGCTATTGTTAAATAGTATTGCATTGTATGAACAGACCACTGTAGTTCCCACCTTTTCATGGTTCATTTGCAGTTAATCTATATAATGTAAATTTGTAAATATCAAGTTATTCTCTCTATTAAACCTACACATCCTTTCTTATCTGATTATTAGTTCTTTTCTTGCATTTTGTGTGTGTGTGTGTGTGTGTGTGTGTGTGTGTGTGTGTGTGTGTGCTGATCCTGGGGCTTGAACTCAGAGCACAGGTGCTTTCTCTGGGCTTTGTTTGCACAAGATTAGCACTCTTACCACTTGAGCCACAACTCCACTTCTGTCTTTTTGGTGGTTAATTGGAGATAAGAGTGTCACAGACTTTCCTGTCCAGGCTGGTGTCAAACTCCAATAGTCAAATCTTAGCCTCCTTAGTAGCCAGGATTATAGGTGTGAGCCATTGGTGCCCAGCACCATAAAGGTTTATTTTGCTTTTTTGTTTGTTTTAAGAAGAAAGAACTTGGGCTGGGAATATGGCCTAGTGGCAAGAGTGCTTGCCTCGCATACATGAAGCCTTGAGTTCAATTTCCCAGTACCACATATACAGAAAATGGCCAGAAGTGACGCTGTGGCTCAAGTGGCAGAGTGCTAGCCTTGAGCAAAAAGAAGCCAGGGACAGTGATCAGGCCCTGAGTCCAAGTCCCAGGACTGGCAAAAAAAAAAAAAAAAAAAAAAAAAAAGAAGAAGAAGAAGAAGAAGAAAGAACTTTGCACATGTATAGCCCCCTGTGTGTGGTTAAGTTTTTGCATTTTAAAGCATTCAAATGTAGTAAATATTCCATAATTTGGACTGATAGAATATGCCAAAATAAAGCTAAGCACCATGGCTAATGCCTGTAAATTCAAATACCTGAGAGGCCAGAGATGAGGAGTTCATGGCTAGCCTGGGAAAGAAGTTATTAAGTTTCTGCCTCAAAGAACAAGCCAAGCATGCCTTCTATGTGGCATATGTGTTATGGAGAAGTAGGAAGCTGATAGCCTGAAGCCAGTCCTGGGGAAAAAAGTGAGAAAAAAATTTGCGCGCATATATATATATATATATATATATATATATATGTATACACACACACAGGATTCTGAGATCTGTGGATCAAGATTCAAAGGCAGTCTAACAGGAAAGTTTATGCAATTCTTATACCTAATTTACCATTAAAAAGTTAGAACTGTAGTTGTGGCTCAAGTGGTGGAGCACTAGCCTTCAGCAATAAAAATCTCTGGGACAGTGCTAAGACCATAAATTCAAGCCCAAACTGACATAAAAACAAACAAATGAATAAATAAATAGCAAAAGAAAAGTTGAGGGTATGGTTCAAGTGGTAGAAAGCTTGCCTAGAAAGTACATGACCATTAATTCAATTGCCAGTTCCACATACACAAGAGGAAGAAGAAAATGAAGAGAAATCAGCAAAATGAGAGGTTTTCTATATCAAAGCAATGTGATTCATTAATTTCATATTTCTAGTGGAATTGCTAGTCAACTTCAATCAGAAGCAGTGATTTTTATCTTGATTGTCCTAATAAGTCTATGGGGACTTTAATTGGGAGGTCAGTTATTTCAGTTACTTTGCAGAGCAGATAAACTTTGATTTGGAAGCCCTTCTATTTCTGCCTCCTTTCTTCTCAGGGTCCTGTTCAGGATAGCTACCCTGACTCCAATTTCATGTGGTTTGGATTGCAATTGACTATATAAAATGGAAATGGTTTTAATAAGGTTATTCTAGGGGATGAATAATGAAAGCTTTAGGGGTTTCCCTTGTAAATTCCTAAGAGAATTTACACTTTAATGGGGGACTCTTAGGAAGCAATACCTAGCATAGAAGCTAATAAGTATCATCTCCATTCCCTTGAAGAACCAAAATTATGAGTCTTTAAAAGTTAAGTTAAGCTGAGTGCCCAGGGCTCACATCTGTAGTCCTAGCTACTCAGGAGGTTGAGATCTGAAGACTGAGGTTGGAAAGCCAGCTGAGGTAGGAAAGACTCTTATCTCCAATTGACCACCACAAAGCCAGAAGTAGAGCCACAGTTCAAATGGTAGACTTGCTAGCCTTGTGCAGAAAAAGCTAAGATACAGATCCCAGACCCTGTGAATTCAAGCTCCAGGCTCTGTGTTCACACACATGAGCACACACACACACACACACACACACACACACACACACACACAATTAAAATCAGATAGTAAGAAACATGTTTTCAGAACTGGAGGGATTTCTCAGCATTCACTGAAGTCTGATGAACTCCATTAACAAGGTCATGAGAATCTGCCAGCATCCATCTTGCTGCAGAATGAAGACAAGCAGAAGAGCAGACTAAGACATACATAGGCTGGGAATTGCCCTAACTCCCTTCAGATGCCTTTTGGATGTTGTGACCAAAGCTTCACTTTGTGTGTGGTCCATCACAAATGGAAAAGAATGGAATTTTGATATCGTAACACAGGCTTCTTCCTCCTGCCCCATCTCCCAGTACCGAAAGCTATTCCTAACATACTACACACTGAGTCATTTATAAGTAATCAAAATGTATTCCTTACAAGTTCTGGAGTTTGGAAAGTCTAAGATCAAGATGTCAGCATTCAGTGTCTGGTGAGAACCTCCTTGCTGTGTCTTCATATGGTAGAAAGGACAGAAAGGTAAAAAGGAGTCAAAGCAACTTCTCTTAATGCCCTTTTAAGGCACTAATCCATGCATAAGAGTAGAGTCCTATGACTTGTACACAATCACTTCCCCAAAGCCCTTAATCTTAACACTACCACCAATGGAATTAAGCTTCAACACATGGATTTGGGAAAAACATTCAGACCACAGCAGAATTTCAAAATAGGCTTGTATTAGTCAGCTTTCCTTTACTATAACAAATAACTGGAATGATCAATTTATAAAGAGACATGATTTGTTTTTACATTTTTTTGGGTCAGTTCTGGGGCTTGAATTCAGGGCCTGGGCACTGTCCCTGAGCTGCTTCTGCTCAAAGCTAGTACTCCACAGTACTACTTCTGGCCTTTTTTGAGTAATTTATTGGAATGAAAGTTTCATGGACTTTTCTGCCCAGGCTGGCTTCTAGCCTCTTGAGAAGCTAGGATTACAGGCATGAACACTTAGTGCCCATCTTGAGAAGGTTTATTTTGGCTCACAGTTCTGGAGGTTTTTATTATCCATTACTGATTAATCCAGTTGTTTGGGGGACTATGGCAAGCCAGCACATAATAATATAGAATGAATGATGAAACCAAACTGTTCACCCCATGGCTTGAAATGAAAGAGACAGGAAGAGGAAGAGACTCACAATCTCCGTACAGGAGGGCCCTCAATACCATACCATCTTCTATTAGGCTTCACCTCACAAACTTTCTCCCACAGGACTACAGGCTAGGGACTGAGCCATTAATACACAAGCACAGTCCAAAGTCAATCTATAGCAAGACCTGTGAAACTAGAGACTATATTTTGTTATGAAGAGTTTGTGAATCTTAAAATCCTGGATTATCAGAATCAAATCCAAGGTTTTAAGGATTAGAAGTATGAAGTTAATTCTATTATACAGATTTTGGAGGAGACATGCTTCTCCAAAGAGATGCCTATTGAGGAAGAAGGAGGAGGGATACTATTAAGTTATTTGCGAATATTTAAAGGAGCCATGTCTGCCCCTAACCAAGTCTGATTAGATGGAACTGCCTGATAAACTTAAGGATATGAGCATAATCCAGGGTGGCTGGCCTCTCTCCTTAGTTGAGAATCCCAGAAGTGACACATTTCGCTGCATCTTCCACACCAGCTAGAAGATCAGCAGCTGGAGAAAGTGGTGACACTACACCCTGTCTAGGGCTGGGAATATGGCCTAGTGGCAAGAGTGCTTGCCTCATATACATGAAGCCCTGGGTTTGATTCCTCAGCACCACATATATAGAAAAAGCCAGAAGTGGTGCTGTGGCTCAAGTGGCAGAATGCTAGCCTTGAGCAAAAAGAAGCCAGGGACAGTGCTCAGGCCCTGAGTTCAAGCCCCAGGCCTGGCAAAAAAAAAAAAAGAACAAAGTATACCCTGTCTAGGCAGACACTTAGATGGATTTACCCTTGCTACTTAAGAGAATATTGGAAATCTGGTCTATCTCCAAGAAATTATGGAAATGCTTTTGATACCACAGTAGCTTCTATACTTTAGATGCACTGCCAAGAAAGCAGTACTAGAAGGGCTCAGAAATTAGCCAGGGATCTGTGGCTCACACATATAATCCTAGCTATTTGGGAGGCTGAGATTAGGAAGATCTCAGTTCAAGGCCAGTCTGTGCAAAAAAGTTTGTGAGGCCTCTTCTCAAGCCATATCTGGGTACCTTTAGGCAAATGCTTTTTATCCCAAGCCACAAGAGAAGGAGGATAAATTGAGAAAATTTTATAAGGCCAGCCTTAACAGAAAAGTATATGAGACTCTCTCTCCACAGAGGGAAGCTGAACAAACCTATATGCCTGTTATCCTAGCAAGAAAGGGAAACAGAAAAGTAGGTGGATTGCTGCTCATGTGTGTTCCTAGGCTGGAAGCTATCCTCTATCTCAAAAATAACTGGTAAAAACAGGACTGGAGGGATGGCTTAAGTGGTAGAGGCCAGACTAGTAAGTGCTATGCCCTGAATCTAAATCTCAGTTCAAAAAGGGGCCCCAAATGACCACATATCTCCCTCTCCCTTAAGCTAGGTTGATCTAACCAATGAGATGAAAGTGGAAGTCTGATGAAAATTTCTGAGAACCTTTTCCCAAAACAAGAAATCACACTTTATTTTAGCCTTTCTTTCATCCAGCTGCCTCAAACTAGAATACAATCTAGAATTCTAGCAGTTATTTTGGATAATGAGAAAGAAAAAGAAAACAAAAGCTAGAAGATCCCCTGACTCTGAAGACCAAGGAATTTAATACCAGGAAATACAGGAAAGGTAAATACACTTTTAATTCTTAAATCATTGTTTTCGGAACATTAATTACTTAGAGATTCATCTTCATTGATTTATGAAAGCCTACACTCTTTCCATCATAGCAAGATTCAAGGCACAAACATGCCTTAGGTCATTATTGGATTATACTCTTTGTTGTTACCTGTTGGGCTACATTGGACCTAGGGTCAATACCAATGTTTCACAGTTTCTTAGCATAGTGTTGATTCATTGAAGAATGCAATCTGAGTCAGTCTTATGGTCTGACTATCTCTTCTGATTCTATTTCTTAATAAACCTTGATGATCACCAACATCTTTCACCCAAAAGTCATCATAACACCCTACCTGCAGACCAGGAAGTGGAAATGTGTATAGCACAAACAGAAATGACTGGCACATAACAAGTAAATGTGTCTTCCTGTTCACTTGAGGACTCTCTTGAGTGTTCCTGTCAGAAATTAATTAATTTGTGACATGCTTGATTATTTCATGGAATCCATAGGAACCCTAAGATGTCCTAGCTTAGAAGTATTTGATCCAGATTATAAATTTCATGAGGGCTGAGACTTCTTGATTTCTGCTGTGTTCCTTTGTGTCTTTTTTTAAAATTTTAATTGTTATTATTATTATTATTTTTTGCCAGTCCTGGGGCTTGGACTCAGGGCCTGAGCACTGTCCCTGGCTTCTTTTTTGCTCAAGGCTAGCACTCTGCCACTTGAGCCACAGCGCCACTTTCTGTATATGTGGTGCTGGGGAATTGAACCCAGGGCCTCATGTACACGAGGCAAGCACTCTTGCCACTAGGCCATATCCCCAGCCCCTCCTTTGTGTCTTGAAACAGTAAGTATTTGAGAGGATAATAGCATCCTAAGTTCTATCTGCCAAATGCTTCATCAACAGCCCCAAATGGAATCCAGACTAAACATAGTTATTGGCCTGCATAAGACTCTCCCAGGGGCCAGTGTCAAACCAACCTCCAAAACTATCCCCAATAACTGTTTCAGGTCCTTTAACTGGAACCTTTATATTTAAAAAAAAATTAGCTGGGCACTGATGACTCACATTTGTAATTGTAATCTTAGGTTGAGAATTAGAGGATCACAGTTCAAAGCCGAGATAAGCATAAAAATCCTGAAAATATCATTTCCAAAACAATTAGCAAATATGCAGGTTTAGAGATGTGTCTTAAGTGGTTAGGGAGATCATCAGCCAAGCAAGCCAAGTGAGTAAGGCCTTGCGAAGCACTAGCAAAAAAAACAAAAAGGGATGAGGTGGGATGGTACAACTTTATGCTCAGCCATCACTAAGCAAGCAATCAATGAGATGAATGGAAAGTTGCAACATAGCAAAATAAAAGCAATCTGCATAAAATCAACCTTTATCCTGGATGCTCAGGAAAGATTCAAGTTTCATCTCCCCTTTTGTTTTTTCTTCGTAAAAAGACTATGACACTTTGCTAAGATCTGTGCCCATGCACTGATTTACATGCTTTGCTAAGGTAAAGAGCTCTTCCCTCCCTGTCCTAGAACTCTCATAAGCTAATTACTGAAAATTGCTATGAGATAGTTTACAAAATGTAATATCCCTCTAGTGATTCTAGTCTATGCCTCGAGAGAGAAGCTGCATTCCCTCTCTTGAGTATTTTTATGTTTTAAAAGGTTTAACTGAAGCAGAATTCCACCCCCCCCCCACCTGAACTTCCTTCCAAAAGTCTGTGAAATAACAAAACAAGGATGAGCGTCTCCAAACACAGATATCCCTTCTGAGAAACAGGTGGAAGGGCTGCTTTCTGCAATGAATGTACACTCATCCACAGATGGTTTCAGAAAGCTAATTTTGCAGAGGTCAATTAAGGTATGTGAAAAATACTTGGAGTGGAGACAGTGTCTCATGCTTGTAATCCTAGTTATGTAAGAGGCTGAGATCTGAGGATGGAGGTTTCAAGGCAGACTTGAAAGAAAAGTCTGGGAGACTCTTATCTCCAATTAATTACCAAAAAGCTGGAAGTGAAGCTGTAGCTCAGATGGTAGAGTGAAAGCCTTGAGAGAAAAAGCTAGAGGATAGCATGAGGCCCAGAGTTCAAGCTCCAATACCAACACACACACACACACACACACACACACACACACACACACACACACACACACACTTGGAGTGCCAACTATAAAATGATATGAGAAGAGGAAAGCATATGGTACCCATTTTCCATACAATTCTATACTGATCAAGTCCTGCCGGGAAAGAGAGGTTTTGGTTACTTTCCCATCATGGCACCCACAGGTAGATGCCCTTCTTTATCTGTCCTCTCATTTTCCTGGTCTTCTGTTGATCTTCAAAACTCTATGGTTCGTGGGTGAAGGACTGATAAATGCAGTAACATGGATAAAACTTGACAACACCATGCTGAGTGAAAGAAACTGGCCACAAAAGGCATCCTAGTGGATGATCCCATTTACACAAAATTTCTAGAATAGGAACATCTATGGAGACTGAACCTGCATGGTTACTTAGGGATGTGGGGGGATACACACAGCAGGGTTAATAATAAGGGAGATAAGGTGTTTTTCTGAGCTGATGAAAAAACTCTAGGATTGACTATAGTGATTTCTCACAATTTCAAAGACGCTAAAAGCCATTGAGTTGAATGCTGTAGCTTATAGTATGAAAGTTACCTTGATAAAACTGTTACAAACCCATTATGATTACTTTTTAATGACATTAGACTTTATGTAAATGTTTGCATAATTCTTATTGTAGCTCTATTCCAGTAGAGGCACTAAGTAAGTTGGGGACATGAATACATTTAATTAATATAATTTAGAGTTTCCAGGCAATTCCAGAGAATGCTAAGTTTTTTTTATCAATTAGTAACCATTATAAAAAAGAGTTTCCACAGTCAAGAAAATCTGAAAGTTTCAGAGTTAACTGAAACAGCAACTTTACTGTTAGAGGGCTTGCTGAACCCTCTCTTATCAGACATTCATGCATTCTGAATCTATGAGGCTGACAGAACATAACACATGGATTACCAAACTGGGTTTATCTTAAAGCCTCTTTGTCACAAAACATCCTGCAGAATCAGACTTTCATGGAATATGTGCTGATAAATGCTAGCATCCATCTCTCATCTCAATAGAAATCATGCAAAAATATAGGTCCCTGCTCAGCTGAAATATTTTCATAGTCCATCCATTTTTCCATTGACGTTCCATTGAACTATGCAAGTTCCATTAAAGTTTCATTCAAGTTCATGAAAACCATTGTTTTTGCTTTCTAACTTCTTTTTATTCTGCTTAATATTTACAAATTGTAAAGAGTATGGTTTAGAGTGCAAATTCTCTTCTAAATAACAAGACCTTCTGTGGTATAACTCTGTCTGCTTCTGTGACACAGTTGTTTTTCCTCCTGAAATAGGAAGGTATTCTAGGAACATATCACCATCCTTAGGAAGCCTTCTGTCTCTGGTTTATTGACCAAATCCTTCTCCCACAATCCCCCACTTTCTGCATATCTCAGCAAAGATGAATTGGCAAATTAATCTGGAAAGGTTTCAGGTTGTTTAGACTATATTGATTTTTACAAAATCTGCCTTGGAGTTTTGCAATTAATAATTCAAAGTAAATAGTACATTTGAAATTGGTGAGCAAATGCTTGGGGATCATTACTCTTCCTTATTCCCCTGAATACAGCCAGCCCAGCAGCCATCTTTTTTACTACTGCATTGCTCAAGTTCCAAGGCCTACAGTTACTTTATTAAGATATATACTGATATTATTTATTTAAAAATACCATCCAGTCAACGTGGCTCACACCATAATCTTAGCTACTCAGGAGGCTGAGATCTAAGAAGGTGTGTGAGACTCGTGTCTCCAATTAACCATAAAAGCCAAAAGTAAAGTGGTGGTTTCAGTAGTAGAGCATCAACCTAGAGCACAATAGCTAAGGAACAGATCCCAGACCTTGAGTTCAAACCCTAGTACCTGTTAGGATGAATGACAAAGGTAAGGATGTTTATTTTTGCTCTTTGTCAATAACTATTATGACTTCCTTTAAAAGGATCCTGGCATTAGACTGGGTAAAAATAGTAAGTAAGTAGAAGCATGTAAGCATGGCTCAAGTAGCAGAGCAGTAATCTAGAATGAAAAAGCCAAGCAAGAGTGCAAGGCCCTAAATTCAGGCACCAGTAATGGCGCGTGTGGGCGTGTGCGCGCGCGCACACACACACACACACACACACACACAATGCACGTGAGGCAAATATTTAATGCTATTGTGATTATTTGAACCTATTTGAGGACAAAGCAGGTCAGAAACTTAGGGAAATCAGAAAAGGCTAATTCATTCAAAATATACTCTCTGTCTTTAGATGGAAGAAGAAAGGGAGAAAGAATAGAAGGAGGCAGAGGAGGAGAAGGAGAAATAGGAAGAGGAAAGACTAATAGATATGTAATAACAGCAATGATATAATCTGAGGAAATTCTGTCTCTAAGCTGTGGAGAGAATTCAAGCAGAAAACCACTTGGTAGTTGCCTTGATATAATGCCTGTCATTATAGCTGTTTGTTAACTATTAGTAATCAATTTTTGCATAGAGCTTTTGAGTTTACCCAGCACTGCCATATGCAATATCTAACCTCGCTACAACCATCAGAAGTGCTTTGTGTTTCCCCATTGTACAGATGGCAAAATTGGGACCGAAAGAAATTAAGAAATGGGCCCAAGATTATCCGGTAAAATACTGCGAAACACCAATTTGACTTGGAGACTTCTGGATTCTTCTACTTCTTTCTACTTCTATTCAACTACTATAAAGGAAGGCTGACAAAACAACAAAATGAAAGTTCTTAAGACAGTGAAGTTCTGCTTTTCTGAAGACAAGTATAGTGTGTTTTGAATGAATTAGACTTTTCCGATTCTCTTAAGAAAAGTCCTCAACCTGTCTAGTCTTCAAATGAGTTCAAATAATCATGAGTGCATCAATTTTTTTACTTACTATATATTTTTTGTATGTCAGTACTGGGGCTTGAACTTAGAGCCTTACACTCTGGCTTGGCTTTTTCATTCTAGACTGGTGCTTTACCACTTAAGCCACACCTCCATGTTTTTGACTTATTATTTTTACCCAGTCTTACAGAAGCTCATTGGCCAGGATCATTTTATAGGAAATCATAGCAGTTATTCACAAAGGTTACAAATAAACACATTTCTCCCTCTTCATAAATCTTAACTTAGTATCTGTTCTTCCTAACCCTATATCATCTTGCAAGCTTTAAGCTGATAAAAGAAGCAATATAAAAGACATAGTTCTAAGTCTGATACTATGTATTAGTTTGCTAATGAAGCCAACACACTTCAAGTATCTACTATATATTAGGCTGATACAAAAGGCTGGACATTTAATAAATAAAGGTACTCTAATCCCTTGTTTATAGAGCTTACAGCCAACTTCATCAAAGCATCCAGGCAAATAGAGTAAAGTGTAATAAAGGGTGAGCTGGAGAAAGTTCAGGGGACTGGGGCACATCTCCAAGACTTAGGAGTTGGGGAGGTTTCCTTGGGGTGGCTGAAAATATAGATGGGAATAGATAGATAGATAGACAGACAGATAGATAGACAGTCATTTTTTTATTTGATTGTCAAATTGATGTACAAAGGGGTTACAGTTGATAGTACTTTTTTTTATATTCTGATATTCTGGTCCTGGGCTTGGACTTATAGCATGGATGCTGTCTCTGAGTTTTTGTGCTCAAGGCTAGTGCTCTACCACTTGAGTCACAATTCTAGTTCTGGGCCTTTGGTAGTTAATTGAAGATAAGAGACTCGTGGACTTTCCTGCCTATGCTGGCCTTTAACCTTGATTCTCTGATCTCCAGCTAGGATTACAGATATAAGCCATAAGCACCGGGCTCAAAGTAAATTTTAAATGGGCTTTCAGTACTTGTTTCATTTTGATCATTTCACAAGTGTTTTTGATGGAATGGAAATAAATTTTGAATGATTCTGAATAGTCTGAATACTGCTGGCTTTTCCTACTGGTTGGGAGAAAAACAGATTTATGGTATTTTCTCTTCTAATGGTCAGAATCATTATTCTTCCTTGCCTGCTTGAAACTGTGGATGTTCATATGGCTTCCTTTAACCAATGAATAGTGACCATGAGAAAGTATAAAATCGGTTCCTCTTATGTTGTCACTCCTCATTCCTACTTCATAAAAACACAGTGGTCAAAGCCATGTATTGAGGTGGTACCATCATAAGAACAGTGGGGTCTGAGCAGCTCTACCTCAAGGAGCCGCTTAGAACATTTGTTGTTCAATTGATAACATTTTAGGATCTTTATTACTCCAACATAGCATAGCCTCTCTACATAACTACCTTCTCAATTGTGAAAATCCCTGTTTTGTTGTTGTTGTTGTTGTTGTTGTCTGGTCCACAGACTTTCTACTTACATACTTTCCCTTGATCAGTATTACTATTGATATGTTTCATTCTTTTTCACCTTCATTCCATCTTTCTTCTTTCTTTCTTTCCTTTGGCACATAGTAGTTCATATAAAATCTTCAGCAGGACTGGCTGCAATGGCTTACTCCTATCATCCCAGCCACTCAACTGGTAGACATTTGGAGAATTGCAGATTGAAGCCAGACCAGACAAAAAGTTAAGGAGATCTCATCTCAACAAACAAGTTGTGTGTAGAGGCATATGTCTGCAATCTTGCCTACACAAGAAACTGAGGAAGAAAGATCACAGTTTCAGGCTTACCTAGGCAAAAAGCTCAAGACCTTAGCTAACAAAAAATCTAAAAAGTAAAAATCACATTACAACATGACTCTAGTAATAGAGCACTTGCATAGTATACAAAAGTACCTAAATTCAAATCCCAGTACTGAAAAAAGAAAAACAGTCACTAAGGATGAATCAGCGAGGATAGCCTAGATAGTTGAGTTGAGAAGATTTGTTGTATACAGTGGGATTTCAGCAAATAAATAGATGGTATTTCATGGAACAAAATTTCTTACTGTTCAATTGTCGGGGTTGGCTGTGCCTTTAAGAGGGGACAGCTGGCTTTAGCCTGTCCTGCCTCTTTCCGGCTTCAACCGGAAGAGAAGCCCCCCGCCCCTGGGGGTGAGCATGTGCCTGCCATCATGGCAGCAGAGACCCCCAGAGGCCTGGTCCTTGGGGGGCTGTGGTCTCCGCCCATAGAGGAAGTTCCATGACATCACCTGAGGGACAGCCCCATTAGCCAACCGCTAATATTCAGTAGTCCCTCCTCTTCCTGCCCGCCATTACTGTTATATAAACCCCTCCCTGATTAAAGTTCTTTGAGACTGGTGGAACATCCAAACCGGCTCCCCGAAATCTCTGTCCTGCGTCTACTCCTGACACGTGAGGGGGATGGGGGAGGTTTCAGCATCCTTTCTCAACTCAGCTTCCTCAGATAAAGACACGTTCTGCTCCTTCTGCAGGCGGGAGGAGTAGAGCCGAGTGTCTTTCACAATTTGGGATTTGGCATCTCCCTGGGTGAAGGGGGGGGGATGGGGAATTTGAGCCCCACATTCAATAAGATAATTTTAAGTATGAAAAGAATGCATGGTTGTATCTAAATTGAAATAGAGGTCTGATTATAAAAATGAATACTGAGTTTTATTATTCTATCACAGTTCATGTGCTGAGAGACCCTGGCAGCTGTAGACCAATTGCTCTCAGCAAGTTCAGCATACCAATTAATAAGTTTCTACCACCAGAGACCTGAGAATGACTGGTTTTAGGTCAGGGGCAGCTAAGGCACAGTTTGCTTTTGCTTTGTTATTTTTTTTTAAGCTTGAAAGACAATTTAATGCCAGAGAATAATGATGATGACATGTCAAAAATACACAGAAGCCAGTTTAAACCACTGGGCAAATATGAGACTACTTGAACATTAAAATGAATACAAATAGGATTGGTTTGAATACAGTACGTAAAATGTCATTGCATCCATACAGATTTCAGCACATCCAAGCAAAAAGGGAGAAGAAAAAGTCTCTTTCATCGTGGTATGCCAGCTCTTGTAAGAAATAATAAAAACAGAAAAGACACAAGTTGGCAATAATCACAGTAATAGTTCAGGTAAGAAACATTAGTGATAATTTTGCCAAAATGTATAAGCAAAAATTAGAAGCCATGTGGAATATTTCAAGGTATCTTTCCATGAACAACATAAGCATTATAAAGAAAAAGAATAACTTTTATGAAGTAACTTGGCAGGAAACCTCCTTATTACATAGGTAGCATCAAAGAATATGATCAGGTTCAAATCATGTGCCACCTGATGAAATGATAGAAGAATTTATTATTGTTTTAGATATTCCTGTCCCAAATGGATGCACAACCTGACTCTGTGAGGAAACAGCAGAATCCCTTAAGTTAAGAAACATTCAGTAAAATGACTAATCTTAAAAAAAAATCATAGTCATGAAACTCAAGGAAGGACTGGGTTTGTTCGGAAATGAAAGACTCTAGGTGTGACAGCTTAAAGCAACACATGACTTTCTATTGGATCATTTTGTTAGGACAGACATTATGAGGACAGATGATCAAACTTGAAAAAGGTTTCTGAGTGATGAAGATATGTAGGTGAAGATACAGAATACTTTGAATTGTTCTTACAACTTTTCTCTCATTTTGAAACTTTCAGAAATGAACAGAAAACACTATTAGTGCAATTTGTAATACTTGTATAGACTTTTACCTCTTTTAGAGATCTTTTAAATTCAAGTTTGCAAACTGAAAAGGTATAGAAAGTTTAAAAGGTATCTCAAGTCATATGATATCAGCTATTGTGTAGTTTATTTCTTTTTAATTTTTTTGAGACAGAGTCTCAACATGTAGCTTACTGTGGCCTCAAACTGAAGATCTTCCTACTTCAGTTTCCTTAGGCCAAGTTTACAGATCAGCACTAATATTTGACTGTACTAAAATTTGTCTTTTAAATTTAAGCTTGCACAATCACATAATGCTGCCAGGACAGTGATGGACTCCAGGGAAAAATGAATATAGCAATTAGGCAGTGCACAATATGAGTGTTTTACCAAGAAAATATTTTCACTTGGTCTTTAGTAATTTAAATGGATATCCAGAGCATATGCCAACAGAATATGACTCAGAAGTCATTAAATTGAAAATGTAAAAGGAAAAGAGGCCCCAGGCTTTGAGGTTTGTTTCTCATGCTTATCACAAGTAAATTCCTTTACCAAGAATACCCAAAGAAATGTTTTCAAAAATTACAAAATATTATGTTTCTTATCATGAACAGCCTGTAAAACAGACAATAGAAAATGTTATCAAAAGAAAGTTAAATTTCTATCTCAAGAAAAAAAGAAAACATGTATCACCAGCTTGCGAACTGTGTCCCAAAGGGCTGTGCTTTCCCTTGCTAGTAATCAGATGTCCTGTCACACCCCCTTTAGGACTAGATTCCACCCTTGTCTTCAGAAAGAGTGGAAAGTTCAAAACTTTTGGCTGAATAGAGGCCAGTGTGGAAGGGAACCTTTAGAGAGAGAGAGAGAAAAAAAATGAGTGTTTCAGCTCCCTCTCCTCATCAGAATCAATCTTTAACCTAAGGATCCCGAGCCACCCAAATCAAACATCTATATGTACCCAGGACTGAAGGCCATTCTGGACTCAACATGACAGAGGAACACAGTACACAGAGAAGTGGAAGTTCTACTGTCATCTAATGTCCAATAATACTGAAAAACACTAGTCATCCATGTATCCCTCATTCCATTTAAATCATGCTGGCTTCAGAAACAGCAAGTTTAAAGAAGAATCACAGTTTCAGGCCATCGTAACATAAGTAGAACAAGAAAGGCAGGCAAGTATATCATGAGCAAAGTTTCATTCACTATGTGCTTTCTGGTCATTCTCCTTTGTCTACAGATGTCTATCTTCTCCTCCCTGCATCTTCACATGGTTTTCCTCTGTATATTTCTATATCATAATTCCTTCTGATATGAACCACAGTCACACTCAACCTAATAAGCTCATTTAGCCTTAATTATCCTTGCTGTCTACCTCCAAACACAGCCATGTACAGGGGTTGAGATCTATGAGTTGAGAGAGGAGACATCTCAAACTCAACCCCTAGCACTAGATATTGCTTAAGAATTTTTCTTGCTGCCTGAATTAGGATGTTGCAATTTCTAGCCATAAGGCAAGACAGCACTGCAGAGCATGGCTTTAGGGATTGCCTTTCCAGTCAGTTCTAGTGGCTCATGCCTGTAATCTAAATCTACTTGGGAGGCAGAAAGCAGAAAGATCATGATTCAAGTTGGCTGTGCCCCTCTGTGGTCTTCTAGCTATGCAGAAGGTTATAGGTTAGAGGATCACAGGATCACGGACAAATACAGACAAAGAGTGAGAGATACTATCTTAATTGTAACTAAAGTGGAAAAGACTAGGCAGGCAGCTCAGCTGGTAGAGTGCTTGCCTAGCAAGTACAAGGCCCTGAGTATAATGGCTAGTATCAACAAACAACAAACAAACCCCTTGCCTTTCCCCAAATAAACCATGTTATAAAGGAAGATTATATTTAAATAATACCCCAAAAGTGCCCTGGAGTGCAACTTGACTTTAACTCTCAAATTCACACATACACACACACACGCATGCACACATGCAAACTGTAATACAGTTTGATCCTGAAAATTACTTATATATACTTACTGTACTATACAGAAAAATGCAAGTATGCCCCTATTTTATATAGAGAGAGACATATAAATAGACGTATAATTCGTTTGTTGCAATATTATTTACAATATAAAAAGAATAAAAAACAATCTGGATGCCATAATAGAATGGTTAGATAACACTTTCATTTTGCAGATGACAGAAAAGTATGCAGATAATAAAAATAATTATATTGCTATTTTTGGTAATGACAAGTTGGGTTATTCAGACCAATGCTCCCACTTAAAAGCAACTGAAAATTCTACATAAAAGAGAGAGAGAGAGAGAGAGAGAGAGAGAGAGAGAGTGTGTGTGTGTGTTCCAAATTAAGATGTCTGACTGATCCCACTTTGAGAGATTTTACCTCTGTGCTGATGACAGATTTAATGTTGGGGTTTTAGGTCCTAAGCTTGGGAAATTGCCTTCCAAAAATATCCTGAGAAATGTCTTTTCTAAGAAGCCAAAATGAAAATAAGACTTGCTGGATCTCGGGGAGTTCTGGCCTGTAGAAACAGTAGCTATGTAATGAGGAAAGGATAGTCCTCATACAGGCCATCACACTTGTTAGGTTTCTGGTTGTGAGGCTGGTTCACAGGGTGTAACAGATTTCACAGAGAGAAAATTAGGTAGAAGTGAAGTGTTTTTTTTTTCCATTTTTCAAGAGAGATGAAAGCTAAGAGACTATTGCCTAAATCAACATCACAAAAATTTACTTCAATGCTATCATTTATAATTGTTAGACTTTTACTTTCTTACATTTAGGCGTTTGGTACCTCTTGTTCATTTTTTGCATATGACAGGAGGTAGATTTCCAAGTTCATTCCTTTGTATGTAAATATCTAGTTATCTCAGCACCATTTGTTGAAAAGATGTATTCCCTTCATGTAATTACCTTGGTGCCCCAATGAAAATGGCTTGGCCATCAATGTGGACTCTCAGTTTTTATCTCATTGATCTTTATGCTTACCATTTATCAGTTCTACACCAGCTTGGTTACCATAATAATTGGAAGTGTAAATCCTACAACTTAGTTCTTTTTCAAGATGGTTTTGGTTATTCTCAGTCCTTTCAAAATCTATATAAATTTTAGGATCAATTTCTATTTTAAAAAATGGCAGCTAAAATCCTGATACATTGGGGAGTATTGCCGCAGGTCAATTTGAGAAATACTGTTATCCTAACAATAGTAAGTCTTCAGATGGAATATCTTTTTCTTCATTTAAATCTTCTTTAATTTCTTTCAACAAATTTTTTATGTTTGAATCTCATGCTGTTTTTGTTAGTTTTATTCCTAAACCATTTATTTTTTCTTAATACTATTCTAAATGTAATAGATTTCTTATTCCATTTTCATTTACCCCTTGCTGGTAGAATTTTATATTGCTCTTATGTCTTGCTACCTTTCTAAACTCCTTTATTAGTACTAATAGCTGTGTGTATATATTCCTTAAAATTGTTCCCCGTGCCATCCTGAAATAAACAATTAGATGTGTGTGTGTGTGTGTGTGTGTGTGTGTGTGTGTATGTGTGTGCAGGTCCTGGGCACTATCCTTGAACATTTTTGCTCCAGGTTAACACTCTACCACTTGAGCCACTGCTCCACTTTTAGCAATTTTGTGATTAATTGGAGATAACAGTCTTGCCTTTCTGAGCTGATATGGCTTCAAACTTCAATTCTTATATTTCAGCCTCCTGAGTAGCTAGGATTACAGGCATACGCCACCAGCATCAGGGTAGCAATTAGCTTTTGAATGTTGAATTTGGCAGTCAAAAATTCTGTCTGCCTTAGGAATAGTAGTAGCAATTTTGCCGATCAGCTTGTTGCAGCTTGTTGCTGCATCTTGTTGATGCCCATTTGAGGATGTGTTATTTAGAAGAAGGGTTCCTATCTTAGGGTATTTGCTGAAGTTTTATATTACATGTTGGTTCTTGCACAGTTTGCTCAAGGACATCTGGCAATATCTGAAGAAATTTTTAGTCGTCATAATTTGAGGAATAGGGTAAGGCAATGCTAACACTTACTACGTAGAAGCCCTGGCTGCTGATAAATATCTTATAGTATGCAGAGGATCTCTTCCCCCCTAAATTAGTATCTAGCCCAAATCTAAATACTGAGGTTGAAAAACTCCTGACTTAGGAAAGTTGCCTGTAAATGTCCTCTTACTGGCACCTGAGCTTCTCTTCTCTAAGGATTTTTTAAAGATGTGGAAGGAAATTCAGGGAATTATTTCTCAGAAGCTGTTTAATGCAGGTAGAGGTTGTGTCCAAGGCCTTACACCAGCAGCCCCATAAACAACTGGATCAAGTAGTATCTGCTCTTCTGTACAGCAGAGATAAACACTTGAAACAGAAAAGGCTTTCCTCTACTCCTCCTCTCTGCATTTGTTCCTGGTGCCAGGAATCCTATGTGATAAGTACTATGGCACTCACAGAAGATAGTAGGTTTGTGAAACTTCCTGCTTACATTGGTATCTGATGGTAGGAGCTTTTTACTGGGAAGAAGGTGGGATAAAAGCAAGGCTGGGAATGTAGCCCAGTGGTATGGGCCCTGGGTTCAATCCCCAGACCACAAAACAAAACAAAAACCAAGTACAGCGTTACACATAGCATCCTGACTAGGACTTGTCTTAAGCTGTAGAGTCTTTCCTGCTTTTCTGAAGAACACTTTGATTAATTTGCATTAGGAAAATATAAGCAGCAAGGTGTAGTTTACTTCTCCTTCAGTGAAAACAATAGACAGTTCTGGAGATTGGCTTTAAAATAGAAGTGGACATTTGTACAGAGACAGCAATGTTTGGAAATACATTGGGCCTTATACTGGTCCTTTAAGGCAGATACCTTATAAGGTATTATTTCCAAACCTTTCAGGCTGAATCTAGTAACTAAGAAGCAAGCTTTGCATATACAAATGAGTCATGTAACTCACATTGCAAAACAGAAGAATGAAATACACATTTTTATAGCTGGATGCACTATCATATTTAAGTCAGCTTTGTATGTGCTGAGTGTTTTCCAACCTTTAACTCGTCTGCTCTTAATCTGGAACCAGAGGAGTACCAGTTAGATATGCATCATTTGAAAGGTGGGAGAAAGAAGCACAGTCTACCAAAAGCATCCAAAGGATGGACTCAGAGAAGTAGAAATATTGGAGAAATTCAAAGAGAAGTGTGACTGAAATGGCTGCAAATTGTGACCCTGCATAAACCTAGATTTCTAAGCTATTGTGCAAGGATATCCTTTGAAATGTGAAAGGGAGAATGTCAGAATCAATAAAGGGCTTCTGTCACTCAGAAATAGGCACATGGAATGTGACCAAGTTTACAAATGACTGGCCATATGTAGCTACTGGAAGAATGAAAATTTCCCTCAGCTACTGTCTAGCAGAGAGGAAACCTGGGCCCTCAGCATGCAAATTGCCAGGGTATGGAGTACAGAGAGGCAGGATATTCAGGAATATGTCACATCTGTCTCAACAATTTGTCAGTCCCAAGTGAATTCCTGAAAACACTGAACTCCATTGCCAAATTCAGAACCCAGTGAAACATTTTGGCTTTCTGGGTGGCTCTAATTACTTACAATGAGAAAATCATAGTGTGATCAATGAGTGCTCACTAAGTACCAGACCCTATCCTAAGTATTTGCAGACAGATCTCATTTATTCATTACTACATGTGTGAGCTAAGTCCTTAATTCACAGATGAGAAGACTAGAGGTGTTATGTAGCTTGATCAAGGACATGAAGCCAGTAACAAGTAGAATCTGGATTTCAATCTTGTGCTTGTGGCTCTAGAGTAGTATTGTAATTGCTTGTGTCTTAAGTGCCATAAGAGCCTTTCAAATGTTTTCTCACTGTATTATTTACATAAAATGTCAACGAACACTTCAAGAAGTCAATAGCATTATAGACAGTGAGGAAGCCATCTTTAAAGATGAATAACTAGCTTCTACATTTTTGTCTCTGGAATACATACTGTATGTATTTCTTCAGCGCTCCCAAATTGCTCTGAAATTTTTGTACTTGTTATGGGTTAAGTTACAGTCATTTGATCTTCCTAGATCAAGTCTAGGAAACACACCTGTTTTATGCCATTAATCTGTGACCTACTCAAGAGAGGAAGTGTAAAAATAATTAACCTTGTATTGCCTTCAAGACATGTCAGATGATGCCATAGAGCAGACAGACGTTTAATAAACCTTCACTGAATTAATGGTCTCTTCATCTGCTCAGACTGCTGTAACAGACACCAAAACCTGGGTGGCTTATAAACAACAGAAGTTTATTCCTCACAATTGTGGGGCCTAAAAGTCCAATGTCAGGTCACTAGCAGTTTCTGCGCCTAGTAAAATCCTGCTTCCTGGCACACACGTACACCTTGGTACAGTTGCTCTACACTGGAAGGGACCAAGGAGCTATTTGAGGTCTGTTTAATACAGTCATTAATCCCTACTTTCCCTACCTTCCTGAGCTAATCATCTGCCAAAGACCCATCTCAAAATACTAACACACTGATTAGGCTTCAACATGTAGATTTGAGGGAAGACATATACATTTGTCTATGGCCAATAAAATCAAGCTAAATACAGTTCAGGTAATCTATTGGTTCTAGTGTGATCAAGGATCAAAAGATCACTCTGTAGTAGCACTACTCACTGGCACAGTTTGCAATAAAGAGCTGCCCTATATCTGTATGGTCCAACATAATAGCCAGCCATCACATGTGACTACTGGTCAGTAGAAGTGTAGTTACTGTGACAGAGAAACTCAGTGTTTACAGTTACTTAATGCTGTTTAACTGAAATTTAAATTGAAGGTCATTGCTTCATAGTACTGGATTTTTAAACCAAATATATTCATTGAATATTATTCTAAACTACAGCATTAGACCTAGAGACTTTATGTAAAGAGCCATTTCTAACAATCATAGATAAAAGGCAAAAGAGTAAAATTACAAAAAGTTATTAACTTCTGAATGTTTTTTGTAATGTTTATGCATTCAAAATTTCTCAAGTAAAATGGAAGTTATTTAATTTCCATTGCTAAGGAATCAAAGTTTAAAAAGCACATGCTCTTTGAGTTTGCAATTCATTGTCTAAGATTTTATTCTGATCCACACCACAGGCACAGATACAAAGACAGTTATTGAAGCATTGCAGTCTTAAGTCTGCAGGCAGGGAGCTGATTAAATAAACCATGAGACTATTTTAGGCAGAATAATGGCTTCCAAATATGTCCATATTCTAATTCCTGGCGTGTCTGAATAGGTTACTTTATATGACAAATGATCTTTCCAGATGTTTTGTAATTAAAGGTTTTGAAATAGGGGAAATTATCCTGGATTATCCAGGTGGGCCCAGTGTAATCCCAAAACAAGTGTATGAATGAGAGAGAATGAGATATGACGAGAGATACAAATTCAGAGTAAAGTGACAGCTGGCTAGGGCCATAAGCCTAGGCCTAGGATATGAGGATGGTGTGGAAAGGGACATAGAAGATATATTATTACTATACTATAATTTGTGAAGAATCAAGGTCCAGGTCAGTGTGACTATCATGCTGTTTTAGGGCCATAAAGGATATAAACACTGGCCTGTGTAGTTATTGAAGGCAAAACAAACAAACAAAAAAAGGTATAGGTTGAGTATCCCTAATCAGGAAAATACAAAACTTTAAATGCTCCAAAATAAAACAAAAACATTTTAAATGCTGATATGATATCACAGGTGACAATTCCACTCCTGGTCTTGCCTACCTGATCAATGTCAAAGCACAGGGGCATTAAAAATATTCCATTACCTTTTGCCTATTTGTATACATAGACACAAACTTTGTGATTAAGGTTGGAGCCCATACCCATTATATCTCATTGTGTGTATACAAATGTTCCAGAAAACCTGAACTTTGTAACATTTGTCAACCCAAGCATTTCAAATGAGGTCACCTCATCCTCTCATTCTATAATCAGGAGCCCCTGGGAAGATACTCAGCATGTCAGTGTTTCTTCTCGAAATGATAATAGTTTTACAGAATTGTCAGTAGACTGAAAATCACTGGCACACTAAATTCTTTGGGGGACAAGATAAAGAAAGCATACTAAGCCTGAGTGGCATTTTGCAAATGTGTTTCTCTGAACTGCTGGGAAGGGAAGATAAATAACATTCCCTGATATAAGCAATGAGCTGCCACCTATGAAAATTACCAATATGTGCTCCAAAGCAGCCACACTTGAAGGTCAGATGGAAGCTAAATGAAAAAACTCAAGGTCATTGTAAAAAAGAACTGGACAGTGACTCCTTGTCTAGAAATAGACTGCTCCGAAGAAGAGACCACACCATATCTAAAGTACCACTACAAAACATGTCTGAAAGTCATTTTAATTTTGTGAGTCAAAAGCCGGGAACAGGAAAGGAAGGGAGTAAAGCAAGAGCTAATAAGTGTGAAATGTAGAAGAAAGGAAGCAATCCTCACCTACTCCTGCAAATGGGTGGAGCTACAGCCCTGTCCTTGTAGGCCTTTATCTCATTTGGGACTGTGTCCTTTCTCTGCAGAGAGCCACAGGGATCTGTGGGAAGAACTTGGCCCTGAAGACAGAAGAGCCTGACTGTGGGGGAAATATGAAGAATTAGCCTTGGAGAAAGGCGAAGGAATATCATTTCATTATAAATTTGAGTGATGGAAAAGAAACTTGTGATGCCAGGACATGGATTTGGGAAGTATAGGTGATGTGTTCATCAGCTTTCTGTGCTGTGACAAAATAGCTGGGGAATTTGTAAGGAAATAGAAGGACTTGGAAAAAATCAAACTAAGTGAAGTGACCCAGACCCAAAGAAACATGGACTCTATGGTTTCCCTCATAGGAAATAATTAGTACACATCTAGGATGGTCCTAGCAGAAGATCACAGTAGCTCAAGAACTATGCCCATCTAAACACATAAGATGATGCTAAGTGAAATGAACTTCAAGTTATGGAAACAAGTGATATATCACTGTTGTAGTTATCTTCTTTTTTGTTGTTGTTGTAGTTATTTTCAACATGCCATGTTGAAACCCTGCCCTTTTTTCCCTTATTCCCTTCCCATGTTTTTACCCCTGATATCACTGTAACTGATTTTGGTACCCTGGATATTGTATATATGTGTATTGGAACTAGGGAAGGGAAAGGGAATACCAAATCAAGAGACAAAGGATAAAAAGACAAACCAATGCAACAGCAATACTTATAAAACTACATGGTGTAAAACAACCGTACAACTCATGGGGGGGAAGATAGAAATGGGGAGGGGAGATGCAGGAGAATAATGAGGGAGGAGGTAACAAGTTGGATAAAAAATGTACTCACTGCCTTACATATGAAACTATAACTCTTCTATACATTACTTTGATGATAGATAGATAGATAGATAGATAGATAGATAGATAGATAGATAGATGGTTGGCTGGGGGAAAGCAATCAACTTACAGGAGAAATGTTTATTTTGTCTCACGAATTCCAAGGTTTCAGACTATAGTAGCTTGGCTATGTTGCTTTAGGCTTGTGGCGAGACATGGCAAGGAGCAAGTGGTGGGAGAGAGATATTCATCTGGGAAGCAAAGACAGAGAAGAAGGGAGTAGAGTTGCAATATCCCCTTCCAAGCTATGTTTCCAATGATCTAATGCCTGCCTGAAGACTCTACCTCCTTCCCATAGCACTATCATCTTGTGGTACAGCCTTCAAACACATGGCCAGTGGGCAGCATTTAAGAGCCAAACCATAACAGATGGTAAATCCTGACGCACAGAATGTAATGCTTCTCAAAGACAAAGGGGAAAACTGGGGGAGAAACCTTTGGATCCTCGAAAATGCAGTTGCTTTATGTTGCAAGCACTTAATCCTTTTTTTTTTTTTTTTGCCAGTCCTGGGCCTTGGACTCAGGGCCTGAGCACTGTCCCTGGCTTCTCTTTGCTCAAGGCTAGCACTCTGCCACTTGAGCCACAGTGCCACTTCTGGCCATTTTCTACATATGTGGTGCTGGGGAATCGAACCCAGGGCTTCATGTATACAAAGCAAGCACTCTTGCCAATAGGCCATATTCCCAGGCCAGCACTTAATCTTTTTAAAACCTCAGTTTACTTAGCTGTAAGATGGGAATAAAAGACATAGACCTGTCTCTATAGTGAGATGACAGAGCCTGTCTCTTTGTGACAGGGATTGACAACCTTTTCTTTTTTTCCTTCCAGCATTAGTTATAGGACAGGGAAGGAAGTGAAGGGGATTTTTTCCCCCACATGTTTACAATGCATTCCAATCAATCTCACCCCCTGTATCACTGTCCATCTACTCCTGTACTTCCTGAAACAATTCAGCAAGTTTTCTTGTTCTATTTTGATACATGCAAACAATCTACTCCAACGATATTTATCCTCTTTCATCCTTAACATTCACTATCTTATTTGTGGACTTCTCTAAATGCTGTGACCCTAATTCTCTACCACATCCCTCTATGGTAGGCTTCTTATTGTCCCCATTTTACAGATGCAGAAACTGAGGTATGGAGCATTCAAGCAGCTTCCCATGAATATCCAGGAATTTGCTAACAAGGGCATGTCAGACTTCAGGCAATGAGGCATGAAAGATTGCGTTCTTAGACATTAGTAAATGGGGTAAAGGTAGTTGTGGGGATATAATGACTTCCATTTAGAGATAACATTACTAATTCCTATCTTACAGATAAATAAACTGAGCTTTTAGATGATCAAGTGACTGAAATGCTAAGCAAGCACCTTGGTGTAAAGCACAGAAGGATCCAGACAAATGTCATCAGGATCCACTAACAGCACTTGTGTGATCCAGAGAAAAGGGATCACCTGAACATGTCCAGAGAAAGAACAGGTCCAGTGGCAGCCTGGGACTCTGTGCTTCTGTGAACCACCCTTCCCCCATGTTCCCTGGGTGAGGAGGCCAAGTGTGCCTTGTATGGCTCAAGGGCAGGGCCAGAACACAGTATCTCTGTGATGGCATGGAGACCCTGGAAGAACCCCCAGACTTTCCAGATAGGACTGCCTGGGATAACTACCCATACTATCAGGGATGGAATGCTGCAGCAGTCTGATGCCTTGTCAAGATCAAAAGGAGGGACCCGGAGTGCACACTTCCTTCTTCACCACATCTCAAACTCACACTTAAACTCCAGCAGGAATGAGTGCTCATTGAAGCCTGTGTCCTGTCTCACTATAAAAGTTCACAAGTTGCCTCCAGCTCAGCTTAAGAGACCACACGAGAGTGAAAAGCTTTTAAGCTACACCATAATATGAATGATAAGAGTTTTAAGGGTATAAGTCACAAGGGATTCCTTTAAAAATATGTCTATTTATTTTCTGAGTAGGTAGGTTTAAGCTGCTTAGCTTTGAACTTAATTCTTTCTTCTTGTTTTCTTCCCCCCCGCCCTCCACCACCTCTCTGGTGCCCCATCATAATGCTGAGTTTGTCTTAGTTTTGTGCCCTACCATAATACTGAGTTTGTCTTAGTTTTGTGTCTATAAATTGCTTGGGGGAAGTCGTGCTTTATAGAAATGTTTCAGTATGCAGTTGACTTGTTTTGCTTTCCACAGTTATTTTCTACCTATATTTTTATTCATCCAGTGATTTATAAGAACATAAGAAAAAAAGATGGGAGAATGGAGTGGGAATGATGTCAGCTGCCAGGAGCACATTCCTTGTTGCTTTTACAGGGGCAGTGGTATATGGCACGGGCCATGGTGTTAGGCAAGTAGGGAACTGGAGTATCTTTAGTTCAAGGGCAGATAGGAAAAGAAAGGCAGTGAGAAGTTGTCCATTGGCTGATTACAAATTCATTTTTACCTGCCAGTAGACCTTTGCATTTAGATTCTGGGCTCAGTTAACTCACAAGGTGTGCCTGCACATTTGTCATGTGAAAGGTAGGAAGAAGTCTCATATGAGTTCCAATATATTGTGATGGATCTACCTTTCTTGCTTGATAACAGGTGAGAGCTCTGTTGTGATGACCTTTAAGCCTCAGCCTTTGATTTCACCCTGTGGACTTTACAACACAACTCTGGAGAACAATTTGCCTGACCAACCAGCCCTAGGTTCCACAGTGGTTAATTCATCTTGTTAAAGTCTCTAAAGCTGAATGATTCATGGTACACATCTCTATTGCATGAGCTCCTTTTCAAAAACAATTGTAAAACATTGAACATAACAAATGGAGGCTTATACTGAATGAATAGTTAGAATACCAGAATTGCATTCAACTATGAGTAATAGAAACTTAAGCAGCAGTGGTTTGAATAAACAGGAATTTATTTTCCTCTCACAGAATGAGAATTCCAGAGGTAGCCACTCCAGGGCTGATATGGAAATTCAAGGACATCACCCTACATTTTGGTCCTCACTTGCATGTCTGTACATTAGCTATTGGAGCTACAGCTATTACAGAAGCAGGAAGAATGAAGGAGTAAGTGACAATAGTACCTATAAGTTGAGTCAGTATGCTTTAAAAAACTCTTTTCAAAGAGTCACATGTAACAAGTTTTGCTTGTATTTCAGTGATCAGAATTTAATCATATTTTTGTCACTATCTGTAAGGAAGGCTGAGAAAAGTTGGTTTCATTTGGTCAAGTTTCCCCCGGCAAATTTCTGTTATTAAAGAACAATAGTACAATAGGAAGTCTCTGCTACATGTCTGTGAATGAGTTACTGAAAGTAAGCATTTTTAACATGGCACGAAGGAGGCAAGAGAAGTCATGAAAGATACTCAGAAGATCTTTGGTCATTAGTTCCCAAAGGCTGGCAGATGACACTGACAGAAACAACATCACAGCGCTAGCACACAATAAGCCTGTATTACAGGAGATGAAAGACACTGACAGTGAGAACAGTGTGTGTGTGTGTGTGTGTGTGTGTGTGTGTGTGTGTGTGTGTAGTAAAGTTGAAATCAGGGTTTGAGCATTATCCTTTATCTATTTCACTCAAGGTTAGTGCTCTACCACTTGAGCCACAGCTTCATTTCTAGCTTTTTCAGTGGTTAGTTGGTGATAAGAGTCTCACAGACTTTTCTGCCTGGGCTGGCTTTGAACCACAATCTTCAGATCTCAGCCTCCTGAGTATCTAGGATTCCAGGTGTGAGCCACCAGAGCTCAGCTCCCCACCTTACTATTATCTAAGGAAGGAACATTTCAATGGAGTACATAGGTATCTCCACACAACTTAGAGCCAACAGGCACTTGGGTTATACTTGCATTTTGAAAAAAGAAATAACAATAATTTAAATGTGTTTTTTCCAAATCAGTATCACTTAACTTTACATTTTGCCAAGTCAGCATTGTCATCAGGGAGACATCCCTAATGTCATCAGCCAGCATCCTCTGTGAGCACGTGAGAAAAAGAGAACAGGCTTCGATCCAAATAATCATGGAGCAAAAGCTCTGACCTGAACTCTGGTCCAAAGCTTTTGGCCACATGTCCACCTTTGAACCAATCATTTGGCAGGAAGAATCCATCTGCCTGAAGTCCAAGCCCTAGTCAAACAAAATAAAGCCAAGCAAATAGACATCAGACACAACTGCTGAACACTTCTCTCAGAATAATGGGTTACATACATACATACCATATATGTAATATATAACATATATCATATATATCACATATATAATATATACTATATATGTATTTGTATATATATATGCACACATGTATTTGTATATATGCACACATGTATTTGTATGCATACACACATCCATTGCAAGGACTTGCTTCAGAACAAAAAAAAGTATGGTTTCACAGTGGTCTCATACCTCATAATGTCTTACAAACAGCAGTGAGTAGCTATTTTAAATGCATTTTCCTCCTAACACTGAGAGTTCCGCCTCAGTGATTTACCTCAGTATGTAGCCACCTCATTTTCCAAGAAATCTAAGAAACCTGGGTAAGCAGAGATGACCCCGAGCTGTGTGTAGCATTAGTAGCACTGAATTCAGAGATCTGATGACAAAGCCTCATCTTTGTCCAACAGTTTCCAGTGTATTGATTCAAAAGCAACATCTCATTCCATCCCTAGGAGCTGGGTAGAAGTTGTACAGTTATATCCACTTTGTAATAAAAGGATCTCAAAGAGATTGAGTGACTTTGCTGCCCAGGAGAGAAGATAGGAAAGATCCTTTCAATCTTTGCTACTTCTTTCTCTTCCCTTTTTTTTTTTTTTTGTTTTGTTCCCCAAGTTCCTTTTTCCTGTTTCTTTCTCAGGTGCTTTATTCTGAGGGATCTTTTACAAACACAATATGGAACATTTTCTGTACATAGGCTTCCTTCAATAAAAGCATCCTGTGATAGATGGAAGGATAATGAGCAAGGAGGGAAAGAGGAGATCACATAGAATTGAGGCTGGGAGAGAATGATGATGTGGAAGGAAAAGAGGAAGAAACTGTAATTATGTTAATGCTCACACCAAAGATTAACTAATTTAAGATATTCTATTACTACATACATTTTAAAGAGAATTCACTGGTATGTGACTTTGAACTACTGAACTCCCCAGCACTGGGGAGACTCAGACTGAAAAGCCCAAACCTACTAACTGAAGAATTTTATTAATTATTTTTAAGTACTGATGAAAACTGTTCAGGCACTATAAATATGCAGCATTGCTCTTAGGTAGATTTGGATCACTTATATACTCAGTTGGATGAAAATTAATTTTCTCACATTTCTGATCTGCATGGGAACTATGGAAAGCTATTGAGAACCAGGGAATATTAGAGTTGCAAAATCATCTTTCTTTTTTTTTTCAGTGTTAAAATCATGTGTTTTATTTTTATACATATACATGTATATATATATACCCTCATTTTCCTTCACCTAAAATATATTCTTTTTAAAATTATTCCCAAGTAGCTGTACAAAGGCATTTCAATTCAACATGTCAATTTGTGAGGTGAGTACAATGGGTCTTGATCAATGTCAGTTCTTCCATCACTCTTCCTTATTTTTCCCAACCCCACTCACCCCTCAATTTACCTGGTTCCAGTTTTTACATACATACATCAAATATTATAACTGCATTTACCCATCTTATCTCTCTCTATTTGTATCCCCCCCCCCCTTGACAACACATGCTCTACCTTCCTGGAATTCATGGTGTAACTAACTGTACGTTAGTTGTTCAGAGGGGTTAACCACTGGAGTTCACTCAGCTAGAATTGGTTCTGAAGAAGCCAGTAATGTTACCAAATAGCACATAACTATTGAGCCTTTGTGACCCTATCCTAAAAATATCCTCCTTTGGTGTCACTGAATAAACTTTTATTTATTTATTTTTAAGTATTTATTATAAAACTGATGTACAGAGAGGTTACAGTTTCATATGTTAAGCATTGGATACATTTCTTGTACTGTTTGTTACCTTGTCCCTCATACCCCCCTCCCCCCTCCCCCTTTCCCCCCCCCCCGAGGTGTTCAGTTCACTTACACCAAACAGTTTTGCAAGTATTGCTTTTGTTGTTGTTTCTCTTATTTTACCCTTTGTCTCTCAATGTAAAATCATCTTTCTCCACTATGTCTTCCCCTTGACTTACCATTGGTCCATCAACTGCATCACCTGTTGTCATGTCCACTTACATACCTGTTCTCTTATCACTTCCCCTACCTGCCCCTTCAGGTTTCTGATTTTGAAGCCTCTAAAATAAGTCATTAAATACACAAGGCAACAGAGAGAAGAATGAATCATTTACCTTGGCAAATGTATGATGGGATGAAAATTACAGAAAGGTAAATTTATGAGAAAACTAAGAAGAAAAGTCCTTTGTGTAGAAATTACTGGAAGCTGGACCTGTTTTCTCAAAGGCAGCCTCTACATAGGCTTAGTTCTGGAAAGAAGAGATGGAATTGCAGAGCCCTTTGAAGATAACATTCATGGCAAGTTTTGTTGCTCTAAGAACAAAAATTGCAACAGAAAAATGTGAGTATGTGAGAAAACTAGCTGAAAAGCAACATGCATTGCAATCATCACAGGACAGAAGATAATGGCAAAAAATGCACAAAAGAAAACTGGGTCATCTTTCTCCACGATAAGCGATGCCTGTGTTCCCACTTCATCCTAAAACATGTATGCAGACGCACAGTGATGGGTAGGTCCAAAATATGGCTATCTTTGAAAAGGCTTTCTTCCTGGAAAGTTTACTTTTAAAGGAAGGTGTTTGTTAATTTGTGTTCTGTTACTATAACAAAATACTTGAAATAATCAACTTACAAAGAGGAAAAGGTTTAGTTTAAGCTCACAGTCTTGCAAGTTTCTGTCCATGGTTTGGGCTGTTGGTCTTGCGCCTGTGGTCAGTTAGGCAGCAGATCAGGGTGGGAACTCATAGTAATAAAAGCTGCTTCTCTAGTGGTAAAGCAGAGAGAGAGGAAAGGGAGGGGATGGGTTCCCATTATCCTCAAGGGCATATCCCCAGTGACCTTACTTCCTTGTTCTAGGCCCCACTTTCTAACGGTCCTAGTAACTTAGTGTCACAGATTAGAGAATCACACCCTCAGCACCTGCAACGTTGGGTGGTACATTCAAGATTAAAATTATAGACATATTTAAGGCCAGGAAACAGGTTTCCCATAGTGAAAGCACCTCCCAAAGCAAGAAAGGAAAAATGACAGCAAGACCCCAGTTCCTCTCCATTATCAATATCCATCCAAAACCGTTGTAGCCTCAACTGTCATTTGACAATTGTCATTTGATGTGACATAGGTAGGCATGGTCTAGCTTATGCAAATAAATCAATTTCTCCAGAGATTCAAGAGAAGAAAAGGGACATATTCTACAATCCAAAAGATCAAGTTTGGATAGCAACCTAAAAGCCAGGCTATGGAGTCAAACAGAACTGAGTTCAAATCCTAGTTGTAGTAATCACTAGCTTTAAGAATCTAAGCAACTTACCTTATTTCCTTGCTTCTTATTTTCTCTCACCCATAACTTGAACATAATTATATTTGTCCCCATAGTTCAAAAGCTGCTCTGTGTTAAGGCATCTAATGCCAGGAGCTAGGAACTAATGCCTAACACAGTAGTCAGTCCTTAGTGTATAGTAATTAGATAATCATTAATAATAATTTTAATGTGTTTGAGTATCTGTGAAAGGCAAAGTTATCTTAGTGAGTGTATGCCAGAGAAGCTGCTGTCAGATCTCATGTCATGGCTGAATGCTTTCCTGGTTACTTCTGTCCAGTCCAATGACTTTGTCTGCTTCAACAGAGACTAAGAAAATAGCACATTCAAAACAAATGACTCCTATGTGTGTTACACAATGACCCTAGAAGAAATTTTGCTAACGTTTGGGCTGTGATAACAAGAAAGAATAAGTATTTTCATCTATGCAAGCTATGGGATAGATGAAAACTCTTTTTCATTGATCCTACATAACAACCACACGTTGATAGAAGTTTCTTGGGCACTGAAAATTGAAATCTCAGCCCACTGACTAATCACAATGTTGAGTTATGCTCTAAGGTTCTCTCTCTCTCCCTCTTCCCCCTCCTTCCCACTCTCTATCTCTCCCGCTCTGTCTTATTTTTGCTGAGCTCTGGACTTACCTGGCCAGAATGACTTCAAACAATGATCCTCGGATCTCTGCCTCCTGAGTAGTAGGATTACAGATATAAGCCATTGGTACCTAGCAAAAACAACTTTTTGAAGGTCTGAATTGTTTTCAATATAAGCACTTTATCTGGAAATAAAGTATCTACATATACTTTATAGATAAAAATTCAAAAATTTGTGAGAAGCTGGTTCAAACTTTCTTATTGCTGGGATTCTTGTTTCAAAAGGCATGGAAACCACTGGTCTGAAGAAGAAAGACTAGTTAAACCACTACAGTGAAAATATAGGGGAACTTGGCTGGGATGCAGTTGATTGGTGACCACTCAACTCAATAGGAAAGGAAGAAGAGGCAAGATATATTGAAGCCTCCTGAAGGAGGTGACAGGCTGAGTTAAGGGAGGGAATACTGAGGAGATGGACTTATGAAGCTTATCCTGGAGTAGAGGTTACTGCTGAAGGACTCTCAGTAGGCTGCCCAACTTGGTCCTTTATCCCAAGTCTTCACTGACACCTGTCTGAGTCCCAGGAGGAACAGATCATAATTGTGGCAGTTGCTGAAACTTTGAAAGGCTAGGATAAAAATGGTACTGGCACTCTGAAGGGAAAGGAATTCATAGTGCTATACATTGCTGGGTGAAACCAATAACACTTCCCAGACACATCTTTGGACAAAGACATTTCTCTTTGACAAGCATTGGTGTCTTACTAACTCCATTATAGTCAAGAGCAACTGGAGTCATTATTTGAATAGAGGAAAAATTGGAAATGAGAGAAATAGCAAATACCACAGCATCCAGGAGACTAGTAGTAATAAACCTCAGCAGGCTCCTGGGACCAGTTCAAGAGGGCTTTGAAAAGCACCTGCTCATCCCTGTGAGGAAAGGATGTACTTGTCTTACTCAAATTATAACCTTCATCTTTTTCCCAGTGTATGAAGACTGTAGGGTGCACAAGTCCTGCGGGGGGGGGGGGGGTCACCCTTCCTGCAGATGCCTGGAGAAATAAAGCCCACTGTGCAATAGGAGCCTGCAATATCTTCAATAAAGAATTAATCAGGAAAGAACAGCTAAATAAGAGCTGGAATAAGATCAGTACAAAACACTTAGGAATTGGTTGCATAACTATTAAACAAGAAATTCTGGGTAGACACTGTCCTCTTGGGACGAGGGGAGAGCCTAAAGGAAAAGCCCATGGAGATGCTATTGATAGTTCAAGAACTATCTAGTTTGAGAACTCAGAAGCAACCAGGTGCCAGTGGCTCCTGTTCATCATCCTTTCTATTCAGAAAGCTGAGATCTAAGGATCACATAGTGCAAAACCCCCTAAGCAGACACATTTTGAAACTCTCTGTGTGTGTGTGTGTGTGTGTGTGTGTGTGTGTGTGTAGGTACTGGTGCTTGAAGTCAGGACCTGCTCTTGCTTAGCTTTTTTGCTCAAGCCTGACACTATGCCACTTGAGCCATACCTCTACTTCCAAATTCTTGATACTCTTTTATATTCAAATCAGCAAAAAGCCAGAAGTAGAGGCATGAGGCATGGTTCAAGTAGCAGAATACCAGCTATGAGCAATAAAGCTGACTGAGAGTGTGAGGCTTTGAATTCAAGCCACAGTAAAAATAAATAAACTGAGGACCATCAGACCTTGTTATATGTGACCACAGACAAGCATGAGCTGACAAAATAAACAACAACAACAACAACAACAAACATACATACAAAGGCTCATGGTCTACTCTTTCTACAGTGTTGGCAGTAAAGAAACACTCCATGCCACGTGGGAGCCTGTTTATACCTAGTAAACCTGAGAAGTACATAAAAGAAGCAGATATAAAGCCAAAGAAATCTAGCACTGAAGGATGTATATTCAGATCCTTTTGCACGACTAACAGACATCTACACATGTGACAGGATGGGCTTGGTTTTGATTATAAACGTATCTTGAAATTAAGGGAACCCTGCACGTGGAGATCACACACCAATGTGTAGCAAGGTACTTTGGTGGCTTCAGTTGACTTCACTAAACCACTGGATTTGTTCCTTCCTAGCCACTGCCCCATCCTGAGGCCACTGGCCATGCTGGGATTCAGGAAATTGCTCCTGGATCATCTGTAATACTAAGTACTATTCTATGGAACCACCATACATCCATTTGTTTGTCTACACACTGGGAGGCTCATGCTTCAATGAGATGCTAATGGTTACTAAACAAAAGAGTTTTATACCCAGGGATTGCTTCTAGTCCCTGGCAACTATCCTATCTTTTTGACTTCTCAGTTCTCTTAGTGACCTTTCCTTTGAGGGATTTTTGTAAATACACACACACACACACACACACACACACACACACACAACTCATATACATGTATATATATGTATATATGTGTGTATGTGTGTATAGAGAGAGAGAGAGGTCACTTATCACCTTCTCTTGTTATTGAAGTGGTTTTAAAAAATAATTTATAGACTAGATATTGGTAAACGGACAACTTTGACACAAACACTTTAAAATATAAGCATACAAAAAGAAGCATGTAAAACAAGTTTTTCCAAGTTTGTTTATTGAATGCACTGTGAATACAGACAGAAAACAGGCTGTGTGCTTATGGGAAGCACTTGATGATGCCTCTGACTTCCACTTACTAAACCTACAAAATCAGTGAGCCTGATAGCAGAACTATCTTTCAGAGTTAAAAAAAAAAAAAAAAGATCATGATCATAATTCTGCCAAAAGGCCAAAAATGCTTAGCGTTGAAATTACAAAAGAAAGAAGGAAAGAAAGGAAGAAGGAAAACAGTGTGATCAGAATGTTATATGTGAGAGGGAATATAGCGTGTTTATCACACAAAACAAATTAATTCTTTACAATCTTATAATTGTTCAACAGATAATAATTTGTCTTAAGACTCAAAATCTTGATTCATCTTCTAAGTTATTCTGGCTCCCTTCATTAAACATGCATATTTGTTCTGTTCAGCTTTCCAAGCTTTTACTTTAGGACTCTCACCTTGTTTGGAGACATAGTAGAGTGGAGGTAGAGCAGAGCTGTGCATTAGTGAAGCCCACTAAGTACTTCCCATCTCTGAGTCTTCTTGGGGGTCACCTCTGAGTCTCTCTATGTTCTTAATGAATTTGAGAACTCTGCATAGGCAGTTATTCCCCCTAAGAGCAGTTACTACTTCTTCAAAGCTCAAGTGCTCCCCAGATACTGCAGAATGGAGATGCCTAACATTTACCTCTAGGAAGGCTTTTCTGGCACTATGTTTTGGCTGAATTTTTTGTAATCCATTTCCATGTCACTCAGTATGGTGTGTATCTGCCAGATATTCTGCTGGTTCTCTGCTGAAGGCTTTCCCAGGCTGGGCAGCTGAATGTACTACATAGCTGCCAAAATTCGAATTCAACATTTAGAATTCTAACTTTTGCTCTTTAGACCCTTGTCTGGCCTTGGCCTCGGTCTTCAGCCAAGCAGGTCCTTGGCTCCTTATCAGCCCTATCCCTACCTCCCATTTGGGCCCACAAAACCATTCTTGGCACCAAACTGAACCTTAACAATATAGACACATTGCCCCAGCCCCACCCAACACATCTCTTAAGTTTGCCACCCTATGAGCAACAAGACAGAAGTGACAGACCAGAAGACAAAATATCTGTTATGACATTGGCGAGGGGACCAATTGATGTGATGGTGAAATGCAGAAATACTGTATGTGCTGGTACTTATACCTACATGAAAAGCCTTAACAATCCTATTATTAGAAATAACACCACAGAGGCATATACTATTTTCTATGTATCTGCACAAAAAGATAAATTCAGCATGCATCTATTAACAAAATTATACTCTTGAATAGTAATATATAATGTTCCTAATGCAACTGGAAAAGTGCTACTGGAGAATACACACCTTGCAGATAAAAATATGACTGTAACTGGGGGTGGGACTGGGGCCCAGAAAGGAATTTTTAGCAAAATGCTGGTTTTGTGAGGAAATTGCAAAACTCAACTTAAGGACTTAGATGGTTATCATTATGGTATGGGATGATCTTCACTGAGGGAAGAAGTCTTCCCTTGTAAGTGGAGACAAAGTAAGTCTCTTGACTCAGTTTCCACTCCTAGCAAAAAATTAATGTTCTGTGCTTTGTGCTGTGGCAGAAACACACAGATGAGTTAATTACTGGGTTTGGGATTAGGCAGTGGGTACTGTAATGAAATTTGGGGTAATGAAATTATTTGTGGTTTTGTTTTCCCAGAAGGGGTAGAGAGTTGAACAATAAACATGTTACAAATGTAAAACACAGACAAATGCACTTGACAACCAAGTACTCTACTTTGAAATTTAAATAAAGCTAAGGTTTTCTTTGGGCCTAGAGGGAAGCTTCATTAAAATCAATTAGTTGGTACAAATCTCCAGAGAATATAGCCTTTTTTTTTAGTCTTTTTTTTTAAGAGTAAGGTGCACACAATTACCTTTCTAGGGTCTCCTGTGAATGTTGGTGACAAGTAGACAGGTGGCCAAGTGTGAAGGGACATCCCTGGGAGGGCCTGGTGAACTCCCTGAGTGCTCACGGCAGGGAAGTATGTGTAATTAATGGATGTATATCTACTAAGAATGCAATGAACATAACCAAGGGGCTCTAAACGGATCCTCTGCATAGCCAACTGTGAAGAGCAGGCCTAGAGAGGATAAAGTTGGTGGCAAGCTCTGCCAGGTGAGGCCTGGGTCCGAGAGGAGCTGAGGCTGGGGCCGCACAACTGTGGCGCGCGCCTGGTCCCTCCTCCCAGCTGCGGCGGCCGCCCCCGCCCCCACCCTCCCCCGCGCTCCCGCCGCCGCCGCCGCCGCCGCCGCCACCAACACCGCCTCCCCTCTGCCTCCCGGTGGCTCTGCGCTCTCCTGCCATCTCTCTCGCCCCCTCTCCCTCCGTCCCGTCCTCTCCGCTCCCCTCACCCCGCCTCTGCCCCCCTCCCCAGCCCCTCCTCTCCTCACCCCACCCCACCCGGCCTCCCTCCCTCCCTTCCCTCCCTCGGCTCGCCCGGCGCTCGCAGAGCCGACACCAGGGGGGCTCTCGATGTAGCACCATGACAGGCATCGCCGCCGCCTCCTTCTTCTCCAATACCTGCCGGTTCGGGGGCTGCGGACTCCACTTCCCCACCCTGGCCGACCTCATCGAGCACATCGAGGACAACCACATCGGTAAATGACCCGGGGGTGGGCGGGGGTGCGGGTCGCGCGGAAACTCCAGCCCGGGCCACCAGCCCCAGGATGGCCAGGGGTGGCGGGGAGGGAGGAGGAGGGAGCGGCGGCGGCCGGGTGTGCAGCCCCGGAGCTGGGGCTGAGGGGCTGCGGAGGCGCGGGGTGCAGGGGAGGGGGGTGGGGAGCAGGGCAGGGTGGGGGAGGGGGAGGACGCCCCGAGGTGCGGCAGCGGGCGGGCCGGGGGCGGGGGACCCCGAGGGGCGTGCACACGGGCTGCGAAGTGGTGGCAGCGCGGGTGCACCGCGGCGGGGCGGTGGGGATGAGGCGGCCGGCCGTGCGCCGGGGTGGCGGAGGGCGCGGAGGGCGGGCGGGCGGGCGGCGCTGGTTGAGGGGCGCGGAGTTAGTTGGCCCGGGTGGTCCGAGCGGCCCGGGGCGCCGGGGGTGGGCGGGCACTGCACCCCGCCCGCTGTTTCCGCCCCGGCGAGAGCTGTCAGGGCTCGGCGGCGGCTGCAGCGGCTGTGCTGTGGGGGGGCGGGGGTGGCTCCACCGCGGCAGCCATTCCGCTTCCTCCTCCCACCGCCGCCGCCACTGCGTCCTGTCAGCGCCGGTTGCTAGGTGTGGTGCGTCGGGAGGGGGCCGGGGCCGGTGGCGGCGGGCGGCGGAGGACGCCGCGCTGCCTTCTCCCCGGGAGGGTGGCACAGCCGGCCTCCGGGACACGAGACCCGAGCCCTTGGGCTCCTGCCCCTGCCCCTGGCCTGGCGCGGACGCCGGGCGCTGCGGGGCTGGAGGTTCCGGGTGCGCCCGCGGGCCGCGCCCAACACGCAGAGCCGGGGAGCTCCGGAGGCCCTGGGGCTGCGTCCGATGGGGAGCAGCCTCCCCGTGCCCTGCCATCGCCCGGCGTTCTGGTGCGTCCCGGCTCGGGCAACTTTGCGATTTGCCTTTCGAATGGTGCTAGGCCCGAGGTGCACCAGCTGCGCCCAGGGATCGCGGCGGCCTGCGCCGATCCCCGACGCGGGGACGCGGGGGAGGGGCGTCCCACAGGGAGGCCGGTTTCCCTGTACGCCCAGGGCCCGGGCACCTTTCACTAAGTCCCGTGATTCACAGAAGTGCTTGCACACATTTGCACACTTTTATTCGGAATCCCTGCGAAGGGAGATGGGTCGGTTCTTCTAATTCAGGCGATCCAACCACCTGCAGAAGGTGTGGCTGGCTGGCTGGCTTGTGCAAGTTGCCCTGTGGGCTGGAAGGCCTAGGGCCACGTGTTGCCCCTAGGAGGCTGGCTAATCCAGAGGACCTGGGAATTGCCCTAGGAAGTCCAAGTGAATGTCATGTACTCAGTCATGTGGATGCAGCTCACGTTTCTACGAAGTTGAGAGAATAAATCACAACTGCTGTGTATTTATGCAGGAATAAAATGAGCCAGAGCCTTATGCTCCTTTGCTTCTTGTAATGCGCTCTCTTTGCAGGCAGTATGTGCTTAATAAGAGTTGTATGTCTCTTCAGGATGGGATTTGATTGCCTATCAAGAATGGGAAATAATCATGAAAATGCCTGCATGAAATGTCCTCGAAGAGATAATTATGAGTAATGGACCTGGCTTTGAAATTTTCATAGTTTTAAAATATCTGTGTAGTAGCTTCTCCCATCTCTTCTGATAAAAGTATGTCAGAAAAGCTGGGCTTTCAAGTTTGGGTGGTCTTAAATAGCAGTGTAATGGGGTCACAAATGTGCTGATTCATATCATGATTGGATACACATAACTCGAAGTGCTCCAGTTTATCAAGAGGGTTGGTTTAAAATAAAGCTAAAAATCTCAGTAATGCAAAGCTCCAGTTTGTTCATGTGACAACCCTTACTCCCCAAACTAAATGGAAAATAATATAAATAAGTGATGTCACCTTACTCATGGAAAGCTGTCATTGTATGTACCAACCATCCTCATCCGCAGATACATCAGGATAAACCATTTATGTAAGCTGAGTAAGAATTTTATCCAAGTGCCTCCATATTTGGAATACTTACCCATTAAAAAATATAAATTATACTTAAATGTCGTGAAGACATTAAATCCCTTCAAATTAAATCAAATCCTCAAGAAGGATTTAATTTGTCATTAAATGATTTAGAGTTAACTGTTGGGAGGTGAGGTCAAGGAGAGGTGAGTAGACAATGGAGACAGGAAGGGTGGCAGAATGCAGTCAGAATATTCAATGTAAAAATGGAACTAGGAAAATTGAGGGGCTGGGTAGCATTGGGAGAGATGGGGGAGAATGATGGAGGAGGCAACATTGATCAAGATACATTGTACTCATACAGTGACATGTTGAATTGAGACCTTTTTGTACCACTACTTCCTTTCTTTTTGTGGTGAACACACTGGAATTTTAGTTTATAACAATAGCTATGCCTTATGCAAATTATGTGGCAGGGCTAACAATTACTATACTTTCAAAATAGTCTGAACTAGTAAACTTTATGAAAAGTAGGAGTTAATATGAACAAACACTTAAAATCCTGTTTGAAAAAGCTCACTTAAGCTACTGTGTACCCCAGCTGAGAAGAGATCCCTTCACTTTCACTTTATACAGAGAGAAATGAGATAGATCTCATGAGGAATAAAAACACCCTTATTAGTAGGGAGTGTCATGCAACTATATTTGTGAAGAGACAAGAGGCAAAGCATCTCAAACAATGGCATTGAGGAAAGTTCTATACTTTGATTTTTCTTGTGATTTGGCTATAAATTTTTATAGATGATGGTTGCTTTTAAAGGTTAGTGATTTCATATCTTTGTCACTCACTCAGTGTCTAAGGTTAAAAAAAATGATTCATGAAGAAATTAACTACTTATTTGGCTTTTATTCAGGGTCTTCTTATTTAGCTACCATATGAAGAAATGCTTAGGTAATGGTTCCATCTTTCTGAATTTTCTTCACTTCCAAAAATCTAGGGCCTTTTATATGCTAAGTAAGTGCTCTATCATTGATCAACATCCTCTTGCTTCTTTCTGGGTGATTACCACTTAACCACTAGTCAAAATCCTTATGCATGATGAAATCCAGGTTTCTGGGGGGAGTGTGTGTGTGTGTGTGTGTGTGTGTGTGTGTGTGTGTTTGCAGATATTTCAAGGCCTGTGGTTTTCATTACAACTGTAATATGTTCAATTCAAATTAATTAAAGACATTAAGTTGTGAGTAGTGGTCTTTGTCATCATATGTATGTACATTTAACTCTTGTAGTGGTTTTGGAAACTGAACCAGGGCCTTACACATGGAAAGCATACACTCTACCCCTGAGCTACAGCCCCAGTTCATAGTTTCTTATTTTAACTATTTTCCTTTTTCATACAGAACAAGATTTGGAGCTTAAGAGAAAATGGAAGTATGCTTTCCACCATCCTATCTGTGCTATAGATTTCCTCCTCTTAGAAGAGTGCCATACCTATGTTCCTGTTTGTATTTCTTTATATTTCATGTTGATTCAGCTCTGGAGCACCAGTCTCCATGAACAACTCCGAACCCTCCCCCATGCCACTTAAACTATAGAAATCCTAGTCTTGCAACTGTGAAGTGCTTCTCCACAGGCTCTGCTGTCAGTTCATTCATAGCCCTAGTGCTGTTTCCTAGACACAGGAAAACTAATCACATTTGTTAGCTTCTATCATTGTGAGTAGACACTTAAGTTTGTAGTTCTGGAATGAACGTTGTAGATAGGTAAAGTTAAACTGGTAATTAAGAACCTTATAAGCACCAAGCACTAAATTTTAAATTTAGCCCTGATGCTCATGTCTCAGACCTGTAAAATGAATTCCTGTATCCCAGTGCTATGAAATCTTTTGGCTTTACATCTTGGAAAGCAACTGTGGAATCATTCCTAACTGATAGGTTCCTTTGGTACTTTCGTAAAAGTCCTCTCTGTATTTTGAATTTATCCATGTAATAATGTGTATTGAATATATTAGACACAGTCTAAACCCCTAGCACAGTCTAAACCCCTGATATCTATCTATCTATCTATCTATCTATCTATCTATCTATCTATCTATCTATCTATCTATGAAAGAAATAAAGACCTCCCCCCGCCAACCTCCAGCTATTTTAAATTCTACTGGAAGGAAATAGACAATAAACAATTCAAGTAAATTCTATAGTAGGTCGAAAGGTATTTCATGATATATTTTAAAAAGTTAGAGCAAGGTATAATGGATTAGGAGCAAGAACTGTTGGAATTTTAAATAGATTGGCAGAAGCTGGGCACCAGTGGCTCACACCTGTAATCCCAACTATGGAGGGGCTGAGATCTAAGGATCAACATTTGAAACCAGCTCAGGCAAGAAAGATTGTAAGACACTTAGCTCAAATTAGCCACCAAAAAGCCAGAAGTGACCTGTGACTCAAGTAGTAACCTTGAGGGAAAAGCTAAGGAACAGGGCCCAGTCCTTCAGGTCAAGCCCCACTACTGGCACAAACAAACAGGTTGGCAGGAATGGCCCACTGAGAGATGATATGGGAGTCAGAACCTTGAAAGAGATGAGAGAGCCATAAGCACAAGAGCAGCAAGGTCCAGGCAGGAGGACACACAGTGCAGAGGTCCCAAGGCGTAGAAATGCAGGAATCTGACTCAGTTCTGTTCTAGTGAAGGCAAGTCACTTAAAACTTTGCTTAGATGGTAGGAACCTTGATGGTAGCCTTGCTACTGTCCATGCAGACTTTCCCACAGCAACCAGGTAGGGAACCAAGACCCATTCCCTGGAGTGGCACCATTAGCAAGGACTGATTGTTTCTTGACCCCGAATATTACCAGCCTGTTCTTTCTTTTTCTGTGTTGAATTTCCTCATCTTTAGAGCTCAGGTAATAAATCCATGGGGTTTCATCTCATTGAGTGTGGCTATAAATCATCTAATTAATGAAGGTCAAAGTTTCTGGAAAGTAGCCCAAAGACAGTTACTATCAACAATGTAGAATTGAGCTCCAAAAATAGTTTAGTAAATATCTACCCTTTCAAAGAAGCACTGTATGTAAACAGGTCATGCAATATATAGTAGGCCCTTTCTATTCCACAGTTACAGGAGAGCAAGGTGAGGCATAGAAAAGTTCTGGATTTTCTTGTTTTATTTTATTTTGTTTTCAGAACTAGTGAGTTCAGATTTGAATTCCAGACAGATATATGGTGAGTTAGGCCTGTGCCAAAAAAGTGAAGGATTTGATAGAAACCTCCTTGTCCTTTTCAGGTAGTCTGGTCTGCTTCCTCCTTCAGAAAGTAATTCTGAATTTGAGGTGAGGCTATTTGAGAAGTACATACTGAATCTGGCCTGCTTGGAATTGAACATATTCTTGTATCATTTGTCCCAACTCTACATCCCCCTCCTGCCCCCACAACTGTACAGATCATTTAGCATACTGCTCTTCTTTTGTTATATAAAGATCATTATAGTATTTACCTCATAGTGTGGTTAATGAGGATTAAATGAGATTATATGTAAGTTTCTTATCTACAGCCTTAAATTATCTACATTCAATTTTTGCTCTATGTGTATTTACTAAATAAATATATTTGTAAGTAAGTTTATGAAAGTATATATAAAGAAGAGAATGTAGTAGGGATTGTGTTTGCGTATTTATGATTCTGTTTGGGGCAGTTTACAACCAGGTATAATCCTCAGCCATCTCGAAAAGACCGAGAATAGGAAACTTACCCCTTCTCAATTCGTTTGGCATTGTAGCCTCTAGTTACTTTTCTATGTGGCCAGAGGCACTTCAGATGCTGGCAAAGGCCTTTGCCTCTGTGGAATGGGAAAGTGGTGTCAACGCCAGCAGCCTCCAACATGGTTTTACCTTGTGGCCTAAATTTATTTGAAAACACCCAGGACTAGAAATAGGCACTATGCCTAGGCCTGTGGCCTAAATCCCCCTAAGGACCTTTGCTGTGGGAGGAGTAACTGAATGAATGAAAGGCTTGTTGCCACCTGCCTTGCTCTCCATCTGCACCCTGTGGCTTGGCATCCTCTTTACTCTCTCCCTGGTTCTCAAGAAGGCTCAGGTACAGAGCCAGGTATGTTTGAAATGTGGATGCCTGCATACATGCATTTGTGCACACATGTGCGCATGCACACACACGCACGCACGCACACACACACACACACACACACACACACACACACGGAACCCTAAGTCTAAAACTTCACTGTAGTCTCAAAACATTGTCCTCTATAGTTTCACATTTGCTCATTTCTCCTTGGTCAACAGTCTCAAATCACCCTATTGTTCATGAAGCATTGTACTCATAACCTGGCTTACAGAATTATAACCCCTTTGTACAACTACAAAATAACAATTAAAAAAATTCAAAACAATTCCTTTTGATCATTTTGTTAAGTTTCACGAACTTCTGAATGTTTCTGACATCTAACAGAAAAGTACAATATAACTCTAAACTGCTTGCAACTGAGGAGGGTAGACATAGGCCTCTATGTTCTTTGGAAAATGGTTTCCTGTAGAGTTCCTCTGCTCTGGAGACATCTCCTACCTTGACAGAATTAGGAATGCAAAATGACAGTTGTTTGTGGAGAACCTGCTTCTTCCTGTGAATGACAGTGAGGAAGCCTCAATGCTGGAGCAGGTTGCTGGCGCTCTGTGAGAGGTTTTCCTAGCACATTGGAAGCTAGACACCTATCTGCTTTAGGCTCAAGTCTGAGAGACAGGAGGCAATGCTAATAAATCCTTTAAAAATACTCCCTTTCTAATTTTTGCTCCATATCCTCTATTTCTTTATATTTCTCCCCCAGACCCCCATCCTTGCTTCTGTCTGCAGATTTTGAACCCGTAGCTATGTCCTGGGTGTTGAAGAAATGCTTACTAGGCTGCACGTATGCGTTTTATTTCATGATAACCTAATAAGTAATAGATTTGTTACCTACTATCTTGGTTAAAATGTTGAATCACAGGCTGGGGATATGGCCTAGTGGCAAAAGAGTGCTTGTCTCGTATACATGAGGCCCTGGGTTCAATTCCCCAGCACCACATATACAGAAAACAGCCAGAAGTGGCACTGTGACTCAAGTGGCAGAGTGCTAGCCTGGAGCAAAAAGAAGCCAGGGACAGTGCTCAGGCCCTGAGTCTAAGCCCCAGGACTGGCAAAAAAAAAAAAAAAAAAAAGACTTGTTGAGCCAGGTGTCTAAACCAGTAAGAAAGGAAAGGGAAAAAAACACTTGCTTGGGAAAAATTAAAACATTAAAAAAAATGTTGAATCACAAATGCTTATTTTGGACCTGAAAATCAGGAATGACCAATATCAGAGACTTATTGTAAGTATGTTTTACAAAATACCTTTCATTTCATATGCTAAACCAGAATAAAATTACATTTCCCCATACAATAAACACTGGACTGTTGCAATAAGTTTTTTTTTAAATCTTTTTTTAAGGCTGAAGTAGGGACCAGACCAATCAATAGATGTTCATTTTTAAGAATAAACTCTTTACAATAATTCTCACTGCACTTTGGCAAGAGTCAAAGGCCCTCTTCTTGGGTCACTAACTGTAAACCTTCTGTTCAGCAGGTTCACTGCTCAGCTCAGTGAACACTGACAGTCTCCTCATGGTCACTTTCCCCTTCCTAGCTCATCTATGACTTCAGACTTCTTGTCTGCCAGGCTACAATATTGATCACCTGATATAGACCTTTTGATGAGATGAATCCTGGACGTCAAATTATTAGTTTGAAACATTCACTATTTCTTTGATTTTTAAATAATATACATATATCTGTGTGAATATACACACATATACTATGCATTAAGTACATATAATTTATAAGAAGGGACAACATAGATGTATATGTATATACAGATATACAATGTATATCTATATGTATAATATATAAGTATGCATAAAGTCTATATAAATCGCATATGTAGTAGTCCTTGTCTCTGTGGGAGACACATTCTAAAATCTCCAGTGGATGCCTACAATCATATATAATAATCTCTGTCTTTCCCTCCTTCCCTCTCTTCTTCCCTTGCTTTCTTTCTGAGACTTTTTAACACACACACACACACACACACACACACACACACTACATAGTTTTTCCTATACAGTGCCATCTGGGAGAACATGTTTTCTGTTTATGTCTTCCACTTACAGATTTAACACTTTTTTCTGTCTTAAGCATTATTAGTAAGCATTATTATTATGCACTATAGCTATTAACTTTTGCAGTTTGGTATCTTACTAGTATACTAGTAAGTATACTAGTATAGTATAGTAGTAATGTATACTAGTTTACTAGTATACTAGTAAGTATACTAGTATAGTATACTTACTAGTATACTAGTAAACTAGTATACATTTCTGCTTTACAATTTCTTAATTATCTCATCATATGATATTTTTTTCTTACTCTTTTTACTTAAAAGTATCTCTGTATGACATCTCTTTGGTGTGTTTAAATTGCCAGTATCGGGCTGGGGATATGGCCTAGTGGCAAGAGTGCCTGCCTCATATACATGAGGCCCTGGGTTCGATTCCCCAGCACCACATATACAGAAAATGGCCAGAAGTGGCGCTGTGGCTCAAGTGGCAGAGTGCTAGCCTTGAGCAAAAAAAGAAGCCAGGGACAGTGCTCAGGCCCTGAGTCCAAGCCCCAGGACTGACAAAAAAAAAAAAAAATTGTCAGTATCACTACTCTTGTATTTTAGGGCCAATATGAAGTAAAATAAGTAACTTTTCACAATTGACCTGGCTATTAAGTGACTAATGGATGGATAGTATACACAGAATAGATACCCTGAATAAAGGAGTGATTTATATTCCTGGAAAGACAGAGAAGTAAAGCACAGGATTTCATTACACTTCCCAGAAGGCTTTGCAATTTAAAACTTTTGAATTGCTTCTATTTCCAGTTTGTCCATCTTATGTTTTCAAACTACAATTGACTCAGGGTACCCAAAACCATGGAAAGTAAAACTCCAGATGAAGGGAAACTCTTGTCTATCTTTCCTCCTATCTATCTATCTATCCATCCATCCATCCATCTATCTAATAGTATATATTCTGTATAAGTGTACACATATTACATATATTATTATGCATACATTCATATATATAACATATGTGTTCATATATTACATAGTATATCTAGTTATGTTCTCTCACATCTACATATATGTAGGTACATACATCTCTATGAATCACCCCTTTGCCTAGTGTATCTACTCTGTATATCCACACATATACAGGTACATATATATTTATAGCTATATGTGTATACTTGTATGTATGTTTACAGCCATATTTTTGTTTCTCTCTCATTATTACCATGCACAGTGAGAACCACCCCCTACATTTTTGGGCATTTCATATATGCTAATTCTTACTATTTTTAGGAGTAGAAATTTATTGAGAGAGACGAAATATGTACAAACAAGATAGATGATGAATAACACTGGAAGCATAGATGTGAATTAATTGTGAAGTTAATGAAGCTCAAGCCTCAGGCCCCTCCCTTATGTAGCACATTTTTTGACAGTTTCGAATATGTTGGTAAGTCAGCCCAGCACTTTTCAAGACCCTGGATAAGTCCTAACAGTATATATCACAATTTCTTCACACATTCATAACTTGTAAAACTTGAAAAGATTTTAACATCAATCACTTAATCTTTTCCTTCACTGTGAACTGTCAGTATCACATTTCTTCATGAGCTCAATGACATTGGAGTTGAGAATGCTTTTCAGGTACAAGAAGGTTTGATGGGCTGTATTGATGTAGCATAGGCATCCCTTTGTCTTTTCATGTTATCCTTGACCACCCTAGGGTAGGAAGTACTTTCCAAGAAGACTTTTCACTGTGCCAACTCATCTACTGTCCTTACACAAAGACTAGGGTAAAACTTAGCATTGTAGCATGAATGTGAACCAGGACATCTGCATTGGGAATAACTTTGAAATGTGTGGTGGAGCCAGATGCTCATCTGTGGATGTATAATATAAAGTTAAAGTAGAGGAGTCAATTGTTAACTAAATGTAGTCAGTTTGGAAGGTTTCTTCTAATAGGGATATACTCAGTGAAGCAAATATACAATATTTATATACACTATAAGTACATCTTTTTGTTGTTGTTGTTGTTTTCTTTTGCCAGTCCTGGGGCTTGAACTCGAGGCCTGGGCACTGTCCATGACCCTCTTTATGCTCAAGGCTATTATTGCTCTACCACTTGAGCTACAGCTCCACTTATGCCTTTTTCTGAGTAGTTTGTTGGAGATAATAGTCTCATAGACTTACCTGCCTGGGCTGGTGTTGAACAGTGATCCTCAGGTCTCAGCTTCCTGAGTAGCTAGGATTACATTTGTGAGCCACTGGTACCAGGCAAGTACATCATTTTTCACTTTTTTTTTTTTTTGGCCAGTCCTGGGCCTTGAATTCAGGACCTGAGCACTGGCTTCTTTTTGCTCAAGGCTAGCACTCTGCCACTTAAGCCACAGCACCACTTCTGGCTTTTTCTATACATGTAGTGCTGAGGAATCGAACCCAGGACTTCATGTATACAAGGTGAGCACTTTACCACTAGGCCATATTCCCAGGCCAAGTACATCATTTTTAAAAGAGATTTCTGTGTTTAAATTTCTTGCTCATTTGATATGAATGTATATCTTCAACAAAAAAATAACAAAAACAATAAATTGGTTAATAAACAATAAACTGGTTAATAGGAATAATCAATGCAAATAATGTTTCAAGTTAGCATCTGAATAAGAAAATCTGAATTATTTTGAGTTCTTGTGTCTGATATATTAAAGAAAATTGACTGAGATGTTTACAAATTTAACAAGCCCAAAAATTTATATGACATTACCAAGATATATTAGGATGAGTGATTTTTCTGAATTATCAAATAAATTGCAAATAAAATTTGATTATCCATGCTTGAGGCAAGACTGATTTGTTTGTTCATACCCTAGAAAGTAATATTAATTCAAATAATTGTTTTATGGAAATTCATCAGAGAATACAGCCCAAAGAGGTATTTACCAATTTACTTCAGTATGTAAGGTAGGTAATCAACATAGAAATAAATTCTTGCTCTGGATTTGACTTTGAGGTGTTTTGGTATTGCCATTTTATAAGATTTTATGTTTTGTTTTCATTTATTAATCTAAATAATCACTTTTCAAAGAGACTCATATCTAGAGCATCTAGAGCCACAGACTCCACAAAAGTTGAATCCATTTTCTGCACTTCATTACTTATACTGGAGAGTGTCCTAAATGGTTTTAATACAGTATTTAGTTTACTTTCCACCACTTAAATGAAGTAGATATGGCACTCATATTAGAAGTGCTATTTCCCAATTTGGAGTTAAATATGGTATCATACTAGTTAAATACCATATTTACGGAAATATAAACTAGAATGTTCATCATGGTAAGTATATAAAACACATTATTTTCCTTCATGCCAGAACTTCTCTCCAGTCTCAATAAATGCCACTAATGGTACTGCCCTCTGTCCTGTAGTGCTTACCTGAAGCCACATGAGAGAGGGTGTGCCCCATACTGGGTGCTGTTCTGTGCTCTAAGAAGTGGCTTATTTCTGAAGGCAGGATCTTACCATGTTCCTGATCTCTTTCTCAAGGAAAATTTTCTGAAATGGAATAAAAATAAAAATCAGCAGTTCTTGGGCTGTGAGAAGAATAGGTTTAGCACTAGTTTCTGGAGGTGTGCATATGTGAGAGATAATATATATTTGGATCTGAGTGCTTATATATACACAAATATCAGTCATCTAATTAGTCTGGAGTGGTTTATATTAAGGGTTTGAAAAGGTCTTTTTTTTTTCTAAATGGAGATTTACATAGGAAATTGACTTTCTTTTTAAATTTGAATATAGATATATGTGCTTTCCAGGTTGATGCTATTCGGGCCAGTTGAATTATTTCTTGCCTTATCTACAGTGTTTGGTTTCCTGACACACGGTGGGGTTTATACAATCTGAACAGTACTAAACAGAAGTGTGCCTTCCTCCTGCATCTTCCTCACCAGAATTTTGGCACAAAGGACACAGGAGTGGGATGAGGAGGGGACAGAAGTAAACAAAGTGGATTTTGAATCCTTAGCCTACCACTGTACCGTTTTTCAAACTTGGGCTTCCCCAACAGTCTTTTTTCTGTAAGATACAATCACAACTATTATTTATTAAGTGTCTATTGGACCATTGCTTCAATACACACTGTGGAATACTAGTTCTGCTTGACACAGAAGGCAACTAGGGCCCAAATTAAGTAACTAGCTTCAGTTACTAGCCTATTTTTTTGGTGAGAAAGTGACAAGTGTACCCCTGTATATTTAATACTTGTTCTTCACAGCCTAAGATGTGATCTTTTTGAAACTGTTTGCATTTTTTTATGTTTTATTTTTGCCAGTCCAGGGGCTTAAACTTTGGGTGAAGCAGCCTCTATCCCTAAGCTTCTTTAGCTCAAGGCTAGTGCTCTACCACTTGAGCCACAGCACCACTTCTGGCTTTTTCAGAGTAGTTTATTGGAGATGAGTCTCATGGACTTTCCTGCCCTGGCTAGCTTCAAACCATGATCCTCAGATCTCAGCCTCCTGAGTAGCTAGGATTACAAGTGGGAGCCACCACCGGTGCCCAGCTGTTTGCATTTACTTTTAAAGAGATACACAGTCTCTCTATGCTACCCAGACTGGTTCCAAATTCTTGGGTGCAATTCATCCATCCAACTAAGTTTCCTAAGTAGCTAGGACTATAGGAATGCACCAAATTGTTTGGCTGCTCTTTGCATTTTAACAGAAGGCTTCTTCCACACCTGAAAGTCTTATGTAGGGCAAGACTGAATTTGCAATGGGAACAACTCAGTTAGTTGGGAAATAGTTTGATGCTGCTGGCTGATTGGAAGAGAAAGTTTTCAGTGTTTCAAAACTTCTGAAGAAAACCCTTAAGAAGACATGTCAAACCCAGGAGCATATCATCATCACAATAACAGTAAAAGTCATAATTTGTCAATTTTTAAACGATTAAAATTATTGTCCAAAGGAGCTAGTTTTATTTCCCTTATTTGGGAATGAGGGTCTCTTGACTAACATAATACCTCATCCACACACATCAGCTTTTCTTTTGCCTTGCATCTTCAAAATGAAAATCATAACGTGACGTTCATGTCCTTTTTTTGAAGAATTTGTTTAGACCAATGGTACATACCAGCATTCAGCCATAAACATTATGAAAAAATGAAAATTCTAGGTTCTTTGACCAGTTTTTTGTTTTGTTCTGAGGTTTGAACTCAGGGCCTTATACTTTCAAGGCAGGTAATCTATCACTTGAGCCATGCCCCTAGTCCTGTCTGCTTTGATTATTTTTCAGATAGGATCTTGTGTTTTTGCCTAACTGGCTATGATCCTCCTTTCTACCTCCTCCAAAGCCAAGATTACAGGTGAGAGCCACCATGCCCAGCCCCTCTAGTCATATGTTAGAACTCTCGCTTCTGAACACTTACTTCCCCTGGAGCCATCCACAGAGAAAAAATAACTTTGTATCTTGTCACTTTGTCACTTGACCTTACACACTTGGGCTTAGAAAAGCATCTTAGCCATGAACCTGGGGTTCATGCCTGTAATCCTTACTACTGTAATCTTGGCTACTTGGTAATCTGATACCTAAAGGATCATTGTTCAAAGCCAAGCAGGAAAGTCCATGAGACTCTTATCTCCAACCAATCACCAAAAAAGCCAGAAGTAGCTGTGGCTCAAATGGTGACTGTGCCCGGGCCCTGAGTTTGAGCCCCAGGACCGGCACTCACATGCACTCGTGCCCGCGCACACACGCGCACACACACACACACACAACTAGTGCACATTTATTCCACCTAACTCATTCAGTGAAAACATTTTGAATGCTTTACCCTCCTGATTCTCCATATATGGCAGGATAATATAGAAGTAATGGTAAATGCAGGGGAATCTGCAGAGACATGTTTATACAGTCCAAGTAGACTGGAGATTAATAGTCCATATAAGTAAGAGTGTAAGTAATGCCCCTTCTTTCTGATGTACTCGACATCAAATGAAGGAGATAGGGGTCCTAAAGTGTTTGTGTAAACTCAAACTAAATACAGAAAGCTTGGCCTCGACAATTACAGATGAGTGTACTCCGGGCCTCTGATTTCTTCCTCCAGCTAATCTCACTGAGAATCTGGACTAAAATTCATTTTCAGGACACAGGTGTTTCTTAGACCACACATAACTGTTAATGGATTCAATTTTTGAGGTATGCTAACTACATCTTTAATAGAATCTTCTGACACTAGACATCTGGTGTTTGGCACCAACTCAACCAAGTGGTTGGCAACATGTAGTTTAAAGTAATATTCTTCCCTCATTGGAAACTCTTTTCTGTGTTGGCTTCACTTCATGACTCTAAGAGACCCAAAGGAAAATATTTACTATCATAATATACAAATAGCAGACAAAAATTTTGGTCAAAAGATCAAGTTATCTATATGCTTCCCTTGAAAGTTCTGAATAAAGGAATCGTTTGTAAGCCCCTGAAAGATGATGGCATTTTTAATGTTGATCTGATATGTTTTGTAAAGTAATAAGAGTGATTCTCATTGGTGGCTTATAGAAATCATAGACATCAGATTACTGATTCATAGCCATTATATAGGCCAGTAGATTTTATACCAGTGGCTTTCAGCACAGATAGGCTAGGGAAATAAGTATGCCCTGGCTTGACCTGGAGTGGTTTATGTTGAGCATCTGATTTTGACATTTCAAAGTTGATGCTAATACATGTTGCCAAGGTTGGAACTCACTGGTTTACATTCATCAGTTAACTAGCATCTTAAGGATTATGGCATTTTTCAAGAGAAATCAAACTTTTAGAAGGGTGTGACCTATGGGATTTTAATTCTATCGATTCAAGTTTTCCTGAAGGCAAGAATTTGATTTACGGCAACTTTGAAGTTACGATATTATCTCAGCTATGCAGTCAGCCTGGAAATGCTCAAGCTTGGGAGCCTGTGGGCCTCAAAATCAAGATGTCTAGATGTGTGACCTGACCATATTCAATGTAATTGACTCTGGCAAACTGGAGAGGCCTTCCATGCCTTAAAGAGCCAGCTGCAGCTTAGCTTAGTCCAGTGTTGCTATGTTGGAGAGTTTGGTAGATACTATTTTTGTTGCTATTATTTGAGAAAGACAAGCTAGTATTAGCATTTTTATGTGAATTCTATCTTTAAATGTTGGCAACTAGTACTGATTGTGTTAAAGGAAAAACACTGTGCAAGACTATGCCAGGCCAACCAATCAATGTATTTAATAAGATGATAGGCAGTGTGTTTTAAGGAAGTTCCTACTAATAGTGTCATGTGACATTGGCAAAACTATTTAGTTCCCCTAGGTCTTAACTTCTGTCAGACTGGGATAGGAGTAGTACTTAGGTCAAAATGTTGTTGTAAGAATTAAGTAAAAGTATGTACCTGAAGAGCCCAACAACTAAGAGCATCCCATAAATGTTAATACCAATGTGATTGTACCTTCTTTTGCCATCATCCCTAGTGATGCTCCTGGTCTCCCCCAACTCTTCTGTCATCCTCTTGCTTCCATTACCCATGAGAAAAACAATCAAAATAATATTACACATTTCTGTTTGGGCTTAAGTATTTTGTACTTGAAAGGTACTGGTAGACTTCACTTTCCCTTGTAGAGCTATAGTTTGTGTTTGTGTGTCATAATGGGTAGTCCTAAGGCATGGGTTGTTAAACTATCACACACACAAATTCTGTTGTTTCAAAATATATCATCAGTCTTAATTTACCATTGTTTATATAGATTTGAGGTTTTGAGATGTTACTTTGTGTGATTAGAAAAATTGCTTTTCTAATTTTTTTCTTCTTTCTTTTTTTTTTTTTTTTGTGTGGCTGTTCTGGGACTTGAATTCAGACCTTGGGCTGTCCCTGAGCTTTTGTGCTCAAGGCTAATGATCTACCACTTTGAGCCAGACTAACATTTCTAGCTATTGACTTAATTGGAGATAAGAGTCTCACAGATTCCCCTGCCTGGGCTGTTTTTGAACCGTAGTCCTCAGATCTCAGCCTCCTGAGTAGCTAGGATTATAGGCGTAAGCTACTGGTACCTTGGCTTGGCTTTTTATATTTGATAAATATAATGTTCTGTTGAAGAGAAAGTAAATAGAGAGGGGCTGGGAATATGGCCTAGTGGCAAGAGTGCTTGCCTCACACACATGAAGCCCTAGGTTTGATTCCTCAGCACCACATATATAGAAAAGGCCAGAAGTGGTGCCGTGCCTCAAGTGGCAGAGTGCTAGCCTTGAGCAAAAAGAAGTCAGGGACAGTGCTCAGGCTCTGAGTTCAAGGCCCAGGACTGGCAAAAAAAAAAAAAAAAAAGAGTAAGTAGATTAATAGCCTAAATAAACAGAAAACATATTTTCCATCTTGCAACAACTAAGCAATATAAAAACAGAAGCTAGTTTTATGTGTACTATTTGTTAGAATTTATTGTGAAATGATTTGTTGTAGAGTTTTTATGAAAAAAATCCAAGAACAGACTACACAACTAACAAAATGCTAGGTCCTCCTCTTTAAGTGCTATGTGTGCCTCTAATAGACTGAATGTCACATACTGCAATATTGGAAGCTTATTAGGAATACTCCAGGATAGGCCTCAGACAGTAATATCTAAGATATTTCATATTGCTAAAAATATTTAAGGTTGGCCCCAGTGGCTTACACATGTAATCCTAGATACTCATGAGGCTGAGATCGGAGGATTATGGTTCAAAGCCAGCCCTGGTAGGAAAGTCCATGAGACTCTTATCTCCAATTAACCACCAGAACACTAGAAATGAAGCTGTGGCTCAAAGTGGTAGAGTGCTATCTTTGAGCACAAAAGCTCAGGGACAGCATCCAGGCCTTGAGTTCAAGCCTTACTACTGAATAAAGAAAAAAAGATACTTGATTAAAATATTTGATACTTGATAGTATCAAAGTACATTGTGTCTATATACAAAGGTAGTACAAGGATACCAACTAAAGACTTTTAAAATAGGCACAAAAAGATAGGGAAAAGAAAGATCAATAGAGGGGGTTAATTCAGTCAAAGTACAAAATATGCATCTATGGAAATACCATGATGGAACCCTTTTGTATTTAATATGCTGTAATAACAATAAAATAATTTAATCCTAAATGCTACTTGAAAATCTCACTTGAAATCATTTTCAGTCTCACAGGATATATGTCACTGATTCTCCTTTAAATGGGATCCATAGGTCATGGTAGAAGAAGAAAAAAATTTCTCTTTCCTTTTCTCTTTCTCCCTTTCTCTCTTTCTCTTTCCTTTTCTCTCTTACTATCCTTGTTCCCTTTGTCTCTTTCCTTTTCTCTCTTTTCCTCTTCTTCCTTCCCATCTGTCTACCCATGCCTCCATCTTGTATGAGCTAGCAGTTTGCTCTTCCCCCAATAAACTCCTTTCTCCTGATCCACGTGGCAGGTTTCTTTTCCAGTGAACCTTACATCTGGTACCGAAACCTGGGAGGGAACAGAGTCAGGAGTTGCTGGATCTTCTCTTCCCTCTTCTCTTCTGAGGGTTAATCTACATCCTTGACCACCCCTCCTTGGACCGAACTGCTAAAAAAAGAAAAAAAGAAGAAGAAAATTAACTTCTAATATTTTAGTTCCCAAGGGCCCTTTAGTTATTTAGAGTCTCACTCCCTGTGGGTTCTGTACTTTGAAATATTTGTGCCTAGCAAGTAATAAGTTAATTTAATAAGTAATTAAATGCTTCATTTTTCTATTTTCCATGTAGCAACATCTGTATTTCCTATTTATATATTTTATAAATACTGAGTACCAACTATGCAGATCCTGACAAGGATCTGGGATTATAGCAGTTAATTTCACAACTAAGGACCCTATGCTCATGGAAAAAGCATAGGAAATACAGTTTTAAAGATAATTTTGAACAGTCATACACTATAAGGAAAATGTCACATGCCAGGCATCTGTGGCTCATGCTTGTAATTATAACTAAGAGGCTCAGATCTGAGAATTTCAGTTCAAAGCCAGCCTGTGTAAGAGAGTCTGTGAGACACTTATTGCCAGTTAGCCACTAAAAATTCAAACTTCGGTGGTAGATCACTAACCAGCCTTGAACGAAAAAACTAAGAGACAGCACCCATGCCCTGAGTGCAAGCCCCAGAACTGACAATCACACACACACACACACACAGACACAGACACACACACACACACACAAAGAGCGGGAGGTGGAGAAGAATATGGAAACAAAGATTGAGAGGCTTTTCTTAGATGGCCTCTTTGGAGGAAGACATCTCTGAGGGAGCATGAATGTAATAGTGAATGAGCCATTTGGAGACGGAGGGGACTACTATAAGTAATTAGAACATAGGGAGTGAGTTGGGGTTCAAGTAGGAGAGCAAGAATGTAGTCAGGGACTAGACATGTGCACCTCTGTGTCAGGTAATACCATCACATGAAGAGAAAATAATACCAGCTCTAAGCAAGGATGTGGGACATCCGGTGGCTTCATTATGGTTAGTTTCCATTAAACTTTTGGATAGCATTCAGATAGTTCAAAGACTCCGTAATTACCTTTAAAGCCCTGACAGGATCTGGGAAACCCCTAATTGGTCCTCTAGTTCCCTTTTAAAATCTAGTTTGCTTGTTTTTTTAACTTCAAAAGTACTGTTTACTTTTTGAGATCTATGTTGAAATAAAATTTTTGACTAATATAGTTTTGATTAATAAAAGTTTTGACTTTAGTTCACATGAGTAAGGTAAGTCACTTAGTGTTTGCTATTTGACTTTGAAGCAGGGATGGAAAATGAGAATTATATATAATCATGATGCATTTAAAATAATGCTGGATGTATTTTCCAAACTCTGGGGACCTGTACATTTCTTTAAAATTTTGAGTAGCTTTGTGAAACCCTACATGGATTTTACTGGTTCTGCATATTGCTATATATGTGATGGGTTGTGGAAAAATAAGAATAATCTTGAAAGCCATAACTTAACACACTGACAGAAGGATACACAAATGACAAAGGGCTTATGAAGATCCTGAGCCAGCAGGAGTTTCTTTACCATCATAGTACCTTATCACATCCTAGAAGGTGGTATTTAGAGCTAAAGGCTTCTTCACGAAAAGTAACCATGTTTTCTCCCACATTTACATCTTATGAAGAGATGTTAGCATTTACTGTCAAATGAGCCATTGTTTTATTGGTGGTCTATGACCTTGCTCTCTTCATTTTCACTTATCAGTACAAGTATTTGAGAAGAAGTGTGTTTAGGTAACAGGATGCCCATACACCAGTGAAGTTCTACAGAAAGATTAAAAACTGTGAGATACTGTATCTGTACCTGTAATTTCATCTTCCCAATTAATGTAAAATAATGGTACATCAACTAGCTATTGTCACAACAATACATCACCACAAGTGATCCCAAAGCTCAATGGCTGCGACATAGATAACTCTATTTCACTATGGCAAATACATGAAATAAGTCATTAGAGCTTTTGGGGAGCTCATAGAGGTTTTAGTCCATTGTCACTTGACCCTGTTATCTTGAGCATGTGGTGTCATGGTACATATGACCGGAGTCTGTTCACTTATGGAGGCTGGGAAACAGAGAAAGGAAGGGCTCAGGGTCCTCTTATCTCCTTCAGGGAAACATCTCCAATATTCATCTTTCTTTCACTAAGCCCCATCTCCCAAAGGTTCTATCACTTCCCAACAGAACCACAGACAGGCAACCAGTTCCCCAACTCCTGGTCTTTTGAGAGACATTCCATTATCTAAATTGTATCAGTGGCTTTCAGTAATAATTGTGTCTGGTCTAGTGAGCTGTATCTTGTCGAATGAGGAAGCTCAATCAGCTGGGGGTGGGGACTCTGCTTTGGGCTGTTGTTCCACTGTTGGGTTCAAGTCTTCATGAATATGTCATTAGTGACCAGGTCAAAGCTACTACTAGGGAGATGCTTTCCTCATTATGCACTGCCAGAACACAAGTGGCAAATCAAGACACAGACACTTATTTAAATCCTGTAGTTCATATCATGCCTGTGACATTCCTTTCTCCAAGACAAATCACATGGCCAAATTCAGAGGTGATAGGGCAAGGTAGTGTATTTCTTTCCAAAGGAAAGAAGGAAAGATGTGAATGAAGATCCTCCAGTCTTTTACTGGTGACTTTTTAAACTCAAAATGGAAAGAATCTAAAAAGTATTTTGCTAAAAGTGATCACAACTCATTGTAAATACTAAGTTTCTGGCCTTACAACATCCCAGAGATATTGGAAGGCATATATTTTCTCTCTCCAGGGAAGAATGAATAAACATGTCAGCCAGCAAACCCAGACATAAATGGGGGAGGAGAGCAATTAAATAATTTCTACTCATTTTACAAAGAACAGAGGAACCTGATCCTTTGGTTAGGAGTGATACTTTTCTAGTCTCAGAATATATAACTATCCAAAGGCTTTAATTTGTGTTGCCCAATGTTCTGTGCTCATATTCTGAATTCCTGTGCTGCTTGGTAAGGCTCAGAAGATTGGGGCCCTTTCTGATGATGCCCTCTCTGTAAAAAGAGCTTCAGAAAAGTTTTGGAACTGCTTGGTAACTGGGTTCAGAGCCCCTTTGCTTGCCTCTAAGCCAGTGTGGACAGCCCAGTCCTTTCCCCATTCTCCCATTGTCATGTGACTGACCGAGAGAGCTGTCACAGGTCTAGGCTGCTGTGTAAGCTTAGCAAACTTACTAATGTATAATCTTCTCATGTGCAAAATGAGAAATAGGATATCTACCATATAGATCTGTTGCAGGGGTTAAGTAAGTTACGACATAAGAAAGCCTAGTAGTATCTGGTGTATGTTAAACTTTTAATAACTGAGTTGATAATGCCTTTAGTATTATCTACTGTAATAGTTGCAGCAAGTAGCATTCAATTTTGTTATTCAAATAATTTCTGTTTTCCTCACTAGATTGTAAACTTCCAAAATACGTGGCTCATTATTCTCTGTGTGACTCATCATTGTGTCCCCACTCTGTAATAGTAGTAAGCTTATGATGTAGGAACTTAAACTGGTACCACTGAATTGTATTCATGTTTATGTCTTCTACCATGAACCCTTCAGCTCCAAGGACCAGATTAGATGGCTTCATTCCTTTCTCACTTTCACATTTTGTCTGTAGTAATGACCTAAAGTAACATAAAATTTCTGTTCATTTTATGTCTTCCATGTATATGTGTGTGTATGCATTTTTGTGGTACTGGGATTTGAACTCAGGGTCTTGTGCTTGCTGATCAAGTATTCTACCACTTGAGCTAGTCTTAACAGACCCTTTTTTACATTCATTGTTTCCAAGATTTTCACTATATTTATTTATTTATTTTTTGCCAGTCCTGGGCCTTGGACTCAGGGCCTGAGCACTGTCTCTGGCTTCTTGTTACTCAAGGCTAGCATTCTGCCACTTGAGCCACACAGCGCCACTTCTGGCCATTTTCTATATATGTGGTACTGGGGAATCGAACCCAGGGCTTCATGTATACAAGGCAAGCACTCTTGCCACTAGGCCATATTCCCAGCCCTATTTTTACTATATGCCTGTGTCAGTTTTAAGTCTGAACTGTAATCTTCATATTTGTGCTTCTTTGTGTCACTGTAAGCCATTGTATGTCACAAGTAGCTTGGGGATGATAGACACATGTTACCATGCCTAGCCACTTGTCAAAATGAGACTTCCTGGGCTGGGAATTAACAGTCTACTTTACATACCTAAGGAAGTCCTGGCTTCTTAATGTTACATTGGGAGGGTTGGAAAGACTCTAGAGGCTAATTTTTATGGTGAGTCTACAGATATACTGAAGAGTTATTTACAGAATATTTTGCTCTAACAGTTTTTTACTTCTATTCTGAGTTGTTTCTCAAGTTGTGGCTCTGATCATATCATTTAAACTGTTCAGGTAAATCATGATCCCAAGCCGTGGTCACTGTAGCATACATGCCAGCTATTATAACAAATGACCCTGCCCTTACATGGATTAAAGGTTCAGGAAATTAATTTCTCTTTTATATAGAGAGGTCCAGGGTGGGTAAGGGGAAGCTCCATGTGGTCATTGGGATCTTCAAGTTCTTTCTACTTTCTTTCTCTGCTCTTCAGTCTACACTCCTCTTTACACTAGAGGACAGATTCCTATGGGTCTTTTCCTGGAGCTCTACCTTCATGTTTATCTTGGGGGTAAGAAAAAGAAGAGGGGCTTTGATAAAAGATATTTTGGACCAGGCTTCCAGTGGTGAGTTTTTATTTCTACAGTTCTAACTGAATCACATGGTTATGTAAGCTATAAAAATAATGACACATGTAGTCCCCCTCCCCCCAGCTGGGTGGACCACAGTTCTGTTCCTGTAGGGGACTGAAGGCCTGATTTAGGTGGACAGCTAGTGAGTTCCTGCCTTGCACCAATTAATGTCTGCTTTTGTCAAATAACTATAGTAGGTGGTTATAATAATTCATAGCAGTTATAATTTATTGAACTAAAACTAGGAACTGTTAAGCACAATTGAATGCAGACAGCCTTTAGGAGGATAGGGAATGTCCTCAAGGTCACACATTCAGGCTAGCTTAACTCCAAGTACCCCCCCCCCGCCCCCCGCAACCCGAACAAAGACAAGGACTAGGGAGTAAGGACAGAGACTATTACTTCTGATTCTGGCTTTTGTAACCAGTAATCAGCAAAGGCTATCAGGAATAGCAGTAGGCTTTCTGTAAAGAGTTATGAAGAGGCCTTGTGACTGTCAGGGATAGCACACAAGGACTTCTCGCTTTGTACTGTGGACCATGATGACCTCTGTGATTTTCTGTGAAGGTCAGGTATGCTGGATGTCAATCTTGGTCCATCATTCTTGTGACAGCAGGAGAGCCCTACTGGCAGACCCAAACTCCACTTCCTTGATAATAGGCAACGTTTGCTCACAGGGCTCATGAGGTCTGGAGTCTGTAGTGATCTTCAGTGGTCCCTTAAACCTGGAGCCATCGTCTCTCTGGGAATAAAATTCATAAATTAGGGTTTCCAGTAAGTTCTTGGGGCTTTATAGACTTTCCTTCCTTCCTTCCTTCTTTCCTTTCTTCCTTACTTCCTTCCTTTCTTCTTTCCTTCCTTCCTTCCTTCCTTCTTTCTTCCTTCCTTCCTTCCTTCCTTCCTTCCTTCCTTCTTTCCTTCCTATCTCTCCCTCTCTTTTTCTTAAAGGCAATATGCAGAGGGGTTACATAAGTAAGGTAATAGAACACTTCTTTTCAAAAAGTGTTACCCCCACCCTTATTTTCTTCCATTTTCCCTCTCCCTGATCCCCCTCTAGTTGTAAAGTTAATTTCCAACATAGTGTCTAGTGAATATTGCTTTGCCTTGGTTCACTCATTGTCCCACTGTTTCGATGGTTTCCCTTTCCCTTCCCCAAGTTAGATAAATGTATATACAAGACAAAGGGTACCAAAATATAATAACAGTAACCACAGGGAATAAACCAGATGGGGAAAAAAATGAAAGAAAAAGAAATAACTGCAAGCAGTAGACATAAAAAAACAAACAAAAACAAACCCCACAACTCTTGTTTCCATATCTTGGAGTTCATTTCCATTAGCATATGAGCTGTTGTGATCCTCTGCTAGGACTGACCTAGGTGTTTACTAATTACTACAAATGAGAGAAACCATGGAACCTATATTTTTGGGGGTCTGGCTTACTTTACTTAATATGCTTTTTTTCAAGTCTTTCCATTTCCTTGCAAATTAGGCAATATCATTCTCTCTGATAGAAGCATAGAATTCCATTGTGTATATATACCACATTTAATTGATCCATTCATCTACTGAGGGGCATCTGGATTGATTCCATGTCTTAGCTATGGTAAATAATGCTACAATGAGCATAGTTGGTAGCTTTAGTGTGGACTTGTTTGTGGTCATTTGGGTAAATGCCCAGAGTGGGATTGAAGATTCTTAAAAGAGAAGTGTATAAAAACTAAATGACTGATAATAGCAGTGATTAGTGTTCATGGGATACCTAGTTTGCCAGGCATCACCTTTGTTCTATCTGTGTTTTATGAGTTAGTTCGCCTTTTTGTGTACACTGGTTATTATTCCCAGTTTACAGATCAAGAAGCTGAGCTGCACAGGGTTTAAATACCCTGCCTGTTTCCATTCAGAAGATAGACAGAATCCAAATGTGGACTTTAGGATTCAGGCCTACCTTATTGCAGGAATGGTGATTTCTGCTTTTATTTCCAGATCTAAAAAAATGCTGCATTTCTATACCTATTGCTGTACAAACCAAAAGCCAAACAGAACTTCAAATAACTCACTACCTCTCTGTCGACAATTGGTAGCAGAATGTGTACAAGTCCCTGTCTCCCAGATGATTTTGGAAAGCCTCTGATTTTCCTGATGTAGCTCAGCTCTCAAGCTTAGGGTATCCAGAAATGTCTGACTGTGGTGCTTCTTTGATAAAGACATCCAAGTCTTCCTAAAACACAGCTGGTCCTGGGACTGGGGTCAAAAGCAGGGAACCACCTCCTGATGAGATGCTTTTGGTATGCGAGGAATGGCCTCCTGAGATGGATCTCAGTGGGTACTTTGTAGCTAACTGTGCTATAAGGGCATCTTAGAACCTCAGAGTTTAACAGCAGGAGGAACCTTTATATCACAAGCTGCACCTAGTCTTTGCCATAAACTGCTGTGAGTGCTAGGGATCCAGTCACAAACAAGCTCTCATGGAGCAAACAAATGTTCTGAATGGAAGCAGAATAAGCAGCAAAATCCAGATGACATGTTAGGTGGGAGGTAGATGCTAGGAAGAAAAAGAAAACAGGGTGAGGGAATAGAAAGAGGGCTCTTTCTCTTAGAAGTGGTTATTAAAGAAGCATCATGGTCAGACACTTCAGTGTATCTAGCTACTTGAGAGGCCAGGATATAGAAAGTCACAGTTTGAGGCCAGTCTGGGCAAAAATATTTGTGAGATTCCATCTCAACTAATAGGTGGGTATGGTGTTGATTGCCTGTTATCCCAGCTACCCAGGAAGTACAATAGCGAGGTGCACTGGTCATTTCCAGGCACACTGGAACCCGCAAGTAAAAGAATCGTATAATGCCGAACTTTGAAAATAACTAATGCAAAAAGAAGCTGGAGATGTGGCTCAAGAGGTAGAGAACCTGTCCTCCAAACTTGAGGTCCTGCATTCTGTCTTCATGATGGTCCCAAGAGCTCTACTTATCACTTCCACAAGCAAGGGCAGGAAGGCCCAAAAGGGCTTTCTGAAAAATCCTACTATATTGTTTATATTCCATTGTCCACCTCTGAGTGAGCAGAGCCTTTCACCTCCTTTCAGTTCCTTCTGAGCTGTTTGTGGAGTAAGGCCTAGGCAGAATTTGGAAGCACGTGTGTGCGCATGTGTGCATGTGTGCACGTGTGTGTGCACAGGCGTGCACATGTGCTTCTAATGTTGCCTTCTTGCTCTCTAGGCCCAGGATGCCTGCTTTCAAGCAAGCCTCCCCTTAGGAGGAAGTGCCTTTCTAAGGCTCCATGCTCTAGGATTCTGCATAAAGGAATAAGGGGACAGTATGCATAGGATAAACTGTAGCTCAGACTGTCTGACCAAAATGTGATATTTTATGTATGTAAATGCAAGTGTCACTGTTAGCATACTAAGCTTCAATTACAGAACACTTTAAGAGAGTTGCTCAAGAAGATAAAAGTCCTTCTTTGTCACCAGTGGAAGTTCTTCTTTGCCACCATTTCAAGGTGGGTGGAACTTAATTCTGCAAAGCTTCTAAGGACAAGATACTTTCTTGTTGCTTTATCATCTTTTAGGGTAAGGATTGGCAAAGTACAGTCCATGAGCCCAATTTGGCCTGACCTCTGTTCTAGTATGGTCCATATAATAAATCACATACACCATCATAAATGGCTTACATTTTTTCAAAATGTGAAAGTTCTGTGTCTATTAAATTTCATATCTATAAATAAAGCTTTGTTGGAACTCAATTATATTGTTTTCATGTTGTTTATGTCTTTTTTGTACTACAATGGAGGAGTTAAATAGTTATGATATAGATGATATGGCCTGCAATGTCAAGGATGTGTACTGGCTCCATGGTTGAAGACAGCCCTCTCACCTTGTCTGCTTTCCTGTCTTTTATAAAAGGGAGGTGTTAGTGGGCACACATAGATGTAGGGTAGTGGGAACAATAGGACTGTAGCTAAGCAGTCATTTGGGGGGTGGGGTGAAAACTACGGGTTTTATTGGTAAAAGAGGAAGGAGAACATGAGTGTTGGTATTTAGCACAATACCACCAGAGGGGTGTGTGTGTGTGTGTGTGTGTGTGTGTGTGTGTGTGTGTGTGTGCATTTGCATGTATGTGCTATAGTCTTGTTTTATTTTACAAAACTCATTGTGGTGGACTGAAGGATATTGAAAGCTATCTTGTTTCTACATAATATGTAAAGTATGATATAAAAATATGGGCAATGGGGGATTGAAGGGCACTTACTTATCTGCTTATTTGTTGATTCATTGACTCACCAAATGTCTAATGACCCTTTCTCTGCTTGGTGGCATGATGGAACTTTCTTATTCCTCTTATGCGACCAGAAGTTCTCAAAGATGGTTCCCAGAACAGTGGCATTAGCAACTCCTAAGGCTGGATTAGAAATATAGATGCTCAGAACTGTGTTCGCCTGCCCTAGATCTAGAAAATAAAACACTATGAGGATGAGCCCAAGCTTTTTGTATTTTAACACGCTCCCAGCCAATTCTGATGCAGTTAAGAGCTGCTGCTATAGAAGATGTAGCATTAATTCATTCCTATCATAAGCACAGGGTCCTTTTCCCTCACTAAATGAACATTTTGTGCTTTCAGGTAACAACAAACATTTACTCTTCTTACCTCAACACCTTATCAATAGTCTCTTACACTCAGAAAATATATAGGTCAAAATAGTCAAATTGTATTTTGGCTCCAGTCTTATTTTAGCAGACACCAGCAGACTCTGCCAAAGCCACATAGTGACTCCCATGAAGTTGGCAAGGTGACGGCCACAACCACACAGAGTTCTCAGTCCTCGACTGAATCCTCTGTGTGAAAAGGGACCTCAATAACTTTGACCCACTGACTCTCAGATCCTGAGGAAAACAGACACTTGATGCCCATCCAAAGTAAACAAGAGGGCATTTCACAAGTTGGTTAAGGACCAGTGACTCTAGACAAACAATTTAGGTGATTTGGTATTTAAGTATATCATTACATAGCTCTTGGCAGCCACTAAACCCTAAGCAAAAAGGAGAAACCACCAGTAAACTTCATTTTGGATTAAATGATCATTGTATCTTTCAAGAATGTTTCTGTTTAATCCAGGTGCAGGGCTGTAGACATGATTTATATTCAGTTGCATAACATTCTTATCTTATCATGAGGTCAGTATCCTTAATACCATTTTACCTATCAGAACTCTGAGGCATTATGGGGTGAATTTCCCCAAAGTACAGTAGAAACTCAGGAAGAGGGAGTGCTCAAATTTGAATTTTAAGTAGTTGTTTGTACTCCTATGCTTATACATGCATATATGCACAAACACAAACATATTCTGCGTTGTCACAATCTACATATGGTTGTTTCTCTTAGTTTTCTTTGCATGAGTCATTTGTTAGTGCAATTTAGACAAGGTTTCTGTCTGAGGCAAGCACTCTTGCCACTAGGCCATATTCCCAGCCCAAGGTTTCTGTCTGTTACAAAGCCCTCTGTCTGTGTTCAGCACCTTTGCTGAAGAATTCTGAAAGAGGAAGAAAGCATTACTTACAACTGGCCAGAGAGCTCTAAGAGGTTCCCATAATACACATTTCCCTTCGAATTTCTCTTATTGACTCAAAATTTAAAACGTACTTTACAGGAGAAACTTGAAGATATATGGTAGCACACTTGGGTAAATAATGGACTGGGGCCTCTTAAGGCCTATGAGTTAATGAGTTAAGCCCAGATTTAGTTATTTGGTTTAACTGATACGTTTAGTACCTAAAGACAGTTTATGATTGTCCAGGTTTTAATCTTCTCTCAAAATGAATTTTCCTCATATTTTGGCCAACTTCCTGTCCCTTTGGATGGCCTGAGGTTGAGTAAAATAAGAAAGTGGCAAAGTTGTTGGAACAAGGTGATAACTTCTGTTTAATTGTACATTCCAGAAAATATATGGTAGATTTTACTGTAATCTCCTTTCCATCCCCCCCAATCATTTTTATTAGTGACTGATATTTCAGAATGAATTGTTGGTAAAGCACTTGCACCAAATTTAGTAAACCACAGACCAATTTGATTTTTAGTGAAAAAGGGAAGATAGCAATTCCAAACTGATTACCACATTTTCTTCTAAGCTTTTTCTCTTTAATATATTTTGACTATTGTTTCCCTAGCATATTTTGCCTATTTTGAATATTATAATTTTGAAGAGAACTACCATAACAATATCATACCTACCATAGCAATATCAGTTTTTCATGATATTGGCTTTGCTTTACTTAGAAATTAGATGTTTAGGTCCCTGATGTTACAGAAATTTTGAAGCTGAGAAAGTATTATGATAAATGATAGGAAGAAGGATTCATAAATCATGGTTTAATAGTAATTGTCAACAACATCCTAAAGTTGCTCAACAATAGATTAATCAAATATAGGTGGAGTAATAGAGAAAGCAGTTGGATAGAGAGGATGAATGGGTTTACTTTTTCCTTGCACAGCACAGTGATAGGCTTCTAGAAGCTTCAGTAAATATTGTTTGGTTCCATAGTGAATGAGTGATGGGGATCATGTCCTCACTCAGTCTAGGGTACCAGACTATTGGAAATGAGGTCAAATCTGCCTAGAGGATCTTAAAAGGCTGATATAATGATCAGACTTTAAATACTGGAATGTTACTGGTAGACTTGAATCCATCCACCCTTCCCACTGAGACTTCTTCTGTAGGGATCCTGACAAGTGGCTCTCCACCATGTTTAAATGTTTAAATGTTCTGATGACATCCATTCTGGCCTGTTTATTGTTGGACAGCTTTGATTGTTGAGTTAGTTCATAAGACTGTAGTACGCTAAAGCTCTTTCATGCTTTGTAGATTTTCCCTCACACAGGTTCTTCTCATGGCAGTGAAGAAGGGGGTGGGTAGGGGTCCCAGGGAGATAACAATCTTAAAAATCTTGGGGAGGCTTTGTTGAGGTCTATCTTTCTTACACTTCTTTTATCCCATTGTAAATGGACCAAGAGACTGAGAATACTGAGCATTTCCAATGTTCTTCACTCACTTTCTCATAGTAAAGTTTCATTGGGGACCTCTTAGAATTTTATGATTTCTGTAGAGTAGAGATAGGGGAAGTAGGAAGAGGGCAGGAGAGAATGTGTGCAAAAATGCTCTGGGTTTCCCCACACACGCAATGTGAGCCTACATTGTTGCAGGCCACCAAAAGCTTCCTTAGGGTACCAAGTACAGGAAGTGGTGGCCCCATGATGGCCATTGCTAGACCACATTACTACTGATTGTCACATGTGATGAGACAGATCTCTGCAGAAGGTTCTGGAAACCTAAAAGAGAGACAAAGTGAGACTGGCAGTGCTTAGAACTGGAAGCCTGGTATGAGGAGGCCTGTGAGAAGGGAATAGGTTCAGTTAATGTGGCTGCAAAAAGTGAAACAACATTGAGATTCCATCTCACCCCAGTAAGAATGTCCTATATCAAGAAAACTAACAATAACAAATGTTGGAAGGGATGTGGCCAAAAGGGAACCCTACTTCATTGTTGGTGGGAATATAAACTGGTTCAGCCACTCTGGAAAGCAGTATGGAGATTTCTCAGAAGGCTAAACATAGAGCTACCCTATGACCCAGCAGCCCCCACTTTTAGGCATCTACCCAAAAGACCACAAACAAGAACACACTAAAGCCACCAGCACAACAATGTTCATCGCAGCACAATTTGTCATAGCTAGAATATGGAACCAACCCAGATGCCCCTCAGTAGACGAATGAATCCGGAAAATGTGGTACATTTACACAATGGAATTTTATGCCTCTATCAGAAAGAATGACATTGCCCCATTCATAAGGAAATGGAAGGACTTGAAAAAAATTATACTAAGTGAAGTGAGCCAGACCCAAAGAAACATGGACTCTATGGTCTCCCTCATAGGGAATAATTAGCACAGGTTTAGGCTAGTCAAAGCAGAGGATCACAAGAGCCCAATAGCTATACCCTTATGAACACATAAGATGATGCTAAGTGAAATGAACTGCATGTTATGGAAACAACTCTTATATCACTGTTGTAATTACTTTCAACAAGCCACGTGAAACCGTAGCATCTACTATTGATGATCCTCTTGTATCCCCTTCCTGTGGTTGTACCTGCACTATCTCTGTATCTTATCTGAGTATATTGGAAACCGTGTATACTGGTATTAGAACTAGGAAACTGAAAGGGAATACCAAAATCAAGAGACACAGGGTAAAAAGACAAATGACTACAAAAGCAATACTTGTAAAACTGTTTGGTGTAAATCAACTGAACAACTCATGGGGGGAAAGGGAAATGGGGAGGGGGAAGGGGGAATGAGGGAGGAGGTAACAAACAGTACAAGAAATATATCCAATGCCTAACATATGAAAATGTATCCTCTTTGTACATCAGTTTGACAATAAAAATTTTAAAAAAAAAAGTGAAGGCAGGGTAAAAGTGGAGATGACAGTAGCCAGCTGAGCCTCAAAAATCTCTGCTATCTTCATTTAGAGCTCATCAGTTCCCTCCTCTCTTTTTTTTTTGTTCTTTTATTCTAATTGGAGAGGAGAAAGCTGAAAACTGGTAGTTAATAATGAAAATTTGCCCAATTGAAAAGTTACTCATTTGTTCTTTCTAAATTATAATCTAAATACTTTATGAAAAGGAAATTTATAAGACATCTTTACAACTTGTTAGTGTACAAGTGATGTATTTCATTTTTGCAAAAGAACTAGATGCCTTCTGTTTCATTAATTAACTAGATACTTTCCATTTAATTAAGACTAAGGCAAGAGGTACACATGAAAGGTGGGAACATGGGTGGGAGGCAGTGGAAGAAGGCCAGTCCTTTCAAAAGGGTGTAGGAATGAGAGTATAGTCACCAGGTGGAAAAAGGACAGGCTGCACTTGACTTCCAGCATGGCACTGCATGAGGGCCTGTGCATGTGAACAGGAAATGAGATACTCACAGATAAGTACATGACAGAGAAGGTAGATTTCTTCTCTTTTATTATGTGAGGTTCTGGGAACTCAAACAAAATTGTAATATGATTAATAAATTTGAACATTCTACCTAGAACTAAGACTACATAATTCTGGTTCTGTGTCTAATATGAAAGTACAATGCAGACTGAAACAACTTGAGTCATAGTAGTTACTTTTTTTAAATTCAGATTTGCCTATGTGTGTTAGTATCTCTGTTTTTATGTGTATCCTTCTTGTGCTTTGTCACTGTCATTTTCCTCACTGTCTCCTCAAGCCTTCTGCCTTGTTTCTTTTCTTGTATCTATAACCCTCCCTTCAATGACTGCTCTTGCATCTGCTGTTCTTTGTTGAACTTGATACATGTACTCTAATTTTTCTTACATTTCTGGAGTAGGATTTAGATTTTTTTATCCTTATTTTTGTTATTATTTGAAAAGGAATAGTAAATTAAGATTTATTTACTTCTTATATGGCCTTTCACTTTCCACCTCTCTAGAAGAGGCCGATACAATGTTTTATAGACAAGAAGCATCTACTCAGTACCAGAAGTGAGGCTTAGGAGAGAATGTGTTGTGCTAGCCAATGATTAGTGTAGTGGGGAAACTGTGGTTGGGGTTTCAGTGGATCAGAGGACCAACTTACTGTTACCAGGAACTAGACTCATTTCACAACTGATGGGTTACATATTTGGTTTATACTTTGAGAACTTTTAGGTATGCAGAAATATCTGTGAAATTGTTGGAGAAGTTAAATATGGAAAGATCATATGTGCAGAAGGTTTAGCAATCCTGTCATTAGGTCCAATCAAACCCTATAACCCACTTTTAAACCTGAGTGTAACATTTTTCTTTCTTTGAGGTATAAGAGAATTTCTGATTTATCAACAGATCTAGATACATTTCATTTTTATATGATGAACCAATGAAATCATCAGATCCCCACTGTCACACCAGAACAAAACTGCATAGTCATGAACTTTCTGGTTTGTTTTGGATAACCTATAAATAAAAATGATAATGTGATATATTAAGCAGAAAGAAAAAATTAGTGTGCGTCAAGATAAGCCATAATGCCTTCTTTTTTTAAAGAGTACTATTGCAAATCCTCACTGAATTACAACAATTTATAACAATTTTGAACTTAAAGGGTTTTTTTTGAAATTTAGTTTTTCCACTCAAATTCTTTTTTTTTTTCAAATTTTTATTATCAAACTGATGTACAGAGAGGTTACAGTTTCATACGTTAGGCATTGGATACATTTCTTGTACTGTTTGTTACCTTGTCCCTCATGCACCCCTCCCTCCCCCCTTTCCCTCCCCCACCCAGGTGTTCAGTTCACTTACACCAAACTGTTTTGCAAGTATTGCTTTTGTAGTTATTTCTCTTTTTTTACCCTGTGTCTCTCAAATTTGGTATTCCCTTTGAATTTCCTACTTCCAATACCAGTAAACACGGTTTCCAATATACTCAGATAAGATTACAGAGATAGTGTAGGTACAACCACAGGAAGGTGATACAAGAACATCATCAATAATAGAAACTATACATACACATAGGACATTGAAAGTAGTTACAACTGTGATATAACAATTGTTTCCATAACATGGAGTTCATTTCACTTAGCATCATCTTATGTGTTCATAAGGGTATAGCTATTGGGCCTTGTGATGCTCTGTTATGAATTGCCTAAACCTGTACTAATTATTCCCAATAAGGGAGACCATAGAGTCCATGTTTCTTTGGGTCTGGCTCACTTCACTTAGTATAATTTTTCCAAGTTCTTCCATTTCCTTACAAATGGGGCAATGTCATTCTTTCTGATAGCGGCATAAAATTCCATTGTGTATATGTACCACATTTTCCTGATCCATTCGTCTACTGAGGGGCATCTGGGTTGGTTCCATATTCTAGCTATGACAAATTGTGCTGCGATGAACATTGTTGTGCTGGTGGCATTACTGTGATTTTGTTTGTGGTCTTTTGGATAGATACCCAAAAGTGGGGCTGCTGGGTCATAGGGGAGTTCTATATTTAGCCTTCTGAGGAATCTCCATACTGCTTGCCAGAGTGGCTGAACCAGTTTATATTCCCACCAACAATGAAGTAGGGTTCCCTTTTTTGCCACTCAAATTCTAAAAATAAAAGATTTTATCTTCTGGTTTTAAGAGTATTTCAGAAAACATGAAAATATGTAACAAAATAATTTAGAAGACGGACATAAAGAAAGTATATTTATAATTCCCTCATCTAAGGACTAGATGGTGTTGTTAATGTTTGAGCATATTTCTTTTTAATTGTATTTTACTTACATCATCTACTAGATTATTATATGTGATTTGTATTGTGCTTTTTCCAGGAGCATTGTAATTATTTTTACTTCTAGTATAAATTTTTCACATGTGAAAACTTTATGCCTCCCTCATATTGAACTATACACTTTAACTTGAAATAATTTGAGTGTGCTTCACATGCTGTCTACATTCATCTACCTAACTGGTGGAATTTTGGATCTTAAGAGCCTGTCTGCTTTGGATAACAGTCTATTGTGGGAAGTCAGGAGGTAGCCTCTGGTATCACTGTGTGTGGGCTTTGCAGCCAAACAGACATGCTGAGCACTTCCCAATTTCTCCCCTCTATGAGCCTGGAACAAATTGGTTGGCAACTTAAGAGACCTGTGAGTTACCATTGCCAGGTCCAGAAAGATAGTCTAGTGAGACAGAATATGGCAGCATTCCCCTGGTCGGCAGCAAAATGAGAAAAAACAAACACTCTGTTGTAGTTTCTTGAAGTTAGACATATCATTTCCTTCCTTTATTCTGAAGATATACCTTTTTGGAGTATTTGTCTGATAAACCATTTTTTTTTTATTTTATGAAATGAAGTTTCTGACCGCCATTGGACTTCCTTGGGGGTATTACTTGTCTTTCACCTCCAACTTTGTGAAATTTAAAAGTCCAAGAACTCTTTGGCAAGCCACCTGTGACAAATAAATGGCAGTTCCCAGTTGTCCCCAGAATAATTTTGCTTACCCCATTTTCTCTTCCTGGGATGTCTGTCCCCACTCTGACAGAATTACAGACTCTGGCAAGATCCTTAAGCATCATCCCCTAAGCTTTTATTGTCTTCACCAAGTGGATCAATCATTTTCCTTTTTGGGAAATGCTCATTTCACATATCTAATTCCCTAACTGCTTCTTCTTAAGAGCCTAGAAGGTTCTTTGAGAAGTAGAGTGTCTAAAGAAGACTTTTCCTCAAAGGAGACAAGGAGCACTTCTCAAGGTTCCCTGGCAACAGCATGCAGGAAGGCAAAGCCTCCCAGTGTTAGTTGTATCTGTGAGCACTATTTGCTTTAGCAGCATATGAGATTGCTGCCAGAAGGGATTTTTCTGATCAATATTTTCTAATCAATGTTTTGCAAAACAGTATGTTTATTTTATCAGAGCAAGAAAATGTAGAAAAGACAATGGAAAAAATGAACAATGAGAAGAAAATGAGATGACAGCATTAAGAAGGAATGAATTGTCCTGTGTTACTTGGCTCATTGCCACGTCATATGTTGAGAATCATTCATTTGGATAAGCTTCGGGCTCAAAGATAAGTGAACAACCACCTGCCCCATGGTTCAAAAAGGGGGGAAAAAGTGTAGCCAAGCACCAATGACTTACACCTGTAATCCTAGCTACTCAGGAGGCTGAGATCTGAGATTGTGATTCAAAGCTAGCTTGGGCAGCAAAGTCCATGAGACTCTCATCTCCAATAAACTACTTAGTAAAAGCTGGAAGTGGTGCTGTGGCTAAAGCAGTAGAGCACTAGCCTTGAGCAGAAGAAAGTCAGGGACAGTGCCCAGGCCCTGAGTTCAAGCCCCAGGACAAGGAACAAAAAGTGTGCTTGCATGGGAATTTATTTGAACCCTCAAATTTATAGTCTTCTTCCTGTTTCTTACACTGAAAAATTCACTAATGACGAGGCATATCAGGGAGGAAAAAGAAGACCTCATATATCTAAGAGACTTGCAGTAGGGATCTGAAATTTTAACCTAGGCTTTTCTGCTTGCCTGACTTTGTCTGCCTATTTATGTTTTGATTTTCAGAAGACAATTTTAAAGTAAGTGGAACTACTATCTTTTCGTTCTCCAAGGACATTCTTGTTTGTATTGATGTCATACTTCTTTAGCATTTTTGCCAGTTGGCTAAACACTGAGAAAAAAGAGAGGCTTTTTATGTATTTGTTAACAGAACACAGAAAGGGATACAGTTGTCTTGTTCACTTGCTAAAATGTGAGAGGAGATGGCTAGGAATAAGTTTTGCAATCCAGCTGGTACATGACATCTCTCTTGGTACCCCAAGAAAGGATATCCATCATCCTTGATTCCTCACCAAAAATGACATGAGAGCTTAATGATGGGGAAAAAAGTTCCCAATTTGCTCTACTTAACTTTAGGAGAAAAGATCTGGATACTATCCTCTTGTGAATGTGAGAGCAAAATAGTAGGCTGATGAAGCCAATATAATTGTGCAAGAGAAACTTTCCCTGCTGTTAGTAAAGATGACTCCTTTGGTCATATCAGACTGTGTATGCCCCAAAGAAATTGCCCCCTGCTGACTGAGCTGCCCATCACAGAGCTCCTTGACTTTAGTCGTGACCATGGCTTAGCCATAATCAGTGCGGTAGTGATCTGAGTCACAGCTGGCTGGTCTAAGTGGTCACAGCTGGCTTGCCAAAAGAGCTCCAGTTAGGCTTTTGAATTCCAGAAAGTGAGAGAAAAGTAATATCTCAAGGAAAAGTCCAGAAGAAAAATGTCTGGTATCAGAAACTTTATTTCATAAAATAAGCAATTATCACACACGTTCACTGGTCTTTACTATTTTCTTGGTTACTTTAGTTGCAGGAGCTTTTCTTTCCAGCTAGTTGGTAATCTTGAAGGCAAGGACCATGCCTTACTCTTTTAAATTGGTTATGCAATAGCAATGAAAACCCTCTAACTTCAAGTAGAAATTTGGTAAATGTGTTTTGAATAGATGACTGAGTGTATGAAATTGTTTCTTAGACCTCACTCTCATAATACTAAGAAGCCACTATCTTTGATAAAGACATGATATAAGCCAGATAATTCACAGGTATTAAACATCAGGAGATTAAACTGTAAGCATAAAGATAATCTTTGAAGCCTATGTTCAATAGCAAAGAATTGGAAATATCTTAATGAGTATGAGGAGAGGCATTAGTTAGGTGACTAGTCAATTCACTTACTTTGTGATGATGCCTCTAAATAATGTTTTTGTAGCAGTCTAAAGAAACAGAGGTGGCATCACAAATTATGTGTATACTCACAAAAATTTAGGATATCAACTTGCGTGGAAAAACAAAACAAAAAAGGAAATTCACCAAAATGTAAAAAGTGGTTATAGTGGATTGTGAGTGATTTCTCTCTTTTCCTCTCCAACTCCTATGGAAGATGGCTAAACTTCTTTTGTAATGTTAAAAAAATAGGTTTATGCTATTATAGAAAAGAGTGATCTGAAACAAAGATGTCAAATGTGAACAATTGTTAAATTGGAGTTTGGATACTTACATTTGGACTTCTCCTATGTGATGAAAATATTTTATAATTTTTAAGTGGAGAAGGTATTTGATTAGAAGCAAGACATATCAACAGTACGATAAGTGATTCTCACTATTAAAGGAAGAAGATGGAAGCTTCTGAATAAAGAGAGTAATAGTCTAGGGCCATGTAGAATAGGGAAACACAAGTCTGTCAAACATGGTAACCCTTTAGGACATCTCTGTTTAAGAGCACAGTAATCAGGATATTTATCAGGATTGTGCATCATCAAGTAAATGTTTAATTATATTAAGTGGACTTTTCAATAATGTATAGAATTAGTATCTTTCTAGCACTTAATTAGTACTTAAGGCACTTAATAAGCTATTTCATTTATTTGAAAATTCACTAATGAAAAGCACTAGAAGATTCTGAATAATCAAGTACCATGAGGTAGCCAATGAATCCTGGACAGTGGACAGATGACAGACTGAAGAGAATCACTTACTAATCAATAGAAGAGGATTGGTCCATTCTTTCGTAGTTAAGAGATTTCTTTACAGTGTTGAGTTTAGTCTGCTGGCTTCTTTTTTTTTCTTTTTTAGTGTATGTAGTCATTTCCAGCTACTCTTGTTACACTCTTACTAATTTTCTTGGCTTGTCTTTCCAAACAAGTGTTATTTTTGTACTTGCACAAAAGACTGGAGCTGTGATTGGTTGACATTTCTACACAGGATGAAATCAAGGAAAGGTAAGAAATAGTATTTAGGGTATGAGTACAGAGTTTGTGTCACGGCTTTGAGGAAGAATATGTATTTTAATATGGAGAAATGGAATACTGCTTAACAATAAAAACAACAAGTTCCTGGACTCTGCATTGCAACTTATATTTATCTAGAAACCATGATGCTAAAAGAAACAAGACATAAAGGCTACCTGAAATAATTTTACTTATATGAAATATTAGAAAAGACAAGATTATAGGAACAGAAACCAATCAGAGGTTCTCAGGGGATGGGAGAGTGGGTTTGGTTATGGGGAATCACTAGGGAACTTTTTGGGCGTGATGCAAAGGTTCTACTTTTTATTGTGGTAGTGGTTGCACACATATATATTCTTTCCATGATTCACCAAATTGTATATAAAAAAGGATATGTTTCAATTTGTGTAGATTTTTTCTTAGTAAAGCTAAGTCAATATGCAAATAGCTTCTATCACTTTTTATTCTCCCTTTAGTATGAATTATTTCCAAACCTTTTTTAGTCCTGGTATCATTTGTTGGATGCCTACAAGAAACCACCGTATAAAGCCTATGTATGAATGGAAATGTCATAATGAAACCCCTTTTTACAATTAATGTATGCTAAGAGAAAAATGCTTCATTTGACATTTTATTTAGGATTAGGATTAAGCAATTGATGATTAAACTACACAATATACATTACCTGTTATCCGCTTCTTTGAATTTTCCTCATCTCCATTTCAATGTGTGCTCAGGTGTGTTTTTATATTTGCTGTTAGTATTTCGGAAGGCATGAACTCCTAATAGTAATTGGAAAAGCAAAGATTAAATGTCTGAGTCTCATATCACAGATCTTTTGGAGCCCAGGACATTTTAGTTACATGCTGGAAATGTGTACCAGGCTTGTAGGGGAGCTCTCTTAAGTCTTTTATTCCCCATCTAGCAATGAAATTTCACTGTGACCCCTGTCCTCCTAGCAATATTGAGTTGTGTTTTGATGTTTTGGTGGAAAATAATTTTCAGAACAGAAGGCAAGGGTCTCATTTTCCTAAGTAAATAAAAGGTAAATTGAAAAAGACCAACCAGAATTAATTTCTGAGCTTCATCAACATTTAATTTTATTCTTCCTTGTTGGAGTCTGAGTAACAATGCTAAGAAATCAACTGTCATTTTCCAGCAAATTTAATTTTTATTTAAAAAGCATGAAATCAAAATATTAGGACTCTCTATATGCCCATATTCCTTCACTTTAAAAAATTAATCTCATGGCGAAACTGTAATTTATACATATATGTATATATTATGTCAGTCTATTAATTAGTTGATTTAGTTCTAACTAAGTAGTGTTTAATTCTCTCTCTTCTTTCCCAACCATCAATTCTTTCTGTAAAGATCCTTCAGGATCTTGGCCTTCAGGAACCTTGGCCTCCTGGTGACAGACTGGGGTCATTGCTGATTGGAGCCAGACTGTAGCTCCCATTGTTTCCTGCAAATGTCTTCCTCTCAGAGCCAGAGAAATTGATGACTGAATAATACTGTGTACATGCACTGAAAGCTTACCATTCCAGCTAGAACAGCCTGCTTCTCTTTTGATGCAGTCTTCTGAGAATATGTACACAGCTTTCTTGTTTTATTTTCTCTAGTTTTTTCATCCTTTTAGAAATCAGCAATAGCTTTAATCTTATTCTTAATACAAGCAAGGGGAAAGCACTGAATTTGAAACTGATTTGCTGGGTGATCTTGAGTTGGTTTTTTTTTTTTTTTTTAATCTCCTTAGCTTAACATTGGGAGGATAATAAGACTGAGGGGCTGTGATTCAGATTAATCTAACTGATGATTATAAAGTGATTTGTAAGCATGCTTGCCCACTTAGAACCTGTCCTAAGTTCTAGCTCTTAAACCCCCACCCAACAACTTAAATCTCCATAGGCTACTTCATTTATTTCCTCATTCAATAACAATTTTGGAGAGCACCTGGTAGGATCTAGGTACTGTTTTAGGTTTGGGGCATTCAAAATGGAATTCACTCTAGCCTCCTAAAATTTACATTTTGGTTGAAGAGACAGATAATAAAGTAATCAACATAACCCCCGTTATGTTTTCTAAGTTCATTCTGGATGACAATATGCCATGAACTCTTTTTGTAGATAGTAGCATCTTTTTTACACTAAATATCTCTTCTGCAGTTCTGAAGGTTGGACATATATAACTCCCCTCTCCTTAGTACAGTGTAAAAATACAGTAACTACTGGAGCTGTCACCTCTTACTAATTCCTTCAGTGAATTCTGGGTGTGTTGTGTGGCAGTACTGTATTGTCGATGGATCTTCTTTTATAAAGGTTGTGGTACCTACAAGTTGTAGAGATATAGGCATAGGGCCCCACACTACCCTTCAGTAAATAAAACCTGCACTAAGAAGGTATATGTGTTCAAGGAGTGGTGGTTAGAAGCAGGTCTTAAGGGACCCAAGGAAAGCTTCCCAGGAACTAGGAGCCTTGAACTGAAAATTGAAGACTACAAGATGCATAGGTGTTAGGAGAAGCTTTCCAAAGAGAGAGAGAGAGAGAGAAAGAGAGAGAGAGAGAGAGCAATACAAGCAAGGCCAGTGATAGCACAGAGAAAGTCTGATAAGTCCTGCAAATAGCAATGTTTCACTTAGTCCGAGGTACCTAGAAGGAGGAGTAGAACTGTGAGGGATGGAGCTAGACCCAAAGAGTGATCCAAAACTTCATCCTGTCTCTTAGGGATCACAGACTGTTCTTTGTGTGAAAATGCTTGGGAGGGGCTATTGGTTATTCTTCTTTATCTTCAAGAAGATAAAGTCCCGCTCTGAAGCCTTATAAAGGGCTATATGGGGCAAGCAGGGACCTGCCAGAGGTGGGGGCTGTGCATGTGTGTTGAGATGGTGCCTGGCTCTGAGGGGCAAATGCAGCAAGGAACTTCAAATCAGCACAAGGGCATTCTTTCTACACCTGGCTCCTCACTGAAGTGCCTTCCTTGGTGCCTGGAGCTAAAAATGGTGACACATTATGAAAAGGTGCCCACAGTGGGAAAAACTGGAGAATTTGGGAAGTACTATGGGTGGAGTCACTATCTCAACTACCTTTAAAACTTACTCCTGATGTTAGGAGGTGTTGGGTGTTCCCTACATATTTATTTTCCATGGAACCCCCTCAGTGAACTCAGGGATTATGTGCCCGCTCAGCTGGCTCTGAAGACTCTTTCATAGGTATTGCTGTGACGATTGTGGCTTTGGTCCAGAACCTATCACCAATGTTGTAGAAATGGTTTCCAAAGTGTGGTCTTTAGACAACCTGTATTGGGATCATATATGCATACATGTCTGTGTGAAGGTGGGGTGGAAGTGGGAAGATACATAGGAAAAATACTACTTTCTGAATATCGTTCTAAACCTACCACATCAGAATCTCAAGGGATGAAACCCAGGAATGTCATCAAGTGCCCCAGATAATGTTATAACTGTAACATTTAAGAAATTCTGTTTTTGTATTTTTTTTATGTCCAGATGACAAAGGGCCGGGAGGAATCTTGAACATCATTATAAAGTTAACCTTTTTATTTTAAGATTGATTTTATTTTGGTTAATAATGTTCCTTGAAAATCACTCCTTATCAGTAGGAGCAGAGCTCTCATCCTTTTTAATGATCTGCTATAAGTTCGTGTCTTGTATAACCCGCAAAGGCCCATGTATTAAAGGCATGATCACCAACTTGTGGCATTATTGGGAAGTAATAGAATAAATGGGTCCTAGTGGGTGGAAATTAGATCCCTGAATATATACACTTGAAAGGGGTATTAAGGTTCTAGTCTCTTCCTGCCCATCTCCCTTTGCTTTTGCCTCTCTCCCTTTGCTTCCCCCTGCTATGAGGTAGCCAGCCCCCATTCACTCCTGAGCCCACCACAATGTCCTGTGCCACCACAAGCCCAAAGCAACAAGGCCAAGTGACTACAACTTCTGTACTTCTGGGCCAAAATTAATTTTGTTTCCTATAAGTTAAAACTTATGTGTTTTGGTTTTGGTTTTGGTCACAGTGATGGGAAGGCTAACACATGGCTATATAGTATTTCACTCTGAAAATGTGCTGCAATTTTAGCTGACTACTATTTTTCTCACTGTAGCCTTTTTTTCTAACTAAGAAGTTATAAACCAATTTGTGATCATTATCAGTTATTAAGTATGTTTTTAAAATGGCAGAATGGGCTGAGGTGCTTAGGATGCAAGAGTTTAATTCTTAGCACTGAGGAGGTCGGGGGGAGGAGGGAGAGAGGGGGAGAGGAGAAAGGATTTTTTGTGTAACTTTTTTTGGTTTTATACATGTTGATATGCTGGTTGAAATAACAAAAAATATTTATTACTTTAAAAGTTGTAGTCAAGAGCCTGAAAGCTATAGATTAAGATAACTATAATATGTCAAGTATCAACATTAAAATCTCCTGTTGTCTTACTAAGGATGAAGCCATAGTAGCTGAATTTCTGTTGTATGAAAAAAAAAAACCCTCAAGTTTTTATTTTATTTTTTAGTCTGCCTTATAAAAGTTACCAGTTTTAAAAGCATGCTTTATTGAAAAAGCCTAGTCTGATCTTATGACTGTAGATAATGTAATAGTATAAAAGTTGAATTGACAGTCTTTCTGGAATTATGTTGCTCTTACTCTACATTCAGCCTTTTTTACTGAGGAAACTGGCTTGGCTTTTGTCTTATTGGCTTCTTCCCAGCACTGTACAGGAATTTTCCAGTGTTCCATTACCGTGTACCTACAGATCCTAGCTAGAGCAAGTTCTGAGACTTCACCTCCACAGCTCTGAAAGCTGAGCTTTTGAAAAATCCTTTCTGTAAACCTTCTCTTCAGGCTGCCAGCCTTTCCATGTAGGGGCTGCTTGTTCACTTTGTTTGTGAAGTTAAACTTTCTACAAGTCACATGTCTCTGAGTTGTGTCAAGATCAACTTTCTATTTAACATTTGGCTTGGGATTTTACTGTAACAGGATACAGGCTGTGGCTGCATCTTCTGAGCCTATGAATTTTTGTTCTACCCCAAATGAAAAGGTGGGATATTATAGCATAACTGAGAGCTCCCTAATTGTGAGATGTGAATGAGTTTCACATATGCCACCAGATATTCATGGCTGTCCATTTAATTCTGTGTTAAAACATTGGGTATTTCTTAGAACCATTCAAAGTTTAGACAGTTCAAATTGTATTTCAGCATCACCACTATGGTTTCCTCTATAGCCTTCTTCAATGCAGTGATTTAAAGGGTTGTATTTGGAATATTTTAAAAATTCATCACACGCTTCCCAACTTGTACAATGTAACTTAAGCAGCAACCAGTGTTTTCCTTGAATGCATGCCAGTGTCTATATCTCTCTTTCCTAAGGACACTAGGGATATTGGGCTAGGAGTCTGCCCCAGTGACCTTGTCCTTGTATCTGTAGTGATCCTCTTCCAAATAAAGTGCATTCTGTGATAATGTGGCTTAGAGCTTCCCTATCCTCACTCTTGGGTTAAGAGAATAGTTTAACTAATGACCTGACATAGTCCCTGGCCTTTTGATGGTGCAGAGGCAAAAGAGTTAGCCTCACAATCATCTTCTCTGTCTTTTCCATGAAACATTTGATTACTTCTTGAACCTAGTAGGCCAGTGGCTTTCATGGCCTTGGAGAGTGACAGGGACATACAAAATCAGTGTTCTGTGGCAGAATATAACCAGCATCAGGTGTCACTATAGCCAATTAGGAAACTGGTCTCTAGTTGTGAAGTAAGAAAGTTTAAATAGTTGATTAGAGCTGGAAGCATGGACGTAATTCAGCCCTCTACATCAGGGCTACCTTAACCTAATTAGTCAGGTGACTGATTCACTCACCTTGGTGTGTTGTTACCATTTTCAAATAGCCTTCATAATTAAGTTATTATCTCAATTGAGCCTCCAACTAATCCTTTAGAGGCATCTTATAGATCTAGACTCAATACAAATTCCTGCAACTCACAGCCAGAAGTCTAGAACCTGCTCTCAGTGTCTGGCGATTCCTTGTTCAGTTCCCTCCAGGGGCTGTGATCTTTGGAAGATGTGTACATGGGACAGCAATGAGACCCAGGAGCCTTCAGAAAAGATAGGAGGCAGCTATTCTTTAGGACTAGGTTTGGATCTGAAGCCGACTAGGATTTACAAATGAGATATTTCTTGTTCTCTTTGAAAATTGTCATTAATTGTGCCTGTCAAAAAAAGCTGGTGACAGGTGCACAGTAAAGCAGTCTAAGAATGAGAATAAAGGTGTGTGTGTGTGTGTGTGTGTGTGTGTGTGTGTGTGTGTTTAACTAGAGAAGGAAGGCATAGCAACTTAATAATTACTGTTGAAACAGTCACAGCAATGCTGAAGTGTCTCCGTAATTTAATCTAACTTAATATTAACTGTCTCCTCCCTTGTGGCAATACATAAATTAATTAATAGTAGGTTAGATTTGGAGCTCTGTCATTATATTTAGGCCATTATTCACTTGTTCTCTGCCTTTCTTACTTGCCTGAGTCTCTTTATAGAGTCCTAGCAATGAAGGGTATTTCTGGCTCCTGTTTCCGTTAATGACTTCTGTCAACATCTGCATTTTGAAAACATAGGTTGACCCTGTTGTTTTGTGCCTGTGGTAACACAGTTCATCATGGTGGGAGTGCATGGTAGAAGATATATATTCACCTCATGGGCAACTGAAAATTAAAGGAAAGTTGCTGAGGCCTCACTATCTCTTCAAGGGCTCACTGCCAGTGACCTCACTTCCTTCCAATAGGCCTCACCTACCAAAATTTGCACCACCTCCTAAAAGCACCATGGCCTAGGGACCAAGCTGTTAGGACATGGGCCTTGACAGACATTCAGGATCCAAACAGTTAAAAAGAGTTAATATGTTTTTTTTTCTAAGTCTTTACATTTCCTTATGAATGGGGCAATGTCATTCTTTCTGATGGAAGCATAGAATTCCTTTGTGTATATGTACCACATTTTCTTGATCCATTCATCTACTAATGGGCATCTGAGTTGGTTCCATATCTTAGCTTTGGTAAATAATGCTGCAGTGAACATGGCTGTTCTGGTAGCTTCAGTGTGGTCTTGTGAGCATTTGGATAAATGTCCAGAAGTGGGATTTCTGGGTCATCGAGAAGCGCTGTGTTTAGTCTTTTGAGGAACCTCCATACTGTTTTCCAGAGTGGTTAAACAAGTTTACACTCCCACCAGCAGTGCAGTAGTGTTCCTTTTGGGCCACATCCCACCAGCATCTGTTGTTATTAAACTTCTTGATAATGGCCATTCTAACTGGGATGAGATGGAATTTCAATGTTGTTTTGATTTGCATTTCTTTTATGGCCAGTGATGTTGAACACTTCTTCCTGTGCCTCTTGGCCATTCTCATTTCATCTTCAGTGAAGTCTCTCTTTAAGTCTCTAGTCCATTTATTAAGGGGTCAGTTGTTTCTTTGAGGATTTGTTTGGGATAACTTAATTTTTTGAGTTCTAATTATGTTTTTGATATGATGCCCTTGTCTGTTATATGGCCAGTGAAGATCTTCTCCCAATCTGAGGCCTTTATCTTTATCTTGCTAGCTATGTCCTTTGCCATGTAGAAGCTCTGCAGTTTGATGCAATTCCATTTGTCCAACTTTTCTTTGATTTGTTGTGTTTCTAGGTCTTTATTAAGAAAGTTGCTACCTCAAGAAGCCTAGTGTCTCTATTTCTTCCTGTGATGTTTTCCGGGTATCTACTTTTACCTCAAAGTCTTTGATTCATTTAGAACTGATTCTGGTGCAGGGTGATATATAAGGATCTAACTTTAATTTTCTGTAGGTGTTTAAATAATTTTGCCAGCATCATGTGTTGAAGAGGCTGTCTTTCTTTCTTCTATCATATTTTCTTGGCTCCCTTATCAAAGATCAGGTGGCTGTAAGCCTGCAGGTTCATTTCTGGGTCTTCAGTTCTATTCCATTGGTCCTCAGGCCTGTTCTTGTGCCCATACCAAGCTGCTTTTTTTTAAAATTTTATTACTATAACCTTGTAATCGAGTTTGAAGTTTGGTGTTCACATTCCTCCAGCACTGTTCTTTCTGCTAAGGATTGTCTTTTGCTGTTCGGGGCCTTTTATTATTCCATATGAATTTTTGGATTCCTCTATTTCATTAAAGAATGGTGGTTGGATATTGATGCGTACTGCATTAAATTTGTAGATAGCTTTTGGCAGTATTGCCATTTTCATGATGTTAATCCTCCTAATCCAGGTGTATGGGAGGTTTTTCAACTTCCTTAGGTCTGCTTTAATTTCCTTTTTCAGGTTTTTAAAGTTTTCATCATAGAGGTCCTTTACTTCTTTGGTTAATTCCTAGGTTTTTTTTTTTTTTTTTTTGAGGCTATTACAAAAGGAGTTGCTTCCATACTTCAGCCTTGCTCTTCACATTGTTGGCATACAGAAAAGCCATTGATTCTTGAGGGGTAATTTTATACCCTGATACTTTGCCAAAGTAATTTGGGAGTGGAGTCTATGGCATTTTTTAAATATAGGATCATGTCATCTTTACTTCCTTGTTCCCCATTTGGATCCCCTTTATGTTTGCATCTTGCCTTATTGCTCAAGGTAGAAATTCTTATAATATTGAGCCAGACCCAAAGAAACATAAATTCCATGGTTTCCCTTATTGGTAGTAATTAGTATATGTCTAGGATACTCCTAGTAGGTGATCACAATAGCTCAATAGCTATGTACATATGGTCATATAAGATGATGCTAAGGGAAATGAACTCCAAGATATGGAAACAAGAGATTTTTTCATTGTTGTTGTTATTTTTAATGTACTATATGAAATTTTTTCTTTCCTATTTTTTATCCCTTGTTGTCACTGTATTTGATTTTGGTATCCTGGGTTATATATATATATATATATATATATATATATATATATATATATGAATTAGGGAAGGGAAAGGGAACATCAAAATGGTGAGACAAAGGGCAAAGAGTGAACCAATGCAACAACGATACTCATAAGGCAATATGTTGGAAATTATCTGTACAACTTGGCAAGGGAAATATTAGGGGGAGGGAAAGTGGGAGAAAAATGAAGGGGAGGGTAACAAGTTTGACAAAAAAAATGTACTCACTTCCTTACATATATAACTGTAACCCCTCTGTACATCACCTTGACAATAAAATTACTTTTTAAAAAAAGTTAACATGTGGAAAGGTCTTAGAAAAGTGTCAAATAGAGGTTGGGAATGTGGCTTAGTGGTAAAGTGCTTGCCTAGCATGCATGAAGTCCTAGGTTCGATTCCTCAGTACCACACAAACAGAAAAAGCTGTTGCTGTGGCTCAAGTGGTAGAGTGCTAGCCTTGATCAAAGGAAGCTCAGGGATAGTGCCCAAGCCCTGAGTTCAAGTCCTAGACTGGCAAAAACAAAAAAGAAAAGTGTTGAATACATGTAAGTTCCATATAAATGTGTAGCACTAATGGTTGAATCCCCTTGGGCTCTTGGTGGGTCTTCATTCCCAAGATACTGAAAAAAATGTGAGATCTAGGCTTGAGGAGGGTCAGATGGAGGAATCAATGGAGAAACATCTGAAGGTTCTAGCTACACTTCAGATACCACTCAGGCAGAAAGTACTAAGAAAGGACTTCATTGGAAAGGGATAGGCACCATTAGGAAAGCGTTGTCACCTGGGGATTCACACAAATGGGCTATGCACAGTCAAGGGCACCCCATTAGGGGACAAGAAGACTCAGTGTCTATCACAAGTGTTTGTACGGAAACTTGAAGAGTGTTCTGGTTCACTGCAGATCATTTTTCCCCAAAAGATCTTAGCCATCTTCTTTGGCATGCCACAGGCTTGTGAAGGGTAAGGGACTGTAGGAGAAAAGTCTACGAGCAGAGAAGATATGTTGCAGCTATCAGTTAAGTTCCAAGCCTCTAACCCTACCCTTCTTCTTACTTGACACACAACTACAAGTTCAGCATTCTAAGACAATTTGAATTGTTGCTGGCTTCAACTCCTTTACAAGTTGTTTCTTACTGCATCCATGTGGTTACACTGTGCAATGAGTGGTTCACTGATAGCTTTGAAATGGGATGTTCAGAGTCTCAGGCCCAGCACTACCTCCTTAGCCACTGAGCAACTTTGTGTTTGTCACTACCTTTCCAGGCCTTAGGAAGCTTGACTTGTTGGTGGCTGGTAAGTGTTTTTTGTACAGGTCCTGGTGTGGGATAAGCACTTAGCAATAGCAGTTGCCATTTTCTGGCCCCTCTTGTCTTAACCCTGCCGATTTCCTGGCCTCCAGCCCCCTACTTACCTGTTCATCATCCTGTGCCAGCTCCCTGTGGCTTTTCAGTGAATCTTTCCTGTATTCCTTCTGTCTTTCTCAGCTTAGAGGTAATGCATACACATCCCTTGAGCCTCAGAATACACTACGTAAGTCAGAAATGGATCTTATTATTCAGAATTTTTATTGCTATTTCTATTGTTTTTTCTCCCTAACCCAAATCAGAGTTCTTGAGCATGTGTACTTTATTATTTATCTCTGAAATTCTAGCATGATTTGAAGGGTGAGCATACAGCAAGCTCTTAGTGAATGCTGGTGTATTTGAGCTATCTGACCATGCCCTGCAGCTCAGTACTGCCCCAATTCAATTCAGGTATGATTTCTACTAAATTCTAATGCTCTGCTGATTCTAGACTCATCCCTGCTGTGGGGGGATGTGGCCCATGTCCCTGATTGTAGCCAGGTGGTTTCTATTTTGTCCTCAAGGTACGTTGACTTCCTATTTAAGAGATCACAAGAGCAGGAAGAAGTTTGATGTGGTAGATGAGGGTTTGGGGTTAGAAGAATGGTTTTGAGTTCCAAGGCTGCCAGTTATCTTTCACTGTTATTACCTCAAACAAGTAACCTAAACTCTTTGTGTTCCAGCTGTAAAATAGGGAAGAAATGCTCTCTTTCTAGACTTATAAGGGTTACAGGAGATCATGTGCACAAAATGCTCAGCACAGTACCTGATACACAGTGAGCCTTCTGGAATTAGGACCTGCTATAATCATCCTCAGTGCTATTTTGGGCTTCCATGGTTGCATTGTAGATTGCAATACTATTTATACACTTAGGAACTATGAGATTTTCTTTTTCTGGAGGTAAAGCAGGGAGAATGGAAAAAAGGTATTTATTTGTACAGTTGCCAATCCCAGCAGCTTGCAGAAAACTTCACACAGAGTTGTATAAAATGAGAGCAAGTACAATAGCCTAAAATGTTAATACAGGAAGAGGACTAGAGATGAGTTGGGTGATAACCTCCTCCTACCTAGAAACATAGATACAAATGGTTTTATGTTGGTGCCACCTACTTAGTCATAATACCACCAACTTGTTTATCTGTTTTGCTATTAGTATTGCTGTAAATGTCACTTTACCTTACTCTGAAATGAATTTTTAAGAGTCGTTTTATAGTTCATGTTCTTTGCTATTGATCATACTTTAAAAATAATTGCTTCTTTTGAAGCTGTCTTTTGCCCTTGGAAACATCTCCTCCCTGCTTTTGCAAAACAGTGCCTCAAAATACCGTCCCCAGATGTCTATGTGTGGAGGGGGTGCTTATCAGATAAGATTTTGGCAGAAAGTTCCAAGTAAAGTTATTTTGCTATAAACCCAGTCCAGTTCTTATTAAAATAGCCAAAGAACATGTGTTTGTGAGCATGTGATGGTTGTGTTTGCTCTTATTAGCAATTAGCTGACATAAGAACAATTGTAGAACTTGTAAAACTTGTAGCATGCAGCAATTCCTTCATGTTAAACAAAATTTTTTCCCTGCAGGGTAAAAACACTCACAGCTGCCTTTTAGTTCATGTTTGTAGTAGCAACATGGTTCTGTTGTTAGGTTTGTATCCTGTTGAGAAGGAAGTACCTTTTAGTTTAAGGGAAAGAATACAACTTTTCAGACTAGATCTTTCCAAATTTGAATTTTCAGGTTTGGCTTGCACTCAGACCTGTATCTGTGGGTGTATGCAATGTAACATATGTGTGTTTATGCTTATAGTACTCCGTAATTCTCAATAGCAGTTTAAAATGTTACTATATAAGAAGAATGTTGCCTCCTCTGAGTTACAGGATAATTCATAGCTTGAGTCAGTTAAAAATAGTGGGAGTATCATTTGTACATTAATTTAAAGTTAATTGAGTGCTTCAATTTATACGAGGTGAGCACTTTACCACTAGTCCGTATTCTCAGCCCCAAGTGCTTCAATTTATAAAGCCCAGTGCTAGGCATTTAGGAGATTGGAGTAATTTCAGACATGAATGCAACCCCCTAAGTAATTTACAATCCAAAAGAGATTTTATATATATATGTATATATATACAAAGAGAGAGACTATTACATATATATCATATATACATATGTATTATATATTAATCACAATACAGAATAGAGAGAGAGTATTACATATATCATATATGTATTATATATTATTTGTAATCATAATATAGAATAGGAGGTTACAGGGGCTGGAAATATGGCCTACTGGCAAGAGTGCTAGCCTCGTATACATGAAGCCCTGGGTTCAATTCCCCAGTCCCACATATATAGAAAACAGCCAGAAGTGGCACTGTGGCTCAAGTGGCAGAGTGCTAGCCTTGAGCAAAAAGAAGCCAGGGACAGTGCTCACGCCCTGAGTCCAAAGCCCAGTTCTGGCAAAAAAAAAAAAAAAGAATAGAAGGTTACAAAACAACAGTATAATAAAGAATTGAACAGCCAGGTATTAGTGATCCATGTCTGTAGTTCTAGTTACTTGACAGGCTGAGATTAAGACAATAGCAGTTTGAGGCCAACCCAGGCAGAAAACTTTTCAAGACCCCTTCTGAACTGAGAGCTGAACCTGAATTGTATGCTCTGTTATCCTAGTGATGACAAGAAGCCTAACATAGATAGATCACAACCAGGCATGCACACAGACAGAAGTGAGACTTAACTTAAAATAAGCAGAGAGAGAGAGAGAGAAAGAGAGAACACGCTAGCTGCAGGTATAGCTTATTATCTAACAAGCATGGAGCCCTGAGTTCAAACCTCAGTACTGACAAAAGATATTTTTTAAGTATTGAACCATGTACTATAGATATTCCAAAACATATTCATATTTCCATAAAACCTGTATAGGTTTCTGTTTTTTAGTTAAGCAAAATGAGTTCATTTTGGTCATAAAGAAGAAAAAAGGTCACTTAGATTAGATTCTCCCTGATACTCCTCAGGAACTAGGTTCCTATTTTATTTTTTTAATAAAAAATCAAAATGTTGATAAATTTAATGATAAAGACCATAGTTGGATATTAGAACCATAAATACCTAGATATTTTTATTGGCTGTGTATTTGGTACTGTTTGTAATACAGAAATCAGTAAGCTTAGAAAAAGGTGTTAGGGCTGGGAATATAGCCTAGTGGTAAAGTGCTCGCCTCGTATACATGAAGCCCTGGGTTTGATTCCTCAGCACTACATACATAGAAAAAGCTGGAAGTGGCACTGTGGCTCAAGTGGTAGAGTGCTAGCCTTGAGTAAAAAGAAGCCAGGGACAGTGCTCAGGCCCTGAGAAAAAGGTGGTGTTCTGTATGGTGGTTCATATACTTTTCTGAACAACAAAAAGGCACTCCATGGAGCGAGCTCAGGACCCACCAGGGACACAGGATAGACAGCAGCAATGAGGAGACTGAACCTTGCTTTCCCGACCTTTGGGTTTCGGTGTGGAAGACACAAGATATACAAGTAAGTTTAAAGGATGACATTACTGCTTTTTAAAGAATGACATTACTGGTTTGTTTGTTTGTTTTTGGCCAGTCCTGGGCCTTGGGCTCAGGGCCTGAGCACCCTCCCTGGCTCCTTTCCGCTCAAGGCTACCACTCTGCCACCTGAGCCAGAGCGCCCCTTCTGGCTGTTTTCCATATATATGGTGCTGGGGAATCGAACCGAGAGCTTCATGTGTAGGAGGCAAGTACTCTTGCCACTAGGCCATATTCCCAGCCCACATTACTGCTTTTGATGGGTCTTTTAAATGTTAAGAAGGAAGCAAAATAGGTCTTGAGATCCATAGTCACAGACAATTATGTTTGAGTTTTTGGAGAAGGTAGGACAACATTGTTGAAGGTCAAAGAAGGTCCATATGAAGAAGTGAAATGTATTCTGAGAGCAGAGTGGTGTGAGGAATTCTAGAAGACGACTGTTCTTGGCAGAGGAAACAGCGGGCAAAATCGTTCAAGTAGGAAGAGTTAGGCTGCTGGAGGAACATAGGCAGACCTCTATGACTGAGTCATGTTGAGGCTGGAGTGGGAGCTGGGTCCTGCTGGTTCACAATGAGGAGCTAGTAAGCAGATATGTTCCTGGGCTTGCACAACAGACAATTATATCAAGTTGAAACACAGCTCTTGTACTGATATTACATTGAATTCTGGATCCTAAAAGCATACAGAGCTACTAAGAAGACAGAGTAGGAAAAGAAATTTTGTTTTCCTTCTGGGTAGTCCTGACCGATTTTGAAAAGCAAATACAGTTTGTGTCATCATGTCTCTTTCTACCCCCTTATTTAGTCAGCAGAAATACTTAGGATTCTTTTATTTTTCTTACTTCTGTGTGGTGCTGCTGCTTTGCTGCCATATCTCTGGACTATTCTATTTTGTAAGTTTGTTTACTTTGTTTCCCCTTTTTAATCATTCTCAATTGAAACTCTCATTCCTGCAAGGTAGCCATTAGAACTGGTTGCTGCAAAGTAAATCTGATTCACAGTGTGAATAACTGATGGTTCTCATGGAAAACAATTTGCATTTTAAGAGCAGCATTTGTTGAGCCAAATGAATATTTAATGAATAAGGTAGTAAAATACAATAAGTCATTTGAGAGGTTAGGGAAGGGGAGAGCTAGCCATGCTTGCTTGGTAGCCTGCCTCCATGGTCAAAGCAATGTCTGTGTCCTTTCTTCCACTCACAGGTTCTCCCCAAAGCTCAACTCTTCTCTGTTTCTTTTGCCACAGCTGCTAGGAGTTAGTTCATAGTTGGGGCAGTGGGAGGATCAGAGATGGAAGACAGTGGTGGCCTCCAAATATATCAATTGTTTGTAAATTGGATACTTATAAATTAAAGATTAACTATATTTGGGTATTTGGAAAATTTCACTTGCGGTTAGAAGATTTAAAGAAATGATTGCAGTGCTCTTTCTTCCATGTCTATGTGTAATTCCACTGTTTATGTATGTGGATCCTGGGTAATTCTTAATAATGGTAATGATGAAGGGTCATCACTGCAGATCATTCTATGCTCCTAATTAAAATTAGAGTTGGAAATTGATTCCTTATGTGTAGCTCCAATTGCCTTTGCAATAAGTTCACTTTATAACTTGTAGTTAATCCTCTCTTTGCCACCCTTGAGAATCCTTCCCTGTCCCTTGAAGTTGATTCCTTTGAAATCTTTATGAGCAGTCCTGTTTTCCCCTAAGCTATGGGTATCCTGATACTTTGTTCCCACAAGTCCTTAAGTTTCTAAGCAAAACTGTCTTTGTTTCCTTTCTCCAACTGTACCTTTAATGAGTTCTGGTTCTGGAACCTGACTTGATTTCATGTTGCGGTCAATGTAAATTAGCTGAGACTTGCCTCCTCCTCCCTAATGAATTCATTGCTAACTGTCTTTCTGGCCAAGACCACCACATGCTGCTTACCCTAATTAGTATTCCCAAATGCTAATCAAGTGACTGATAACTCACATGTTTTCAAAATGTGCACATTCCATTTCATCAGCTATAGTAGGAAAATTACATATAATATTATTCTCCATAGGCTTCCAAGTAAGAAACGCTTTAGCTAACGAACTTCTAATCATAGAGACTGTATGATCAAAGAGCTGTTTTTGTAACCAATACTTGTATGTGATTAGTCTCTGTCCCATGTGTTCCAGATTTGATAGTTTAATACAATAAATTTTGAGACATATATTGATGCTTTTCTGTTCCATCCAATGTCAAGATCATATTTAACAGTACATTGAAGCCTGTTCTGTTGTCTTTCGTATAGCCAAGGAAAACTTTTCAGAATACCATGGCAAAGTGATAACTACTTTCCAATCCAGAGGTTAGAAGATCAGGCAACTAAATAAACTCTGTGGAAAGTGTAGGCTATTTCTCTGGGATAGGCCCTGAAGCATTGTGGTTGTGCTGAGAAATGCTTTTTTGGGGGGCGGGGGGGGGTTATTTGTTAAATGAATAAAAGACTGTCGTGTGTAGAACTTTGTCATATGTTCAAAGACTAGATTGTAGAGGTCAAATATCTGTTTGTTTTGCCTTGTGTACAGAAAATGAAGATAAATTGGTATATGTGATCATCAAGGCATTTTTTTTTTTTTTTTTTTTTTGGCCATTCCTGGGCCTTGGACTCAGGGCCTGAGCACTGTCCCTGGCTTCTTCCCGCTCAAGGCTAGCACTCTGCCACTTGAGCCACAGCGCCGCTTCTGGCCGTTTTTTCTGTATATGTGGTGCTGGGGAATTGAACCTAGGGCCTCGTGTATCCGAGGCAGGCACTCTTGCCACTAGGCTATATCCCCAGCCCCCATCAAGGCATTTTTAAAGGATATAATTATCCAGTTCATACTATGGAGAGTAGGGTATGGTGAAATAAGTGTTTTGAGAAGGATGGTAGTCTTTCATGTCCCCAAATTTAAGGTTCATTGTGTATACTCAAGTTGACTCCTTTAAAAGAGTACTGTTGCAGAAATGATGGACAGCATTTAAGTGTCTCTGTCTTTGTGAATATATGTAGCACTGGCATGCAGTTCAGTCATAGTGTACTAATGGTGGGAAGTTTTTAGCATTCAGAATAATTTGAGCAAGAAAATACTGTGAAAGATTAAGGATCCAGCAAATATTTTATATAGCTGCAAATTAACCAACTTAACCAAAACTTAACCAAACTCTTAACCAGAATTTAATCAGGGCCATGGAATCTTTGTATGTAAAAGGTTCATCAAGTGTAATGCTGAGACCAGTTTGGGATCATGCCCTATCACTTTCGGAGAATTGCCATTCACACAGAATTCACACTTGACTATTCCTAATAGTGAAGGAACTGATCTGTGGGTCAAATTCAATTGTAAAGCAATTCACAGGCCAGATATTAAATTGTACTTTAGTCTTTGGCAAGCAAATTCAAATATACAGCATACATTTGGTATCCTATCCAATCCTTTGCATTCAGGAAATTGAGGGGTATGATGGTAGACAGACTAAAGAGTGGTGAGTGAGTTCTATTTCTAGAGAGTGAGATACCAGCTGAACTACTGATAACATTGTGTATTGCTTTAGAGAATTCCTGGGACTTCATGTGCTACCCCATTGGCCCTTAGGAAACCATTATTAAATAAGCAATGTTTTAGTTATTTCCACCTTCATTTTCCAGATGAAGGAACTGGAACTTAGAAGAATTAAGTGACTTGCTTAGTTTTTCATGATGGCAAAGTGTTGAAGGCACTGCATGTTTTCCTACAGTCTTGCTGGGGGAGGTAGATATGGGTATACACCTAAACACACATTCTTTGGGTCCTATTTGAAAATGTACAAGAATTCAGCTCTCAAGTTCTCATGGGTGTTTTATATGAAATGCACTTTACTATTTTTGTTTTTACCACATTCTGGTTGAAAGAATTAGCTTATAGACTTTCAGGGTATGTTAAAAAAAAATGGGTGCATCTCAGTTTCATTCCAATGCTCTTTTGGTTCCTTTTGGATTGAATGAAAAAATTCTTGATCTAGTAAGTTTTATTCATGTGAATGCTTATATCAGCATAATGTATACATGTCTATAGAGGACTCAAGTAATGTGCATGCATTCACTAAAATGAGCTAATGAGATAGCAAAGTTAGTAACAAACTGTATCATGCTGAATTATTTTAATATAAGCAGTAAGATTGTTAGCAGACTCATACAAATGACACAAATATTTGTGTTTAATATGCTGGCCACATAGATGAACATTTTAATTCCTGATTTTTTTGTACTTGGGCTTGCACTCAAGGCTTCACACTTGCATGGTTTGTGCTTTACTTCTTGAGCCAGGCCTCCATTCCAGAATTTTACCAGTTACATGGAGATACAATCTCTCAGACTTTTCTAACCAGGCTGATTTTTTTTTATTCTTACCAGTCCTAGGGCTTGAATGCAGGGCCTGGACACTGTCCCTGAGCTTCTTATGCTCAAGGCTGGCACTCTACCACTTGAGCCACAGCACTACTTCGAGCTTTTTCTATTTGTTTAGTACTGAGGAATTGAACCCAGGACTTCATGTATGCTAGGCAAGCACTTTATCATAGGCCACATGCCCAGCCCCTGATCAGGCTGATTTTGAGCCATGATCCTTAAGCTATGATCATGAGGTCTCAACCTCCTGAGTAGCTGAATTATAGGTGTGAGCCATCTGAGCCTGGCTAGGACTCTGGTTTGAACTCTAGGCCTCATGCTTGCTTGGCAGGGACTCTTCCACTTGGGTCACATTCCCAGCCCTTCTTTGCTTTAGTTATTTTTCAGACAGGTCTTTATTTTTGTCCATAGCTAGCCTCAGATTGTGTTTGATTCACTTATGTCTGCAGTCTTGCCACCATGCCCAGCTTGCACTATCCATACCCAGCATATTATTGGTAATTGCATCTGGTTTAACTTTCTTCTCTGGCTGTGTTTGGAGACTATCTACAAAATATTCTATATGAATATAAACAGTCTTCCATCCATTCCCAGATAGAGCTCCTGCTCTTCAGGATGGAGCCTAGCCACTGTGGAGACAAAAAGGGTCATAGAAGAAAGCCTCTTATCAGGATATAGAACTTATTCTCAAACCTCTTTTAGATGACTACTTCAGACCTGAGTTTAAATTACTTTTAAAAAAATTCTCCCCTAACTGGAACAATCTGTTATCTTAAGAAATCAGTAAATCAACATCTTCTATTCTAAATGGTTACAATCTTTTGAAACAGTCAGGGAATTCATACAATGTGTTTATTTTGAGTGTACGCTATAATGCAAAAGGTACAGTCCAGCTTTTCTTGTTGATTGAAATAATTTGCAGCAAGATGGTGTAAGCATAAACAGTTAAGTACAGACTCGGAGGAGACATGCCATCTTGCTGAGTTGGCTGAGAATGGCAACTCTCAAATATAGCAAAAGCACCTGGAGGGCTTGTTAAAACACACATTATTAGGTGTTTTGCCAGATTTCTAATTCACTAAGCTGAAGCCAGCCCTGTGAATATGTATTTCTAACAAGTCCTAGATATCACAGATGCTGCTGGTATAAGGATCCCATTTTAAAATCACTGGCTTATAAGATGGAACTCCTCTATGTGGACATCATGCTTTATTTTTAACTCAAAAATTAAGACAACCTCTTAGAAATCTGATAAGATGCTACTCATAGAAGTTTATCCTTTTCCTAATGGAATAGCAATCCATGTTTTCTTCTTTCTTTTCTCTTTTTGTGCCTGGCCTGGGGCTTGAACTCACAGCCTAGTCACTGTCCCTGAGCTTCTTTTGCCACCACTCCACTTCCATCTTTTTATTTTCCTTTTGTAGCTTAGTGGAGATAAGAGTCTCACCGACTTTTCTGTTTGGGCTGGCTTCAAACCATAATCCTTACATCTCAACCTCCCAGGTTGCTAGGATTACAGGCATGAGGCACTGTTGCCTGGCTCATGTTTTGTGTTTTTTGGATATTTATTCCCACTTTGGTGAAATTTAACTTTGGAGCTATTTTTTAAACTTCAGTCGAAATGAAACAGCAATATGTTTCTTGGTGTATCTCACTAAGAAGTTAATATAAGGGTTTTGTGAAGCTAGTGAGATATTGGCCTTCAGAGAGTTTTGAATCGTGGGACTTGAATGACATACTTTGGGAGGAGATGTCCATGTGCCAGGGTCCAGCACTCAGACCTGAGAATCCACGGCCTGATATACAGCTGTCAATTCTTCATTCTATACAAGCTTCAGAACTTTCTTGGGCTACTGACCACTTCCTGGAATACTCTACAGTTTTGATTTAGTGTCATGAACAATCTATTTGTTAATTTTTTTCAACCTTCAGAGGATGACAGGCAAAGTGTTTTGGTTAGAAAAGCTGGCCTACCTTCTTTAGGAGAGATCAGTTCAAGAATACACTTTCCAGTTGGCTTGGTAGCTTTTCAGGGGCTTTGACTTAGAGAGGAAAGGATCATCAAAATGCAAGCGTTTTGACCCCTCTTCTCGCTTCTCCCCATGGCAGCCTTTTACTCATCTTGTAGTTCTGCAGTATACACCTAAGGTGGCTGCAGATCTCCACTGTATTGTCCTTGAAATACCTCAAACAGCCATGAGAGTGTGATCTTGTTGCAGTGATCTAGAAATAAATCTCAAAATTGCTCTTCTTGCATTATTACCCCTCCTTTCCTCTTCTTCATCCTCCTCTTCTTCATCCTCGGCCTTTTGAGCCTCTATAGTAATATAGGCTTTCTTCACTTGAGGTGTAACTTGTTTTCCCCCACCTTGTCAGGCTTTGTCTTCATATATGTCTATCTGGAAGGTACTTACCTATTGTAATCACAATCCTACCCACTTTTTCCCCTTCCTAACTCTTAACACTTCTTAAATGTTATTATTTATGTATGTACCATTCACTCCTGTTCAGGAAGAGGGATGAGAATAGTGACTGTTCTTGCTTACTTCAGTGTCCTAGCATCTAGACCTTTGCCTGGAAAATAGTAACTATTCAATAAATATTTGTTGCTTGAAAGAGTGGAAGTGTAGCAACCATGCTGCTTTTTATTATTATATTATAATATATAATATATTATTTTATATTACTATAGATATATTACTACATATTATATTAGGGAAGATTTGGAGCTGATAATGATTATGAGTAAGCTACTTCTATTGCTGAACCTAGAACCTAGCTGTTCACTACTCAAAAGGGACAATGGCTTGAGCCAAGTTGTTGCTATAAGAAAACATATTTATTTAAAGAGCTAACAAACTAAAGAGGATAGGAGTTTATCTCCAACAAGTAACTTTTCAGAGTAGGTATGTGAAAGGCTTTACAGGGAGGGAAAGTTGGAGTAGGTTAGAGAAAGGATGATGACTGGAGACTTCCATAGCCATGTTCAGTGGCCTGAAATGAGACACTGTCTTAGTTACTCCTATGTAACATCTTTAGTCTTGACTGGAATAAGAGAGATTAAATTAAGTTTAGGTTAATCTTGTATTAGGGTTCTGGACAAAATATTTCTTAAATGATTAATATGTCTCCATACAGAGTTGAACAAAAATCTGACCCAAAGGTTAAGGCAGCAAAGAAGATAAATGCAATATGCCAAACTTTGACATCCTGTTTTAGTCATCAATTGAACATCTGAAGGTCCAAATGCAGTTATATTTTCAGCAGAAGTGGCCTTCAAGGCACTGAAAAGTAAGTAACCTATACAACTATTATCATCAGAACCCACATGTCATAGCTGTTATCTACAGTGAAGTGAGAGAAACGAATTATCTATTGCTTTAGCTGTGTGACCTCCACAATTATCATTTAGGTATTTTCTCAGATACATAGACTCCCAGCCTTTATCCTCTTCTTGGGGATTGGAGTATAGCTGAAGACTATTTGCCATACTTGAAGGAAATTAAACTGCTTGGTCCTCACTCCGATGGAGTTACCTGAAGGTCAGGTACTACCAGGAAAACCACACTGAGAGCAACCTCAGTTTTGGTCTGGCAAGCCCCTTGTATTATTAAATTGATTGCAAAGGTGAAAACAACATTCATCTGTCCTATATCAATAGTGAGAACTCAGCAAGGTTCAGTTCTATCATTTGGTTAACCACCTCTAATGCTTGCCTGAAGTGAGGGAGGGCTGAATAGAGGACAGTTAAAAGGATGACAGACAAGACTAGGCTGCTTGAGGTCTTCCAAGGGAATATCCTCAACTCTGTTAGTATGAGCACCAGAAATGATGTTAATCAGGGGATTTTTTTGTATCAGCATTGTCAACATTTACATTCACTTTACACATTGGATTTGCATCTGAAAAGATCAACTATAATCAACATTTAAAGGATAACACTCAAATTTGCATCTGATTGAGCAGACATATTAAGTAATTTTAGCCTGGCTGTTGCTAAGAAACCAATTAATAATGCTCCACATTTCATTAAAAACTGGGTTCTATCTTTGCTTTCATTTAACTTCACAATTCAGCTGCTTGTGCTGTACTTTTTCTCACTCAGTAAATTGTGACAGATAAATTATCGTTTTACTAAATGTATTTCTGTGATTACAATTGTTAGTCATATCTGTCAATACAACTTCAAAGCCTTTTTTTCAGTGCTTTAGGATAGAAAATGGAATTTTTTTTCCTTCATAGCTTATGGGGACTCAAATTATATTTCTGCGAAGGCCTTCCAAATTGTAGGTTAGCAAAAAAAAGAATTTAAAGCAATCTTCCATGATCCATAATTGCCCCATCTCCGTATAGTGACTAATAATTAGAATATTAGGCACTATTCAGAAAGTGATAGACAGCTGATTAAGCATTCAGCTGCATTTTATTTCTCTTGGCCTTTGCGTGGTTTGCAGGCTAGACTAGGTTCTGTCCTTTATGCCTGCAATTAAATTTTTTATGACTTTATTTTACATAATAAGCTCTTGCTCTTTTGAAGAAAAAATATATTTTTAGTTATTATTGTACCTCTTTGAGCCAGTCATCTGGGTAGTTGCATCTATTAGGAATGGTATTGTTCAGTTTAGCATTTTATAGTATTGATCTATCTAAAGTACCCTTAAAGGCAAAATCAGTTCTGCATCTATTCCACAGCATTTCAGTTACTTTGAGTGTTGCATACAAATGCATCTCGTTCTTCAACTAAGTCAACATGCTAATCTTGCTCATGTTTTAAGGGCTAGAACCTGCTTTTTACTTTATAGTTTGCATCTTTGGTCTTTTGGTTCTGAAGATAAAGTATAAGAAACAAAGAATTTGGATACAAAGTGAAGTGAGCCAGACCCAAAGAAACATGGACTCTATGGTCTCCCTTATAGGGAATAATTAGGACAGGTTTAGACTAATCACAAGAGAGGATTACAAGAGCCCAATAGCTATACCCTATGAACACATAAGATGATGCTAAGTGAAATGAACTCCATGTTATGGAAACGATTGTTATATCACTGTTGTAACTACTGTCAACGTGCTATGTGTAACTGTAGCTTCTATTATTGATGATCCTCTTGTATCCCCTTCCTGTGGTTGAACCTATACTATCTCTGTATCTTATCTGAGTATATGGTAAACCATGTATACTGGTAAACAGTGGTATATAGGGTAAAAAAAAATACAAACAACTACAAAAGCAATACTTGCAAAACTGTTTGGTGTAAATGAACTGAACAACTCATGGGGGGAAAGGGAAAAGGGGAGGGGGGAGGGGGAATGAGGGACGAGGTAACAAACAGTACAAGAAATGTATCCAATGCCTAACTTATGAAACTGTAACCTCTCTGTACATCAGTTTGTTAATAAAAATTTGGGGAAAAAAAGAAAGAAACAAAGAATTTGGAAGCAAATAGTTCTCGAGTGAGGTTCTCACCCAGGCACCTATGAAGTCAGTAACTCAGTGTACTTACTTATCAAATAAATTAAACTGTACTGAGGAGTAACCCACATCTAGGACTATCTTTCCCCTCAAGAACAAACAGCTTTGGGGCTACATTAGTCTGCTAGGGCTTTCCTCACACGGTATCTCTGACTGCTTGGCTTAAACAACCAAAACTGATTTTCTTAGAGATGCTGGCAATGTTAGTTTGCTCTGAAACCTGTCTCTGTGGCTTCTCACTGCATTCTTAGTGGTCTGGCCTTTGTACATGAACAGGCCTTGGGGCTTTCTGGGTCTAAGTCTTTTCTAGCTATAAATCAGGTTAAATTTGGGACTGCCATAATAGCCTTATTGTAATCTAATCTTGTAAGGTCCATCTCTAAATAGATTTACATTATTCTGAGGTACTGTACAGGACAGAAACTAATTCTTAGAGAGCACAATCAACTCATTACAATCATATCACACATTGCTGACTCCAGTTCACTCTGGTTTTTACTCAGCAGGTGAAACAACTGAAACATCACCTGGGAAGCAGATAAATGTGGCTATTCACTTATGACTTTTCTAGTTGGGTCAGAGTTTATAATAAACACTCAATATTATGTGCCCTAATTTTTGGTTATTTCAATCTTTTTGGACATATATTCTAAGGTCGCCCTTTCCTGACCTTAGTAATGCATGAGGGTTGTCAAACTTAGGATCTTTATTTTTCAAGATCTCTATTTCTTTTAGATCTTTATTTTTACCATCCATCATTTCTAGCTGTGGATATATAAGATATAGGTGATACGATAAATGCCAAATCTCTCTCTCTCTCTCTCTCTCTCTCTCTCTCTCTCTCTCTGCCAGTCCTGGGGCTTGAACTCAGGGCCTGAGCACTATCCCTGGCTTCCTTTTTGCTCAAGGTTAGCACTCTACCACTTAATCCACAGTGCCAATTCCAGGGCTTCATGCATACAAGGTAAGCATTCTACCACTAAGCCACATTCCCAGCGCCCAAATTTCTTTTTAACTGAACTTTCAAAATGTGTTTGGCTCTGATGTAGCTGATGGGCATCAGGCTTTGGAGCCACTATACAAATGGACAACATGAATAGTTACATAAACCACTACAGAAAAAGCCTATCATTCATTCATCTAATAACTTCCTGAGTTTGCACCATTCAGCTAGTCACTTTATGGGCTTACTATCTAGTAGAAAAATAAACTTTATCAAACAATATGTTCTACTCCGTGGCATGTAGAAATACAGGAAAAGAAAGCTTTACAGTGCTAAGGAAGAATAACAGTAGAGATCAGAAGTGGTTGTCCTGTGGTGGGGGTGGGGTGGCACATTGGAACTTCCATGAAAAGGTGAGCCATTAAGGTGGTGTTGCTTGGGGTGGTCATGAGATGGAAGATGGGCAGGGGAATTTCGCAAGAGTTGCCTGCATGTGCAAAGGTCTTGACAAGCTAAAGAACTTAATATGAAAGGAGCCGAGAAAAGAACAGTCTGGTGAGGAGAAAATTAGGGAAGGTCTGGAGGGAGATACAGTTGGAAGGTCTTCTGGCAAGACTGGAGCAATTGAAAAGGCTTCCCAGTGAAGTGACGTTTTGTTTTATTTTGTTTTGTTTTTGTTTCCTTCTGGTAGAGAATGGAGGAGGACATTTACATTGAGTGGGGGGATGGGGGCGGCAGAGAGAATACTAGTAACTAGGTATACTTAGGAAATAATGAAGAAATAACGAAAAGTTCATTGTGGCTGAAATATCACTAACATGAAGGAACTCCTTGTTCCAGGAGGAATTCTAGCCTACTGGTTTCCTAAGGTTTGCCATGTAGAGATACAGATGCCTACAAATACATAGGGGATCATAACATAGAGCATGAATGAATGAACAAACGAATGCTGTTACTTCGTGAGTGTAGTGCAGAGATTGCCCTATCCTGAGCTGCAATGGCATGTTAGTGTTTTATCTCTAGCCTCACTGTTTCCCCCAGCTGTTTGCTCCACCTCCTTTGTGCATCTGAGGAGGAATGTTTAATCCTGCTCCCTGACCCCAGTTAGTTGCTTGAACCAACACCATATTGCCCTAGGAGAGTCCCAGAAGAACTCCATCCCTTCTATCAGCAGTTATTGTCAGACTGACCTAGGTCACAATGGCCAAGTTCTGGTAAGCAGGGTTCAGGGTTCAGGGTTGCGTAAGTTGCATTGCAGAGCAAGTTTCAACATGGTGGGCTGCTTGAATGAATGGAAGTTGTCCCATCCACAGGGGAAGAGAAGCTGGACAGATGTTGCAAGCACATTCAGCAACACTCTGGAAGCTGTGCACAGCATGGAAAGCCTCACCTACAGTGCAGTCTGGGCTCAGGCATGCTTTATTTCTTTTCCTAACAAAACTACAGTCAGGAAAACATTTAAAATCAGAGCTTGGAATGTTTTTGCCTCCTCTAGCTTCTAACAGTTTAGTTAACTAAATAGAAATAATGCCACTTGCTAGCTGCTGCTAGCTAGGAAGTCTCTATAGTTCAAAGATTTTCACAAATGCAAAGAATTTTCCTTGATATTGGTGAATTTTTTTCCATATGAATAATGACACCAAACTATCCTACGAGTCTGAAGTTACCTTGGGAGAGAAGTTTTGACAACTTCCAAATGTAGGAGATTCAGTTTTCCAAAAGACTACAACATCAAAGACTTGTGGAGAATAAAAATTTGTTGTGAAGAACAGCTGCCTAAATGGTCTCTAAGGTATACCTTAAGAGGCTCTAACTTGAGAAATGTGGGCCTCTTAATCTTTCCCTACTAGTGCTAGCAGTTCATTTGACTTCACAGGAAATAGACTGATGTAAGATATCCTTATCTTCATCGGCCACATGTACACTACATACCTGTTAAATTTATACTTTTGTCAGCTCAAGCAAAGGATAAACCACCTTATCACTTTTAGGAGATTCAGGAAGCAATATTGATTGCCCCAGCTTTTGAGGAGGCCTACACAGAAAGATGATGAGTTTGGAGCCAGTCTAGGCAACACAGGAGACACTGTCCAAAAGAAAAAAAAATGGAAAGAAAACCAATTGCCATTTCAGTAAGCATAAGATGATGGAGGAATGAACATGTGGCCACATATTTTCCCCTTTGAGCTTCAGGTGAATGGCAAGAAGGAAATGAATACAGAAATGTAGTTCCTGCTATAATTTTTTTAACATTTATCCATCATGATACAGCTCATAGCTCTGTAAATGTCTCCTGGACTCTAACAACCTGTTCAGATTATATTTTCATTAAGTTTTTCTTTTTTGCTCTTGCAGATTTTTTAAAATTGCATTTTCATTTCATCTGTGCCTGGGTGGAGCTGCTGCTTCTTCCAGGGAGATGTGTGGCTTCTGCCAGGGAGCTCACCAGCTAGAGTGGGAGTGAGGGATGCCCTGAATTCCATGATGTGGGGAATAGTAGGAGCAGCAGTCTGGCATCTGGACATTGTATGGACTTAGCATCTAGCTTGCTGGCATCGGGAGTTCTCAGACAACTGTATGAAGTGGGGGTTGGAAAGACAGCAGGTACAGCCAGACAAATCCACCACTTGGCTGGATTTTCCCAGCTTAAGCCTCATCTGGGCAGGATCTGTGAGCAATTCATGGAACAGCTTGTGATCACAAACATGAATTCCAGAGGAAAGAACTGCACACAACTAGTGGCTCAGACATCTTTGCCTCAAGGGACAAAGAGAAGAATGTTTGCCCATCTGCCATTCATAGTCTTTTCTTTAAGCACTAACTATTCTTAACCTCCCATGTCTCAAATGCCTCAGATAGTATGGTAGGTTTGATATACAAATGTTAGAATATTTTCTTTGGTTCTGGAGTTATAGAATTCTAGGGAATGCAAAGGCAAGAACAAGGTCCCCTAATTGCAGAATTTCATTAATTCAAAAGTGAAAAAGTCGACCAAAGAAAATCCATAAGTGCTTTGATAGTGCTGTTAGACACAGGATTGACAGCACCTACTCTGGGCTTGGTGTTGGGGAGAATCTTTGTGGAGGCTGGAGGGTTTGAACACCATATTCACCATGACAGAGTTTAGAGGGTACAGGAAAGAAGAAGATATGAGTGGAAAGGTGAGGGATGGTCAGGAATTGAGTAGACAAAAAAGACTACATCTGTCTTGCTCATTACCAGGTCCAAAATATCACAGGGGGTTGTTAGGCATCATTGAATATCTAAACACACCAGAATATAACTGCTGATGTAATAATATGTAAAGGTAATGCTCAGAATTGTATGAGAGACTACCAGAGTGAGGGGCAAAAAAAGAAAAGCAAAAAAAAAAAGGTTAAAACAAAATTGATTTATCAACTAAAAACCTAAAAAAGTAGACCATAGTGGAAATTCAGGAGATTTTTTTTGAACAAATGAAATTGTTAGAGGTATAATTTTAGCCCATTATATGTAAGCAATAGGTAACTGTTGAAGATTTTTTGAGGGAGTACCATTTAGGAAAAGATTATGTAGAATGGATTGTAAAAGGAGGAATGAAGAAATGGGAAAATAGGTAAAAGATGTTATGTTAGGCCCAGGGGCATGAGGAGGGCCTGAAATAGATGAGTGATACTGGGAACAAAAGTGGGAAGATTGGATAGGAGTATCACATCAGGGAACTAAGTGGTCATTGGTTTTACAGGATGTTAAAAGAAGGATTATGTCAGAAATCCCCAAATCTGGGCTGGAGATATGGCCTAGTGGCAAGAGTGCTTGCCTCGTATACATGAGGCCCTGGGTTCAATTCCCCAGCACAACATATACAGAAAAAGGCCAGAAGTGGCGCTGTGGCTCAAGTGGCAGAGTGCTAGCCTTGACCAAAACAGAAGCCAGAGACAGTGCTCAGGCCCTGAGTCCAAGGCCCAGGACTGGCAAAAAAAAAAAAAAAAAAAAGAAAGAAATCCCCAAATCTAAGATGTTAATGAGTCCAAGCAAGCTGGAAAGTTATATTATTATTGTCCTGGATAGGGACAGCAAGCTAAGGCTCCGTTGGGAGGGAGGGGTAGATCACACTGGTACTTAGTTGTAGATACTTAAGTGTGATACATGAGTGACCTACCCCCACTAAGCACTAGCTTGCTGAAGTCATAGTCTGGCTGGAGAGCATGTTTCTGGGTGATTTCCTTCAGGTGATCTTTAGAAGCAGCTTCCTGGAGGGTGGCAGTGGGCCAAGAACAGTGTGGCCACAGGAGTGGCATGGCTACTGTCACTTGGCTCACAAGGCCTTCATCTCTGTTTCTTTGAGAAACCTCAGAGATGTCTTGAAAGCTATTCTTTATTTATTTTGGGAGCTTCTGCTCCATGGAATTCTCCAGCATTTCTCCCACATTTCCATTATTTCCTACCTGGGGTCATTTTGTTGTCATTGTTACTTAGCTGATATTAGTATACTCTATTGGAAAGCTTCTAGCATGTGTCTCCTTCATGCGTGACCACTATAGGAACTGGTCCCGGAGGTTAGATTGCTCATAACACACATTCTCTCTCTCTCTCTCTCTCTCTCTCTCTCTCTCTCTCTCTCTCTCTCTCTCTCTCTCTCTCTCTCCCCTCTCCTCTCTCTCTCTTTCTCTCTCTCTCCCTCTTTCTCTCTCGTGTGTGTATGTTTGTGTGTAAATAAATTCCTCTTGGAAACTGATCTATTAACACTCATTTTACAACCTTAAATGACAGGGTAACATGGAATATGGATTGGATAAAACAAAGACTGCCAAGATAGAAGATCAGAATTAGTATTGAAATGCAAGAGCATTTGCCACAAAACAATACAGAGTTTATACTTTTATTTAAAATTTCCAGATTCTGAGAAACTTTTGAATAGATAAAATATAATGTCAAATCTCTGTTTTAAAATTTCCATTAGATGTACTTGCTTTGCAGTATATATTCTGTAATTGACCAAGACAGAGAAGATTAGCATGACCCTTCTGCAAGAATGACATGTGAATTCATGAAATATTCCATCTTTTTTCTTGCTGACATCAAGACTTGAACTCCAGTGCCCCATGCTTGCTCAGCTCACTTGCTCACTGTTGGCACTCTATTACTTGAGCCATACCTCCAGCCCAGTTTTTTGCTGGCTAATTGGAAATGGAATTTTGCAGACTTTCCTTACTAGGCTGGCTTTGAACTAAGCTCCTTCGGCTCTCCATTTCCTGAGTATCTAGGTTTATAGGCATAGCTACTGATGCCCAGCTCCTTTTCTGTTTACCTTTGTGAATAACTCAAAAGAAAATCATTTTTCACTTTTACATCTGAGGTGGACCATTTTCATGTTCAATTTCATATTTTTCCTCTCCTTTCTTTGTCATCGTTCTTTTTAATGTCAGATTGATGATCATATGAAACAAACTTGAATAAACCAGAATTCTGTCACCAGTGAAAGTTTTGCCAGACTGACTAGCATAAATTATCCTTATCTCTTTGCAGTATCTGGACTAGAACATTAGAACCAGTTTACAAAAATTCAGGTTGCTATTTACACAAATACATATGCTCTCTTTGAGTGTATTTACATCTGCTTGTTTCATGAAGAAACTCAGAAATGCATTGTTGATGTAGGCAGCCACTTTGAGATCCAAACAGGAGGATCTCAGTAAAGTGGTCCTTCTAGTGGGTGGGTTGACATGGACAAGGGAGATGTTAACAAGAGTAGGGTAGAAGCAATATTGTTCATTATACTGTGTTGTCTTTTTGTACCATGTAAATTATTACCGATTCAAATTTCTAAAGTTACATGTTCTCAAAATTGCATTTCAGTAGCAGCTTAGCATATGTTCAGTGGCCAGGAAGACCCACACAGAGAGTAATTGTGTAACTGTGGGCTACAACTTTCTAACTGGATTGTGTATTTGATTTACCCGGAGCTGTTTCATCCAGAGTTGTAACCACTGGCCACATTTGGCTTTGGAATAGTTGAAAAGTGGCTAGTCCAAATAAAGATGTGAAGCATGTCTGAATTAGAATACTTGGCATGAAAGGAATGTAGATTACCTCATTCATAATTTTAAAAACATTGATTATAGACTGAATGATAATTGTTCGGACTTAAGGTCTTAAGCCACATTATTAATTTAATTTGTTTTTTTCCTACTTTAACTGTGGCTACTAGAAAATTTTAAATTATATATGTGGCTTGGCTCCATAACTCACATTTATTTCTTTTGCATAGCACTAAAGTAAACTCCTGTTCATTCTCTATATGTCTGCCAGAATTACTTAAAATACAACCTAAATAAATGTTACTGCCATGCTTTAAACCACTTTTGACTTCCTAGAAGTCTTAGAGACCTTTGTAATCATCTTTAGCCCCTCTTTACCTATCTTCATCTCCCCCCACATGCACCCAGCTTCTTTTTATTCCTTGAACTGCAAAATTGCTTCATAAATTCGAGTTTTTCAATAGACTGCCCTTTCTGTTCGGAATGTCACTTCACCTTGATATCATGCCTAGAAAATTTCTACTTATCCTGTAAGTCCAATTCATGTGGCCCCTTCTTTGATGGAAAAGCCCTCCTTCACCTCTACTGTCCCCTTCCCTTTCTTCTTCTCCCCTCTCCTCCCCTTCCCACTTCCCTCTCCCTACTTTCCCCCTTTCCTCTTTGCAGTACTGGGGATCAGCTTGCTAACAAGCACTCTACCACTGAGCTGTGCCCCCACCCCTGTTCCATTTTCTCATAGCCTCTTGTAACCTGTTTGATCACTTATCACCTAATACCACAGTTACCTTCTGAATGACATGGTCTCCAACACCAGACTTGAGCTCCTTAAGGGCAGAACACATGTCAGACTCATTTTTGTATTTCCAGATCCTGAAATTGCCCATAAATCATCTCCAAAATGTTACTAGGAAAATGAAATTGGTCTTACTTTGCCCAGTTTCCCTGGCTGGTGCTTCTGTTTATCTGGTGTGTATATTGAGGAAGGCAGGCTGGAACACATAGGTCCTCCTGGTTGTGGACAGACCTCTTTGGAATGTTCAGGCTTTACACAGGCAGCCTTCCCGCTAGCAGAAGATGACAGACAAACTGCAGGAATGTCAGGAGCACCAAAGGCAGCAGTGGGTTCTGGTTTTCAGAGCTGTGTTCACTCGGGAAGAGAAGAGGTATTTGTGTTCAGTTCGGAGAGCAGATTTCTCCAGGCTGGCTGAGCGCCTGTACTTCCAGAAGGTGAAGGTGGCAGGTGGTTGCCAGAAGGTGAAAGCATAGATGGAGGCTGGCCAGCTACAGGAAGGCTGGGAGCTGCAAAAACCAAGTTCTCCAAGTTCTCTCGTGGGTGGCCTCTCGCTTCAGTGACCCTCTATGAGGAGCGTTGTTCCTGCTCCCTAATCCTCCCCTCATCCTCCTCTTCTGCTTCTGGGAATTTAAGCTTTTCCTTGAAAGAATAGTAAACAGAATACTCAACATCTGTGGAACAAATATACACACACACACACACACACACACACACACACACACACACACGGAATTTTACTCATCCATCAGGAAGAATGAGATGTCATTTGCAAGGAAATGGATGGACCTGGAAAAATCATGGTAAATGAAGTTAAGTCAGGCTCAGACAGACATATGTGAAAATAGATCTAAGTTATCAATACATATGTGACTATATTCAGGGTCATGTGTATACACACACACAAACATATTAACTAAAGTATGGTAAATTCAGGAAGGATTCCAGTGGTTTAACTTCTTATTTCTTTTTTTTTTTTTTTTTTTTTTTTTGCTGGTCCTAGGACTTAAACTCAGAGCCTGGGGACTGTCCCAGGGCTTTTTTTTGCTAAAAGCTAGCACTCTATTGATTCACAGCTCCACTTCCAACTTTTGGGGGTATTTAATTGGAGATAAGAGTCTCATGGATGTTTCTGCTTGAGCTGGCCTTGAACCTCAATCCTTGGGTCTCAGCCTCCAGAGTAGAGAGAATTGTAGGCATGTGCTACTGGTGTCCACCTAACTTCTTATTGCTTATATAATAGTACAATTATTGTCATCAGGCAGTGAATGCTGCTTGTGAGGCACTCTTGGTGAGCTGAACAAGCAACTTTTTAGCAAAAATTTCAGAGCTAGTAGTGTATTGGGAGGGATGGGTGAAAATGTTGAAAGAAGTGACATAGATCAAGACACACTGTATTCATAAACTACTTTCTTGAATGGCATCTGCTTCATACAACTACCTAAAGATAATACATATGTATAGTAGAAGGAGCTTGAAAAATGGCCTGAACCTGAGCTGCTGCTGACCTACTGGTATGAGCTTAAGGAAGTCTACTCATTCCATATGCCTCATGATTCTGTAAAATGGAGTTGTCACTGCATCCCCTGTCTTAGAAGAGATAAATAGACACAAAGGTCTAACATGGTGCTTAATCCACAGCACATTTGGGAAGCTGGATTTATAGCCTCAGTATGAGTATAAAGTTTCTTTTGCAGCTGTCTGGTGTTGAACTGCCAGAAGGGTGCATTCAAGGCCAGAAAGGAGCTTTGTCCTCTCAAGAAGGCAATGGACTTCCATGATTGCTCACCAGTGGCCTTTGATGGTTCCTCAGAGCCTCCTGACCAGGCAAAGGAGGAAGTGAGAGGAAGGGAGTCAGGACATATGGGATGAAGAACTGGCTTTGCCATTCATTGTTTCCATGAAGATTCACTTTTCTCCCTTGGTCTACTTTGTAAAATGAAGGTGGCAGTCAATCATTTCCATGTCTAAAAGGCTGCAGTCTCACTCCCTGAGGCAGCAGACATGGCTAGCAATCCCATGCCAGTGTGTATAGCAGGGCAGTTCACAGGTATAGATTTGGAGCACCTGGCTCTGTCATTTTAGCCACAGGAGGGGGCACCTTTCCCTTTACAATTTTGTTTAGTGGCCAAGGTCATCTTTTGGTGCTCTGTTTCTTGGGCTTTGCTCACACATCAACCTAGGATTGACCTGGCCTCATTTCTTACCAGATATATCATTTTTCGAGGGGGGTCAGGATTTGCTCTTTGTCATTCCTCTAATATGAGAGAGACAGAGACAGAGAGGCAGAAATGGAGAGACAGAGATGGAGAAAGATTAATAGCAGGCTTATTTTTTTACAAAATGAGTTTTTTGCTTAGTACTGGAGTCTGTGTGGTTTACCTCATTTCTTTCCTGCTCCTGTCTTATCTGACTGTCAACGTAGAGGAGCCAAGCTTTCATGCCTGTGGGAGATGGATGCATATAGTACTTCATGTCCTTATGGCCAGATCATTGCAGCTGACAGTAATCAAGACTCAGGGCCAATTATCATTAGAAGGTAATTTCATTGTTGCCCATAATTGACCTTATCTTAAATTCACTCTAGCATTTCTTTGTCACATGATTAAAAAAGGAATAACAAAATGCTTTTGGCAATAAACTTAAAAATAGGTTTCATTCTTTTACATTAAACTTCAGGTGCTTCTTTATTAATGTGGTAATTTTCCTGCTTTATGGTTTTGCATATTCAAAGTAAAATTGAAACAATTCTTCTCTGAAGCAAATGTTACAAAATCAGCATCTGGTTTGAATAATGAGGGTTTTGTGGGTTTTGGGTTTTTGTTTGTTTTTTTGGCCAAGTTTTGATTCAGTAGATGATGAAGTTAATGAAACTGCCCTTGATTGTTCTGTCAATGACTTCCCTTCCTAACTTGTGCTTCCTTTCCCTTGTAATTGTGCAGAGCCACTAAGCTTTCTCCTACACAGTTCTTTCCTGGTAGTACTTGTCTTGGGTAAATCTCCCTCGCCCACTATACCACTGATTAATCTAAGGATATTTTCATATTCAGATTGTATCTACACAAAATAGGTCACGATTGACTGCTATTTCCTTATTTTTCTTCAAATGGATCTGAAGTTGCTTCAATAGAATCTTCAGAATAGGCCAGAAAGTTGGAGTCGTTGTTCATCTTTTAGACCAGATTTCAAGTACCCCACTCACCTCAATTTTGTTGTCTACACTTTTTTTACAAAAGAAAAGGGAAATTTTAAAAAATGTTGGATATAATTGAATGATTCTCTCAGACAGACCTCATGAGTTGAGAGTGTATTTTCAGGTCACTGAGGTAGCTTGGAAGTCTGTGACCCAGCTACATGGGCACGTTACCACATCTTCACCTTCCAGCATATTAAGACAGAAGTCATTTCTACTCGTTCTGTTAACTGCATATCAATGCTAACTAACCATCTTAGCCTGAAAATCCTAGAATATTCCTTCTCTCATTTTCATTTCTTTTTTGGTTGTACTAGGGATTAAACAAAGGATCTCCAACTTGTGAGGCTGGTGCTCCGCTATTTGAGCTATACTTCCTGCCTTATTTTATCTGTTTGCACAGTTCAACAAGTCAGAGCACAATGCATCTTGATCAATGTTATCAGTCTCTCAGATCTTTCCCAGTCTTATCCACACCCACAAATTACATAGTACCATTTTTTACATATGTATATTGAATAAAATGACTGTTTTCTCCTGCTTCTTTTTTTATACTAGTTATTTGTGATGTAGGGTATCCCTTTGCCTGGGCTAGCCTAGACTGTGATCTTCTTACTTGTTCATCTTCATATGGCTGAGAATGGTCTGCAAACCCCAACCCTGACCAGCCATTAATGGAAATGGTCTTGTAAACTTCTTTTTGCCTGGGCTGGCCTTGAATCACAGTTCCTCAATTTCACCTCCCAAGGAGCTAGGATTGCAAGATTGATTCATGGCATCTGTCCTACTTCATTTTTTTAAAATAGATGTTCAGTTATAGTTCTTTTTAATTGAGATTTTTCAATTTTGAACTTTTTAATATTTTTATTATCTTTAAGTAGCTGAACAAAGGAGTTGCCATTCAATAAGGCAGTTCATATTCTAACTTGTAAGGAGACAATAAACGTATGTTTTGCTTTACACCAATTAATTGCACATGATGTGCAAGTATTCCTTAACATTACCTGTAATTTAACAAAAACAAAATCTTTCTTTCTTTAGATATGCTTCTACATTGGCTTAGGCCATTAAGATTCCAGGCCTTAAATTTCTGTCCCCTTGCTAGGCAAAAAGAGTCTATGTTTTCCTAGCCTCAAGGTAAGAGGTGCCTGGGAAGATGCTGTATCTTTATCTTTATTTTATTAATCTTTTTGATTTATTTTGCAGGCCACTATAAGTTTAATAAATCATCCCTATGAAAATATTTTAGTTTCATCTAAGGACATTCTTTGACAAGAAACCAAGGTAGAGGTGAATGTCCTATAATGGTAATGGTGATATTGTTTATTCTTCCCTTTGAACCTCTGTGGACTGACATTTTGTACTGATAAGGTTGTGAGGTCATCATATCCTTGGGCTTATTACATTTCCCTTAACCTACTGGCCAGCAGGCTAAGTCTGCTGAAGGGTAATTTTTGGCTTGAGAGTTCAGCTGAGACACTAAATCCCTGAATTCCCGGCTGTTTCATGCTGTACCTGCCTCCAGAAACACATCTCTAGGTTTCATGCACTTGGGAAAAGCAGTGATTAAGATACCACAAACATTCTCAGCCGTCCACCACACTCTGCTTCGGGTCACTTGACACAGCAACCAGGACTGTCTATCCCTGGTTGTGTTCTCTACAGGTGATTTGATTTGGTGGCTGCAAGGTTTAACATTTGCACAGCATGTTCCTGATTTTTAAAATACACAAAAGTGCTGCAAGAGACCGGTAGTAAAACTGCACATGATGAAAAAAATGCCTAAGACACTTAGTTCAATATGTGCTAGGAACTTACTTTAGTGGGAGGTTTGTGAGTTGTTTGGTATTTGGAGGCCCAATTAAAAAGATTTAGGTGACTGGTTAATTTTATGTTTACAGCTTGAGCCCTTTGAAACAGCTCAGAATTTAGATGCTTCTACAGCAATTATAATTTTGTACTCCTCTCTGTTCCCTCTTCCAGGGATAAAGCAACTGAGGTATAATTTAAATAAATGTCTGAAACTTGGAACTGTCAGGATCTTAGGAAGTCGTGTGAGCTCTTGGGTTCCTTCAGACCCAGCTTTATACACGTGCACTAGACCATGGGCCTATGTGGAAAATCAAAGTATAAACATAGGAACTTGTGTTTCCTGAGCCAGTCAAGTTTGTGAGTCTTGCTTCTATATAGCACAGTATTGCATTTTGGAGTGTATGATGTTCAGAGCTGAAAATAGTATTTATATGTACCTTGTCAGAGGTATACTTGATGCAAAAACCATAAGTGATTTGCCTTACTGCTTTGTTTAAAATTCTTACACATAGGGAGGGGGGTATGAGGGACAAGGTAACAAACAGTACAAGTAATGTATCCAGTGCCTAACGTATGAAACTGTAACCTCTCTGTACATCAGTTTGATAATAAAAATTTGAAAAAAAAATTCTTACACATATTGCCATGCTAATGTAGCTTTTATACTGACCATGTGGTGAATGAAATAAAGATACTGAGCTTGATTCTCCTCAAGAAAAGGCCTATGGTATTTATGTTAAAAGATGGTTCTGTATTTCTTACACTTGGCAGAAAGCCTGGATATAGAATGAAGTGACTAACATGTGTCCCAAGACTCTTGTAGCACTCAAGTTGTATTTATTGAGATAATGACACACTGCAACAAATGCATTGATGTTCAGCAACCCAGTTGGCCCACCTAGAGGAGACTTGGTTGGAAGAGTGGCCATTAGAGCATTAACCCCATAGTTCTTGACCCTTCTGATGAAAATTACTATATCATTATCAAAAGCAAGCAAAAAAAAACTATGGCTTAATGGAAGAAAAAACATCATGTAAGCAATATTGGGGAATTTTGTTGTAAGTAATCCTTTTGTTTGATAGTGATTCATTTTCTCCGGTTTCACCAATCATAAATTGATAACAACTGTAAGGCAATGTCCACAGTAGAGATTATTTTTATTTTCTCTATCTGTGTGTGTGTGCGTGCGTGCGTGTGTGTGTGTGTGTGTGTGTGTGTGTCCCAGACTAATCTTGAATTCACCATCCTGTTTCCTTCTAGGCATGTAATCTTACCCAAGCCTTCAAACTACCATACATGGCTTAAAGATTGTTCTTGATTCCTGCTGATAGCCTACCCCTATGCTTGGAGTGGGTCATAGCAGAACTTGTCATGATTTTGTTTGTCATTTGTTGTCCCATCTGATCCTCATGGGGACACGTTGTTACTACTCACAGATAGTACAAATGTAAGATAGCTTCTTAATGGTTTTGGTTTGAATGAAGGTGGGATCTCTGGCTTAAGAGGCTGAGGAATGATAGTTACTTCTCGTCACTCATGTAAGTGAAAAATGATAGCTTTTCTCTAGAAACTTGTATCATTCTTTCCCATTGAGTCTCTTTCCTCTCACTTCTTGGTACTGACATCTCAATTTAATGTAAGAGGAGCAAGCAAGGCTTGGTATATTGCCAAAAGTAGAATCTTACAAGTAAGCGGATTACATTTTTAATGAGTCGGTTTTCCAACTTAAACGTTAGGATCTTTAGTAGGATATAACTTTATAATGACTTCTTTCCAAAGGAGCCTGAGGGTCTGGGAAAGGAAAGCCACTTATGAAACCAAAAGGTGGGCTCTATAGGATGGCCTCACTGTCAACTCTGAGCATTTATTCCCTCCTCAGACCAGGCTGCTGGGCTCTGGGCTCCAAGATGTGGTGGGGTTTTTTGGTGTGTTTTTAATTTTCATTTTAAAATCCTTATGTGTCCAGCTCAATTACTGTAATTACCTTGACACCAGGATTCATGGTGCTTTGTAGTTTATGTGTTAGTTTTACAAGTAGCAGGTACTATTGTTGGCCTTTCCCATGACAAATAATTTTACAAACAACCATTTCTAACAACAATAAAATATGAGGTAGCAAATATGTTATCAAGATTGATTTTTCTACTGACTGTGAGACTTCTGGTATTTAGAAGGGTTCTTGTGTGTCTTCTGGTGCTGTATCATTTGTCTGATATAACTTTAGTTCAGTAGATCTGGTGGTGTCACAATATAGCACACCATTTTCTGCAGCTCTTGCAGTGACTGTATATTTTTTTAAAATCTTTTTGGCTTCTAGATGGAGGTCACTATTGGGGGTCTAGTGAGAGATTACATAGAAATCTACTTGAATGAGACATGCTTGTAATGTCGTGGCCAAGAAAACATGGCCTTGGGTTAAAGCCCCATTTCTGATGCACAATAGAGGAAGATCAGGGACTCCTGTACTCTTAAGTGACCACAACTTAATCTAATCTTTTAATTTCCCCTTTCCCTTTCCTTTATCCTTCTCCTTGACCAGACAAATAAAAATCCTCAACTTTTGATTGAGAAAATTATTTGTAGGGTTAGATATTGAATAAGGGTGACCTAATCCTTTCCAGAATCTTATTGTTGCAGGAATTCTCAGTCACCAACCTTTGTACTTGGATAGCTAAAGAGGGAGGTGGGGGATCATAGTTCAAGTGTGAGTAATTCATGCCCCATCTGGCAGAACAGGAACACATTCTCAATACAGTAATAATAGCCACACTAGGCACATATTCAGCTAAGTGTCAAATTAGTGGGTAGTTACTTTCACAGTCCTTATTTCATGAAATATATGGAAATGCCTTAGATAACTATGAGAGAGTTAAGAGCAGGTCATTAAAACGTATTTACTTGCTTATTCAGTAAATACTTTTTCAACATTTACCATCTGCCAGACCCTGTTCCAGGCACTAGGAATAGCTGAGAATAAAACAATCAAAATTTCCTGTTTTGTGTAATTCGTGTATTAGATTGGAGGAGACAGATCACAAACAATTGAGGCAAATGAAATGCAAGTTATGCTTGGAAGTGAAACTGCTATGGGGGAAAATTAGACAAGGAAGTAGGTGGAGAGGATAGTGCAGTCCTAACGAGGGTGGTCAAGAGTTGAGTCTTGCCTAAGTGGAAAAGGATTTGAATGATGACCTAAAGGTGCTAAGAGGGTGACTATCTGCAAAAACAGCATTCCAGATGGAACAAATGACTAGGACAGGAGCCCAGAGATAATGATCTGCTTAGTGTGCTGGAGGGACCACAATGAGTCTTTGGGCTGGAATTAAGGAGGCAAAGGGTAGTGGGATATGAGAGAGAGAGAGAGAGAGAGAGAGAGAGAGAGAGAGAGAGAGAGAGAGAGAGAGAGAGAGAGAGAGAGAGAGAGAGAGTGTGTGTGTGTGTGTGCATGTCAGCAAGCATAAGGCTTAGTCATTTCCTCCATGGGGGCTATTGCAGATTTGCACAGAAAAATGATGTGTTGCACTGGCTGTTGAAGAGGACAAAGCTGGAAGCAAAGAGATTGATTCAGAGGGCATTTCAGTAATCTGGTGGTAGTGATGGAAAGTGGAGGAATTACAGGCATATTTTGGAGATAAAGTAAATGGGTTTTGGGGCTTGGACATAAAAGAAAGATGTAAGTCAAGGATGATCGTTAGACCAGATGTACTGGAATAATTTGATTATCATTTACTCTGGTAAGGGTGACTGACCAGAGTACGTTTTAGAAGAGGGTAAACATCAAGATCTCAGTTTTGGCCATGTTAACTTGGAGATGCCAGCTAGACTTCCAAGTGGTTATCTCCAGAGGGCAGTTGTTAGCATTCAAGACTAGAGTTCAGGAGACAGCTCAAGACTGAAGTCAGGCACTTAGAAATTGTAAGAATATAGGTGCACTAAAATGGCAGGATGAATGAGTTCTGGGAATCAATAAAAGGAGACTGAGAAGAAAATGCTACTATAATGTGCAGTGGGAGGAATAGGAAGGGTTAAATCAAAATACTCCAAGAAAGGGAAATATTATCTCTGTCAAATGTCACAGCAGGTTAACATGGTTATGTCAAATAGTCATAAGCTGAGGCCTAAGATAAGTGACTCATCAAAGTCTGTGACTGGGAAATAACTAAGTGAAGGTTAAAAGTCAGGTTTGCTTTCTGTCTGTCTAAAAAGCCCTGAAGCCATGCCTGATCACTGCATACCATTTTCTATATTGTCATGTGATCCTTGCATTGGATATAATGATGTAAATATATTAGTTCTAGAATTTCAGCAGCCAGTATCTGTGCTTTTGCTTTTTAGCTTATATGACAATTCTTACTAAACAGTGCTATAGTATTATTACTATGTCTGTGTTTGCAGTTGAGACACTGAGAAATGACTGCCAGGTAATGACACTATTACAGTAAGTGTTGGAGCTGGGATGGATTCAGTCCAGACAGTCACAGCATTCTTCATGGCCCATCTCTTCTGTATGTGAACTCAGGTGGAACTGTCCCCTCAGCCTCATGCCTCTACATTGACTTCTCTAGGCACTGGGCATGCAGAGTAGTGGCACCTGCTGCAGTCCAGGCCATTGATGCCCCGCTTCCCAGGTGGGGTGGTACCAACTGAGGAAGTGCCATTTAATCATTGAAGGTTCACTAAACAACTTCTAAAACAATTAGGTTCCTGGTTAGGTTCATGGAACCTTCTAGTTCCTCTAGATTTACTCTCTTCAAACAAGAAGTTCTCTATCTAAAAGGATTCCTCGTTAGATTGCTGTCTTAGCAGCTAAGGAAAAAACTGACATTTTCCCTAAGTTGTCACTAGGTACTATCTTTTTTAACAGGTCAGGGTCTTTTGTAATCCCTTCATAAGTTCCTGTGCATGTTAATCTTGTTAGATATTCTTGTTATGTAGCATATGATATATAAATAGATAACATCGTATAACTGTGTCAGTGACAAATATGCTTAATGTACAGTATATAGCAACAGTCCAAATGTTGAAAAGCTGCACTGACAGGGAAATCAAAGTTGCTGTGCTTGGAACCATAGTTGTGATGTGATTGCAAGATTTATTTGTCAGAGTGAGGATAAAATAGGAGCTCCATTTAGGTGCCAGTGGCTTACAGCTATATTCCTAGCTAATCAGGACACTGAAATCTTGAGGATTGTAGTTTGAAGGTAGCCCAGGCGGGCAAGTCCTTGAGACCTTCCAGTTAAGTACCCAAAGTGAAACTCAAGTGGTAGAGTGCTAGCCTTGAGCAAAATCATGCAGGGACAGCACCTAGGCCCTGAGTTCAGGTCCCAGGGAAGGCACAAAAAAAGAAGGTCCCATATTTCTGATTCCCCTATTGTTATCTTTAAAGTTGAAGGAACGGTTTACTTATTAAAATTGTCTTAAACATCATGCTTCAAAGCAGTACTGAAAATTCAAACTTCTACATCACTTTGGTATTGTGATCTTTGCAGGAGCTTAGATCACATCATCTAATACATCTCTGGTTCTGGCAGCTCACAGTGAAATTAAGGTTTTGCCTTAATCCAACACAAAGCTTAGTTCTTCCACACAGCTACCTGAAAGCTGTTCTAGGTGGACCTATGACCACTTCTCACAAACCTGGTCCAGTTGTTTCAATTCCCTTCTTCAAGAGAGACATTTGCTTTACCAGATGTTGTTAGGAGACTTTAAAGTGGTGCATGTTGGTGATGATCTTGTGATTTTTTTGCTTTCTATTCTTACACTTTCTTAAGTTTGTGTCTAGACTGATCAGAGTTAGAAAGCACTTACAAGTGAGTTTATTTAGCTAAATGGACCTCTTTCCTAGAAAACTAATCGTTCTGATTAAAGAGTCCAAACACACAGAACATTAAAGTAAACCTGAAGAATAATTCTTAGCATTCAGCTGTTGTCTGAGACCCACATTTCATTCATCTGAAAGTCCCATTCCTATCTGAAAGGGGAAATCTTTTCATTCAGTAAGAATCACATCTTCTTGATTTAGATATGCATAAGTTTTCCATATATAATCAAGATAGCTGAAATTTAAAAACTTTCAATTATTTTACTAAGCTTTAGGCAAGCTCAGAAATGTGATTCTAAAACCTGACTTGGGAGTTATGCCTTAGTGTCAGAGCACGTGCCTCACTAGCATGTATGAGGTCCTGGATTTCATCCCAAGCACTGAAAACAAACATAAAACCCAGTGTTCATGTAAGGATTGTATTTTACAAAAATGCCACTACATTATTGTAGAAGTCTTTTTTATAATTTATTTTAACTAGATTTATGAGCAAAATTATTACTCTCATTACTTATTAAAGCTGGTAAGTTTCTCTGCTTATCCTGTCTTCAGAACTTGCCCTCTTTTCCTTTTAATAAGTTAGGAGTATGGAACATGCTGTCCATTTCCCTTCCTTCCAATGTTGAATTTCAGACTAATTAACAGAATAAAGTGAGAATCTTTCAAAAACTTGACTTTAAATACTTGGATGTATATCATCAGAACCATTAAAAAGAACACGATGTTAAGAACAGCTCTCTTCTCAGGGAAAAAAAACCCAAAAACTTTCCTTGGCTCTTCCCGAGATCAAGATCAAGGCTGGCCAAATACAGCTCTGAGCACTGAAACTTGGACACTTGAAGGCCGTATCACTTTATTGGAAATTGAGGGCCTCTCCTTGTTCTTCAGCTCTGTCACTGAGTAGCTTTTAAAAATATGGTAAAAAGCTGTTCCATTCTGAGATGGAACAGCTCCCCCAGTTTGGTGAGTTTCCAGAGCTTAGAAGATTTAACGTTTCTAAACTGGAATTTATTAGCTGTAAAAAAAAAAAATGTATTTCAGTCTTGCTGTGAAGTTGTGAATAGGCAGTGAAATTTTTGTAGAATTTTTTTCTAGTCCTTTCAAATACAAGTTTTTTTTTAAGGGTCCCAAATTCTTTAACAATGAAATTTGGAGGTAGGAATGTGACAGACAATACAATAAGAAGTAAGATATTGGACATTTAGACAAACTTCACTGTACTTCTTGAAAAGAAGGGGAATTTTCCATCCTATGATGCAAATTATTCCCATTGTATTCTAAATAATCTTGTCCAGTATGGCAGCAGTAACAGAAAATCCAGCGAAAGTGGTCTGTCAGCCTTTAGTACTCATCCCAACTTTGCCCTTTGGTTTGTTAAGAAAAAATAGAGCTGCTCACAACTGCCTATAATGGCCTGAGAAAGGACACATGGGTAAGAACATTCTGCATTGTTTTGTAAAGAACTTCAGGAAAAGAGTGGCCTGACTGATGGGCTTCTTCCCCTTGTGGACTTTCTTGTTTCACTGAAGAACAAAGGTATCCTCCTTCAAGTTTTGTTTTCTTTTTTCTTTCTTTTTTTTTTTGGCCAGTCCTGGGCCTTGGACCCAGGGCCTGAGCACTGTCCCTGGCTTCTTCCCGCTCAAGGCTAGCACTCTGCCACTTGAGCCACAGCGCCGCTTCTGGCCGTTTTCTGTATATGTGGTGCTGGGGAATCGAACCTAGGGCCTCGTGTATCCGAGGCAGGCACTCTTGCCACTAGGCTATATCCCCAGCCCCAAGTTTTGTTTTCTAATGGTTAGATGAAGTACTATGTGAGCCATGCTTAGCACAGTGCCTGATATGCTGTCGGTCTGCTAGAAGTATTAGCTGAAGCCATCATCATCATCATCATCATCATCATCATCATCATCATTATCATCATCATAATTAGTCATCTGTTCCATCCCATGCTTAACCATGGCTCTAGCATCCTCCTATCCATAGTGGGACCCATTATGAGGTACCTCAGTATTCAAAGCACCTGGAAGCTAGGTACATGTTAGTGTATTCATGACAGAATGCTCTGAAATAAAAAGCTCATACTGTTCCATTATAAAGCAGATTTCATATTCTATGAGTTTATTAGTAAACAGTCAATGTGCTTTGTTATGTGAAGATATAGTAAGCCTTCCTTATTTATAGATCTATTACATGAAGTTTTGATTGTGTGTAGTCAAGGAAGGAAGGAAGAGAAGGAAAGAAGATTTCAAAGAAAAAACAAAGTTTAAGTCAGGTGTGCTAGCTTATACCTGTGATCCTAGCTACTCAGGAAGTGAGCTCAGGAGGATGTGGTGCAAGGTAGCTGGGTAAAAAGTTAGTGAGACTTCATCTTAATCAATAGCTGAGTGAAGTTGTACATGTATGTTATATCCCAGCTACATGGGAAATGAGAGCAGAAGGACTGCAATTCCAGAGCAGCCAATCAAAATGCAAGAGCCTATGGCCATAAAAATGCTGGGCAAGGTGGTACAAACCTATCATCCCACCTATGGTGGGAAGCATAAAAAAGAGTATTGCAGCCCAGGCCTGCCCAGGCAAAAAGCAAGACTGTTATCTTTTTTTTCTTTCCTTGCCAGTCCTGGGACTTGGACTCAGGGCCTGAGTACTGTCCCTGGCTTCCTCTTGCTCAAGGCTAGCACTCTGCCACTTGAGCCACAGTGCCACCTCTGGCCATTTTCTATATATGTGGTGCTGAGGAATCAAACCCAGGGCTTCATGTATGCAAGGCGAGCACTCTACCACTAGGCCATATTCCCAGTAAGACTGTTATCTTAAAATTAATTAGAGCAGAGCCAGATGCCAGTGGCTCATGCCTGTAATCCTAGCTACTCAGGAGGCTGAGATCTGAAAAACCACAGTTCAAATCCAGCGTACACAGGGAAGTCCATGAGACGCTTATGTCCAAGCCACCAAACAAACAAACAAACAAACAAAAAGCCAGGAGCTGTGGCTCAAGATGTAAACTACTAGTCTTGAGCAACAAAGCTCAGGGACAGTGCCCAGGCCCTGAGTATAAGCCCTAGGACTGTCACAATAGAAAAAATTAACTAGAAAGAAAAAAAAAGAACCATTGGAGGTATAGGTATAGTTCATGTGGTAGAGGGTCTGCCTAGCAGCATGAGGACCTAAGTTCAAACCCTACTACTGAAAAAAACAAAAACAAACAAACAAAACACACAAGAATCAATTCCCATGCACACATTCCACAAGTCAGTTGATTTGAAGAAGTTTCTAGTCAGTCCCATGTTGTTATCAGTTGTATTTAAATCATTTTGCAATCTGTCGAGTTTTCCTACACTTCATTTCTTGAAAATGTGCATCCCTCCCCACAAAAGCAAATTGTTCCCATAAAGCAAAGTAAAAGTTAATGTCTGTTAATGGCAGCTTAGCTTTAGCAGAAATTGGTGATATTATAAGGAAAAAAAAAAAAAGAATCAAGCGTCTGCAGTACAGGGCCGAGCCCCATGCATCTCCAGCTCTCAGGTCTCAGGAGAGGCCGCCTTGGAACTGCACACTGGCAGATACCAAGGATCTACAATAGAGAGAAATGGAAGACAATTCTGGCCCCTGCACCATGAGTGCTGCAGTTCAGACTGCTACAACAAAAATGCCACAGCCTGGGCTGCTTTCATGACACACATTCTCAAGTCTGAGATTGAGGGGCCAGCAGATTCAGTTCCTAATGAGTGCCTGCTTCCCCACAATGGCCACAGGCAAGGAGGAAGGGAAAAACTTTCCCTTGATTGCTCATGAGGATAGTACTATGTTACATGAGCTCTACCCTCATGATCTACTTCCAAAGATTTTACCTCTACATATCTCCAAACATTGGGGACTTTGGCTGGCTTCAATGCAGGGACATAGATGGAGGGACAGATGTTCAGACCATGGTAGGAAGCTTCAAGTTTCCTGTGGCTAGATTTGGGGCTTGTAGGCAGATGAGAACTGGGAGAGGAGGAGCTGGGAGCAAGTCCCTATCCACATGGTACCATATGCGTTGTATAGCCTTGAACAAGTAAATGGGTTGCTCACAGTTTCAAATTTTTCCTACAAGAGGCAGTGCTTGCACTGGGCTTTTTCTTTCTATTTCTCCAGTTCCAAGATTCCTTAATTGGGGCTGGAGATATAACTCAATGATAGAGTACTTATGTAGCATCCGCAGGCCTAGGGTTCAGTCTCTAGTAATGGAAATAAAAAAGATTCCTTAATTCACAAATATATTGGGGGATTAAATACAAAGTGTGTAGAAACCAGTATGTAGAAACAAATGATTTCTCTAAACATAACCCTTCCAAGTATGCTCTCTTCTGATAGTTTTCCTAGTTAAAAACTGTAAGCTTCACATCCAACTTTGAGAAGTAATCAGGTATTGTTCTGCTATTTTATTTTATATTCATGCATTGTTTTCTGTCAGCAACAAAATTATATTGTGGCTCATTTTCAGGCAGCATACAACCACGATTCACCATTCAGTCATCTAGGAAAGTGAAAATGTTGGGGCCTAGAACAACCTAGGCTCAGGATTTTATCCCATGTTGCTGGCAGGACTCGTTCATAGGGCTGGCTTCCATGTTGGTTTCCTCGTGTTTCAGCATGGGAGTGAGGGTCCACCTTTGCTGTGCAGCTCTTCTAACAACTCCAGCACTCATCCTCTCCCTTCTTGCCAGGTCTAGGGTTTCCATCAGGATGTTTAAAAGCCACAGAAAGGGTCTTTTCTTCAAGACACACCAATCTCTTCTTGACCTGCACATCTTTTTCTCCTGCACATCTCAGCTGTGTGTGTTTGCAGCCTTGCAGGTTTATCATCCATGTCGCCTTCCTATATGTCATATATACGTGTGTTTCCCAACTCCATGGGAAGGTGCTGCATCCTGAGAGCTTCTGGAATGAGGGCTGTGCATGAGTGAGCAGGTGCTAGTGGCTCCGGGCACAGCCTTTAATACAACTAGAAAAACAGCTCAGCAAATGGTTGATCTTGGGAGGAGGCCATTATGTACCAAAGATAAGCCATCATTCTTATCATTGTGGTGGCTTGCCCCATATTTCCCTTTCTCTCTCCTTGGCACACAGGAGGAGCAGAATTCCAAATGTGTTGTCTGTGGTCTGTTCATATGATTAGTTCAACAGTTGACTACATGAAGGTAGCTGAGTCTGTGTAATTGGTTCTGGCCAGTTAATTGCTAAATGCTGACAATAAACAGAGCCATTGGCCCCTGCCAGCCCTCAGAGAGCAGGTAGTGTGAACAAGAACTAAAACTGGGAGTGGTGGTTTCCTTGGTAGTAAACCTATTCCAGATGGGATGTACCATGTTCTGCCCATGTGGGAATTCTAAGGGGTCTTCATAAAGTCTAAGGGGCATTTGTGGTATAGTGGTGAAAAGCCCAGACTTGGAAGCACATTACTGGCTCTGTCGCTTACTAGTTGTATGATTTTGGACAAAGTGGCTGCTCCAGTTTCCTCATAGGCAAAAGTGGGAATTTAATACTAGACCTTGCCTAACAGGAATTGTTTTAAGAATATAACAAGCTTATGTTTGTAATGAAGGCTGAAATATAATTAGGTGGTTGTTGAATAAAGTAAGTTAAGTGCACCAGAAAGATGTGAGGCTTTGCCATCCATAGGCAACACAACCTGTGATGCAGTGCCCTGGCCGAGGTTGCTGGGGACTGGGACCTGGTGGCCCACCAGCATCTGAACTGTTTCCACCACTTCTTACTCCAGACAGCTGGGGCCCATCCAGGCATGCCAGAGCAGAAACACAAAGTGCCCTGCATGGACACTAAGTTCTTGGAGATAATGCTTTTTCATAGCCATGCCCCAGTTCCAGGTGCACATGGCATTGTGGACTCCAGCAAGGCCTGTGGCTACATGCCTGGTTCCCTATTCCCACCCTCCCCTCACTCAGTTTTGAGCCCCACCCCCTCCCAGACCCATTCCTGTCTGGATATTATCCCCTCCCTTCATAAACATCTCCCTTGGAGAATTGTCTCGTTTATTTTACCTCAGGACAAAATGGGTACTCACTTAAGTTGATACACCTGTGTTGTTTGTTCCATAGTGTCAATGTGCATTACTTCACTTATTTTAGAAAATAAGGTCTTGAGGCTGGGATTTGGCTTAACTCATTTATACAGGGCTTACTAGAATGCTTTGCAGAATTAGAGACACCTAATAAATGCTTTAAACTTTAGAATGATGCTGTAATCATTTATATGGGACCAACATTATATGTGTTTAAATAAATGGCATGTTTTCCAGAAACATTCTGGCAAATTAGCAGATTCTAAATTAAAAAAGGTCTGTGCTTAGAAAACGAATTGTATAAATTGTGGGAACATGCAATTATTTATTGCTGAGCTGACTTAAGCAGAGGCCAAAAGCAATGATGGAAGCCAAGACTGAATTTTTGCTCTACTTGTTGGCTTTCTGAAAAGTCAGTTGGCATGACACAAGTTGGGTGTGTAAGGGGGGGGGGGGGAATTTAAAGGCGTTATAGTGGATTTAATGCATATTTTTACAGAGTTGGAAAAAAAAAAAAACCCCTCTGCATTAGGTTAGCAGATGTGATTTGGCATCACCTCTTCCCAAACATGTGCCCTTTTCATTAGGAATGTGTGCCTGATGTGGTGCAGATGGTATTTAAGCTGCTTGCTAATATTTTCCACAACCTGTTTTTAGTAATTAGTCTTGAATTTGCTAGTTCAAAAACACTGGACTCGGCAACATTGTAAACTAAGGAACTTGACATGTGTGCAATGTACCAGCAGAGGGCAGTATAAGCCAGTGTTTCATTCCGTTTCATGCTGTAGTGTTTTCTACTTAGCGTTTCAGTGTGGTTTGAGAGGGTTGTTCTTGTTCTTACTGTTGGTTGTGGTACTGAGGCTTACTCCCAGGACCTTACACACATCAGGCAAAAGCTAACACTCAAACCATATCTCTAGTTCTTTTGTTTTTAATTTTTTGAGACAGGTCTGGTGCTATTGCTTTTTCCCCTGGCCTGGCCTCAAATTCATGATAATCTTCAGCTTTCTAAAGAATTAATTGAAAATGACAAAGTTTTAAAATAGTCTTATTAATCATTTTCTAGTAAGAAAATAAGTTATCCAGTACAGAATCGAGGTATAGTTTTATTTTTAATGGACTTATTACTCTTTTAATTTTTCCCATCAACAAAAATATGTGACTATATAGAAGTGTAAATATTCCTAAATCATTTCATCCATACACCTAAAAATTATATTATGTAATTTGATGTTTCTTTCTTAGCTCAGTAATGGACAGTTTTATTATGTCTGTGAGAGTTTCAGTTATTTTTACAATCAAAAAGTAAAGGTCATTTCTGAGTTACATCGTCCACTCTGATGTCTCTGACCTTAAGAAACAACATCTCTTGTTGCAGCTACTGTGGCTCACAACTGACAATGGTGCATTGTGCATGGTTTTCTCACAGGTCCTGCTGGCCCTGCTAGCTCCTCTCACTCATTCCTTTTTTTTCCCCCAAATCTAAAAGCCCACAAGGCCATCCTTCCCCATTCTTCTTTAGAGCTGCCCCCCCCAAGTTCTGCTCACCCCTTCACCTCATATCTCTGTTTTAGATCTCGCTGGCATTATTTACCTCTGACTAAATGTTTAGGTCCCTCTCCAGGCCAGATTAATATGCTGAATGCCTGGAGTTGGAGGCTCTTAGGACATGGTAAGGATTAAATGAGTTCAGCCATTCTGTTTCTGACCTGCCACTTGGTAACTGTGGGAGTCGGAAGCTGGCGAAGTTGGCTCCTATCTAACTGAACACTGGGAATCTGTATTGATGAAAAAGGAGCAGGAGGAGTATTGGGTAAGCATGAAATAGTTTTTAAAAACGACTTGCTCTCTGTACTTTACTTTGACAACAAAGGGGGAAAACAAACAAAAAAAGACTTGCTTTTGCTTTTTTGTTGTTGTTGATTAGAAAAACTACAAATGCTTGTTGCCACAAAGACAATAGAACTTTGACTTCTATGTTACAGGATTTTACTGGTTTCTATATATTACTGCGTATTATAGTCATAACACATTTTGAACACTTAAGTTACTTCCTACCTCTAAAACCTAGGAATATTCTCACTTGCTTATATTTTTGTGTTTTCATGATTATTGTCTTCCTTTTGCTTTTGCCACACAGAATTTAAGTTTGTTAGGGCTAGCACCCTATGGGTACCTACAGGTTTATGAGGTGTGTGTAACCATTGTCAAGTTTTTGTGAATGAATGTGTGGGAAACCGCAAGAATTTCACAGAGTACTGAATTCATTCTAACAGCCCTGGCTTCTGCAGGGCACTCCCTTGTGCTGTTGATAATCCATTTGGAAGGACACCTTGTGATCCGCTTTCTTGCAGCATTACCACAGGGGTGCGCTACAGCATTTAAAAAATAGGCAGGCACTGGTTAGACTCCCAGGCTTAGAAGAAAATACCACTCCTTTATTTCCCCTAAAGAGGTGGTGCCTTGCTATTTTAGTGACATTTCAACAAACAACCCACTGAACTAACTGGTAGATGAGCTGGATTTTAGCAATGCAACATGGTCATATACCAGAAGAAATGGTTAGCGACTTGAGCAGAATGTATCTAAATTGTGATTAATCACAAATCAGATTTTTCATAAAATTAAATTTGAAATTATTCACTTGGTAATTTTGAAGTAACTTTGACTTGTTTGTACTACCAAACCTACTGTTCTACTGATGGAAAGTAAGGAGTAACAAGTTAGAATGAAGTATTGAAAGGTCAAAATTAAAGATACTTTTAATAAATATGTACTTTTCAAATGCACATTACTAAAACAAGAGCAACACCTGATAGAAATCCTTCAAGGGTCATGTTTTAATAAAGAAATTAAACTTACATGTTAGCATATTTGCCTATGAACAGAAATTTGTATTAGCAATTCTGTGGAGTAGTTTAGGAGGTTTTCTTCTTCATTTTGAACAGATAATATAATAATAAATATAAATGACATAATAACAACCCTTCTGTGCATTTTAACTAAGTGGAAGCCAAAATAAGGAGATGCCTGACACTTTTCTTCTTTTCCAACTTGAGCACTAGTTGGGATGCTCCTTTATCTTCTCCTAAAAAGAGATCTTCAAATTTTGTGTTGCTAGTTTTTAAAAAGTGCTTTAAAATTAAAGTTGATCATTTAAGCATTAATTCCTATCCATCAATTGCCTTTTGTAAACAGTAAAAGACAACACATACATGTAAGGTCATATTCCATACCTCAAATGTGTCCTCAATGAAAAGGAAAAAAGGACATATGAAAGAGATACCACACATCGTAACCTCTTCCAGCTGGAAGCTGAGTTTGTTGTATAATTAAGCCATCGTAGCAAAGAAAAGAAAATTTCCATTCATACAATGTTATTGCTAAGTTGATTTTATGAAGCTTTGACCTATCAGCATGGTAAGGTAAACACTATCCTCTAAGTTCCATCAGAGGAATGCAAGAACTTATTATTTAAAAAAAATTAGAAACTACTTTCTGTATATTTTCATAATGTATTTGGATAGATCCAGTTATTGATGTATATAGATAAATTTTAAAGCCCAAAATTAATAAACAAAATTTACATTAAAAACTCTCCTTGAGGCTGGGAATATGGTCTAGTGGCAAGAGTGCTTGCCTCCTATACATGAAGCCCTAGGTTCGATTCCTCAGCAAGCCCTGGGTCCAAGCCCCAGGACTGGCAAAAAAAAAAAAAAACAACCAAAAAAACCCAACAACAATAAAAACTCTCCTTGAGCCACATGCTTATCCCTGTCATCCTAGCTACTGAGGAGGCTGAGATCTGAGGATTGTGTTTCAAAGCCAACTCAGTCAGTAAGGCTGATGGGATTTTTATCAATAATTAACTACCAGAAAAACAGAAGTGGTGCTGTGGCTCAAAGTGGTAAGGTATTAGCCTTGAGTGAAAAGGCTCAAGGACAATGCCTAGGCCTTCAGTTCAAACCCTACAACTGACAAAAAAAAATCTCATTAGTCTTATTACATGTATATTTAAACTTACATTGAGGGGCTGGGGATATAGCCTAGTGGCAAGAGTGCCTGCCTCGGATACACGAGGCCCTAGGTTCGATTCCCCAGCACCACATATACAGAAAACGGCCAGAAGCGGCGCTGTGGCTCAAGTGGCAGAGTGCTAGCCTTGAGCGGGAAGAAGCCAGGGACAGTGCTCAGGCCCTGAGTCCAAGGCCCAGGACTGGCCAAAAAAAAAAAAAAATCAGATAATTTGGTTTCAATCTGGGTTCCATCAATGACTTGCCTTGAGGCCTGAGTTAATTAAACACACTAAGCTTCATTCTTCTATGATGTGGGATGATACCTGTTATAGAGATTGTAAAGCTCAGATGAAATGATTACAGCTCAAAGTGAATTACTACACTTCTTCTAAACCTACTAGGAAAATGTTAAATACTAATTTCAATCTAAATACTCTTCCTTTGGCATCTGACTGGTCCAGAATGTATATTGAAAGTTAACTGTAAGCTGTGTGCAAGTGGCTTAAGCCTAAGTGAAAAAAAAAAAATCCAGTAAGAGCACAAGGCCCAGAGTTCAAGCCATGGTACCAGCTCAAAAAAAAAAAAAGAAAAAGAAAAAAAGAAAAGAAAAAGGGAATGGGGGAAGGGTAAGGAGAAAGGAATGAAATTAGATAAATGGGAATTTCTAGAAGTAAATAATTCATAAATTAATACAATAAAGTTAACTGTGGATTCTTTTTTTTTCAAATTTTTATTATCAAACTGATGTACAGAGAGGTTACAGTTTTATACGTTAGGCATTGGATACATTTCTTATACTGTTTGTTACCTTGTCCCTCATACCCCCTCCCTGCTCCCCCTTTCTCTCCCCCCCCCCCAGGTGTTCAGTTCACTTACAACAAACAGTTTTGCAAGTATTGCTTTTGTAGTTGTTTGTCTTTTTTTACCCTGTGTCTCTCAAATTTGGTATTCCCTTTCAATTTCCTACTTCCAATACCAGTATACACGGTTTCCAATATACTCAGATAAGATTACAGAGATAGTGTAGGTACAACCACAGGAAGGTGATACAAGAACATCATCAATAATAGAAGCTACAGATATACATGGGACGTTGAAAGTAGTTACAACTGTGATATAACAATTGTTTCCATAACATGGAGTTCATTTCACTTAGCATCATCTTATGTGTTCATAAGGGTATAGCCTTGTGATGCTCTGCTATGACTTGCCTAAACCTGTACTAATTATTCCCAATAAGGGAGACCATAGAGTCCATGTTTCTTTGGGTCTGGCTCACTTCACTTAGTATAATTTTTTCCAAGACCTTCCATTTCCTTACAAATGGGACAATGTCATTCTTTCTGATAGAGGCATAAAATTCCATTGTGTATATGTACCACATTTTCCTGATCCATTCGTCTACTGAGGGGCATCTGAGTTGGTTCCAGATTCTCGCTATGACAAATTGTGCTTTGATGAACATTGTTGTGCTGGTGGCATTACTGTGATTTTGTTTGTGGTCTTTTGGATAGATATCCAAAAGTGGGGCTGCTGGGTCATAGGGGAGTTCTATATTTAGCCTTCTGAGGAATCTCCATACTGCTTGCCAGAGTGGCTGAACCAGTTTACATTCCCACCAACAATGAAGTAGGGTTCCCTTTTGGCCACATCCCTTCCAACAATTGTTATTGTTAGTTTTCTTGATATGACATTCTTACTGGGGTGAGATGGAATCTCAATGTTGTTTTGATTTGCATTTATTTTATGGCCAGTGATGTAGAGCATTTTTTTCATATGTCTCCTGGCCATTCTCATTGCCTCATCAGAGAAGTCTCTTTGTAAGTCTTTAGCCCACTTGATGAGGGGGCTATTGGTTCTTTGCGGTTTTGTTTTGGAAGAGGGTAATTTTTTCAGTTCTGCATATATTTTAGATATGAGGCCTTTGTCCGTTGAATGTCCGGTAAAGATCTTCTCCCAGTCTGTGGGCTTTCTGTTTATCTTGCGAGCTATGTCCTTTGCCGTGCAGAAGCTCTGCAGTTTGATGCAGTCCCATTTGTCCAACCTTTCTTTGATTTGTAGCCTTTCTGGGTCTTTGTTAAGGAAGTTCCGTCCTGTGCCAAGGAGCCCAAGTGTTTCTCCTACTCCTTCCTTTAATGTTTTCAGGGTGTCTGTTTAAGACCTCGAAATCAAAACTGTGGATTCTTATGCCTTGATTTGGTAATGTTGAAGATTATGAGAAGTAAGACCAAGAAGGGACAAGTTAAATAGCTACTGAGGAAATTTGGAGAAACTAAATAGAAAAATACGTGGATATCCACTATTGATGAACAGAGAAGTTAGTTGGTCATAAAGGAGGAGGAGGAAGAAGGTGGTGGTGGTGGTGATGATGATGACGACAATTTACATTAAGCATGAAAGGTGTGCTAGGTTTTATGGTGCTATATAGGGAGTGTCTTATCTAATCTTTGCAGCCTGATGAGGTAGATTCATCTAATAACTGACTTTGAAGTTGACGAAACTGTGGTTTTGAGGTTAATAACTTGCCAATATCCACAGTGGATACCCGGTTGAAGTATTGGCCACATGCAGTTAGGAAGAACCAAACTGCAACTTCTGTACTTTATTTTGAAATCTCCTCTTAAGCCACTTTCATTGCTTATTGGTTCTACCTTTCACAAAACATAAGACCATGAACATAATTTAGCCACTTCACGTTTGGCTTTTCCATTGTGCAACAATGTGTTCCTTAATTCTAAGATCTGTCATCAAAATGAGATCCTTTTATATGATCAGATGCACGTAGGTATTGCACCTTTGTGTTCCTCTCCTACGAAGATCCTCCTTTCATCTCCCTGTGTGCCTAGACACCTGTATATAATGTATCATGTCTCAGTGTATTTTTCTTTAACTATCCAGTGTGTTTACTTGTAGATTTATTGACATATTCTACCTACCACAAATGAGGGAAACCATGCAACCTGTGTTTCTCTGGGTCGGGATTACTTTAATATGATTTCTTTGCAGTCTTTCCACTTCCTTACGAAAGGTACTATTATTCTTCTTGATGGATGAGTAGAATTCCATTGTGCATATATACCACAGTTTCTTGCTCCATTCATCATTGGCAGGCATCTTGATTCCGTATCTTGGTTATGGTAAATAATGCTATAATATTTATCAAAATGAACTCCAGAAAATGGAAGCAAGAGTTTTTTTTCTTTGTTGCTGTTTTGTTCTTTCCCTTTTGTCTTATTTGTTCATTTATCTGTCTTTGGGAAGGTATGGGAGGGTAAGAGGGGTACAGAAATGATGGGACACAGGGTCAACAAATACAGCAGTGGTACTCACTGGACACTAAGTGGAAAATGAACTAAAAAAACTTGTAGGTGGGGATGGGAATGAAAATCTGGGAAGGATGAGGGAAGGGATTACATTGTCCAAAAAGAAATGTACTCTTTATCTGACTTATGTAACTAACCCCTCTATACATCATCTTTATACATCTTTATAACAATAGCAATGCGTGGGAAAAAATAAAATAAAAGGGTGACATTAAAAAAAAAAAAAAGGCAGAGGAGGCTGCAGGCACTGACATGGCGGCAGCAGTGTCGACTGCTGCGACAATGAAAGGGAGCCAGGGCTGTTAGAGCCAGCAGCGGCACGTGGAAGAAGAGCCCAGGGCCTTTGGCCACGACATGTCTGGTCATCTATAATGTGGTGATGACAGTGGGGTGGCTGGTTATAGCTGTTGGTCTGGTCAGAGCATACCTTGCTAAGAGGAGCTATCATAGCCTTTATTATTCAATTGAAAAACCTTTGAAATTCTTCCAAACTGGAGCCTTACTGGAGATTTTATATTGTGCTATAGGGGATAAGGAAGATATTTATTTTGCCCTGGAACTGAGGCATAGCTTCGAGAATAGAGGTAGATCTTTCTAGTTACATTACAACCATTTTGGAAAGTTAGCAGAGCCTATAGAGCATGCTTATAATACTTCCATGATTCTGGATCTGTCAGGATATGAAGTTGATGCTCATTCAGAAGCACCAGAAGTTTGAAAACCCAAGGACTATGAGTCCAAATTCTTACGAGCATAATCATTTTACTCACATCTAAAGTGTACACTTATTATATTCAGGGCATTGACCTTGACACTGGTGACTTCAAGATGAAGATCCTTAAAGTTGAAGACACACGGGTGGAGACTGTCCACTGTGATACCTACTCCCACAACTGTTTAGGAAGACAAAAATGCCTTCAGTATATAAAGATCTGCACCTCTGCTGTTTTCCACCTCTTACTTGGGGCTTGTGGGTGCTGGGGGTAGGAGAGAATTCAGAGCTAATGTTAGATTCTCAGAAAATTTGTTATTTCCCCCAAAGGCTACTTAAATGCTGCTTTAGAACCTTTGAAGTATGCATATGAAAAGAACTTGTGCTCACCTGCCACAATATCTGCTCTTCTAGAGAAATTTAAGTGACCTGGCCCAGGCTGCACCACTGGTAAATATTGTGTGACTTTGGAACCACATTTAACTCCAGAGCCTGCCTGATTGATTGTATTCTAGGACAAATGGATTTGGGCTATGTACAGTCTTAATACACATTTCCTTTTCAACCTGTACTTGCATTTTGGGGATGAAAAATATTATCCTTCTTAAATGGTTTAATAAATTTTAAGCATAAGCTAGTAAAAAAGAAAGAAAGAAAGAAAGAAAGAAAGAAAGAAAGAAAGAAAGAAAGAAAGAAAGAAAGAAAGAAAGAAAGAAAGAAAGAAGGAAGGAAGGAAGGAAGGAAGGAAGGAAGGAAGGAAGGAAGGAAGGAAGGAAGGAAGAAGATCATTTGCCAGGCACCAGTGGCTATGTCTGCAATCATAAGTATTTAGTTGGCTGAGATCTGAGGATAATGGCTCAAAGCCAGTGTAGGCAGGAAAGTCCAAGAGACTTTTATCTCCAATTAACCACTAAAAAGCCAGAAGTAGAGCTGGGGTTCAAGAGGTATGGCACTATCTCTTAGCACAAAAGCTCAGCAACAGTGCCCTGAGATCAAGCCCCAGCACACACACACACACACACACACACACACACACACACACACACACATACACACACACACCATTTATTATTTACATTTGTATCAGTATTCTGTAGAGAATTGTTTATGCATTCTCTAAGAAGATAGAAGCTTTCTATATCTCTCTTCTCATTTCTTTCTGAGTCCTTACCAGAAGCATTCTCCAAAGTCTCTTTGCAACAGTACCAGCATTTCTTAGCATGCAGTTCTTAGCCACTACCCATTGGCTAGTTTCAAAGTTACTTCCCTATTTGTATTAGTTGAACCTCACCCACATGTTAGTGTTTGTGTCTCAGTTCAGGCTACTTATATTCGAGTCCCAAGGGAACCTGAGGTGATCTTATTATTTACTTATGATTTACAGTTGTGGAGGATAGAAGTCTGAAATCAAGTTTCTAAAAGTTGCATGTTCTGTTGAGAGCCCTTTTGGTTTGCAGCTGGCAGTGTTTTTGCAGGGTCTTTGTATGCAGGGAAGACAGAGAGGGAAGAGGATGTCTCATGTCTCTTCTCTCATGGGCACTAATCTCATTATGAGTGGGGCCTCTACCCTTGCCACCTAAGAACTTCCCCAAAGCCTACTCACAAATGGCATCTCTGTGCATGGAGCTATCAGCATTTTAAAGAGATTCAAATGTTTAGTTCACAGAACCTCACTACTTCTACTGCTTCTTCCTCATCTTCTAATACAGGCATAATTTTGACAAAGTGGGTAATAAATTTGTAGAGAAGAAGCTAACTTCTTATATTAGTCCAAGTTTCCTTAAATACCCAGTGCTATTATTGTTTTATTCCCAGTTTTTATTATTGTTCTCCTGTTACTTACTGGAATATAATTTGATAACTGGAGACAGCCAAATGGAAGACTACATCATTTGTAGTATTTTGAAAACTGATGGTAGATGAAAACAAGATGAATATATACAATTCTAACAGTGTGGCCAATGTCCTGGTTGGGATATGCTGATAAAATCAAATTACCTAACAGAAAGGAATTGGCATAATAAAAACCTCTCATTAGTGTAAGAATAAATCTGTCTTGAGAAAAACTATAGACTCTCATAAATAAAATGGAATGAATGCATGCATGAATGAATAAATGGAAAGAAAGAAAACACATAGGACAACAAAATGTAAAGTGATGAGTACAATACTGATTCTTTGGCAAGTGGAGATAGCAAGCTCCATCAGAGAAGGAGGAAGAGACTTCAGGAACAAGAGACCAGCTTGTCTGGTGTCTTGGATGGCAAGACAAGGTTTGGAAGTAGAAGAAAAAGGAGATAGTCCTTAAACACTCACCTCTGACTTTGATCACGGTAGCAGCAAGAACTATTGGCAAGGCTGGGACTTACTGAGGATTTAATTAGGAAAAGAAGAGATATGTTCAGCAGTGGATGCCTAATTACCTGTAACCTAGTTGTGCCTCAATGACAAGAAAAGATGCAGGAAATTGCATTTATTAACATGTTGCTGAATTTCTTGATCAGATCTAGAAAGGGAGCCAGTAGAGACGCTACCTCTTAATAGCAAAATATATCAGAATCCAAAAGGGATTAAGCAGTGTGGAAGCGAGACCTGTAGAAGATAAAAGTTGGAGTTTCAAAAATGATTAAATTTTTGGGATCCGATGCCAGTGGCCACTCCTATCAGCTACACATCCTGCATTATTGGCTTTTTCACAGCAAATTATAGCCATACAGATGTTAATCCTGCATGGCTGTTAAGCTCCATTAAAAGACGTATTCTCAGATCACTCTTGGTTCATTAACATAGGGCATAATCCTTATGGCAGGGCTATGGGTATAATTCAAAATCTGGCAGGGAGATAGCCAGTGAAAGGCAGAAACTTTTCTGGGTAATTACTTGAAAGAAATAGACACTTTGTTAAGCCTTCTCTTTACCTCTGGTATTTCCACAAGGAAAAGAAAGAGAAGATGAGTGGTGACTGTGTTTTCCCCTTTAAAATTGACATTTAAAAGCCAGGAGGACAGACAGTGATCAGTGAAAACAAGGACAGGAAACAGGACAGAGACAAGAAGGCTAGGTTTTCCTGCTGGGTTTCGTATCAACAAATGGCCTCTTCCCTGAGTTCTTCCTGGTTAGTGATGCTGAAAATCAATGTGTCAAATGATTGCTTTCTGAGGTGTACTGTCCTATGTAAACATGTCCTCAATTTGTTTTGTTCTACTTAGAAGGGAGATATGGTATTTAGAGGGGGGGGGGAAAGAAGGGAGACATGATTAACTGCATGCCAGAAGGTCTTCGATTTTTTTTAATATTCCTTCAGAAAAGGGAAATGAGGGTATGTTAGTATAAATTAGCACTGCATTTCTGAACCATAATGTTTTCTGAAGTGGCATTGCACTACTCTCCTTTTAAGTGTCTATTCTGGTAAATGTATATTTTCCTCTGAAATTAAAGAAGTTGAGAAGTGGTGGTTCACACTTGTAATCCTAACCTCTCAAGAGACTAAGGACAGGAGGATTACAGGGGGAGGCCAGCCAAGGTAGAAAAGTCCTTGAGCCCCCTTTTCAACCCATATCTGAGTACACTGGGGCATTCCTGTCATCCTAGCAGTGATACCAAGATGGTCCAGGTACACATCTAGGCAGGAAGCAAGACCTATTTCAAAAATAACCTGTATAAGAAAAAAAAAAAGATAGGGAGCTAGAAGTATGGTTCAGCAGTAGAGAGCCTGCTAGCAAGCTCAAAGCCCTGAGTTCAGAAAACCCCAGTGCTGCCAAAATAATATTTTAAAAAGTGAAAGAAGGAGGAGGTGGGGGAAAATGAGGGAGGAGGTAACAAGTTGAATAAGAAATGTACTCACTGCCTTACATATGAAACTGTAACTCTCTGTACTTCTCATTGACAATAAAAAAAGAAAAAAAAAGTGAAAGAAATGGAAACGAAAGCAAACAAAAGGAAAGAATAAAAAATGGACCGCAAAGAAAAGAGTCTTTTGAGTACTCTTCTTAAGATTCCATCATATATATATATATATATATTGCCTTTTGACATGAAATGAAATTTCATTTTTTTTTTTTACAATTCTGAGTGGATCTGTGGGCCAAGTCACCCCTCCGTGTTTACTTCCTGTGATAGTTCTGGCGAGTGTGTTCTAGGATCATGAGCCTGTTGTACTTCCAACAGCTTGAGTTATCCAGCTTTTATAGAGGGTCCTTGGACTGACATGTGCTGCATGAACATTTGATCATTCAGGTGTAGACTACCCATATAATTTGTTGAAAAGCAAAACATAAGCCTCACTAAGTCTGTCATTTGGTGTTCATCCCATTTGACTTTAAAAAAAACTGAACTAAATCAAGTTGGTTAGTACGAATTATAGAGCAAAATCACAAACAGTTTAAAAAAAAAAGGAGTCTGCTTGCTGAATAGCTGTTGAAGGCCCATCAACCTTCCAGTCCTACTGTGGGGAAGTTGTTAACTCTTTTTAAAATTCCACTTCTCAGGATATTTGTCATCATCAGGGGTAACCTTTTCTCTTGCTTTAGATGTGTTAAGTCTTTACACTTATTAATTATTTTACGTAGTGTTTGTAGTTTGTAGAAGGAAATTGATTTTCTTGTAATGGGGAAATCATCGCTCCTATTATGACATAAAACTTTAATTTGATGTCTCCTCCACTGACCCAAACTAATTACAACAAAAACATGTTAACAAAGCGAGTAGTTTTTTTTTCTTTCTTTCATGCATCAATTTTACTACTCAGGGCTGCCCCCAGAAAGTCTTAAATGAAGGTGCGGTTCCGTTGCTCTGGTAGTGTGTGTGTGTGTGTGTGTGTGTGTGTGTGTGTGTGTGTGTATGGTATCAGTAGTAGCTATCATGACAGGCTGTGAAATATATATTCTCATGGTGAAACTTGAACTCCTTAGATCATCAGCTTCAAGGAGCAAAGAAATATTAAAGGGATTTATCAGTAATGGTCAAACAGCTAAAAGCATGGTCATAGCTTCCTCTTTAATTTGTGCAGATTGGAATGCACCTCCCCTAATCAGACGGAAATAGTAAAATTTAAAAACTTTTATGAGTACCTAGCTCAGCTGCACCTGGCCTCCCTAATTGCCTTCAACCAAGTCATTACTGGGGAGGTAAGATGTTTAGCCACCAACAGCCCTTATTAATGTATAATAGGAATTTACTTGTAAAACAGAATTATTGGGATAGCATAATGTCATAAAGACAGAGTGCTGACATTTTAGATGGGTTTATAAGGGGATGTTGAATTATAATTTAGGAGCAGAATATTCTTTTGGTAATTAATCACAATTTGGTACAGTCTCAGTATAGACTAGGTGTCTGGATACATAAAACTTATTATTGTAATGTTTCTCTATTAAAGTCTATGCTGGTGTAAATGCATGTAATTCTCATGAATTATCTAGTAGTTTGCAGATGTGCAGAAAGTGACCACAGTAGGTATAAATACATGAGACAGCAAAGCTGCTTCCCTGATTTGAGTAGAAATGCTGAAGATTGAAAATCCTTTAAAAAAAGATATGCAAATGTTGTTCTTGGTAGCAATGATTCAAGAAATGGGATACATTAGTTTTATTGGACCTCAAACTCAGAATCTGTCAATATGGCGGTGTGATTAATGGGCACAGACTTTTACCTGCCCCATAAATATAATGGGCTTTGATTACTGGGCTCCATTTGCAGAGCAATAGTTAACGTGATGTCAACACTTCCATTGTAAACCCCCTTTTTAGAGGGGTTTATAACTTGCTCATAAAAAAATTACTCGGGATGACACTTTGAATATGAGGCCTTAGTCTGGGGGAACAGAGACATTTTAAGGAATAGATTTAAGGATTCCATTTACCTATTTCTAGGTTTATGAATATCTAAGCTGTCTATTAAATTCAAGCTTTATCTACTTCATAAAAATTTTAAATAATAAAGGATTCTTATTACTCAGTTTGCCTATTCTAAGGGCATTCTCTACATTTATAGGTGTTACATCATTCACTTTAAACCAGAAGGGGTCATTTTTAAACATGATTATGGTACAGACCAGGAGACAGTTTAAAGAATCATTCAGTATTAAAATCTTGGAATTTTATTCCAGGTAGCTGTTTGAAATGCTGTGATTTAGTCCTAATCAATAAGAATGTCAGAACACACAGGGAATAGTGGTGTGTACCTGTGGGTGTCCAGAATAGGTGTCCACCTATTCTGGAGGCTGAGGCTGGAGGGTCACTTGAGCCCAGGAGCTTGAGGCTAAGCAGTATAGAGTGAGAGCTCATCTCTTAAAAAACAAAAAACAAAACAAACCACAGAAGAACTTCAGGGCCAAGCACTGGTGCTTCACACCTAGAATCCTAGATTCAGGAAGCTGACATCTGTAAATCTAAGGTTAAAAGCCAGCTGGAGCAGACAGATCCTCGAGAATTATCTCCAGTTAACCAGCATAAGCCAAAAATGGAAGTATGACTCAAGTGGGAAAGCACCAGCCTTGGGCAAAAATATGAAAAAAGTGTGAGGCTCTGAGTTCAAGCCCTAATATCACACACACACACACACACACACACACACACACACACACACACACACATCCAGGACAAGTTTAATACATTCAATTCTTGGGAAGTATAGTAATACAAAGTGAGCCAACTTGGGAATATTCTGATTTAGATCACACATTGCCTCTTGTTTACAAATCAGAGAAAAGTCTGTAGAGACCTGCTTCATGCCAGCTCCTAGTCATCTTCCAAGGCATTGAAGTTGCAGGGCGATGCTATTTAACATAGGGCATCTCCTTCAGAAGTTTAGGATTGATTGTCTGTGTATCCTTCCTGACTATGTCAGGAAGTTACTTCTTCAAGTTTATGAGAGCAAAGACCAAGGAAGCTGAGATTTGCTTTTGGATTTGAAGGAGAATGAATAAGAAGTTGTGGTCTAGACGTTTGAAGTGGGTGTCCAACTGCCACAATTTACTGGACTTCTTGGGTAGCTGAAGAGCTTTCATTTAAAGTCATCTCACTGTGTGCTTTGTAATGGTTCCAAGTCTACTAGTTGGTTTGATTAAAAAGAGGTGGTGTTTTCGTTTGCTTGGTAATTGATTTTTGTCTTGCAGGGGACATGAGGTCTTTTTACCTGGTCTTTACTGATTTTCTCTTTCCTTCCTTCCTTCCTTCCTTCCTTCCTTCCTTCCTTCCTTCCTTCCTTCCTTCCTTCCTTCCTCCCTCCCTCCCTCCCTCCCTCCCTCCCTCCCTCCCTCCCTTCCTTCCTTCCTTCCTTCCTCCCTTCCTTCCTTTGCCTATAATCTCTAGGTTGACAAGCATTGAACTTCCTTGGTCAGGGGGCAGGGTTTACATCTTTGCAAAACTGCCCATTTGAAGAACCTCAGAAATGTCTCAAGTGGCCTGAAGGTTAAGGCAATGGTAGCACTAATCATACAGTGATTCACTGTTTTTGTGGCACTGAACTTTAAAAATACAAAACAGCCTATGTTATATCAGCAGCTCAGAGGGAAAATACTCATTAGTAAAACATGCACAATTATTACATAATTCACTTAGAATTTATCATGCACCTGTCATATGATGCAGATTAGGGTATATAATATGCATGGACAGTCTTAATGGATTTATGAATGAGGTAGAAGACTGGGAAGTAGCTGAAAATTACTGTCTAGCATGAGGACAATGCTGAGAGACATAAAGAAAGCCAAAGGGAGCCCCTAAAAAGGATAACTGATTTAGTTAGATTCAAGGCTTCACACAAAACTTTCCAGGAAGGGCCTCAAGACAGTTAGGTAGAGGGGATTACAGTTGGGTAGATAAGTGAAAGCACCTTAATCCAGAGTCCAACCAATGCCGAGTAAATGAGAAAAAGATACATAATCTTGAGAACTAACTAGGTATGGATTGAAAACTTTGAAGGGCCTTGACCAGTAAATTTGAGGAACTCTAACTTCTCAGACCTGGGAAGCAGGAGGACTTGAGCTTGGGCTGATGTGATCACATTTGCATTTGAAACACTGGTCTTAGCTGTAGGTGTTGCTATGGCAGCAGTGGGGCACACTGGAAGCAAAGGAGTCCTTGCTGTGGTTAGGTTTGGGAATGAATTCCTCCGTGTTCCAAAAGTAGATTCCTAATCCTTGGCAGTTTGTGAGATGTGAGGGAACCAAGAACTAAGGGGGAACCAAGAACTAAGGATGACTGATGGCAGATATATGCCCCTCACCCTGAAAGTGGATCAGGGAAGGGGAACAGATGCCAGTGAGCTCTGAACATCCTGGAGCCATGGGAGATATCAGTTCTTTTTTTCTTTTCTAAGTAAAAAGATGGATTTATTGGGGAAGTAAAAAGTATACTGACCGGCCAGGTGACGGCCCAGACTCCGGAGCTGGAACTGTAACCATAAAATCAGGCTGGCTGGCCAGGGCAGCAGCCCAGACTCAGGAGCTGGGACCACGCACCAAGATATCATTTCTATAAGACCAACACACACTTGGAGCTGGAGGAAGAGATTTGTGAGTCATCACTAAGCCCATTGAAAAGAGAAGAATATGTGAAGAAGAATACACTGGAAGAATTCTAGGACACATACCCTAGTAAGTTGGACAGTGGAAAGGAACTGGCACTAGGCGAGTGGGTCAAACCAGCCAGATGCTACAAAAGATTCAAGAATACAAGAAGTGCAATGGTGAATGACAGCCATTCCCTCTTTTGCCATGCACACATGTATATACACATGCACATGTATACACATGCATGCACATGCCTCTGTATTGGAGGAGGTGATCTTTTAGTATGATCTGTATTTTTTTTAAAAATCTATCTATCTTGCACTCTGTCAGAGGGGACTTGTCTCAGGAATGCTTTAGTAGTCTTTAAAGTTTGAAATCTCCATATACTTTCTCATAGTCATCAAACACACTCTATTCTAAAATAGCCAGGGGACATTTAAATAATAAATTTACTTCAGTCTTGACTGAGCAGCCTGGATGAGTCAAATCAGTAGTAGTATTCCTTGCCTCTGGCCCCTTACATCTTCCCCTCCAGCTCATCCTCTGCAGGTGGAGACCCTGCCAGGTCTCTTCCAAGCAAAGCTCATTCCTCCAAGTTGGCAGCATAGTCATTCTTCCACTTTTTGCCTATCTTCTTTTCCTGTCACAATGTGCTTATCATGAGAGATCTCCATGCCAGGCTTTCCTGGGACACTCTACTTCCTCTGTCCCCAAACTGTAACTCAGCAGGCCGCCTTCCATCCATATTCCTGCTGTCTTCCTGAGGTCAGAACTATGCAAAACTCCTGCATCTCTGCCAGCTTCTTCTCCCCATTTTCTTCTACTTATTCCATTTTTTTTTAAGGATCTTTGCTATCTTCCCCTTCTTAATAGACTATCTCTCTAATCCACGTGCCAGATGAACAATGAGCAGGGCGTGCTGTACTCGGTGAAAGAAGCATATTGAGTTTTTTGTTGTTTTTTTCTTCCTTACTTTTTTTTTTTCAAATTTTTATTATCAAACTGATGTACAGAGAGGTTACAGTTTCATACGTTAGGCATTGGATACATTTCTTGTACTGTTTGTTACCTTGTCCCTTATACCCCCCTCCCCCCTCCCCCTTACCCTTTCCCCCCCTGAGGTGTTCAGTTCACTTACACCAAACATATTGAGTTTTATGATGAGAGTAAAGGAACAATGCATTCAACCTAGCAAGTATAGTTACCATGCTTAACTAAATGTTTTAAATAAGAGCCAAGTCCTTGAGTTCTTTAATTTTTTTAAAAAATTATTTCTTTATTTTCAAAGTGATGTACAGAGGGGTTACAGTTTCATACACAAGGCAATGTGTATATTTCTTACCCAACTTGTTATCTCTTCCTTCATTCCCCTTCCTCCTCTCCATTTGCCTCCCCCCCCCCATGCATTGTACAGTTGGTTCACACCATACAGTGTTGTAAGTATTGCTGTTAAATTGGTTTGTCTTTTCTCCTTTGTCTCTTCGTTTTGATATTACCCTTCCCTCCCCTAGTTCCAATACACATACATACAATATCCAGGGTACCAAAATACATTATAGTGAAGTCCTTGAGTTCTTAATCCATCAACAAGCATTCATTAGTTTGCTTGTAGTCATAGTCATTGCTATTTTTTATTTACATATTTTATTATTTTTATAAAGGTGATATACAGAGGGGTGACAGCTATGTAAGTCAGATAATGTGTACATTTCTTTTTTGGACAGTCACCCCTTCCCTCATTTGTTATTATTTTTGAAAATGTAATATATTATCCTTAAAGTAGTTGTACAAAGGAGTTTCAGTTCAGCATTGACAGTTTGTGAGTACAATGCATCTTGATCAATGCCATCTCTTTCACCATTCTCCCCCATCTTTCCCTTTGTTACTATTTTAATATTTTCTAACCCACAGGTAATGTCTCAATTTTTTTATGATTACTTGTACTTTCATAATTTCTCATAACAAATTTTATTTTAAGGGATAATATCAATATTTTGTTTTGCTCTCCATTACTTTGTATTTCAGTATTTTCTAGTATTTCTTATTCTATCTTCTTTATTCCGAAGATAAATAGGAATGAAGATGTATTTTGAGCAGTGGGCTAAAAGTGATGAAAGCAGAAGCAGAAGGCAGCTTGGTGTGATGCAGGAGGAGAAGACAGGATGTGTGCTGAGATAGGATTCCTTGGTGCCAGGATCTTAGATTCCTTAACTATAAGGGAAGTAGACCAGGATGTCTGGGGTCCTCACCAGTTCTGAAGATCTCTTACTCTAATTCTATAGTATGGACACATTCTTTTTGATAGCTTCTGTCTCCCAAAACTCATGAACAGTCTCACTGCCTTGAATATCTATATGCAAAGCAAGGGAGATGGTGAGAACTTCCCATCAGCACTCAACAGCTATCCTACTTCTTTTCTTTTTGACTTTCTAATTTTTATTTGTATCATTACCTAAGCCGTGCAAGACAGTGAGCATGAATGAGTACAGACAGGGTCTGGATTCAATGTTCACAAATTTAGGATTTTTTTTTTTCCTTAAACTTACTTTCTATTCCCAGAAATGCGGACTCTAGTATGGCATTAAAAAAAAAGAACCTCTGCCAAATACTTTGCATTGGTACATTCCATTGCTGTCCCTTTATCATCCTGACAATTAAGAGTTGCTTATAGAAAAATAAACAGATAGAAGACAATCTTTGAGTCTCAAATTTTGTTGTTGTTGTTTCGGGGTGGGGGAGGGGGCTTGGGCTTGAATTCAGGGCCTGGCCCTGTGCGGATAGCACTCTACCACTTGAGCCACAGCTCCACTTTGGGCATTTTTTTTTAGTAGTTTATTGGAGATCATAGTCTCACAGATTTTACTGCCAGGACTGCAATAGGATCTCGGCATCTTGAGTATGGTGGTGGTATAAGCCACCAGCACCGTTCTGTTGTCTTTTGAGTAACATTATAGCTTGCATACCACAAGGGGGCAGCACTGGTGATTATGTGAAGAAGATGGCTTCTGCAACAATAATGACAGGGCTTATGACACTGGTTTCCAACTCTTTAACACATCTTCACATGCATGTGTAATGATCTCAGAGGTAAAGCAAGCATAATCATTCTCATTTAATACACAGATAACAAAGAGTGGTTTAAAGATGATTTGCATACAGTTGCACCCTTAGTAAATGATATCCAGGACTTGAATCCAGGTCTCTTTCCTGACCATAAAGGGGTGTTATTATCACTCTAGCGACCTTCTAAAGCAGATCTAGGGGAGGAGGAGGTCCGTACAGAGCAAGAAAAATGTCTTTTCTGTGGCAGCAGTGGTTTGTTTTACTTGGCATAACATCTCATGTGACCTTTGTGCTTTCTTCTGTTCCAGAAAGACAGGAAAGACTAGGAATTACTTAACTCAAATACCCCCACGCAAGCCTTCATGGCAGTCCCAGTTGTTTCGAGTTAGGGTATATAGTAGGTCTTAAACAGTGCAGAGGGGAGGATAAGAAGAGGCGCCAAAGTGAAGGAGAAAGCAGGACCCAGATCTACATAATCCAAATGACCATTTCCCCAGTTCCCATGGTGAACTTGGAAATTCCCTATGTGCTGTCAGAGCTCCAGCTCCTTAGTTTCAAAGGAGACAGAAGAATATCATAAAGGCATGAATAAGGCTCAATTGGAACTATACAAAACACCCTGTTATTAAATACCCACATGATTTTTCTAAGCTCCCCAACTCCAAAGTCGGTGATGCTGGGTGGCCTACAGGCAGGCAGACAAACAAGTAGTCACTTTGCCAGGAAATTTACATACGGAATTTATCCCAACAGGAATTGGCCATTTTTTTGTCGATAAGCTGATTCTATGATGTAATTAATTTAAATAGCTTTATTACCCCCATTTTTTCAAGGAAAGGTAGAAAGGTTCACTTAGCAACCTGTGGTTCTACTAACTGCCCCACAATTCAGGAATTCTGATTTGGAACTAGAATAAGTACAGTCAATCTGTGAAAAATAGATGCTGCCGAATTGCCTTTTTAGATCAGCAAAATAATTAAAGCCTTTGTAGTTTGGCCAGTTAATGTATTGCACATCTCTATGGGCAGCTTAATAAGGAAAATGCTTGAGAAAGGTAAAATTCCAAGACCAAAAGCAACTAATAGCAGAGAATATGTCCAAGTAGTGATTAATAGCCCTTCCCTTTTTCTCTTAAGAGACTAAACATTTACTAAATCCTCTGAGTCTATATAGTTCCAGTTCAGTCAGCATTCCCATTGTAAAGTGCCAGTGTTAGAATTTTTCATTCATCATTTTCTTAGATTCCAAAGTAAGTATCATTGTTGTGTTTAGTGACAGGATACAAATATTTATTTTAAATGTTTCTTTAAACAAATTCCTAGTGGAGGATAGAGGCCTCTAATGCTCTACATCTGGGTTGCAGGGCTTTAAAATTCGTTGTTGTCTGCATACCAAGTCCTCTGCAAATTCTCAGCCACAGAGAGCAAAATCCCACTTGACAAGAAGTCTCTAGATATGGATTTATGTCATAGGATGTAATGTTTACTTTGGACCCACTGTGATCTATTTGGGAAATTTTCAGTTCTAGTACACATTATTTGTACAATGTTTTTATGGAATCTGCTTTATAAAGGCTTGTTAATTTATTTCTAGAAGGTAATGGTTAAATAAGAGAAAAACAACAATTAGTAATCAAACCAGAGGGGGAAAAAATGGAACAGAAAATATCTAGAATGCTCTGAACTTTGCTTGAATGTTCTTTTATTCTTGTATTGGAGAATTAAGAATGAGCACAATTGTTCATCTAGCCTGCATTCTGAGTCTGAATCGCATCCTGATATTAAACATTTCTGGAATGTTCATCCATGGGGTTAGTGAACTCTGCCATGGGAAGAGTGCGGTATTGGCTTTGCTCTCCTTTCTCTTTCAGTTTAGCCTGCATCGAACCTTTGGCTTTACTGCAAGTGTATGGGTGGTATATGTTTTTAAGTTGATATATTAATGTTGAATTTTTATTGTCACCGTTTCTGTTCATGCTCCTTTCAAACCTTTCATTTATTTGTTTCTGAACCTTGGATATCTCATAAAAATGTCACCATTGTGGTTGAACATTAAGCACCTTCCCATTTTGCTCTGGGCCGTTGAAATAAATTTGGACCAGGTGCTCTGCTCATAATGGAGCCCCTTGAAGTGCTCTGATAATGAGCCGGGAGCGGAAGCTGTCAGCCTTCAGCTGGCCTGAAGAATGCAATTAGAGCAGTTTTAATACTGCTGAGGGACCCCATCCAATCAAGGCCATTTGACTTAAACCAAGGCTAGAATCTTAAACATGTACTTTAAGTATGTAAGCTTTGTCTCTGCACTGAAGATGGGGAGATGCATTTCTGTTACAACAGATCCACTTTGAGTCCCAGAGAAAACAATGTTCTACATGCCAGTGGAGATCTCTTTCATCTCTCCTGCTATGAGGTTACCATGACCACATCTATGATCTGATGTCACTGTGATCAAAATAAACAGTGCCAAATTAAGTTTCAGATCAATTGTGGACACAGGAAGCCCATTTCCAGGAAGTCACCCCATAAAAATAGTAGCACAACTTTTTTTAATGGCAAAAACTTAGATTTGTCTAAATATCCACTGATATGGGACATACATACATAAATAGTCACCACAGGAAACAACAGTATGCAGCCACTAAAAAGAATAGTATTGACTACTTTCTGTTGTTATGTTGTTGAGTTAGGCAAGTCATTTCCAGAACAATTTGTATAGGGTGATGTGTGTTTTGGGTTAACAGTGTGTATTCTCAGGGTGGTTTCATTTGCCATCAAGCAAATGACTCACTGGTACTCAGGGAGGGTAACAGTCGTTCTGTAGTTCTGTTGGTGCCAGAGATGCTGAGCACAGTGTCAGGGATTAATATTGAGTGGCAGCTTACATTCATCATTTCAGAAACTCCTTTGTTTGCTGGTAGTATATAGTACTCCATTCACTCTGTTCCTGAGGCTGCATGGGTTTGAAGAGATTCATTAATTAGCCGGGCACAAAGTTTGAAGTATGGCCCCAAAAACAGAACTCTTAACTTCACCTCTTCTCCTTGTCCCTGCTCAGTCATCTAAAAACAGATTTTATTTCCAGGGCCCCATAGCATTTCAGGCCTAATTTCTTTACAGAAAACGAGGGATAATTCAGGAATCATTGCTAGTATGCTTACACACATTTCCTATGAATGCTTAGAGCCATCATTAAGAAGCCTCACTCTGGGGCTGTGGGATGCTGTGGTTTCTCCAGCGAGTAAAAACACTTCTCCTTAAATCAGACCATGCACAAGGATGTTAATTCAACATCATTTGGAATACAATTGAAAACTAAGTGATTTTACACAACAGGCAAGGCAGAGATGAGAAATTAATGCAAAATTAATTTTAATGAATTTAATTATATAAATTAAACTTGATGAAGGAGAAATATGCAAAATTTAAAGACCAAAATTATTATAGAAGTAACTATTTTACAAACTCCCAAATGCCAAAGAGTAGCCTATCCAAATAGCTTGATTTTTTTTTTAAAATATGACTTACTCTGGTTTTTTTGTTGTTCTTTTGGTGTTGATTTTTCAGATCTTCTTTACTTTGGATTTCTGTCTTATATAGGATACTGCTCTCCTGTTGATCTTTTAAAGTATTATGCACAATTATTAAAAGCCTGTTTCAAGTTTTGGCACTGTTTCACAACACAAATTTTAGAATTATTCCTATGAAAGAGATAATTGCTAATTTTAGTCACAAAAAAGTCCCCTCCAGTGACCTAAACAAACATTTCATGGCCCTTCTTCTGACACTGTAACATGGACTTAATAACTTATTTGGGGCAAAGTAATAGATTTACATCAAAGAATTAGAATACCCTAGGGTCTGGAAAAGTAGCAATATGTAGACAAGCATGGGTCACTTTGAAAATTTTTCAATGGCTGTCATGTAAATCTGTTTGGGGGGCAGGGCGGGGGCGGTGGAGTTGTTTTGTTTTGGTGCCTGTCCTGGGGCTTGACTCAAGGACTGGGAGCTATCCTTAAATGTTTGTGCTTAGTGCTAGCACTCTACCACTTAAGCCACATTTTCATTTCTGGGTGGTTAATTGGAGATGAGAAAATCATGGACTTTACTACCCAGGCTGACTTTGAACTGCAAACCTTAGATCTTAGCCTCATGAGTAGCTAGGATTGCAGGCATGAGTCTCTAGTACCCGGCTATATTTTTAAAATAAAGTATAAAAAAGCAGCGAACTGTACTGGAAGGGGAAAGCCTCACTCCTTGATGCTTTCAACAAAAGTCACTTGTTTCTTTTTAATCTTTAACTCCAATTTCAACGATCAAGTTTCCTTGGCATTTAGATTGCTTATTCATACACAACTTTATTTTCATTCCAGTTTTTAAAATTTCTGTTGTTTTGCTTTTTATCAACCCTTTGACCATATAATCATGAGACTGCCACCGATCCTTTTCTCCCTTTGCTGCAAAGAAGAATCCAGAAATTCAGGAGCTTCTACATTTAGAAAGTTCACCTCTTCAAAACAAGCCAAAACAGGTTGTCCCTACTGAGGCTGACAGCCAGAGAGGGAAGGCAGTGCAGACTGAAGTCCTCAGCATGAACAGGTATATTCAGCATTAAGGCTAGAGGCCTCCTTGTTCCTCCATAGCGAGTATGCTGCGGTGGCTTTCAGTGTGCCTTGTGAAATTGTCCAAGGGGAGAACACTTTATACCAAATCATTAAGCGACTGGGGCTTGACAGACTGCTTTGATTTAAAGTAAAATTAAGAAGCAAAGGTTCACATTCGGAGAGTCAGATTGGGAGTTAAGGTGGTCCTGACTAGTTGGTAAACCTTGGGTTCTTTCTCTCCTGAGAGAAAGGAATGGAGAGGCAGCATAATGCCATCACACTCTACTCTGGGAATAGCTGAGGACTGATCCTGTGTCCGAATGGAAAGGTAGCTACAGCTAAGTAGGAATCAGGACAACAATAACCAGTGGAGTAAGGGAGCTGGGTTGTTCAGTGCCGGACCAAGACCAGGCTTCAGGATTGCTTGCTAGGCTGACCCAGGTTCAGTGTACTTTCTCTGGATGGTGGATACCTATTTAAAAACATCAGAGGTGGCACTGGGCCCTTGTCTATCTCACCAGTGAAGTCTAGCAAACAGTAGTGTTGTAATGAAAGTAAGAGAAAGGCTTGCCCATTGCTCTCACCTACACAGGCACCTGCCTTTACACTGATTGAAGAGGAAGTTGGGGAAAGGGAGGACAAGGTAAGAGGCTGTTTTATATTTTCTTAAATATAGTTGTTTTTATGTCATTCTTACAACGCAATTACAGTTGTTTAAAATTTAAAAAAAAAACAACAACTATGTGCCAAATCCAGGTATTGGCTACTCACACCTGTAATCCTAACTCCTCAGGAGTCTGAGGTCTAGAAGATCTCAATTTGAAGCCAGTCCTGGGCAAAAACATCTGTGAGATTCCATTTCCCAAACAATTGAATAAAACAACCTCTAGGGATGGAGATGTGGCTTAAGTGGTAGAACACTAGCCAGAGGCTCTGAGTTCAAAACCTAGTACTAGAAAAAAATGTATCAAGAATCAAGTTTTGGTGGTATGTGTGTGTTCATATAATCTAGTTTATTTAAAAAGAAAACTGAAATTGGAGTTGAAGGCATGGCTCAGTTGGTAGAGTGCCAGCCAAGGAACAAAGCATTAGGTACTGAGTTCGAGTGCTGCTCTGGCAACAAGAAATAAATAAAAATTTAAAAAATCTAAAATCATAATGTACATGTGATTAATAAAATTTAAGTAGTTCCAAGAAAGGTAAACTATTTGTCCTCCCTTGTTCTTCTAAACCCATCCCAACTTCTTGAAACTTATATTTACATCTTTACTTTTAGAATGTCAAAACTATAGAGTTTTTGGAGGGTGGAAGAGAGCTGAATTATGGGTGATTTATGTTTTTTTTCTTTTTTGTATATATATATATTTTTTCTGATTATTTTAAATAGTTTTACACAAGTCTGGGGCTATTTATCTCAATGACAATTTAAAGAGCTGACTTAAAATTGTTATATGCTATTGAATCATCAAATAGTATATAATCACGATCCATAAGCAAAGGTGGTAACAATTACTCTTAAATGGACTTTATTCTTCAGCTTGAACAGATTAAACTATCACGGGCACATGCTATTTCCTTAATTGCATTAATTATTTATTACACCTGCCCTTTGGTACAGTTCAGTGGGTGTGGAGGAAGTTGATTATAGCAGTTCCTTTCAAGTCACTTTTACACCCCAGATCGACAACATCATCACACTTTCTCACTGAAATGAAAGGACGGGAGTGTTGCTCAGGGCAGTGAGAGTGAGAGCAAATGCAGGTGAGAGCAGTTGTAGGCTTTATTTGAAGTCATCCCCCTGTGTGTAGAGCATAACTTAATTTATGCGAGCATTGCTCCTCTGTTGGTTCAGAAATTCTTCACTTTGGTAGATTTTAGAACAGAAGGTGTATGTGTGCAATTCAGGAGTTTTGATAGACTTCAGACTGTGAGGTTAAATTTATAGCACCAGGAATTTGTTTTATAATCTAATATTTTCTGTCTTCTGACAAAAAAAATGCTTTTATTGTCAGTGGGTTTATCCAGTATTTTTGGAGTCATAGCCAAGTAAAGTCTGTGGTCCTTGGGCCGCTGAGCCATGCAAACATGCAGAATCATGCTCTCTGCTGCTGCTGAGCCCAGGCAGTAATAATGCAAATCGAAAGCAGCTTCCTCCTCTACGCTGCGGGTTTTCTGATCTCAGATGTGCCCTTCTAGTCCACGTTTCCTGTTTTTGTAAACCAGGCATATTTTTGTCATCACCTCCAGGCCTTTTAACCAGCTCTGTGTGCTGTCATGGGATGGAAGGTCCGCGCGTGGGTCTGTGTGGGTGGTAGTGAGTGGAAGGCTCCCCTGATGTCTTGGCAGCTTTAGAGCTAGGTCCGAAATGCTTCCATAAAAAGTATTAACTTTTATGTGTTATTATATTTTTCAAAAAACCAAATGGTTCCATGAGAGAAAAAAATAATGAGAATTTAATGGTAAAAGTTTGAGAGGAGGATTAAACATTTTTTTAAGAGGCAGTTTAGACAGGATTTTCAGAATTCAAATTTAGCCCTAACTATTGCCATTAGATGGTTGTTGGAGGAGTATCCACTAACGCTATCATTATCTCTTCTTCCTGCTGAGTAAAAGCAGAAATGCCCACTGTGGACTGGGCTCCTGCCTGGCACAGGGCCCTGGGCTGTGACTCGTAATGCTCTGTAGAATGTGGCTCACTGTGTGCCTCATTCAGATCACCGCGTCACACCACGTTGCTCGCTGACCATGTATTGTTGCACCACACACAGAGATGCAGAGACTCCAGACCCATGTCCATATTAGGCAGCTGTATTTGCCAGGCAGGAGCCTCTGTTTATCTTGCTTTTTACCTGGCAACCAATTCCAGTTAAGATGCCTGCTGGTCATGGCCCAGTTCCTATAGAGGTATTGGGAGCTTTCATTCCAGTCAATCAAATTTATGGAGTGTCTGCTGTGTGCATGCAGTATGCCAGTACTAGGTTGCAAAGATGAATAAAAGCCTGGTCTGTGCCCTCGAGGAGCTTGCATTTTAATAGGGGATTTTTGGACAACCTTTATGCTTTAGGACATAGTAAGAAATAAGCCTTCTAGTTGTAAAATGGCAGGCTTTGTGGGTACAGGTTATGGAAGGAATTTGGTCTCTTCATGCTGCCTTTGCACTGTGTCCTGATTCTTTATTTCAGGAATAGGAGAACCTCCTCTTACTAACCTTCTTGCTAACAAGGTCCTCTGTTGACCTCTGAGACAGTGGGCTTCTTCTAAAGTGTTAGAAGATTTCACTAACATTCTTTAGATCAATTGACAATGACAGCTTGGGCAGGAGCTAGACATAGAGACAGTACTGATTGCATGGTGGAAAATTCTGCGAAAACATCTGTTCTATTTGGATGGTCCAAATATCTTCAAAAAACATTTTCTTAGCCAAAGCTCATATTTCATAAAGCCTTTGCAAATATCTAGAAGAGGATTTTTTCCCCTTCTTTTCCATGTGGACATGAAAGCGAAGGATGGGAAAATGCGGCCACATGTATGTTTTCAACTTCTTCTTTCCAAGTATTTGGCTTGGGGTGGGGGGCATGAAAACCAATCAGATCATTTTCCTGGAGTATGTGATGTCTCTAGAAGGTTCTCTGCCTTTCAGATAGAAAGATGAAGTCTTAAAGAAGGGGGAAAAACCTTCTAAACACAATGTGCAGAGATTACAATAATGATATCAAGCTATAATTTTAATTGCTTAAAAATAAACTAAGGAAAAGGTTCACAGCTGTTGGAAAGGAGGATCAATCAAGGGTAGAGCAACAACAACAACAAAACTCCCCTTTGCTGGGAGTGCTGCCAGGGGGCCTAGCTCATGTCTCAAGAGACTTTTTTTCAAAGTGTACTTTGCAATGAGAAGGGAGAGAGGGTATTGGCACCGCCAGGGGAAGTCTTGGTTTTGGCCTTATTCCAGGCTCTAGGCCTCAGGATCAGGTGTTTGGAGCCTGTGGCCAGATAGACTGAGATAATAAGAACTTCTCTGGTCAGTGTGTATGTGTGAAACTTGGGGGATGAGGGGCGGATGAAGTTTTGAGAAAACAAAGTAGGGTGCATTTCCTTAGCTGAGTATAGAGTGGCTCAGGAGAAATGGGCCCAGAATCTAGAGCTGGAAATTCCTGCCCTTCATTGTCTTCTGCATGATTGTCTAAACCAGTGGAGTTGAAGTTTATTTTGCCCCGTTAGTGTTTTTGACATGTACAAAAGATGAAAACAATGACTGGGAGAAAGGCCCTGAGATTTAAGTTAGAAATTAACCCTAAAAGGATTGTGACTTTGGATGCCACTGACCAGGTTAAATCTAGAGATGATCCAGATGCCCAGAGCTTTGCTGCCCCACTCCCCATGATGGGCATCAGATTATTGGCCTCTTTGAGAAGTGGGTGGAACAGTGATGTTTGTAGTTTGTTCCAAAATCTGTGAACTGAGGACTTAATGTCTAGCACCCTGCAGCATCTTAGAAATGGAATAAATTCCAGGGCTTTCCCAGTAGAGGAGTTAATCACATTTTGTCCTACATTCATTTCACATGCAGTTACCATAATTGTGTGTGTGTGTGTGTGTGTGTATAACTGTACACAGAAAGACTCCAGTCACTGGCCTGGGCTACCAGTCTTCACTACCCAAACCAATGTTTCTGCAGTTTCAGGGCAATTATTAATACCACAAAAGAATTTGTATGATTTAAACAAAGCTATCAATAGATTGTTTATGCTTTCTGTTTTCCCCCTCTTTGTCCTTTGGTCCATCTCCTTATTTTTTATTTTTATTTTTATTTTTTTTGGCCAGTCCTGGGCCTTGGACTCAGGGCCTGAGCACTGTCCCTGGCTTCTTCCCGCTCAAGGCTAGCACTCCGCCACTTGAGCCACAGCGCCGCTTCTGGCCGTTTTCTGTATATGTGGTGCTGGGGAATCGAACCTAGGGCCTCGTGTATCCGAGGCAGGCATTCTTGCCACTAGGCTATATCCCCAGCCCCCATCTCCTTATTTTTAACAACATTTTCTAGACCTGTAATTCTTCTGTCTTATATTGCCTCTCTAAAGAGATACCCAAATTTTAACTGCTACATTTTCTATACTTATCCTGCTCATGAGATTGTCATCTTCCCTGATTAAAAATGTAATTTGTCAATACAGTTAACTCTTATTAATAGCATTCTAACAGTTGAGCACTGGGGCAAGGTCTGTGAGGAAATTTGCCTTTGAATAAGCTAGGAAGGATTTTAATTAGATGAGTGGTGTAATGATAAAGGGAACATTTAACCTCCCCTGGACAGCACTCATGGAGGAGAGAAACGTTTCTGTAAGATTCACTTTATCCTAATTTAGTTTTGTTCAAACCCAATCTTTCATACCTTCATCTTTCCTGAACCTGGAACAGGAAAGAGAAGCTCTGCAGGGTTTGTGGTGTGGACACATATGCCGGCATTCTTTCTCCACTTGTTATCCAGGTGTTTCAGAGCTGAAGAAGGGTGGCAACTGCATGGCGGAGACCTGTGCAAGGATCCCTTAGGAACCTCCTAGTTCTCTTTGCTTTTTGTTGAGTCAAGGCCAGCTTTGGATGGATTTTGAAGGATTTTTCTGAAATCATTTCTTTAAGAGCCATTCATCCCTTTGTAAAAATTGGTTTGACTCCATTTCATGACTTCAGTTAGAGTGCTAAAACAATAGTAACAACAACGAAATCAGCAACGTAACTGGTTTCTGCAAAGTGTGCATTATATGTGTTGTTAGATCCTTACAGTGAGTCAGAAATAAGCCCAGGTACTTCTGTGGGGTTCAGGGATATTGCAGTACTTTATTGAGCATCATTATGCACAACAGTGGTTCCTTCCATTTTTGGTTGATGTGTTTGTTCCACAGCTGTGTCCTGCCTGTGTCATAGCCTTTGCGGTGTTCTTTATACAAACACCTGATAAGTTTTGAAATACTTCTGATGAACCTCTAAAGCCTGAAGAGATTTCTGTAACTGTTAGAATTCAGTGTATATATGATGTTAATCTATGAGTAATTCAGCGGGAGACTGGATCTGCCTTGGAATGATTTTTTTTAGACTTTTTAAACTCTTGGTTCCAAGTGAAAATAAAAACAAAAAGAGGAACTAGCACGGTCCCTCATTATATTAGTAGTTCTCCTACAAACATTTGTCTCTGTTCTTGGCCCTGTATTTTGGCACAAATAAACATTTGTTTGATGGAGCTCAACTTTCCTCATTCTACTACCTCAGCTCCCCTTCTGTCAGATCTAAAAGGAAGTTGTTTGGGAAAGGAAAAATAGCCTTAGGCTCCATAGCCAACACACAAATAAAATATGTTATAGCTTTGTTTTATCTGCCTTTTCCCATTTAATAAGGATAAATGTAAAACCCATATAACTTGCGATTGTTTAGAAAAGAAAAGATAAGCGCACTAAATGGTTTGGTGATTTAAAAAAATTGATTCAATTAACCCTTGTGATTTTACTGCCAAGCTGACAAGATTTTCAGCAGAATTAAATATTCTTGGAAGTTTTTAGAATCGTTGAAGAATTTCCAGGGAATCCTGTACCAACTCAATGCATATTGGAGTAGGGTAATGACATTGATAACCTGACTCTCAAAGAAGATCAATGAAAAGAAGTTTCACTTCCATTCCCTCATCTCACCTTCCAGAATGTACTCTGAAGGCTCTCTAACCTTATGCCCACTCCTATCACTTCACCTTTTCCTCTATTCAAACTTTCACTCTGCTTTGTTGCTTGTCAAGATTTCCAAGCTATGTCTCTGACCAAGCCTAGCTTCCTTTTATACTCTCCTATTCAAAGCTTATTCCTCCCCCCAGATTCCATATCTGAATCCAGGGAGAAAGTTATATGGGGCCATGTTTACCACTACCACATTTGCTTTGTGGGTTGTTATCCACCAAGATTTGGGGTTGTAGAAGTAGATACCTGGACATTTCCCTAAAAGAAAGTAACCTATATGTAATTTCTACACATTTCTTGAATGAGTTTGAATACTAACCTATAAATGCCCTTCCAACTTTAAGATTCTTAAATACAATACATAATCTATTAGGATGAACCTTGAATGGTGGAATTTTTTAGGTTAGTCAAGAGAATATAGAGGCAGTCTGATCTCCAGGTCCTCCTAAAATTGTACCTTGTTAATTCCCAAAAGATCAGTAACAGGGCCATTTTTAAAGGAAAAGGAAAAACAGAAAGCCTCTAGAAGATTCTGAAGTCTTAATCTGTAAAAGTAGACTGAATTGAACCAGCATAATACTCTTTCGGCTTTATCCCACATTCATAACATTTTGTTTGGCAAATTCCAAGTGTAAGAAATTGTGTTTGAGTGTTTGTGGAGGTTTGTTTCACAACTGTCATTGTACTGGGTTGAAAATTATGGAATTTCGTTATAGCCACATTTTAGAGTGCATTGCTTAGTATTTTAGTGTCAGTACTATTATACTGCTGAATAGGTCTGAATAAGTCTCTTCCTTTTCTTCTAGTTCATTCTAGCTCATTGTCAGTTTCCAGAAATATTTTCTAGGCACTGGTAGGGAAAGAATTGAAAAAACATTTGCTGTATAAGATTTTTACATAGTTTCCTTCTTTTAAATTTTACATTGGTTTCCTGTTGGCTGCTTAACATAGAAAATGCTGAGGTTTTAAATATATTTCTATGTTTTACGGGAAATTAGCTTACTTAAAATTAAAGATGGAAATAAGGGACTATATGGCCATATTTTTCTGGTCATTGAAGGGTATTAGTTCCATACCTTCGGTTTTTCTTGATACACATAAATTTTGCTTACCTCAGTCATTTACATTTTGAAAGAAATATAAGATGCCTAATTTTTTTTAACTCTTGACAGTTACTTATCATTAGAATGGTTTGACCTTTTAGCATAACTTTTAGGAGGAAAACTAGCGCATTTCTTTGTAGGTCTGTTGAAATTCTGCTTAAATGTGATGTGTACCTCATTGCATTTAAAATTTCATTGTGGTTTCTTTGAAATGGTGGCATTTCCTATGGCCTCTCTGGTGTCAGAGAGACACTGTAAATTGGAAACTATTTACTTAGAGATTCTCAAATGTTACTGAAAGTATAGTTGTAAAATGTCAAATTATTTGCATGCTGTTGAGTCAGATGTCCTAAAAGATTTGTAATCCACGATATTTGTTTTGATTACCAATGAATGTGAAAAAGCATTTGAAACAACACACACTGCATATTTTTTGGTTTCCTTCTACTGTTGGTGCATAGTAGCAGCTACACTGTTAGTGGTTTTGTTTGAATTTGTGTTTTGTTTTGCTGAAGTGCTTCTACTTTTAAGAACTCAAGTCCAAATACATGTGATAAGAAACTTCTTTGTTTTTATTTTTGGAAATATTTGCTTGTTGTCCTCCCTAAATATATAGGTTATATACTGAAGAGAGGTGTTTATTAATGTTGGTCAGTGATTATAAGGGTGGGGCGGGGGGAATTCTTACCTTTTGTTACCAAGACTTGTTCTTTTTCCCTCTTTCCCCATCTTCTTGTATTCTGGTCCTATCCCAGTCTGTGGAAGGAAAGTGCTCCCTTTATATTTTTATGCCACAGTTCCTAGTCTAGGATCTATCTAATACTGATTCCTGAAGGATCATTAAATAAATAGACAAATAATCTATACTTATGCATCACTTTTAGTATTGTAGTTTTAAGTTGTTACTCTGGAAATAGAATCTGCAATTTCCTATGAAAATAAAATGATTTAGAATAAGGCATTTAATTATTATTTTGAATGTGAAATATACTTACTATTTTGAAATATGAACGAAAGACCAGCCAAAAATTAAATTAATACAAGTTGTGAAGACAAAAAAATTTAGATTTACTTTAGATTTACTTTAAATCCTTGAGGTGGGGGTGACATACCTAGCCTCCAGTTCATTCATGTGGTATAAGAAAAAATTAAATAAGCTTTGATAATATGGCCTGGCATCATTTAAAATTTTGCAAATAATGCAAGCAGCATGGCAGTTGGCCAGTGTTTCTGCTAAAATGCACAGGAAAATACAACATGTTTTAATTGATCAAGTAAATTGAATGTGATGAATCCATGACTAGGAATTGAGGAATGAAGTTAGCTACTATATCAGTCTAGGTCAAGCCAGAAGACTAAAACCATAGTAGAATTTAAATAGGAGAAATTTAGTGCAAAGAATTTTTGGCTGAATATCCCTTTTTAAAAAAATGCTTGGAACCAAGCATTTTAAAATATTTTGGATTTCAAGTTTTTTTGACAACTTAGGAATAAATAAGATATTTTATCTATACAAATTGAAGATTAATTTTAATATAATATTTTAGTAGTTTGTACATAAAACAAATTTTATAGTTTGGAATTTTCCACTGGTAGTGTCCTGTTGGTCCTGAAACAGTTTCAGATTTTGGAGCTTTGGAGATGAGAGGTGCTCAATCTATATTAAGCTAAGACAGGAGAGTAATTATAAAGAAGTCAAGAAAATTCACTCTAAAGGATACCTTAGGGCTGAAGAAGTCCCAAGGGAGGACAGACATGCAAAGTATCATCCCCCAAAGATGGGTTTCAGGATGTTTTGGAAAGAGTGTGGATGGAACATATTGGAGATGACTGGAAAGTTTTCTGGATTTCCTGGGTCACAATTGTTTCACGATTCTTAGACTAGCAGAAAGCAACTCTCTTGGGTATTGGTTGTTTAAAGCTGCTGAGCATTCGGGAGTACCACTGTGGACACAGGTTTGTAGCATTCAGAGTACACAGAGGTCCGTGGAGAGGTGGTTATGAGGCTTTGACTTGGGCTGTGCAGTTACTAAGGGACTGAGTGCACCTGATGCATGACTAGAGCAAAACACATCACAAACATGCTCACATACATGCACTGCAGAGAGAGACCCTGAAACAAGAGAACGATAATATGAAACATTACCTACTAACAATTGCTATGTCCCTGCTGCGCCCTCTACTGGCAATGCCTAAACACAGTGCTCAGGGTACAAACCAACGCTTTCTAGTTCAGTCCATTATCACAAAGCTACTATGAAAGTGAATTTGCAGTTGAGCAATCAAAAGCCAATAACTGGCAAAAGCCTAAATACCACTTGTGCCAAAGAAGTTCCTTTTTGTTGTTGTTAAGGAGAATTATAAGAAAATTGGCAAGAGCTCATTTTCTTTTAAGGCTTATTTTCTCTACTTTCTAAGTGAAGAGTTCATTAACATTGGCAGTATGAAGTGAACACTCAGTTAAAAACTGAGTTCAGGGCTGGGAAAATGGCCTAGTGGCAAGAGTGTTGGCCTTGTACACATGAAGCCCTGGGTTCAATCCCCCAGCACCACATATATAGAAAATGGCCAGAGGTGGCACTGTGGCTCAAGTGGCAGAGTTCTAGCCTTGAGCAAAAAGAAGCCAGGGACAGTGCTCAGGCCCTGAGTCCAAGGCCCAGGACTGGCAAAAAAAAAAAAAATAAGGAAGTTTGAAGGACCCAAAAAACTCAGTCACCAAACTCCTAGACCTAATAAACCATTTTGGCAAAGTAGCAGGATACAAAATCAACCCACAAAAATCAGCAGCTTTTCTGTACACTAGCAATGCACAAGCAGAAAAGGAAATTATGGAAATAATACCATTTACAATAGTTTAAAAAAAGAATAAATTAGGGCTGGGGATATGGCCTAGTGGCAAGAGTGCTTGCCTCGTATACATGAGGCCCTGGGTTCAATTCCCCAGCACCACATATACAGAAAATGGCCAGAAGTGGCGCTGTGGCTCAAGTGGCAGAGCGCTAGCCTTGAGCAAGAAGAAGCCAGGGACAGTGCTCGGGCCCTGAGTCCAAGCCCCAGGACTGGCCAAAAAAAAAAAAAAAAAGAATAAATTACCTAGGGATTAATCTAACTAAAGAAGTGAATGACCTATTTAATGAGAACTATAAAAATCTAAAAAGGGAAATCAAAGAGGACACAAGGAGATGGAAAGAACTCCCATGCTCATGAGTAGGCAGAATCAATATAGTGAAAATGGCCATATTGTCCAAAATGTTATACAAATTCAATGCAATCCCCATCAAGATCCCAGCTACATTCTTCACTGAAATAGAGAAAACAACCCATAAATTCATATGGAACAGAAAAAGACCTAGAATAGCCAAAGCAATTCTAGGCAAAAGAAGCAGCACAGGAGGAATCACAATTCTAGACTTCAAGCTCTTTTATAGAACCATCATAACCAAAACAGCCTTGTATTGGTATAAAAACAGACCTGAAGACCAATGAAATAGAATAGAAGACCCAGAAATAAAGCCACATTCTTACAGTCAGCTGATATTCGACAGAGGAGCTAAAGACATACAATGGAAAAAAAGTAGCCTCTTCAACTACTGGTGCTGGGAAAACTGGGCAGCCACATGTAAAAATCTCAAAGTAGACCCTAGCCTATCACCATGCACCAAGATCAACCCAAAATGGATTAAGGACCTCAACATCAGACCTGAATCCCTGAAACTACTGAAGGACAGAATAGGAGAGACGCTAGAACTTATAGGCACAGGTAGAAACTTCCTGAATATAGTCCCAGGGGCACAACAGATAAGGGAGATTCTCCACAAAATAAAGTTTCTGCACAGCTAAAGACATAGCCACCAAACTAGAAAGACAGCCAACCATATGGGAAAGGATCTTCACCAGCACAGCAACAGACAAAGGCCTAATATCTGTCGTCTACAGAGAACTCAAGAAACTGAGCCCTTCCAAGCCCAGTAAACCAGTTAGGAAATGGGCAAAGGAGCTAAAGAGAGACTTCAGAGGAGAAGAGATAAAAATGGCAAAGAAACATATGAGGAAATATTCAACATCCCTGGCAGTAAAGGAAATGCAAACAAAAACAACCCTGAGATACTACCTTACTCCAGTTAGAATGGCCTATACTCTGGACTCAGGCAACAACAAATGCTGGAGGGAATGTGGGGAAAGAGGAGCCCTTCTCCACTGTTGGTGGAAGTGCAAGTTAGTACAACCACTTTGGAAAACAGTATGGAGTTTTCTCAAAAAGCTCAGCATAGACCTACCCTATGACCCAGCCATACCACTCCTAGGTATCTATCCTGAACAACAGGTCTCAGGATATCATAAAGATATCTATCTGCACATCCATGTTTATTGCTGCACAATTCACAACAGCCAAAATAGGGAAACAACTCAGATGCCCCACTACAGACGAATGGATACAAAAAATATGGTACCTATACACAAGGGAATACTACATAGTGATTAGAAATGATAAAATATTGGTATTCGCAGGGAAATGGTCAGAATGTGAACAAATAATGTTGAGCGAGACAAGCCTAGAACACAGAGAACAAAGGGGCATGGTCTCCTTGATATATGACTGTTAGGGTGGCGGGGTGGAGGTGGAGGGGAGGACAGTAGAGACCAGCTCTGTGAAACAAAAAACTTATTTTCAAATGGTATTTCCACAGGTTTGGGTCAGCGACCTTACATTATGTCTAAGCAAAAACAACTCCAAGAGAAGGACACAGGAGGATTCCATTGTTGATATTGCATTTAAAGTTCTAGGTGAATTTCCTTTAGTGTACGCTACATGGTTACTGAATATGATTTTGGTACACTGGGTATTGTATATATGCCTACCTGATCTAGGGAAAGGAAAGAAAAATGAGGGTGTAAGATACCACAAGAAATGTACTCACTGCCTTATTATGTAACTGTACCCCTTTTGCACAACACCTTGTCAACAAAATTTAATTAATAAAAAAAAAAGAATCCATACCCCCCCCCAAAAAAAACAGATCTAGGAAGAATGGCTCAAATGGAAGAGCACTAGCATAACAGTCATGAGGCCCTGTGTTCAAACCCCAGCACTGCCAAATATATGATATTGTGAGCAAGACCCTGTCTCAAAGATCCTGTGCAGAGTATGCTGAGAATAAAACACAGCCTTAGTGCCGCAAAACAAAAACAAAAACAAAACAAAACAAAAAACAAAACTGAGTTCATTATGGTATGGTTATGTAGACATTTAATGTTTTAATGTAAAAGGTTTTAGATTTTTTTTTCCAGTTCTGGACCTTGAACTCAGGGCCTGGCTTCTTTTTTGCTCAAGGCTAGCACTCTGCCACTTGAGCCACAGTGCCACTTCTGGCCTTTTTCTATATATGTGGTGCTGTGGAATTGAACCCAGGGCTTCATGTATACAAGGCAAGCACTCTTGCCACTAAGCCATATTCCTAGCCCCTTAGAAGTGTTTTTTAAAAAAACAACTTTTCTGACTAAGGTTTTCTGTCTCAAATTACATGCTATGTGCATGTCTTGTTACAGAATTTGTAGTATATTGTCTTTTTGACTCTCTTAACACAGTCACTCTGAACCTAAAAATTTGTATACCTTTTATTTGTCTATTTCTGTATCACATGGCATAGTAAAAACAAGAGAAACTGATATGTGACAGACCCCATAACAGGCCATACAGTTGCTTGCTTTCATAGTTGAGGACAAAATGGCTATTAATCTTTTTTTCTTGTGCTAGTTTTGGGACTTGAACTCAGAGCCTCTAACTCTCACTTAGCTTTTTTGCTCCAGGCTGTCACTTGTCACTTACACAATACTTCCACTTCCAGCTTTTTACTGGTTAATTGAATGTAGAATCTCATAGATTTTTCTAATGTGGTTAGCTTTGAATTATGCTCATCAGATCTCAACCTCCTGATAGCTAGTATCTTGAGCCACCCGTGCCTGGCCACTCTTTTACTTTGCATTGTATCTTTTAATTTTATTGAGCCCCTCCTGGTCCTAAATTATGAGAGTAAGAGTGTTTGGTAGAGCATGTTTGTCATATATCATTACACATATGTTTATGTGTTTTGTGTACTTTTTTTTTTACCAGTCCTGGGGCTTGAACTCAGGGCCTGAGCACTGTCCCTGGCTTCCTTTTGCTCAAGGATGGCACTCCACCACTTGAGCCACAGCACCGTTTCTGAATTTTTTCTGTTTATGTGGTGCTGAGGAATTGAACCCAGGGCTTCATGCATGCTAGGCAAGCATTCTACTGCTAAGCCAAATTCCCAGCCCTGTGCACTTTCTTAAATAGAAGGAAGTTGTCATTGTAAGGTCTTATGACAGCACAATAATCTAACAGTAATGGTAATAATAAAAATTTTATAGTGTTGACATGTTTACAGAGCCTTGCATATATTAATCCTCACCAAGATCCATAGATGAGGCAAGTGCTATTCCTATTCTGTTTTTCAGGTAGAATAGTGAAGCAGGGGTTAAATTACTTCTCAAGGCTACAGGTAGGGATTTGAACCCAGAAAGTTTAGTTTTAAATCCTATGTGCTGAATCACATTAAACCACACTGCCTGTAGGACCCGTATCCATTTTCAGTACAGTCATCTGACAAGACCATGAGAAGTGTTCAGATGCTACATACCAGAGAGAGAAGCTAAAAGCTAGAGGTTGCTTTTCACCCTAAACTTGGTCTTCTGTTTTTACAGTCTCCAGAGCCACAGAAGGCCAGAACCTTAGGCCCATCCAAGTTGGACTATATAATTAAAAGACTCTTACCATGGGGCTGGTACTTCTAAGCTATACTCTCTTAGTAATGGCAAGGTCGGGGAGGGGGAGAACATAAGGCCCTTCCATGGAAACATTTCTGTCTTGAACCTTAAAGTTGTGTGTAGCTGCAAAAAAAATAAAACTCTTCAGAAAACTTATAATCTCAGAACAGCTCATGGATTTACAGCCAGAATTCACACTGGCTGAGTGGTCAGAAAAAATATTCATCTAAGAATATTGGCAGAAGCAAATAAAGACTCTTTAGGGAGAAGCCCCTTAATTTGGCTATAAAGAACCACACAGACTTTCTCAAATATATTAGCTTCCATTAAAAAATCTCAAAACATAAGAAAACAAGTCATTATGGAAGCTGCTAAGGTATCACATACTACATTTGTCAGACATTGCACATATTTGCATAAAAATAGATCCAGAAACCAATAGAAAATCTAGAAATATAACTACACAACTACAGCTATCTAGTCTTTGACAAACAAAAAAATAACATACTGGGGAGGAGACAGCCTCTTCAACACACAGTGCTAGAAAACTGGTTATCTACTCTCTGGAGACTTAAAATTGACCTTTCCTTACATGTATTGGAACTGGGGAAGGGAAAGGGAATACCAAAATCGAGAGACAAAGGATAAAAAGACAAACCATTGCAAAAGCAATACTTACAAAACCATTTGGTGTAAACTAACTGTACAACTCACAGGGTGGAGAGGGAAATGGGGAGGGGGCAGTGGGGGGAAAATGAGGGAGGAGGTAACAAGTTGAATAAGAAATGTACTTGCCTTCCATATGAATCTGTAACCCCTCTGTAATTCACTTTGACAATAAAGGGGAAAAAGATATTAATAACAACAAAAAATTGACCTATCTTGTACAAAAATCAACTCATATTGTTTCAAAGAACTCAGACTGACCCTTCACATCTACTCTGAGAAAACTCTATAAGTTATATACACAAGTAATTGTTTTCTGAATATAACTCAAAGTGCTCAGAAAACAAGAATAAGAAGTGACCAGAGGCTTCATCAAACTTAAAAGTTTCTGTAAAACATAAGGAACAAGTTCCAGAGCCAAGAGCCAACCCACAGAATGAGAGGAAATCTTCATCAGGATATGAAGGCATATAAATAAATATACAAGAAAATACCTGCCTAGGGCTGGGGATATAGCCTAGTGGCAAGAGTGCCTGCCTCGGATACACGAGGCCCTAGGTTCGATTCCCCAGCACCACATATACAGAAAAACGGCCAGAAGCGGCGCTGTGGCTCAAGTGGCAGAGTGCTAGCCTTGAGCAAAAAGAAGCCAGGGACAGTGCTCAGGCCCTGAGTCCAAGGCCCAGGACTGGCCAAAAAAAAAAGAAAAAAAAAGAAAATACCTGCCTATTTATATTTATTGCAGCTAAACTGTGGAACCAGCTGAGGTACTCAACAGATAAATGAATAAAGAAGATGCAGTACTATGTGCCATGGGATATCATACTGCCATACAGAAATGAAATGTCATTTACAACAGAGTGTGATTGGAAAATATGTTGAATGAGATAAACCAAACTGAAAAACTCAGATATATTTTCACTCATCTGTGGAAGCTAGACCTAAGAGACATACACATTCATGGACATGGACATACATATATGTACATAGAAGCACATAGAATATGAATATAACTGTAAGACTATTCAGAAGTAGGAGGAGGGGAGAAACAAAGAAAGAAGGTGAATAATTTCAAAATACATTGCAACTATAAATGAAGATGACATAAGGATTCTCAATGAAAACTGTTGATAATGTAGGGTGGTGGGAAGAGAGAAAGCAATAAAGAGGGTTATTTGATTAAAATATAAAATGTGCACATCTGAAATAACACACACTAAGAAACATGAATAAGAAGAAAGTAAAATAGGTTCTGTTAGGGGTGGGTGAGTACCAACAGGAGGAAGGAAGATGAATGGGAGAGGGTAAATAAGGATGAAATGGTGGAAGTAGTTTATCTGCATTTATGAAAACAGAACAGTGAAACCTGATGACATGGTTTTAAGAAGGGGGAGGTAGTAAAGGAGTGAAGCCCTTTCCTTTATCCTTGAAAGGATGTTGGGCTAAGACTCTGATGAACAGTGAAAAACTATGGTTCTGACCTGCCTTCACTCTACACCTTCGGTATCCAGTGTTCCTTCCCTTCCCTTGAGAGAACACCTTAGATTCTTTTTTTTTTTTTTTTTACTGTTTAAGGAAGTTTATTAAAGCAAGAATTTTATAATCCAAATTACGTTTCCTCACACAGTTATCAATTCTGTTACTTAGAACTGACATCCTGAGCTATTCCACAATAAGGAATTACAAAATTAAAGAAAGGAATGCTTTAAATTTTTGTACTTTGCTGAAAATTCTTTTTCCCTCAGATTCTTTACTGTGAATCTAGAGGCAGTTTTCTACAGAGCTCTCTCTTAAGGCCCTCTTGTAGGCCCACATAGGTGTTACGTGATGAGCTGGTCATATGAGCAAACTGGGCTAACTGCCCCAAACTGCACTGGGGAAGAGGACTGAACAGTGACAAAGTCCAGCCTGTATTGAAAGAGAACTATATAATAAACCTTGAAGACAGAAGGAAATGAATATGACCAAAATTAAGGGGGAAATTTAAATTTTTACACCAGATAGGATCCAGAAAAGCCAGAAGTTGGTTCCTTGGGAAGATAAATAGAATTGACCAAGCAATACCAAGACTGGTCAAGAGGGAGAGGGAGTGGGAGAGGGAGAGAGAAGAAAGAGAGCCAAAAAGAATGTTAGTAATAAAAAACCCTGTGGCAAATGATGGAAAAAGTGATATTGAGCAAGATGCATTTTACCTTATAAACTGATTTGTTGAATGGTAACTCCTTTGTGCAACTATTTAAAGATAATAAAGGGATGCCATCGATCAAGATATAGTGTATTCATAGAGTGCTTGCTTAAATGGCAACTGTTTTGTACAAATACTTAAAGATAATAAATAGATAAACATAAAATAGAACCAAATCCAGGGAATAAAAAGATGATAAAAATAATTTTTTAAAAAACCCTGTATAGTGCTTGCTTCAGCAGCACATATTCTAAAATTGGAATGATACAGAGATTAGCATGGCCCCTGTGCAAAGATGACACACAAATTTGTGAAGCATTCCATATTTTTGGTTATTTTCAATGTACCATATGAAATTCTGCCTTTTTTATTTTTCGGTCTTTCTTCCTCATGGTTTTTTACCCCCAATGCCACTGACTTTGGTACCCTGGGGATTCTATGTATGTTTATCAGAACTTGGGAAGGGGAACACCAAAATGGAGAGACAAGGGGTAAGGTGAACCAATGCAACAGCAGTACTTACAAGACAGTACACCATAAACCAACTGTACAACTTGGAGGAGGGTGGGGAGGAAAGCGGGGGAAGGTCGGAGAAAAATGAGGGAGGAGGTAACAAGTTCGATATGAAATATACTCACTGATTATATATGAAACTGTAACCCCTCTGAACATTACTTTCACAATAAATAAATATTTTCAAAAACCTGCATATTTGCCAGTAAAACAGATGTAAATCTAATCAGGATATCTTGAACAACTTTAAGAACCATCTTAGATGAAATGTTAAATGTTAGATGAAACAAATTTCCTAACTTAATTAAGGTTGAATTCAGAAGCTATCAGGGGACCTGGATAGCCTAAAGCCACTAAAAACAGGGCATCAGACATACTGTCTTAGAGAAAGCACCAGGCCCCATGGTTTTGCCACATAGGGTGGTATAGGATGAAATGATGATATGTAAAAGTAATGAGGTTGTGCGGGGCATGGCAGTAAGTGCTCAGTAAATGTTAGCTGTTATCATTGTTATCAAGACTTGGCTTACTCTCGTTAACCTGTAGTGAGGTCTAAAGGTAGAGTTCAATGAGAAAAAAAAAAAATCTCTAAAAACATACCAGAGGTGGACACATAGATTAAGCTTGTGGAAATAATCAGGCTTCAGGCTTCCTTACACTACCAGTTTTAGATCAAAAGTTCAATTCAGCCTGCCTCTGTCAGATGGGCCCTCATTAGTGGCACAGTAATTGCTGGACTTTACATAACTCATGATAAGAGTCACAAACCAAGAAGGTTTGGTAGGATCTTGTTCTCGTCTTACTTTCTCTTCTGGAGAAGTGGTGGTCAATAGCCAAATTAACTTCATTTTCACATGCCCCATATTAAATTAAAAATTTAATAATAGAATACGTTTAGTGAATTAGCATTAATCTCTAGAATATCAACTCAAAATCAAAACCCCTACAAGGCACAGATACTTGGATACACACACACACACACACACACACACACACACACACACACACACACACACACACACATTTCCAAAAGAATAGTAGAGAGGGCTGGGGATATGGCCTAGTGGCGAGAGAGCTTGCCTCATATACATGAGGCCCTGGGTTCGATTCCCCAGCACCACATACACAGAAAACGGCCAGAAGTGGTGCTGTGGCTCAAGTGGCAGAGTGCTAGCCTTGAGCAAAAAGGAAGCCAGGGACAGTGCTCAGGCCCTGAGTCCAAGGCCCAGGACTGGCCAAAAAAAAAAAAAAAAAAAAAAAAAAAAAAAAGAATAGTAGAGATAGTCCCTAACCTAGAGATGGGATATTTGGAAATGTCATGGGTATGAGTTCTTGAGTCATGGGGCTTGGAATCTGGTTACAGGAGCACGAGTAGTTAAAATCAGAAAGACACACAGTAGGACTGATCTCAGCCACTTGGGTAGTGTTAAGTCATAATTTGAGCTTTGTCCAAGAAGAGAAGTTAGAATCCTCACCTGACTTGGTGAGCTGTGTGTTCATAATTCATCCCATTATTTAAGCACTTGTGATATGCAGAACGATCCTTAGAAAAGAAAATGTTCACAGTGATTTCTATGAGATTTCATGCTCACAGATAATACAGTCTTCCCTTCCACTTTTTCCAAATAATTCAGGCAATAAAAGTTGCCTTTAGTGTAGCGTTGCCCTTTGAGTCTTGCAGTTAATTTTTATATGTTAAAGACCTGCACTCCCAGGAGCCCCATTTGATACCGGGCTTTTCACCGCTGTCATGTTCATGTGGTGGGAACTGCTTCCTTTTACTAATTAACCTGCCTCTCATTAATTAGTGCTCATTGATGCTTTCATTTATTGCATACTCCAGGTTTTCATTTTGAATATATACTGTCTAAATCATATACCCCTGTCCCTTTATTGCCTACCCTTTAGTGAACCTCAATATGTGAAGCTCTGACTAGAAGAAAACCTTTCTCTCTTCACAAAGAAGAGAAACCAGAGGAAAGGAGAGGTTTGCAAATCAGCACAGTATTCTAGAAAATAAGCTGCAAGTGGTAGAAAATAAGCTGCAAGCTAGTAGACATTTGCTGAGACTTCAGAGGAGGAAGAATACTGACCTTCATCAGTGCTGAGCCCTTAGACACCTTATTTCACATTTCTGATCTCTAGTTTTCCTGAGGTTGGCCTTCTCTGATAAATATTGCTGTGACAGTTTCAAGTGTAGAAATGACTCATATGAAGTGTATTGTATTAAAAGGCCAACTCTCATTCAGGAAAGTTGTCATGGAGTCAGTAGTTGTTGTAGGCCTACTTTGTGCTAGCCACATCAGTTCGTAAAATAGAAATCCTTGCACTTGTGGGGCTTACATTCTATATAATAAATGGTATCAAGACATCATTAATTAACAAGTAAAAAATGAACAAGTATTTAATGGCAGCAGTCCATTTGAGGAATCTGGAAGGGGTGGGATAAGCCTTTAACATTCTAAGGTGGAAATTCAAAGATAGGTGGAGCAGAGAGCATGTGCAGGAGGCTCTTCATAGGGTGGCCCTGGCAATGGCTGTCAAGGATATGTTGGGCCTGTGAGTAACCACTGACCCTATAGGGATCTCAGTGCCAGGCTAGAAGCTTAGGGACATGACAACTGCAGACCCATGGGTGAGTCTTCACCAGGGAAACGACATTAGGGATTCAGTGTTAGTAGTGCAAAGAGGAAATGGGAGGAACTTGATTAAAAGTCAGGTCATTTTATTTATTTATACACAATGGAATTTTATGCCTCTATCAGAAAGAATGACATTGTCCCATTTGTAAGGAAATGGAAGGACTTGGAAAGGATTATGCTAGGTGAGGTGAGCCAGACCCAAAGAAACATGGACTCTATGGTCTCCCTTATTGGGAATAATTATTACAGATTTAGGCAAGTCATAGCAGAGCATCACAAGGCCCAATAGCTATACCCTTATGAACACCTAAGATGATGCTAAGTGAAATGAACTCCATGTTATGGAGACAATTGTTATATCACAGTTGTAACTACTTTCAACGTCACATGTGTATCTGTAGCTTCTACTATTGATGATGTTCTTGTATCACCTTCCTGTGGTTGTACCTGCACTGTCTCTGTAATCTTATCTGAGTATATTGGAAACCGTGTATACTGGTATTGAAACTAGGAAATTGAAAGGGAATGCCAAGATTGAGAGACGCAGGGTAAAAAAAGAAAAACAACTACAAAAGCAATACTTGCAAAACTGTTTGGTGTAAGTGAACTGAACACCTCAGAGGGGGAAGGGTCAGGGGGATGGGGGAAGGGGGTATGAGAGACGGGGTAGCAAACAGTACAAGAAGTGTATCCAATGCCTAACGTATGAAACTGTGGCCTCTCTATACATCACTTCAATAATAAAAATTGGAAAAAAATCAAGTCATTGCCAAAGGTATGCAAAACCCCAAAGGGAATAAATTGAAGCCACACTTTGTGATTTATTAAGTCTGTATTAGCAATGTGTGGTCATTTTTCTAAGTCTTACTGACATAGACCTCCAAATTCTAAGTGTAATGGATGGATTTTTAAAACACTGTGTGTTTTATTTATACCCTTGGGAAAACACCATAAGCAACATTCCTACCCCTAATGTTAGGGACTTTTAACAAAATGCAATAAGAATGTCATTCGCTTAGGGAAGGATGATGCCCAAGTCCATGGGTAAATCTGCCCAGCGCCAGGTCCTTCTGCTTTGACCATCTCCCTCCCCTTCCTCCAGGCAGCCAGCTGCTACATTAACCAGACACAGGAAGAAAGGCAGACTGTGTCTAGAGTCTGAACCTTTTCCTGCTCCCTTCTTAAGTGGGATGCTCAGAGCATGTTTAGCCAAATGGCCTCAGGCATGAGAGAATCCTATTTTACACTAAGGCTAGCTTTCCAAAGGGAAATATTTACAAGTGGCTTTAGTGTGACTAGAACATATCCAAACAAAGTGCTGGGGGAGAGAGATAGAGCCTGTTAGCAAGCATTCAAGGGGAGCTTCACAGAGTCTCAGGTGCCAGCAGGGCAGTGCACTTGCCATTTTCCCCACTTGCTATGTACAAAGAGACTGCTCTCTTTGCATATAGAAGGACCGTCTTTGTTCCTTTGCTGATAATTGCATTGCCCTACAGGTCTTAAAAATCTGTGTATAAAATAAATAATCTATGTATCAGTTGTTATTAAAAGACACCTGGGATCAGTCACATTTCATTCTTTCAGTTGTATTCCTTCAACTTCTGTAATTACTGTGGGATCAGTTTTATAGCACAACAAGCAGGAAAGTCATTCTAGATGAATGGTGTTGATTGAACAAGTCTGGAGAGTGAAAGTAGCATTTTGTATATTTAAGTACATATAGGAATATGTACTCTGGAAAACAATACAAAACTTGCTTCTGCTTAATCAATTAGGGTATGTATGGCTTGTATACTTTTTGTTTTGGTTTGTTTTTGTGCCAGTCCTAAGCTTAGACTCTGGGCCTGAGCACTGTCCCTGAGCTTTTTTGCTCATGGCTATCACTCTACCACTTAAGCTTTACTTCCTGCTTTTTGCTGCTTAAGTGGAGGTAAGAGTCTCAGAGACATTCCTATCTGGTAGACTTTGAACTGGAATTCTCATATCTCAGCCTCCTGAAGAGCTAGGATTCTGGGTGCCCAACATGAATGTGTACGTTTTCAAATGAAAGTTGAGACAAGACACTGGAGGACAAACCTACCAAGCCAGAGAAACAGACACAGAACTGCACTGATTCCTACCCTAATGAAGCACCTAAGCTTTTTTTTGTTTTGTTTTTTGATGGTACTGAGTTTAGCCCAGTATTCGCGCTTGCTGGGCAAGCACTATTGCCTCCAAGAAAGTGAATTTTTTTTTTTTTGGCCAGTCCTGGGCCTTGGACTCAGGGCCTGAGCACCATCCCTGGCTTCTTCCCGCTCAAGGCTAGCACTCTGCCACCTGAGCCACAGCGCCCCTTCTGGCCGTTTTCCATATATGTGGTGCTGGGGACTGGGACCAAGAGCTTCATGTGTAGGAGGCAAGCACTCTTGCCACTAGGCCATATTCCCAGCCCCAAGAAAGTGAATTTTAAACCTAGAAAAAGCTTAAAGACTCTGATAACAATATAAAATAGGCAAAGAACTTGAACACAGTTGAATTGAACCCCTTTGTACAACTACTTAGGGATAACAAAATTTTAAAACAAAGATTACTTATGGATAGGAAAAAAAAAGCTATTAAATAAAAGACCTTGAACGGCAATTCTCTAAAGAACTTAAATGTTCAACAAGAAAGCTAAAAGATTCATTATCAGTAATCATAAAATATGCAAGTCAGAGCTTGAGCATCAGTGGCTCATACCTGTAATTCTAGCTATATAGGAGGCTGATATCTGAGGATGGAGTTTTGAAGCCAGCCCAGGCAGGAAAGTCCATGAGATTGTTTATCTCCAATTAACTACCCCAAAAGCTGGAAGTAGAGCTGTAACTCAAGTGATAAGAGTACTAGCCTTGAGCAAAAACAGTCCAGGACAGTGCTCAGGTCCTGAGTTCAACTCTCTCTCTCTCTCTCTCTCTCTCTCTCTCTCTCTCTCTCTGTCACACACACACACGTGCGTGTGTGCACACAAGTAAAAACTATCAGATACTGGATGCAATGCTACATACCCGTAAATTGAGAAGCTGTAATTCTATTGATGCAGCAATCCATCAGGACTATACCTAAAAGAATTAAAAACAAAATCTTCAATATTTGTATCAATATTTTATAGCAGTATTTACAATAGCCAGAGGATGGAAGTAAATTATATGTTCTTGAATAGATGATTAATAAAATATTGTACATAGGGCTGGGGATATGGCCTAGTGGCAAGAGTGCCTGCCTCGGATACATGAGGCCCTGGGTTCGATTCCCCAGCACCACACATACAGAAAACGGCCAGAAGCGGCGATGTGGCTCAAGTGGCAGAGTGCTAGCCTTGAGCAAAAAAAAACGAAGCCAGAGACAGTGCTCAGGCCCTGAGTCCAGGCCCCAGGACTGGCCAAAAAATAAAAAAATAAAAAAATAAAATATTGTACATAAATAGAATGCAGTTATTAAGAAGAAAGTCCTCAACGTGCTATGTGTAACCGTAGCTTCTATTATTGATGATCTTCTTGTATCCCCTTTCTGTGGTGTACCTGCACTATCTCTGTATCTTATCTGAGTACATTGGAAACTGTGTATACTGGTATTAGAACTAGGAAACTGAAAGGGAATACCAAAATCGAGAGAGATGGTAAAAAAGACAAATGACTACAAAAGCAATACTTGCAAAACTGTTTGGTGTAAATGAACTGAACAACTCATGGGGGGGAGAGGGAAAGGGGGAGGGGGGAGGGGGAATAAGGGAGGAGGTAACAAACAGTACAAGAAATGTATCCAATGCCTGACATATGAAACTGTAACCTCTCTGTACATCAGTTTGATAATAAAAATTAAAAAAAAAAAAAGGAAGAAAGTCCTGTCATGGGCTACAACATGGTTACATTTTAAGGACATTAAGTTAAGCAAAATAGAGGGGTCACGGGCTGATACATACTGCGTGATACCTCTCATCTAGAGCCAAGCTGGTCTAAACTGAAAGTACAATTGTGGTTTTCCAGGGAAGTGGGAGGGAGAATTAGTAGTTACTGGGAACAGTGTTTCAGTTTTGCAAGGTAGAAAATTCTAGAGATATAGCAAACAATAACATGAATATATGTAACACTTCTGAATTTTATACCTTAAAAATGGTTAAGATCATAAATTTTAGGTTGTGTGCTATATTTTACTTTGACTACAATGAAACTCAAAGAGCCAGTTGTCATCCTCAGCACTGTTTCTTGGGATGAAAAGTGATTTCTCATCTTTGTAAGTGTTCTACATTGTAAAACTAGGATTCTGAGCGTGATATTTCAAGGATTGAATTTTAACATCCTGGCTGGTGATCTCAAGAAACGCGAAAATACATGTTGCTTTGCTCTGCTTGTGAAAGTGGAGAGGTGGAAAATTTGTTGTTTATTTGTTCTGTTTGGTAGATGCCTTCATTTGTTGCTCTGATAGCTTCATCTTTTCCACTGGTAACAGGAGAAGCCTGTCCCAGTGAGGGCTTCCAACACACCCAGCTCCTTTGTGCTCATCTATACTGACAGGATCAATAGGATTATTTTCTTACAGAAGTTGTTGGGTTTAAAAAAAGTATTAGCATACATTAGCTATTCCTTCTAGAAGTTTTTATAATAGGGTTTTTATGCCTGCACATCAGTTATCAAATGATCAGACTCCAGAATATCAATAAAATGCACGTGGAGCTGAGATGCTAAGACTTGTAGATTCCTTGGTGCTGTTCAATCTAAAAGCAGGAGCACCCAATTTTTAATACGAGCAGTTTACAACCACTCATGGCTAAATGGTTTATAGGATTCTTTGTAACAAAAGGTGGTCCAATTACCAAGAGGAGAGAATAATATAGCCAAGTTATTTACAATGTGTGACAAGCTTAAATTATGATCCTGTTAACTATACAAAAATGACAGAAAGCAGAAACATCAGAGCAAATTAAACATGTTGGCTTTTCATTAATGATCTTGGATATAGGAGGTGTGCACAAGGTTATAATTTTTTCTTTTAAACATCACATGAGTACTGCCCTCAGGGTGAACCTGCAATTTCAAAGATTCAGTGCATGGACTCCTAAATAGCACCAAAAAAGAGGTGTGTTTTTTTTTTCTTTTGTACTAGGCTACACTATAGTGTTTAGTTCCTGTCAGTAAATCACATAAGGTTTCTAATGTTCATTTAAATCAATTTTAAGTATGATTTCTTTCCTTCTGATTTTTTTGTTCAACTTTGAGTTACTAGTTGATTTTAATTGTTCTTATTTGCAGGCCTTAAATATTGATGGACTATGTCATTTGCAGCACTGGTGGCATTTGGTGGCAATGACCTTTGTGGGGAGTTTGCATGTGAACCCAGCACATTTTGGGGGGAGGGGAAGGGAAACTTCTTGGTAACACCCATTGTTGTAAATGAAGCAGATGAAGATCATGCTAAAGTAGAAAAAACAGGTTTCAGAAGCCATTTTACAGGGGAAATGAAGCATTTCAGTAGGCAAGAAACACAATAAGGGAATATAAGAATAGTTTTTTAATTGTCCTGAAAAACTTTACATGCTTCTCAATGAAATTGACAAGAGACTCCGTAGCAAAAGCATACAGAAAAATTACTAACTCAGCTAACAAGCATGACTTTTTTATGACTGGCAGATTTTATTATTTAAATTTTATATGAAGTTTAGTGTAACTGTAGCAAAGAAAAAAATCAATCATTTGTACAATGAGATTTACCAGTATTCATTTTCTTGTTGGCAGTTCTGGGGATTGAACTCAGGGCATTATGTTTTCTAGGCAGGGACCACTACTCTTCTGTCCTTTCTGCTTTAGTTTTAATTTTAATTTTATTTTTATTGTCTGAAGTAGTTGTAGAAAGGAGTTGTCATTCAACAAAGCAATATATGCACAGCAGAATTTTGCTCATCCATTAGAATGATACTGCATCATTTGCAAAGAAATGGAAACCTGGTAAAAATTGTGTTGAGTGAAGTAACTCAATCCCAGAGAGACAAAAGATGCATGTTTTCTCTCATATGAGAATGCTAGAACTTGTAAATGTCTAAGTAGATGCTTTGAGGGGGGTTATTCAAGTATACACATGCTATTAACCAAAATATGGCATATTCAGGGGAGAATACAAATATAAACAGAATAATTCCTTAGAAAGGCCAATTCCTAGTCCAACAACAACAAAAAAACCACTGGATAATTGTCACTCAAAAGGTGAGAGATGGGATCCATGGAGGGGGAATAGAGGAATGAAGAACAGAAGTAGGGAGAATGCATGTCCCAGAAAATTTAAAAAGTTGAGGGAAAGGGAAGGGCTGGGAGGGATGGAGGAGAATGAGGAAAGGGTGACATCAACCAAGATACATTGTTTCCATAAACAAGCATGACTTTTAATGGGAGTATTTGGAATTCTTTTTTTCTAACCCAATAAGAAGAGAATAAATACTCTTTTCAAGTAGTCATTTGACATTTTCAGAAATCAGAAGAAAATCTCTGCATGTCTCAAAAGTACCACCCCACAGGTAACTCATGTTCTTCAAATAAGATACAGTAACAGTAGATGTCAGTATCAGGGACAGTCTTACTCAAGTCCACTAACTTCAAAACTTACATATTCATCTTTATGACTGTTGTATCTTGAAGAGCATCAACAATTTATATAACAAAACTCATCCACGAAGAATGTAAAGCTTTGTGGTTTATAGTGGTTTACAAAGTTGTGCAGACGTCAATATCACCTCATTTCAGACATATACATCACCTCCATAAGAAACCTTATGGCCATCAGCATACCTTTCCATTCCACTTGTCCCCTAGCCCTGCAGATACTAGCCTGTTTTATGTCTCTATGGGTTTGTGTGTGTGTGTGTGTGTGTGTGTGTGTGTGTGTGTGCGCGCGCACACGCATGTACACAGCAATCACTTTATATCAGGGTATGTGACTCCAAGGAGACCCTCATTGAGGAAAATTCTCAGAATTCAGAGTTCAGTGCAACACTACAGATGCTTGATAGGTGTTTTTTGCCCACTAACTTCATTAATGACTTGCTGCCTTCCCATAGATCTGAATTATTTACTTCATCACTTAAAGTTTAACAGTTTTTGGTGGCACAGGGCCCCAAACTGGTGTGGCATGCTTGCGCAGCTGGAATGGGATGATGCCACAAGCCTGGCCCCATTTTTTTTTAAGAGATAGTCTCCAGACTCTTCTGCTCTGCCCCGACTAGCTCCAAACTACTCTCCTCCTCATTATCAGCCTTCTGAGTAGCTAGGATAGTAAGTGTAAGCTACTGGGGTCCAACAACACATTAAATTTACTTTGCTTTGTGGGTACCATTTGCTTTCTTCTATTACGACGATGATGGTGATGATGATGATGATGACGACAATACTAGAGATTGAATTTAGAGCCTCATACTTGCATATTAGTTGCTCTAATTGACCCACAACTCCAGCTCGAATAGAGTCTTGCATTTATGCCTGAGATGGCCTAAACTGTGATCCTATGTATGTTTCCCTGATAGCTAGTATAACAAGTACATGCCTCCATGCCCAGTTTTTTATTGGTTGAAAAGGGATTCTCCAGAACATTTTTCCTGAGCAAGCCTTGAATCACTATCTTTCAGATCTCTACCTTTGGAGCAGCTAGGACATAGATGTGAACTGTGTGTGTGTGCGTGCGCATGCATATACACACACACAAATGCATGTACATACATACCACTTCCTGGGCTTGAACTCTGGGAGGCCCCATTCTCTCACTTAACTTTTTCACTCATGACTGGTTCTCTTACTACTTGAGCTATGCCTCTACGTCTAGCTTTTTGCTGATTAATTAATTGAAGGTAAGAGTCTTGTAAATTTATATGCCTGGGCTGCCTTCAATCATGATTCTCAGATTTCAGCCTCTTGAGTATTTAGGATTATAGGAAAGAGCCACTGGTATTTGACTAACTAGAAATCTTTTTTAAAAAGAAAAATAATTAGGTGATATTTGACTTACTAGATTTTAAAACGTTATGGAGAACTCATAAGTAGAGCCATATGCACATGTGAATTTAATATATATGATAAAGGTAACTTTCAGATCAGTAGGAAAGGATGAGCTATGTAATATATAGTGTTGAGTCAACTGGCAATCTCTTAGGGAAAATATATATTTAGATCTCTAATTCGTACCACACGCTACATTTCAAATCTATAAAATGCTAGAAGAAAATAAAGCAATATATTTTTATAGCCATAGAAGAAGGCTTTTAAAAGCCCCAAACTCTTCAAATGTTCAACAAATTCAGTTTCGTGAACTTACGGAGAAAGAAACTATAAACAGAATTAAAGTCTGGATGGCCAACTGGGAGAAAATATATGAAACATGTGTAATAGATGAAGGGTTAATACTCAAAATCCATGCAGCACTCCCACAAATCAGTAAAGATAATGCAATCAAAAATGTGGAATGGATATAAACTATCACAGAAGAAATACAAATGGCTAATAAATATATCAGGATACCTTCCGCTTCAATTATGATCAGGGAAAACAACTATTTGATTCAGTTTTCATACTACCAGATTGCCAGAAACGAAAGTGATTGATAATACTAGGGAGGGTGTGGGGCCCAGAGCATTGTTAGCTAGACTTACTGGAAGTTTAGATTTGTATAGGCTATTTAGGAGGATAACACTGTCCAAACTGTCATCATACTGCTTTTGACCTGACAGTTCATGGAAAGGAATGAGCTAACTTTCCATCATTTGACAAGAACTAATGCCCTATCTAAGCATATTGTCAAATAGCCCAAGTCTGGAACCAGGCTTGTCATCTACATGCTAGGTGGCCTTGAGCTAATTAATTAATTCTTTCAGCCTCAGTTTGCCCATGTGTGAAAATGGAGCCTTGGTACATATTATTTATCCCTCAGGGGATTGTGGGAGAAAAACTATACTTGATCTTTGGCCAAAAGGCCAAGAAGCAATTTGTTGTAAGAATTAAATGGGATAATTCCAACTTCAGTCTGATCACAATAGGAAGCACACAGAAAAGATCCACATTTGTTTGTGCTTTTAGAAAGTTGCAAGAGAATGAAGTACTTATAGCACTTAACCTAAGGGAGGTCACTTTTTAACTTGACACCTTTGTTGAATCATTTACAGTTTCTATACTTCTGAAAAATTAGCAGTTTACATTTTAGCCTAACTTTAACAATTAAGTGTTGCCTTGTAAGTTTTAACGTTAATAAGTGCTTCTTTTTAAAGCAAAATCAAACACCTACTGTGGAGTGCATCAGAAGCATATATCCTGCCATCCACTGCACTTGCTCTCATTCTCCATGTAACAATTACACCTCTACTACAGGCACTGAACTCATTTTCTTGGATTTTCCTTACAGAATTCTTCCCTTTGCTTGTGATTCAGTACAGCCATGTCTGTTTAAGAAAGGTAGATCCAGCTATTCAGGAGCCAGTCTGTAGTCACAGTCCTGTCCCTGCCTACCTCTTGCCCCTAGATTTCTTTGAAGAAGCAAAGCAAATGACTTTCATTTATGTCTCCTTAATTTTCATCTTCTTCCCAGATTTTCTCCTTCCTTCTTGCCCCTCAGGCTAGCCACTTCTCTCACCTCATTGCAAGCCCATGCCCTTATAACTCTGGTGTCAAAATATCATTTCCCTAAGGGTGGAGCTCTTCCCCAGTTGCTTTTCTGAACACATTAAAGGAAAATCTGAGAATACATTGGTGGGCATACCCCACTCCAAATGGGTTTCAGGGCTGGGCCAGTCCTTGGTTCCAATGTGATTATGATGTCTACTAATCTGTGTGCTCCCCCTCTCCTAGCAATTAAGTGGTATGTTGAGACCTCAGAATTCTACAATGATTATAACCTTTTTCATTGTTCTGTCACACTCTTAGTATCACCAGTAAATGACATCATTTTTTATTACTATAGCTGCCTCCAGCCATAGATTCAGAAAGGTCAATTTTAATTAAAAACTAAAGAAAAATACGTTTTGTGGGCCTTTTTCCCCCTCTCAAAGAGTATGTTATTAGCTTCCTTTGTAACTCCTGATATCTTGCTGAACTTTCAGAGAACAGGACAGGCTATTAAAGTCCTCGGGAAGGATAGGAGGTTGGGGATTGTGCATCCCTGTCTGTGCTCTCTGTTGAGGGGTGTCCTGTCCACAGGACCCACAGCACCCTAATAATCATCCATCTTCTTGCGAATCTCATTTGCAAAAGAGAACAAGGACTGGAAAGGTTGCTTTTTTTTTTTTTTTTGGCTAATGAGTTTTCTAGCAAGCTGGAAAGGGGAGTGAGGAGAAGAGGAGGACTGGAGGAAAGGGATGATGATCCCAGCAGGACATCTGGACCCCCCAGAATGCTTAGTAGGTTCTTTAATTCTAGAAAGTGTATCTTTGCCAAAGTAAAATTCACATTACCAAAAAATGAGAACATTTTGAACATTTAACTTAAAAGGGTGTAATTCAATGGCCTTTAGTATGTTCATACTCCGGTGGAATCAATCCCACTTTCTAACTCCAGAACATTTTCAAAACCACTGAATAGCTGGCCACTGGTAGCTCATGCCTGTAAGCCTAATTTCATGAGTCCAAACCATCCTGGGCAGGAAAGTCACCTCTAATTAACCACCAAGAAAATCTAGAAATGAACCTGTGGGCTCAAGTGGTACAGTGCTAGCCTTGAACAAAAGAAAGGAAAAAAAAAGAACCTTAGGAATAGCACCCAGGCTCAGAGTTCAAGCCCCAGGAAAAAAAAACAACAAAAACCATTATCTATCTTTACACTAACCTCAGATCTACCAGCCACCCATCTGCTTTGTCTCTATGCTGTGCTTATTCTGGATTTTCATATAAGTGGAATCATATTATATGTGGCATTTTGTGTCCTGTTTTTCACTTAATATTGTTTTCAAGGTTTATCCATGTTGTACCATGCCTCATTACTTCTGGAACTTATGTGGTTGAGTAATATTCCACTATATGACCATATTATTTATCCACGTTGTTTATCCATATTTTGTTGATGGACACCCAGGTTCTTTCCACTCTGTCACAGGTGATGATACCTGGGCCATTTTTGTGTAAGTCTTCATTTGAACAACTGTTTTCAATTCTCTTGGGTATACATCTAGAAGTAGAATTGCCAGATGTATAGTAATTACACGTTTAACTCTGAGGATCTGGCAGGCTATTTTCCACAATGTCTGTAAAATTTTAAAGCAACTCACAATGCTTTTTAAATACCAAGATATATGCCAGGTAGTTGGCCAGGCCATGAGAACACAAAGATGAATAGAAAGCAGCCTCTATGCATGGAAAAAGAAATGTTGGGGCTAGATATGTAGATTTGAGAGGTTCAGGGCACAGGGATGGGCAGATCATGCTTTGACCCTCAGAGGAGGTGGCACTTAGCCCCTGCGTAAGTCACACAGGAAGAGACAGTCTCCCAACACTGTGGCTTCTTGCATCCAAGAATTCATATTCAGGGCAAATGAGGGATTGTGGTCTGATGGCTGAGCAGCCATTTCACAGGAGGCTATCTGATGGCCAGTCTATTAAAGTCCTAGTTTTGATACTCATTCCCTTTCTTGCTTAGTTTCACCTCCTGCCCAAGTAGCAGTTTGAAGGATGTTGTTATTTTGTTTGGGTAACAGAAATTAAAGTTACTTCATCTTTCTACTCTGGTTCTGGCGTTGGCCCCTCTCCAGCCAGTCTCAACCTTCCCAGCCTTAACCCCAACTTCTCCAACTCCTGACATTTGTAGTGGCCTTTCTAAAAGGCAGATTTGATCATGCCAAGAACCCCACCATTCCCACATACCTCTCAGATTCAAACTTCTTCTGTGCTGCTCTGTGTCCTCTTTGTCAAATCCCTTGGCAAGAACCCTATATCCCTTCTGAATGGAGGTTAAGGTCTCCCTTCTGGTCCCTGCATGAGATACTGTAAAGGTGGAGACATTTATTCTATAGATGATATACTCAGCCTTGCCTTTTATACCATACAGTTGGCCTCTCTTACTCTGAAATTCTGTCTCCATCTCTCAGGTCACATAACTCCTATTCATCCTTTAAAACTCATCCTATATGCTCTTAGCACATTCTTCCTGTTGGTTACAATTGTTTACTTCCTTGCTTTTCCACAGGGGTTGTCTTTTGGATACCAAACCTTTCATTTCTTACTTTTCCCATGCCATCCGAGGACAGGACTCCATAGGTTGCTCTCAATGCCTGGTACCTGGTTAGAGGCTCTGTTCCTCCTATAGGCTTCGAGACAAGCCATTCCTTAACAGTCAAACAATTGTTGACTCCTCACCAGTTTCTCAGAGAACAGTCTGTAGTATCATTTTTATGGGTATGTTAAGAGTAATGTTCAGGAGATATTCACGATGAGCTTTGAGGCCAGATCTGTTAGCAGATAGCTACATTGCAGGGGAATTCTCTCCTCTGAATTCCAATTACTAAGGAGAAAAGCAGCCTTTTTCTAAATGCCAACCAGGAGACATGGACTCAAAATCTTGACCCTAGTATGTACTAATGTCATAATTTGCAAATTCAAATCATCTGAAGTATGTAGGTCTTTTGCCCCAGGCCAACGAAGTTCAAATACAAAAAAAATTCTTGGAAAGTGAAGAGACACAAGAAGCACTGGTATTTTATGGGCTTCGTGGAGGCTGCATCTTGTAGAGGAGATGTGGCTGGAATCTGTGCAGCCTCACAATTCGTGCTTCAGTAACATGTGTAGTTTCGTTTTTCTCACATCTGCATCACCTTTTTAAAAATAGTTTATTCCAGATCTATCTAAATTCAAGCGCAAAGAATCCCAAGTAAGGAAGTACAACCATTTGGAGCAGTCTAAGTTGGAAAGAAGGTACCCTTCCCCTCTCCCACCATCAGCCAACAGCAGCTTTCACAAGTCCACACCTACCAGTGTGTCCAGATACACACTGACATTTACTGGCCGCATAATAGTTCTATGTGTTGTGAGACACCACAGAAACTCTTTTGCTTTTCCTTTCCCAAACCACCTCTATTACATGCTTTCATTTGCAAAAGTTTCTACAACAGACATATTTGGCATCCGTTTATTTTCATTGTATGAAAAAATGCATGCATTTGAGAACACAGTGTTAGCTGTACTATAGAAATAATCTGTGTGGTTCCTAGATGGATTTTCTTTTTTAATAGAATGCCTTATATGATTATTTGTTGAATTTGAGGCATGTTAAGCCTACCTGTCTAAGCTGACTAGCCACAGTGACTCATAGAATCAAGCTTGTTAGAGAACTACTCAATATTTATTCCTAGATTCCATTCTGAACTCCTCCCTTCATTCTGGGAGGACCATTTCATTCCTATAATTCATTGCTTTATCAAACCATTTTAAAGTGGCTTTAAAAAATCCACATGTCCAGGGGCTGGGGATATGGCCTAGTGGCAAGAGTGCTTGCCTCCTATACATGAGGCCCTGGGTTCGATTCCCCAGCACCACATATATAGAAAATGGCCAGAAGTGGCGCTGTGGCTCAAGTGGCAGAGTGCTAGCTTTGAGCAAAAAGAAGCCAGGGACAGTGCTCAGGCCCTGCCAAGCCCCAGTCCAAGCCCCAGGACTGCCCCCCCCCCAAAAAAAATCCACATGTCCAAAATATAACATTCAGTCTCCAAAATGCACATTTTTCACCCACAAGCACACCCCACCCTCCTGCCTCCCAACTTCCCTGCCTCAGCAAACCACCTACCACATGGCTCAGATTCTGTGGCTACTTCCTGCTAACATCTACCAAACTCCTGCTTGACCTGGCATTGTTTCATGAGGACTCTGCCTATCTGCAATGCCATAACATTCCACCCTCCTATCCCAAGATCAAGCCCTTATTTCAGACTTGACCTAAGTTCTCCCTCCTCCCAGAGGTCTTCCTGAGCACTCTTGATCATGTCCCTCTTGCTTTCCTTGTGTTATTTTCTTGTTTGTTTGCTGTGTGTCATTTTCTCCTGTAGATGACTGTAAAGCCGCACAAGAACAGGACCTGCTGAAAGCAGACCCTGCATGTAGTTGGCAAGCTAGGGGAACAAATGCATCCATGAAGAAAAACTGGGTCTAGATGTTGTTTAAAGTAGAGTGTGAAAGCCATCCAAACAGTTAAATGTATTTATGGTGAAATTAAAGTTTTCCTTTCATGTGTAAAGAATACCCTTTAGTAATACTTTTAAAATTCTGCATTATCTGAATTCTCAGCATTTTTTTAATGTGGTAGAGTCTTCAGTTCGAGGACTTTCTGAAAGGCTAACTTTAATAACATCAGACCTGCCATTTCCACAGGGCTTAGAATAGATTCCAAAATGCCAGAGAAAATTAAATGCAAAAAAGCGCCAGTTAATTAATGTTTCAGAATAAATTAACACTTTTAAGTCTGACTTTAACTGACAAGAATGGTGAATTTCAAAGTTAAAACTGCCACCCTTTTCCCATGTCTATATTTTATGCTATATTTAGTCATTTCTTTTATTTATTTCTGTTGGGGGGAGGACACATGTACACATTGAATGTTAAATTAAAACACAGAAGCAGTGGTTATGCTTCAGAGAATGGGATTTAGAACTCTTTATACTATGAGTAAATACCAAATTTTCATGTTGTAAACCAGTCGTATCTGTCCTGGAGATGTGAGAAAGAAAATAAGTTAATATGAATGTAGTTCCAGAAACTACATTGGCCTACTATGCATAATATATATAATATAATATATAAAACATACGTATATATAATATATCAGTAAATCAGCTACTAAATATTGGTGTGCGCTTTAACATCCTATCCTGTCTTTTTTTTTTTTTTAATCCTTGGATCTTTAACCCTAGAAAAAGATTTGGAGAGAAAAAAAAGAAATTTGACATTTCTTTTTCACTTCTTCTCTTCTTTCTTCCATAATTTTTCTGAGCTTCCATTTCCCCAATTGGGAGATTAACATGTCTATCTCATAGGACAACTTTGATAGGAGATGAGTGTATATGTGATTGTTATATAATAAATTAACCAAGAAGCCACATTTTGAAGGATCAAATCTTGGAGCCTTTATTAGAGCATTAGCAGTCTGCAGGCAGCCAATTTTTAAAGGCCTGAAGCCCGCAAATACCCTGAACACTGTTAGGAAATAGGACAGAGAGGGAAGAAAGAACAAAAACAATGCCAACAAACCAATTCAGCTCCAATGAAGAGCTGACTTGGGATGCCATGATGACCAGAAACAAGCCAGAAGACAGGACACAGGATGCAAAGACAGAGATATGTGGCATGGCATAATGGTGCCTGAGCTGGCCTGATTCTGAGTAGGGTCAGGTCAGGGGGCAGGGTCATAGGAAGCTCCCAGTCCCAGGCACTGGACTGACAGGTTCAGTAACCAATAGGCCAAGTGCCCACCCCTGTCTCTAGGGATTCAGAAACACCCATCACCTGGGGATAGGACTTCCCTTCCTCTAAGAATTCAAGCACACCCATCAAGACAAGATGCCATATGCCACTCTTCATGTGGTCAATGATGGCGCTGGCCAGATCTGACCTCCATACTACATGATGGTCCCATAAAGTACCTGATACCAATATAGTTTTTAAAACACTAGAATGTTCCTGGAGGATTGCTGCACCAAAGAGGACCAGATCTAGAACAGCAAAGATTCTTTTAAACCTTAAGAGTCTATGATCTTGGGGCTAGAGTTTATAGTTCATTGGTAGCCCAGGTTCAACCCCCAGCACGACAAAAAGAAAAAAGAAAAAAAAATCTATGATACTGTATTATGTTGCATATTCAAAACAATCTCAAATATTTTCATATTTAGCTTTTTCTGCCTCCATGGCACCATAATTAATTTTAACATAAATATTTCAGTAAAGTCTAATCAATGTGCGGTGCCAGTAGAGTTACAGAGATAAAAGGTACTATCTGTGTATAATATTGTTCTGTTCAACAAGAATTAAGTAGAAATAAAAAGCCAAATCCTTTGATCACAAACATTTTTTGGATTTTGGTTTTGCTTGTTTTTTTTAAATTAATTCCTTTAAGTATACCAAATATAGACAATTGGGCTGAACATATACTGAGCTGTAGACATGTCCAGCAAGGCTTTGGGTTGTTTTTTTGTTTGTTTGTTTGCTTTTTTTTTTTTTGTAGTCTCCTACTTTCTTACAAAAGTCATGTAGGAAGGAGCTCCAGGTAAATCGGAACTTTGATTGAGTTCCAGCTTTTAGTTAATTGTGGATTCACTGGAGTTATGGTGTGTGTACATGTTTCTTTTCTTCCCTCCCCCCTTTTCTTAATTTCAGTTATGTGAAATGTGCAAATAATTCTTGGGAACAAGGGTTTCAAACAGTGTTCTTAAGCAATAACAATACTATAAAAAGAAGTTGTTAAAAAAATAAAATACTTAGGAATAACCTTAACCAAAGAAGTGAATGATCTCTATGATGAAAACTTTAAAAACATGAAAAAGGAAATTAAAGCAGAACTAAGGAAATGGAAAAACCTCCCCTGCTCCTGGATTGGGAGGATTAACATCGTGAAAATGGCAACACTGCCAAAGGCTAGCTACAAATTCAATGCAATACCCATCAATATCCCAACACCATTCTTTAATGAGATAGAGGAATCCAAAAATTCATATGGAACAATAAAAGACCCTGAATAGCAAAAACAATCCTAAGCAGGAAGAACAGTGCTGGAGGAATATCAATACCAAACTTCAAACTCTATTACAAAGCTATTACTATAGCTATTACTATAAAAACAGCTTGGTATTGGCACAAGAACAGGCCTGAGGACCAATGGAATAAAACTGAAGACCCAGAAATGAACCCGCAGACCCATGGCCACTTAATATTTGATAAAGGACCTAAAAAATAGGATGGAAGAAAGCCTCTTCAAGTGAAATGAACTCCATGTTATGGAAACAACTGTTATACCACTGTTGTAATTACTTTCAACATGCGATGTGAAACCATAGCTTCTATTATTGATGATCCTCTTGTATCCCCTTCCTGTGGTTGTACCTGCACTATCCCTGTATCTTATCTGAGTACATTGGAAACTGTGTATACAGGTATTAGAACTGGGAAACTGAAAGGGAATACCAAAATCAAGAGACACAGGGTAAAAAGACAAACAATTACAAAAGCAATACTTGCAAAACTGTTTAGTGTAAATCTACTGAACAACTCATGAGGGGAATGGGAAAGGGGGAGGGAGAGGGGGGAATGAGGGAGGAGGTAACAAACAGTACAAGAAATGTATCCAATGCCTAACGTATGAAACTGTAAACTCTCTGCCTATCAGTTTGTCAATAAAAAAATAAAAAAATAGTAAACACAATTTCAAAAAAAAAAAAAGGAAAGAAAACCTATTCAACAAATGGTACTGGCAAAATTGGTTAAATACCTGTAGCAAACTAAAGCTAGATCCTCATATATCACCCTGCACCAGGATCAATTCCAAATGGATCAAAGACTTCGAGGCAAAAGCAGATACCCTGAAAACATTGCAGGAAGGAATAGGAGAAATGCTTGGGTTCCTTGGCACAGGTAGAAACTTTCATAATGAAGGCCCAGAAACACAACAAATCAAAGAAAGGTTGGACAAATGGGATTGCATCAAACTGCAGAGCTTCTACATGGCAAAGGACATAGCTAGCAAGATAAATAGACAGCCCTCAGATTGGGAGAAGATCTTTACTGGCCGTACAACAGACAAGGGCCTCACCTCTAAAATATACTTAGAACTCAAAAAATTAAGTTCCCCCAAACAAGTCCTCAAAGAAACAACTGCCCCCTTGAATGGGCTAAAGACTTAGAGATTTCTCTGAAGAGGAAATGAGAATGGCCAAGAGGCACATGAAGAAGTGCTCAACATCACTGGCCATAAAAGAAATGCAAATCAAAACAGTTTGGATTTTTTTAAGAAAGGTTATTGATATTATTTATAAATACCTAAAAGAAAACAAGTCAATAATAGAAATTTAATCCTTTACTCTCTCCCTTTGTTACGGAACTAGTCCAATTATATAAAAAATATTATGTGAGTCATTTTTAACAAGTTAATGTCTGTGCTAGGTTTATAGTGTCAGAATCACAAAACCCTGAAAAATGAGTATCTATTAATTGTACAATATAAGCAAAATAAGAAGCTGTTTGCTAAGGCATTGTATAGCTAAGGTTCTTAATCTTAGGGCTTTTCACCTTTGTAAGAACACCTTTGCAAAATTCTTTGGTGAGCCTGTTTAGGGAAAAATAAATGAAACGTGGGTACAAACAATGCTCGAGTAATTCTATTGAAAGAAAATACACTACATATAAACTTGAATGAATGCTGATTGTGGCCTTGAGCTATATAAGTTCATAATATCACTGCATGAAAAAGTCTCATTCTCCTCTATTCTTTGATGTTATCTTGGAGTGCTGGAGTTCCTTCCTTCCCTTCCTTCCTTCCTTCCTTCCTTCCTTCCTTCCTTCCTTCCTTCCTCCCTCCCTCCCTCCCTCCCTCCCTCCCTCCCTCCCTCCCTCCCTCCCTCCCTCCCTCCCTCCCTTCCTTCCTCCCTCCCTTCCTTCCTTCCTTCCTTCCTTCCCTTGCAACCTCTGCCCTCATCACAAAGTTCAGAATCCTGTGCCCATTAGGGAACTGGAACATAGATGTTGAATGTATGTTGGCAACTGCTGTCCCTAAAGGGAGTTTGTTCTTTAGCTACAAATGCTGTGTGTAAGGGTTGCTGTCTGCTGTCTGGCTGTATATATTCTCCTGGTGTTTCCACCCCAAACATACTTTCCTCTCCAAGAGCCCAGCCTCACCCAAGCATCCCAGGGCACAGAGTACCAGGGCAGGAAATCTTCAGGCAAACATTCCTGAATACCAGCAAGGCCACTTCCTTTCCTTCCCCAGGTTTGCCACAGGTGTGGAGGTACTTGAAGCAGACCCCAGAAGACCCTGTGTGCCAGGAGGAAGCCTCAGTGCCCTCCATATGATCCCACCTCCTCTAAATGATGTCAGGATTCCTGCTATGTCCAAAGCATCTGCAGAGTGGGCTGGGTTTGTCCATCTCTTGGATTTGCATGCTGGTTGTTCTCACAGATGAATGGGGACTATGTGTGGCACCAGATGAAGAATGAGCAGGAAACAGAACTTTATGCTCCTGGTGTGCTTGATGAATAGGGATGTCACTAGTAGGAAAGCCTAAGAGAAAACTCACTGCAGAGAGCAAATGGGCTTTAGTTTGTTACCATGTCAGTTTAGAAAGTCCTCATCCAGCCAAATCTAACCTGCAGTTTATTCCAAGCAGAACAGGACAAGGCAGGGCTGCCACTCCAGCAGACTTTACTACATGCTGGGGAATTGTTGCAAAGAGCCCCATGTTAAAATGACTGATTTGGGGAAAGGGGTTGCTTACTTTGGTTTTCCGTAAGACCAAGATTAACTATTATAATTCAATGAGAAGAATTACAAGGGTCCTTAGTGGTCCTCTGGTGCACATTTACGTACAGGAGCATTGCTTTATGTATGTTGCATTGTTAGAAGAGAAGAGCTGGGAATATGGCCCAGTGGCAAGAGTGCTTGCCTCGTATACATGAAGACCTGGGTTTGATTCCGCAGCACCACATATATAGAAAAGGCCAGAAGTGGCGCTGTGGCTCAAGTGGTAGAGTGCTAGCCTTGAGCAAAAAGAAGCCAGGGACAGTGCTCAGGCCCTGAGTCCGAGACCCAGGACTGGCAAAAAAAAAAAGAGAGAGAGAGAAGATAGCATTCCTGCTAAATTGCCACAGGGGCACCTTTGCCACTTCCAGATGCGATGTGTGACAGCTGAGTTTACTTTTTCCGCCTTAGTTTATTTCATGTGTTCCTTGCTGTGATGTCTTCCATCTATTCTCAGGTTTCAGTTGCTGTTGCCTTAAGAATGCAAAGTGAACATTGCTCAGGATTAAGAGTTGAAAGTGTTGGGTTTTGAAAATTGAGAGGGAAACTTTATCAGATATAAATTTTCCAATTTATGGTTGTTTCCTTCTATGTACCTCACTAATCAGTACATGTTAATTTCTAGGCATGTTATAATTTCTCTCTGTGTACCTTATTCACCAGTCTCCTCCTTCATGCCCTGCCTTTCTCCCAGAAAATCTACCTCCTGCAATCAATTAGAAAAAGTTTTATACCCTCATTGAATGGCTCGTTTACCTTTATGAGTTTGTTATTTTCTCAGAAAAAAAAAATTTTTTTTGGCCAGTCCTGGGCCTTGAACTCAGGGCCTGAGCACTGTCCCTGGCTTCCTTTTTGCTCAAGGCTTGCACTCTGCCACTTGAGCCACAGCGCCACTTCTGGCCGTTTTCTGTATATGTGGTGCTGGGGAATCGAACCCAGGGCCTCATGTATATGAGGCAAGCTCTCTTGCCACTAGGCCATATCCCCAGCCCCTCAGAAATTTTTTTTATTTATTTATTTTTTTTTTTGGCCAGTCCTGGGCCTTGGACTCAGGGCCTGAGCACTGTCCCTGGCTTCTTTTTGCTCAAGGCTAGCACTCTGCCACTTGAGCCACAGCGCCGCTTCTGGCCGTTTTCTGTATATGTGGTGCTGGGGAATCGAACCTAGGGCCTCGTGTATCAGAGGCAGGCACTCTTGCCACTAGGCTATAACCCCAGCCCCTCAGAAAATATTTTTGATGTTACTTTTGATAGTACTTTAGAAACAGAAACCTTCATATCCCAAAGTTTCTCAATGTTGTTTTGATTTGCACTTCCTTTTGGCCAGGGATGTTAAGCATTTTTCATGTGTTTTTTTTCTTTTGTACTTCTTTAGAGAATTGTTTGTTCAGTTCATTTGCACATTTATTAATTGGATTGCCTCTTTGAGAGTCCCTTGAGCTCCCTGTTTATTCTGTCAGATGTGTAACTGGCAAAGATTTTCTCCCATTCTGTAGCCTCTCACTCCAGTCAGAATGCAAACAACAAATGCTGGCAATAAAAACAAGCCTTTGTATACTGTTGGTGGAAATGTAAATTAGGGAAACCATCATGGAAATCAGCATGGAGGTTCCTCAAAACTCTGAATATAGAACTACCATAGGATTCAAGGATATCACTCTTGGGCATTTATCCAAACAATGGAAGTCATGACACAATAGAGGCACTTGCATTGTTCCAGTGCAGGCACTGCAGAAGGTGCATTACAGCACTGTTTACATTAGCTAAGCTATAGAACAGCCCAGGTGCCATATAATTGATGAATGGATTAAGAAAATGTGACTATATATGTATATATGTATTATATATATGCAGATATATACATACATAATAGTATATAGTTATAAAGAAGAATGAAGTTTTTAAGGACACTTAAGGAATTTGTGATGGTGTTAAGCTAAATAAGCTAAATTCAGAAGGACAAAGGTCACATGTTTTGCCTCATGTATACTAGGCATAAAACATATCTATATACATATGTACATAACACGTTATATGTATGACACACGTATCATATGTGTGTATTGTAATTGTGGGGTTGTTTGGGGCGTCTGGGGTGGTAGAGAAAAACAGAATGCTAGAGGGTGAAGAGCAACAGAATACAAAATACATAACAGCTATGAAAGAAGATGTCAAAATGAAACTCACTTAAAGCTATTGAGTAATAAAGGGTAGAAGAGATGGGGAAAGCAGAGTAAGCAAAAGTGTCCATTTGACTAGAATACTGTGTAAGCATGTGTGAAATACCATGTGACACCCTTTTGAACAGTTAGCATACACCAAAAAAAATGCATTAAAGGAATGTAAAACAAATTCTTCACAGGGTATGAGTCCTAATGGAATAGCGAGAGTAAAGGAGGGTAAATGTGGTCAAATACTTTATATTGATGTGTAAAAATAGAACAATGAAGCTTAATGAGATTAGGAAGTGAGGATTGGGAAGGAAAATGATGGATGCAAATATGGACATGTCAAATATGAAAACCCCCTATACAAATAATTGATACTAGTAATAATGTGGACAAAGTCCTTAATTTTCTCATTTGTTTCCTGCTGTTTTACTTCCTTGAGATTAATGCCATCCTTATTTCTTTCATCCCTTCAGCAGGTAAATTGGGTCTCTCTCTTTGTATACATCTATAACATTGCAGGGAGAGACAATAATGTTTCTGCCTCCTTCACAATCTAGCCACACTGTTTGCAGAGGCCGTGGGATGTTTACTCTTCATGTAGTAACATGTTTCTTCCTAATCAGACAAGTTTTCTCTTTAACATTTCACCCAGTTCCACATTTTTGTGAAGGAGGGTGATGACATGGTTTGTGCATTTTCTAGAAAGATAGTGACATCTGAATTACAAGGACCTTGGTTCAGTTTCCAACAGTCTCACACTTGTACATGTAGGGAAGTCACTAACATAGTTTGATATGTGTTTTCCCATCTGTGAGCTAAAGACAATTCAGTCTCCTACAGGATTTACAAAGCCTTTTTGGAAGGAGACAAGACTAGGTACAATGAGAACATTTTCCACACAAGGTTGTTGAGAATGTGATGTTGTGACTGTTGAATGCTATACTATATAAATACACTGTGTGTATATATGTTATCTGCTTTCAAACATCATATTTCATTTATAACCATAACCACCTCAAAACCTTCCAACTAATATTCAAATAACAAGTCATAGGATTTGCTTACTCAGTCACAACAAAACAAAGTTTTTCTTTATGTTTTAGAAAGTTCTCCCTGTTGCTTCTTTAAGAGGTGATGCCAACAACAATGTTCATCGCAGCGCAATTTGTCATAGCTAGAATCTGGAACCAACCCAGATGCCACTCAGTAGACGAATGGATCAGGAAAATGTGGTACATATACACAATGGAATTTTATGCCTCTATCAGAAAGAATGACATAGCCACATTTGTAAGGAAATGGAAGGACTTGGAAAAATTATACTAAGTGAAGTGAGCCAGACCCAAAGAAACATGGACTCTATGGTCTCCCTTATTGGGAATAATTAGTACAGGTTTAGGCAAGTCATAGCAGAGCATCACAAGAGCCCAATAGCTATACCCTATGAACACATAAGATGATGCTAAGTGAAATGAACTCCATGTTATGGAAACGATTGTTATATCACAGTTGTAACTACTTTCAACATCCCATCTGTATCTGTAGCTTCTATTATTGATGATGTTCTTGTATCACCTTCCTGTGGTTGTACCTACACTATCTCTGTAATCTTATCTGAGTATATTGGAAACCATGTATACTGGTATTAGAAGTAGGAAATTGAAAGGGAATACCAAAATTGAGAGACACAGGGTAAAAAAAGACAAACAACTACAAAAGCAATACTTGAAAAACTGTTTGGTGAAAATGAACTGAACACCTCAGGGGGGGAAAGGGAAAGGGGGAGGAGGGAGGGGGGTATGAGGGACAAGGTAACAAACAGTACAAGAAATGTATTCAATGCCTAATGTATGAAACTGTAACCTCTCTGTACATCAGTTTGATAATAAAAATTTGAAAAAAAAATAAAAGAGGTGATGCCAAAGGGAGGATAACCTATCCCAACCTTGCAGGGTCTCAAGTTCGTTGAGTCACTGTATAAACCTCATGTGCATACATGCCAGCTTGTGTAAGCCTGCACATGTTGCCAGGGGCCACACAAAAAGAATTTGAAAGGTATATTGTGGTGGTGAATTTCAGACAGCTCAGAGAGAATCTCTTTTAGAGAGGAATTGGTGTTTTCTAATTTTAATATGAGTCAATTTGAGAAAAAATTAAAGGAACACCAAGTGCCACAGTTTCAACATCAGAAATCAGAGCTCTTTCAAAACCAGGAGGACATTATTTAAGTATTTCATCTAAATGAAAGGATCCATGCCACTCCACAAGACAGCACTGGGAGATGTAGCCAGTGTGCTTAGGCTGTCATCAGCTGGCCTGGGCCTTGTCATATGACAGTAACTCCTCACATCTCAAGTCTAGGTGCTCATCAGCAGGAAGTCCTCTCCTCTCCATTCCCCAAGGCCTGCAGAGTCTGGACATATCTACAGAGACAGCTCCAGTATCTTTTGGGCCCAACCAATTTGGGGTCCTGGAGTTCCTCAGGTATCAGAGCCACTGTCTGCTGCTGCCTCAGCCCTTCTGCCATTATCTTCAGTCACTTTGCTAGGCCCCTATCATATACCAGGTCCATATCACTGGACTTCCTTTTCTACTCTTTGCAAATATTTTCATTTTTATTAAATTTGGATGTTATAGATGGTCCATGCCACTGGCCACACAGTCCCCTCTTATTTGTGTGAGTTGGAATTGTATTAGTTACATACCAAGCACTGTGTTCTGTTCTAGGAATAAAGACACAAAAAGAGACTTAAGTGATACTGTCCATACTTTGTTAAATATAAATTGCAAGGTGCTATAGTAACATCTGGAGAGATAAAGGAATCAAAAGTCAAGAAAAAATGCTGGGGCTCTACATCCTGGGGAGGCACTAAGGAGAGGACAGGACCTGTGGTGTGAGGACAGGGACATATAAAGGGAGAACAAAGGGAGTATTTATTTGATATATGTTTAGATGGAAGGACAGAACTTTTAAAACAATGTTGCCTCCACACCAGTCCTGACGTCTGCCTGGTCACAGCTGCTCAGCCTAGCCATGCTTATTCCAACTCCATCATGAGAAGCTGCCAGTCTTGTGTGATTCCCACCCCAGCTTGAAAGGCACAAAGCACAAAGGTCATTAGGCTGCTTCAGGGATAGTCCTGCCATATTCTAAGCATGTGGGACAAATTCTTGTTAAAGTGAAGATAAGGTTTCTTCTCTCACAAGCACTGGAGGCAACCTGATCCAATGAGTGAGGTGGTATGCCTGACTCTCTTAAGCTGTCACTCCCTCCAGAAGGGTGAAATATGCTGTTTACTGAGAGCAAGGCCAGGGAGTGCCTCCAGTGAGGAGGCATGGTGGGACTTCACCACCCCTTTAATTTCAAACTAAAATGTATGGATCTACCATTCTTAAACAACACCTAGGAGCTTTTTATATTAATTATTGAACTACATGCCTGTTTATTTTGTTCTTGATCTAATTCTTTTGGAGAATACATATTTTCTTTCTTTGGTTTGTGTCTAAAACACAGAGAGCCTATATTTTTTTCTTATACAGAATTCACAGTGCCCATTTGCAAGTTAAAAAAAAAGGCAAAGGGGAAGGAAAATATGAAAGCAAGGAGGAAATCATATTGTAACTATTATACCTTATGTATACTATTTTTACATACCCAGGCCATACAACTCCTAAGACTTCCTTGTACATTTGTTGTAAAGATCACAGAGAGAAGCAGCCCATCTTCCCCTCTCGATTGTGTGAGGCCCTTCATGTGTCCTTAGAAAAGCAGACGCTCCCACAAGGGCAGCAAGTTCCATGTGACAGTGCGGAGATGCCACCCTCCCTCAGATGATGGAAATAGCCACTGTGATGACCCCTGCTATCCCGCCCTTCCTTATATCCACTTTGAAGGCTCCTCCTCCCAACATCTGAGAAGACATAAGGTGACTTCTCTCAGGACTGTAAGGTGGAAGGGGAGGTGGTCTGGGGTGGGGGGTGTCTCAGTAGCCTTGGAGGACTCAGTATTCCATTCACTACAGAGGTTTAAAGAAAAGTTGCATTGCCAAAAATAGATAGTAGATAGTTTGGGTAATTGACGAGGTGCCTGTGAACTCCGGTTTCTTTTAATGACAACTGTGCCCTTGTTGGTATGAATCATAACACAAGAATGAAAATGATGGATATATTCATCTGAATAGATCATGAGAAGGTTTGTATTTTATTCATCCTGGGGCAGCTAGGTCAGGCTTGACAATCGCCTTAGTAAATTGTTTATGAAATACTTTTGGTGGAGACCAAAATAGAAATCAAAACTTTTATGATCCTTTCCCCCTAAACCAAAAGACAGAGGGACATTATTTAAAGTTTGGGTTTTTTAATGAACACAAAGATAAATAAAAACTATTTTAAAGTCAAGATGGTAAGTGACGACCTGTATTTTACTTTATAAATACTAGAAAGGTTCATAGTAACTCATGCACTTTTTTTAGGAGTGCAAGTCTCAGTATGACAAATAGATAAAAGAAAGTTTACAAGATCTTTTCTACTCCCTTCCAAAGGTAGTGAGGCCAAAAGTCAAAAGGCTCACAGCCCCACACTTCTGCAGACCTACCCATAGCCAGTCACACTTACCTTGGCAGTTTACCTACATAAGGCCTCCTTCCTTACTTTTCTCAGTAAGGCACTCTTGTATCTTGCATGGTTTTAGAAATCTCTGTAATTGAAATAACCAGCCCAAAACTTCCCAAGTCTCCCCTTTTGGCAGTGAACCTGGCTGCAGAAACACTTGAGTGGAACAAGACATTTAAAACTGTTTATCTCTTACTCCTGTCCACATTGATTTGTTTGTATTCCATGCCTGCCTTCCACAAGCCTGTAAAACTTGACTGCCCTAGTCAGAGCTGAGGCTGCCTTCTGTATCTGCACATGTAAACTGAATACTCCTTTTTAGTTCTTTAAAACGATGCCCTACCCAGAACCAGCCCCTCCGAGGGTTCTTTTTCCTTCTAGTTTGCTGAGAGCTACAGCTAGAGGCACACAGCCTGTAGAACTCTGTGCTTATTCTTTGAATCTCATGTAAAGGCCAATATGTTTTTACAATCATGTAATGAAATCAAGATGTATTATTAACTCTTCTAATTGTTTTGGACTTTGAAAGCAAAGATGTTTTAAGCTTATGTTTCTGTGGCCTGTGCTTCTTCCTGAAAGTGCTCCATTCAACACAACTGCCTGTATTCTGTGATTAACATTCATTACCCTAGAAATGAGCCACAATTATTACTTGAGTGCCTACTGTATCATTCTTCCTCATACTAGCAAACTTGGCTCTGATTATTTCCAATGAAACTAAGCCAGACACGGTGGTTCATTCACACCTATAATCCCAACACTAGGAAGGCCAAGGCAGAAAGATCACAAGTTTGAGGCAGCATTGTGAGACTGCTTCCCTGAAAATAATAATAAAAATAACACATTTTTCTCTTTGAAAAGATCTAAACATCACTTGGAATTTATATATATTAATTACTTCCAGTATTTAAAGTAGTTTTTATTTTGTGTAGTACACCATTTCCTAAGAATGCTATAGATTTCCTCATTCTCCTCTTGGGTCTCTATATCCTGCAATCATTTTTACCCACTATACATCTGTTTGGGATAAGGAAAGTTAGCAGTTGCCTTTGTAGTAACTTCCCATATGATTCCAGTATGTTCTGTTGCGTGTGTTTGATAGCTGATTATTCAAAAGGGAAGTTTTAGCGGGTCTTTCATCTGTTAGCAATTCCTTACTACAAACGAAGTGTGATGTATCAGATATTTGCTCTTGATTGTATTGTCTCATCTGGCTTTTTCTGCTTCATTCCTAAGATAGTTCCTATGTTTCAACCAGAGTTTTCTCAGTAAAGCATTACCATATTATTTAATGGTCCACCATAAAAGTGCATTGTTGGGTTTTTTAGGAAGTTTGTTGGAAATTGTTTTCTTTTTGTTATTTTTTTTTAACTTGGCAGAGCATTGAAAGAAAAACTCCTGTGCTGGGAACAATTTTCCTCCCTGGGGGCGTCCTCTAAGAAGGGCTTGGCACAGTCCCTGAATCACTCCAATCCTTGGAAGTGATAAAAAAAAAAAAAAAAGGGAGGAAGATATGTCAGGAACGTGACTATTAATAAAAGATGTCTGCATGTTTTGCTTTAAGTTAGGCAAACTGCATTTTTTTGCAAAATAATTTTTCTCCTACTATGAAGAAATAAGAGAATTAGGAAAATCATATGAGGTTTCTATATCCAAATGGAAAATATTCATTTTAAATGTAAATTATCCATTTAAATATTAATAAGTACATCTTTTGTTTATTACCAATCTTCCCAACTAAAAGGAAATGTCCATAATTGTGAGAACTTATCAGTATTTTTAATTCATCACTCTGAACAATGGCTGACACTTAATAGAAACATTACCAATATGCCAAATCCAGTCATTAATTACAGTTAAATACACAAATCTGAGGGGTTTTTAAAATGTATTTGCATATGTTAATGAGTAGGCACCTTAAGTAAATCACTTGTTTTGTGTTCAGAAGCCAAAATAGACAGAATAGACATGTGGTGAAGAATTCTGCAATATCTTTAAATATTAATTAATCAACTGAATATATTACAGTCCAGACTTAGTGCTAAATGTTAAGAATATGGCCATGTTTTATGAAATAAGCCTGTTTTCATGAGGGCAATTCTTGAAACTTTGTAGGTTCAGAGACCAAAATTTCAAATACAACAATTAAAATAATGAAGGAAAAAAAATTCTTCTTTATCCTGTAATATCTTTATGATCACTTAAGTTTCTAATGCCATCAGCTCATTTCAGAAACAAGTCCCTTCCCCAACTGACTAATTCAGAAGTTCTGTCATGATTTTTCGGTGAAAGGTAGAGATGCCTGTCTCCTCACTTCTACAGGCAGGGAAAGGGAAGAGGTAAGGGGCTGAAGCCCAGCCTCCCCCCCTCCCCCGCCATTTGTACCTAGACTGAGTCCTTTGCAAAGACAGCTAACAGGGGTGCAGTGATACAGAGTAGTTATGAGGCTTAATGATATTGATCAAATACAGAGCCTGGCACAGACCAAGGGCTGAAGATATCTTTGTTGCGTCACACTTTACTTACTAATTTAGTGCTGGTGTCATACCAGTGGATTGGTGTCTTAGATGAGGGTGCTTTCTTCACATTTCCAACCTCCGTTCTCCTCTCTGCTCTTCAGAAGCCCTGGTAAGAAGTTTAAGGAATCCCTTCCTGGATGCTGCCATTTCACAAGACAGTAAAAAATTTTAACCAAAAGTTAAGAAAAAACATTTATCAACAAACTGGTCATTTTTATTTTGTCAATTTTTTAAAGACTTAAAAAATAAAAAACAAAAATCAAAAGGAATGATACTTTAATAGCCCAAAGAGAACATAGCCTGCAAATAGAGGACCTTCCTTATCTGGTGTTTAATCTCCTGCCAGAGATCAAAAACATGGAGGGATCCTTCTTTCCTAACTGCACACACAAAGGTATTTCCTTCTCTGTGGACTCAACAATGCCCTGCCCCCAAGGAAGCCCCTTCCTTTCCTTTCAGGTAGGCCCCAAGGCAGTCTTGGGGCTGGGGCCTGGGCTCACCCCTCCTGAGAAGCCAGCTCAGCTGTTACCATTTAGGGGCCTATGTCTGTGGTGAGGCTAGAGTTTGGAGCACTGAATGCCCATAAATTAAAGAGTCTGTTTTTTAACAAGGGTAATGGAAAAAGACTCACTGGCGAATAGGAGGGAAGGTGTGAAGCCTACTCAGGGCAGCAAATCAAATCAGTTTTCTGACCTGATGTGGTGGAAAACTGAGGTAAGGGGGTAGTAAGTTATAAGAAACTCTGTGGACCCTCCTTTAAACCACTCCTCACCCAGCAGCAAGCCAGTTTTGTTTCTGTCTTCAGGGTTGGTGGCTTCAGGAATCCTTACTTTGGTTCTATTCAACTGAAAATGAATTTACTAAGTGACTAATGGGTATAACAGAGCTCTGGGTTAGGAGCTAAGTATGGGGTCTGCAAACTCTGGCTAGTCTCCATGAGAATTACCCTTTTTACAAAACCCAAAGTTATAAAGGTCATTTATGTTTGTAAACTTGAAAAAGGAGCATTTTTCTGGTCCTTTAAATAGTTGCACTAGTAGTGTCCACACTGTTTACCAGGCTCCCCACACGGGAAGTTCTCATGATGAGAACATCATCGGGAGGAATATGGTTGTATTCAGTATACATGTCGTGCACATGTTCTCAGAGGAGGGGAGCATCCCTTCATAGGATAACATAGGCTAACACAGGTTCCAAAGCAGGATATTATCAACTCACCAGTGCCATGGACTGTCTGTTTGGTGTCTAAACAGCGTAGTGTTCTTATGTCTACATTACATTACATTCTCCTTATATTCCTTTTTGTGGACATTATTCTCTAGGCCTAAAGTACTAAGGAAAAAAAACAAAAACAAAAACAAGCTGCTTCCACTACAAACTACTTATTCCCAGTTAGAACCAATAGTTTGAGCCAGTTCCACACCTAGATTTTTCCTTAGATTCATCTTTAGAAGCCACTTTGCTATTTGCACCAGGATAAGGTTATAAGACTAGGAGATATGTACCCTCTCCTTGTGCTGTAATCTAAGCCTCAAGCTCCATGGCAAGGTAGCTCTATGACCAGCTGGCCATAAGTTCTAATTTTTCCTGGCTCAGCCTGGTCTGCACATTTATTTGTCTTGGTACAATTAGTAATGACACACTTTTTTTTACTCTTAGAGGTAGCCTAGTGATTTGAACAATAAGTCATATGGTCACCCTACTTGGTCACTTGCATATAACCAACCAATATCTCAGAGTCTTGGTGAAGTTTGGTGCCAAGTTTCAGCATATAAACAATGCATTTGACTAGAGTAATCCAGCCCTGCCCCATTGCTCATACACCTATGACCAACACAGAAGGCTGATCTAGATATTAAAGCTTCAGCAACCTGGCCAGAGATCCGTCCATTTCCCAGTAGCCCAACATATGGTGGTATGTGGGCCATACTGACATCACATAGCTAGGCCAGAAATGAAGGATTAGGAGCTAAGGATGTAAGTTCAAAGTAGAAATGCTCCTGGACTAAGGATGCAGAATACAGCTTTTTTCATGAGTCTATAGCTGCTCAGGGGCTACAGGTCATTACAAGATTAGGCCACATGTCCCTAACCCAGGAAAGGATTGCATTCTAAATTCAAAGTATAGTTTTTACTGAATGTTTCTTGATTTCATACCTTCCTAAAGTTGAGCCATTGTAAGTCAGAGACTATCTGTAAAATTCTAAAACCATGATTGATCTCTTAATCTCTCCCAGTGAACACATGATCTTCCAAATTAATATGGTATATTTAAATGGCCTGTTTTTAATTCTTAATACTTCAATGAGACAGTAGAATGAAACTGGACTCAGAATCAGAATTGAGGCTGAAGAATAGCCATGTAGGGCAAAACAAGTCAATTGACCTTCAATGTTTTCATCTGTTTTATGAGAATAAGCATATTTTCCCCCCATGGTTTTTCTGGTAAATATTTAGATATAGTTTTTCTGTCCAGAACCCATTAGATATGCTGGAAGTTTGATTTAATTAAGGAAAAGAGAATAAAGCATTAAATGGATTAAGAATAAGAACTAATAATATCTTTTAAAAAGTATCTTTGATAAGGAACATTTCTTCAGCAAAGAGATTACAAAGTAGATAACCTCCAAGAGGCAAGAAATGAGGTCAAGAGGAACTTGGGAAAGTTATACTATTATGTGGATACCATTGATGGGAGAGGAGGTCCAGACAGTGGGTTATAGAAATGTGTGATAGATAATCCTATTCTAATCCTGAATGTGACACTCCGAAAAGTGCTGGGGATGTAGCTGTGGTTTTTGTTTTCCTGTATCCAAGGCTTTCTTTTCCTAGAAAAACCTTGTTCATCATGCAAGGGAATAACCCCACCTCATGCTACAGCTATCATGCTTTAGGATGTAGTTAGCCTGTGGGATCTTTGCCAAACACTGTAGAAATCTTCATGATGCTCTTGGCTATAGACTCATTGAGAACAAAACTAGTGTCTTATATATCACAGGAGTTCTCAAATTGCAGGCTCAGGGCCTAGCATGTCAGGGGAGGGAAGAAAGGAGAAAAAAAAATCCTTTTCCTTGGAAGCTTAGTGACTATTTAATCAGCACCTAACAAACTTACTGAAATCTACTCTGGGCCTTTCCAGAGCATCTCTACTCTGCAACAACAGTGTTTTTCCAGCCATACAAAATCCATCATCTCTCTCTCAGTTCAAGATTCTTGGCTACTTAATGTTACCAGGTAGTACTCTCTCATGCCTCAGTTTCCTCCTATGTAAAATGAACGTGATACTGGTAGAGTTATTTTGAGTATATGAATTTGTGTGTGCCTACCTATGTTTGTATATGCATATAAAATCTCCTCATCAAAATTCTTTTTTCTGTTTACCAACCTAACCACTATTAATGTCTCTTCAATTCCTTTGTTCTTGACTCTAGAACTTCTAACATACTATTCTCTCTTCCTTTTTTTTTTTTACTGTCTTACCTGTTTTTTTTCTTCCACTTAATGCTATCACTTCTGACAAACCTATACTAATTCTCCAAGTGCAGTTTAATATAATGCCCTTCCTGGAACTCATTCCTTCACAAAACATTTATCCATAATGGCTGTGGGTCTTAATTTGGTCACAGCATTTATCATTAGCATTGATAGTAACTGTCTGCTATGTATCAGCCCTTTTCCTACTAAATTGTCTGCCCCATGGTACAGGAACACTGCCTACCTAGTTCACTTCACCTAGCCTATTAACACACATCCCAAAATACTTATCAGTAGTTCTTGAATGAGTCTTTGTTTTCTGGTGCTTTTTCAAAACACCTGAGGCTGCTACTTCATAAAGAGGTTTATTTACTTCAGTTTTGGGGGCACTAAGCCCAAGAATTGGGCAGCTTTGTATATTTGATTCTGCCAACAGCCCCTTTGGTTATATCATAATGTGGCAGAGAAACAGGAAGAGAAGCATACAGAAGAGACCCAAATTGTGAAATAACCTTGCTTTTTAATAACCTACTCTCCTGTATGTACTGAGAGAACTACATTGATCTATCTCTTCAGGGGGTGACACCCTCATGATCTAACTCCTCTAACTAGATCCTGCCTTTTAAAGTACTACCTACCTTACATACCACACTGAGGACCATGCTTTCACACATGCATCTTTGGGGACAAACCACACCCAAACCATGGTCCAAGCTAAGCAAGAAGTTCCTTCTCTAGGAATTAAGCCTAGTTGGTAAGTGCTTCCAACTGCCAAGGTCCTATGTGGAATAAACCCTTTCTAATCCTCACATTAGGTGGTTGTTTGACCCCAGGAATCTAGAGTTTTATAATTCACTTTCATCTCTTAAGTTAACTTTTTATTTTCACACCCAGCTCCACTTTTCCTTGTGAATTAAAATGTAATTAGAATGTTGAAAGGCGTGACATTAAGACTCATTCTATTTATAAACTGTTGAATGTATTTGTACAACTATTTAAAAGATAATAAAAATAGAAAAATGTAATTAGAAAATTGCTTTGAATTACTTTTAGGTTCATTCATGATGTTTTGAAAACTTTTTGTCAGCAGCCTAGTTTGGTCCATAAGAATAGTGACTTCATTGAATCCACCATTCTGTATGTTGGGAGAAACTAAATTAGTAGAATCATTAGAACTTCAGAAATATCTAGAATTAAAGTGCTGTGTCATTGGACTCCCATCTTTTATCATTTGTGAAATTCTCTGAGGACCATTCTAGGCCATGGTTTGAGCCCATTGGAGACTTGTGTTTGATATATATTTTCAGCAAAGGCCCAGGCTTTCAGAGAACAGGAACTTCATCTTGTATGTCTTTTATGTCCTCTTACTGTCAAGCATAGAGATGTATACTAAATGGGCACTGTATAATGCTTTATTCTCAAGATTATAATTAATGATATTTTTAGACTAGTCCCATTTTTTTTAATATATAAAGAAGACCAGAAAGTAAGTAAGCAACATAAACAAGTTTAACCCTTTGGATGATTCTGGGTACCTTGTTTTCTAGAATTTTTTAGATTTTCCACTTTCCCTATAGCCATCTGTTATTTTTAATCAACAAAAATAATTAACTGTTTTTGTTTTACAAAGATGGGGTTTTGCCCTTGTTAGCATTAGAAACTACAAACCACACTACTACATCCTTTTTGGTAGGCAGCAGTAGACATTGGACTAATTCATTTCATAGCAGCAATTCTTTCATTCACTGGGATGATTAGGGTGCAGTTGTGCCAAGTGAGGAATGCTTATAGTGGAAATTTAGAAAGAATTTGTCTGGAAAATCAGGTAAAGGCAGTACTGTATGTTTTGTCAGATTCTTAGGGAAGATGATTTATGTTGCTGTAAATGTCTCTGCATCCATCATTGTTTGCCCCCAAATTATGTATAGTGAAAGAGCAAATGCTGAGCTCCCCAGGAGGCTTCTCTGGTATCTCCCCCACCAGCATTTCCCTGGCTGAGGTCAGCCTCTCCATTTCAGTGCTTTATGGTGATCAGGCCCCATCCTGTTCTGTTGACGTGAGCTCTTGGGTGCAACAGTGCTCCCCAAGTGCTTTGAATGCACCAGGCATTTGATACCACATGGAAGTGTACAAATGGAAGATTGCTGGCCTACATCCATTACTGGGTAGCTCCAGGGTATGTTGTGAAGAGAAATTTAATTTCAAAGTTCCAAAGACTTGAGTTATTTTTCTATTTCCTTCTTTCCTCTCTTAGAATTCATGAGGGGGGCAGTTTAGTTAGTATTGAAAGCTCCAGCTGCACTTTTCATTTCACTTTTAAAACAACCAATAAGTTTTAGTAACTCTCCTGCCCAAGTCTCAGGTGCCAGATAAGAAATACTCAGCCAAGAGCTGCAAACACTTAGAAATAGTAGCACTTATTAGAGGCACCAGCACTGAGGTAGTTGAAATGTAAATGCCAGGGCTCCATTAAGCAGCAGACACCTCCCCTTGCTCCTATGTTCATGGTATGAAAAGAGTGAACTCGGTGAGAAAAAAGCTTGTCATTTTTTAAATGCTGTAAAATTTAAGAGACAGAAGAAATATTCTTACTAGTGTCTGCTTGGAGCTATCCATGTGTCATGAACCATATAACCACAAGATGTCAGTATGGTATCAGTCCTGGATGTCACAGAATTAAAATGGTGCCTCCTTCAGACTTGCCCTGCCCATTTCCTTTTGTGGAATATCGCTACCAACTGCATTTCTAATGATTTTCCCTGTCCACTTTTCCATTTGCTCACAGCTCATCAGAAAGCTATTCTCGGTTCTCTCTACATAGTTTCCTAACTCCTACTTATGTCCCAAATAACTTTGGAAATTCCCTCATTTTGGTGTGATCCCCATGTTCTGCTCTTTAAAAATTGCCAAAGATTTAAATTATAGCTTAGTTTTATCTCTTATTAAAGGGAGATTTTAATATTTAAAGACAATATAAAATGGTAAGAAACACTAGAACTTATTTGTTCTTTTTCTTCTAAATAGTAAAAGCTTAGCCAATAGGAGGAGAGAGATGGAGCTCAAAGTCATATTAACCAAGCAAAGCAAGATGCGGGGGGAGTAATGCTTAGGGAAGTATGTGTACAACACACAGGGAAGTTCTGTGTACAACATATATATTCTCTTTTTCAGCCTTGGAAAGAGGTAGGTATGTAGTGATTTTTTTTCTCTTTTTTTGCCAGTTTATTGGGGATGGAAGACTTTTCTGCCTGGCCTGGCTTTGAACCAGATCCTTCAGGTCTCAGTCTTCTTAGTAGCTCGGATTTCAGTTGGGCCACTAGCACTTGGCTACTAATCTGTTCTTTTGATAAAGAAAGACAAGCTGCCTTCCCATTGTTAGCTAACAAACTATTGGCAGGGCCTGGATTGAGCTTTGGGTTTCCCCAGAGCCTATGACCACCTAAAGTCTCCTGGTGGTATTTGTATGTCTGCTTCATAAAACAAATGAAAGGGAAGCCTTAAAACCCATTCAGGCATTTGTTCTACAAATACCTTCCCAGAGTTCTGGTTACACAGAATACACCATCTTGTGATTAATGCTATGATCTCTTAAATATATTCACTGGCCTCAAGAAGCTAAAGAAAATCAAAGAGGTTTGGAAAAAGACATATGTATACAGGTTAATCTAGACAGCAGGAGGGGCAGTGCCACTTCTTGGAGTGGATGGAGAGGTCACAAGCATAGGGGAAGGGCTCTGATGTAGGTGGACCTTTCTGGGGGCTGTCCATTAGATCGCCCTTCAATAAATCTAGTAAATGAGGAGAGTGTTGCTAAGGTCAGTTCTGCCCTGACACTCTGTGATTCTGAGATGGAATGTGAGAAGGAGGTATAATCCAAGCTGACAGAGGTTGCCACCCCTTCGTGCCTGAGAACCCAGACAGGGTAGGATTGTGTGTAATCCTCTCTATAGGTGGTCTGGGCTGAAAGGGACAGGTGGGAGCAAAACAAGAGGTATAGCATGATTTGTCAGGGCTGTTTCCAGTTTCCCAGTCCCTGGCTTTGACACAGAGCACAGATCTGAAGCTTTTGGAAAGATTCAATGGGAAGCATTTCAGAGGGCTTCTGGAATATAACTTGAGAAGGACTGGGCTAGTGTAAGGAACTTGGTGAAATGCAGCTGGGGAGCCACAAGGATGACTGCACATTTGAAAAACAAGACCTGAGAGGCGAGGTTAGAGAAACAGTTGTTACATAACCTGGAGCTCCTCAGAGGACCATGGCAAGCTTCTGAGATAACACATTCTCGGTATCTACATACCTGAAGCAATGGCTGACCCTTTCTGTTTGTATCAAGTAAGGGCAGACTCCACCACAACCAGAAAAAATTTAGACTTCATCTGTGAAAAAAATTTATCCTACAGCAACAGTAAAAATGGAATATATTGTGAAATATATAGAATTTTCTGTCTTAAAAGGATACAGTAGAACCTTTCTTAATTAGGATGCTAGAGGACAGGCTTCATTATACACTATGGATAGGTGGAATCTAGTTTCTGCTGTATTTGGTTTGGGGGATGTGATTGGTCCAGAGAATATCAGTTTGTAAGAACAGTGACTCATAATTGCTATAATAATGAATTCTGAACAGAGTGATTCTGGACAGTAAAATGAGGTGCATTTGCTACTTATACTGGGCAAGTATAAAATGGCATTGTTTCTGTCAAATTATGATGCACAATCATCCTGATTCTGGAGCTGCCTTATTATAGCAGTCTTCTTAAAATATAAATCTCATGTTCTCTGCTTAGAAATGTCTGTCTTTCATGAGGGAGGGGGGAAAGGAAAAGTGAAAGGGGGAGGGGGAAATAAGGGACGAGGTAACAAACAGTACAAGAAATGTATCCAATGCCTAATGTATGAAACTGTAACCTCTCTGTAATTCAGTTTGATAATAATAATTTTAAAAAGCATATGCAAAAAAAAAAAAGAAAAGAAATGTCTGCCTTTCCATTGCACTTAGATGGAAACTCACTCCCAGCAGTGGCCTTGGACAACTAGCTTCATTGAGAACCAGCTTCAGAGCCAATCTCAATTTCATTAGTCTGTGCTGATGTGGCTCCTGTACATACCAGCACCCTCTCACCATAGGTCTTGGCTTCACAGTCTCCTGTACCAGGAACTCCACTTTCATGGACCCAGTCCACTCCTTTCTTGCCCTTTTCCCAGCTGGCTCCTAATGTTTTCTATCATAGCTGAAACATCTTCTCAGAAAAGCCTTTCTGAAACAATCTCCTTGTTATTTTCCGTTTTAATTGTCCTTCTTGATTCTGTCATGGAAATGATCACAAATCTTTTGGTGATCTTTTTCATCAAAACGTCTACATCATGAGGCTGAGATTTCAATGGTTCTACTAAACTGCATTGTTAGTATAATAAAATACCACAAGACAACTAACTTTATAAAGGGAAACATTTATTTAGGTCTTTCTGGAGGTTCAAGTGAATAATGCAGGCATTAGTTCAGCTATAACAAAAATGTGTGAGGGAGAAAGAGATTGCATCTCAAGATTGGGGTGTTACATGTGAGCCTGAATTGCTCTTTCTCAAGAACTAACTTAAGGTTCCACAGCAGTTGCCTTAATTTCTTTAGACCCACAATGACCTAAGGACAGTCCACTAAGCAACACCTTTTCCAAGTCCACACCACCTCCCAACATTACACTGATGACCAAGCACCCAAAATACACTCAGAGGATGCATGCAAGCATCTCGTCCATGTTTCATCCAATGCCCATAACACAGCTGTGTGATAAATAAGTATAGAACGCATTAGCTTTCTTTTTTTATTTTTTTACGGTTTCACAGGGCATGTTGAAAATAATTACAATGATATAACACTTGTTTCCATCAATGGTAAAATTGTTAAAATATAAATATATTGACATGATTTTGTCATATTAAACTATATTGTCATCATGGAGATACAGTTGTACTATAGAAAAGTCCAATTGTTTCCTTTCAGATTTGGCAGTAACTGATTTTGCTTTGCCTAACTACACAACAAATAACTTCCATATGAGATGGGTATATCTCATATCTATCTTTCAGTTCTTAATTTGTTCATTCTTCTTGATTCTGAATGTCCTATTACTTCTCATCTGATATTAAAAGAGCCTTTTAAAGAATAAAAAAAAAGAAAGTAAAATTTGGTTTCAACAAATCTGAGTATTTTCATAGTACATATTATCTAATTTTACTGAAATGCATATAAAATTGCAGTATTTTTGCAATTTTATTAGCATATATTAAATTACATACAGTATAGAATTTCTTCACAACATTTCTATACATTCCTAAAGTACACCTTGATTATATTCTCCCCTCTATTACTCTTTCTTGTTTCCCAATCCTCCCTTTTTCTTCGCATTAGCTTTCTATGGATATCTCAATGTAAATAAATCCGTCTCCGGATTTCTCTTCTATCCAAAAGGATTAAGGTTCTAAAGTGTGAATTCTACATTCAATAAATTCTTTTCTTTAGCAGAACTAGTTGAACACCTACCATGTGCATAATCCTATAAATGAATGATGCAGAAGAAAACAGAGGCTCCCAAACCCAGACTGTGTAAAGGACTTTAGGGAAGTGCTCTGTTTGATTCTACTGAGGGTGGGGAGAGGATAGTAGATAGTAGATAATGGTATGGTCATGGGCAAGAGAAATAAGCAGGTATGTGATGTTGATATGTTTGGTTTAGAAGACAAACTAGTGAGCTTTCAGTTTTGTTTCTTGAGCTTGAAAATGATGTCTCTCTGCCCCCATTGCTCTGGGAAATAGCCAAGGTGAAGGTGTTGGGGGAAGGCTGGCTGCCATGCACATTCCTCAGTGTTGGCAATGAGGGAAGCAGTATAAAAATAGCAAGTGGGAACGTGTGGGCAGCCCAAGCAGCCCCACTGGCTGAAGGATTTAAATTCAGTTTATGGGTTGTCCAGATTTCTTAGCCTTCTTTCCTCTGAATTCCAATTCTGGGGGCTTGAAACATTCTTTAAAGGTTAGAAAATGTAAGATGGCAGTAGGTAAATGACTTGAAAGGTCATCAGTAGCTCTGAGCTAGCCTCAGAAGTACTGTTTGGTATAAGAGGCTTCTGGGGCAGGGTTTTATCTCTGACAACAGCAGTCCACTCTACAGCCAAGGACAGATAAGCATAGGTAGATGCCCAGGTGGCTTGGCCTGAGGAAGCAGTAGCCATCCACCATACTATTTGTGCACATGGGACTCTGAAGATCTGTTTGTCCTTGTTAAAATGCAGTTGATCTGAAGGGCAGCAGTTGGCCCTGAGTCACCATCTGAAGAGAATTCACTGAGATGCAGGCCCTGTGGAAATGAATCTTCCTAAGGCAAAGTGTCCAGGCCTATGGTGACTGTTGGGAGCAGCCAACCCTGGGTGCCTGGAGAAGAGGGGCCAAATTATTTTCCCCATGATTCTCCTTCAGGGAGCAGAGAACCTCTCACTGAATGAATCCATAGCAATGGCTGGACAAGGTAAATTTTAGGCCTTCTATGAGCTTAGCATTCTTATCTATACTTACATTCTTATCTATATTGCCCCTTTTTAGGTGGGGGTGTGGGGGAGAAATGGATATGTATGTATAATTTTTGTAGCTTTGTTTTTTGGTGTTTTGTTTTTGTGTTTTTTTTTTGTTTTTTGGGTTTTTTTTTTGGTGTGTATGTGCCAATTCTGGAGCTTGCACTTAGAACCTGGGCACTGTCCCTAAGCTTTTGTGCTAGTAGGCTAGCACTCTATTACTTGAGTCACAGCTCCACTTCTGGCTTTTTTGGGGGGGAGGGGTTAACTAATTGAAGATAAGAGTCTAATGGACTTTCCTGACCAGTTGGTTTTGAACCATAATTCTTAGATCTCAGCCTTCTGAATAGCCAGGATTAGAGGTGTAAGCCACCAACACTTGGCCAAAATATTTTTAATTACAAAGGTTTACAACATATTTAAAGATATATAATAATGCATCTGTGTAGTTACCCTTTTATTTTTAATGTCTCTGAACATCAGTTCCCTAATTTTTAGCAGCCTTAGTTTAGGAAAGTAGATCAGTTCATATATATTCTCCACCCAGTTTTGTTCATCTTCTATCTTGAATTAGAATATTTGTCATGATTAATGAATCAAATTGTTATATTACTAACTACTTTATACAGATCCCTGCAGTTTTTACCTGTCATTTTTCTGTTCTGGGACTATATTATATTTAGCTATTATTTCTCCTTAGGCTTCCTGGCTGTCTCTGCCAAGTTCCCTGATTTTTAAAATGAAATGATACTCTCTTTCCCGAGTGGCTGTCAGAATTGCCCAAGAAAAGCTATGCCACAGTTCTGTGGAGACTGTGGCGATCTGTGTTACTAACTCTCCAAAACTTCAACTGCATCACAATTTTAAACATGGAACTTATTAAAATGCTAAATGGCAGTCTGCCCTCTCCACCCCCACAGAGTTTGTGCTTTTGAGCAGTCTGGATTAGGGAAGGGCCTGAGGATTGGACACGATCCCAAGGATATTGACACTGCCTGCACACAGGTGAGATGTGCCATTGTCCTGTGAGAGAGCTGGCCATCTGCATGCCACTTTCTCTCAAGTAATAGAACTGTTTTGGAAGACACTACTTCCTTTTTACTACTGCTCCACAAACACCTCAAAGACTGTCACACAACCCAAAAGTATTCAGCTTTCTGACATGAAGATTTATCACTACTGGCTGGAGTCCACAGAGCAGGTCACCAGCAGTGGAGATAGAAGTTCTGCCTGGGTTACATCAGGACTGTATTTGTGTCACTGGCCAGTGGCTTGTGTGGTTGAAGGGTGGCTGGGGACTAGTAAGAAATGTCCTCTTGGGAAAAGCAAATGTATTTGTCCACTCCCTGATTCCTTTCGTCTCTTAAAAAGAATCACTTAAACTGGTACTCGTTGAGGGAAAGTATAATTTTCCCCCAAGTAATTTTAATTTAATATCTATATGGGTGGCTGTTAGAAACTTGAATTTAAACCACTATATTTTTACAGCTGCAGAATCTAGTGCTTGAGTTGATTTAATAAGCAACCATAAGTTTGTTTTCTGGCCTACATATGCCATTGATTGCTTTTGGGAAAGGAAAAAAAAAACTGATCTTGGGCCTATTTCTAGGAAAGTGGGCTGATTTATTTACATAGTCATGGTAGTCTGTTATATTGGCTAGCCACACCTTAATTCTGAACAGTAGCAGACACATTATGAATGATTCACACACTTATGCCACATAAATTAAAGATTGCAGGTTGAACTGGAGTTGAAGTCCAATGGCCCTGGTCTCTCTGTGGCCGGCAGACAGATAGGATTGAGGATCGGTGGTATGAAGTTCTTCCTTTGATGTTCCTGATAGTGCTACTGCCCTTGGCCACCCAGAGAAGTTTGTTACTTGGCACATGTGTCACCCAATAACCATCTTTAATTTAGTTGTAGTGGCTGGGACTGTGCTAAGATGTATAAAGCCCCCTGGGTTGAGAACCAGAACCATTGGCCTCCTGAGAGAGAATGGCATTGGGCAAGGGAGACTTTCAGCAATGTGGTAAGTATGAAGATGTGGCAACCAGGGAAGCAGTGGGAGAGTCATTACCGTGGCTTGGGTTGGGGTTAAAGGAGAGGAAGCATTTCTCAACATCTCATCTACTGAATAATCACAACAGATGAAAATTTTGGATTCTCAAGTGATTGCAAATTGATGAGGAAATTTTCAGGAGATGAACCTTCCTTCTACAGTGCAAAGTTATTGTATGAATCTGAACTCTGAAAGGCAGTCAGTAGCAAAGGGCCTGATGAGATCATACCTGAGTGGCTGCCATCCCCTCTGACTCCATAGTCCTCCCCTGCAAATGCTTATTTGAGTTTTATCCTGAGGATCAGCAAGACTCCTCAAGCTCCACTTCCCTTCTATCTGAAAGGAAACAGCTCAAGAGTTCCACCCACACCTGTGGTAACTATCTTAACCAATTTTCTTGCCAAGAATTTTGGGTCTTTTCCTCCATGCTTTGGCTAAGAGGGCTTTTGTTTCAAGAGGAAATTGTTTACATAACAAATACTGTATTCACAAGTCTCTCCTTTGACTCAAAGGTCAGGTGGGGAGGATTTAATGTGAAATATTAGCTGTCTTTGTCAATTGCTGTACCTTGTTACCATGCTCTAAGTCAGAAATAGAATGGACCTGTTTTCAATGAAAGACCAAAATTTAGTGCTGTGTTGATGGTCCAGAATGAAGATTTTTTTTTTTTGACACAGTGAACCAGTGCTTTCTGGTTGTGATTTAGCTGACCAAGTAGTTTGGTTATAATTATATTATTTTTACTCCTGGAGATCATTACTCTGAATAAAAAAAAATTCCTCAGCATCCAGACTGTTAAGATGTGGATGGTGAACAGTATTTCAAACAAAATTACTATTTTTTCTGGACTCTGCAACAGCTTTATGGGCAGGTAGAGGCTAGAATATGGTTGTTAGCATTTAAAATTAAATGAAATCATGGAAATGTTTTGTTTTTCATTTTAAAAACTTGTCACTTCTTGTATGATGACTCTATGACCCATCTCCTGTCCCTTAAGCCCCTTATAATGTAGCAAGAGGACATGTCAAGAAAATACAACATATATCAACATATATCTGAGCAAATGAATATTATAAAATGGCGTTGAGTAGAAAGGCTATAGGATCAACCAAAGGGGTTTATCATTTTTTATGAAGGGCAATTCTCCTTGGGGCTGAAATATGTTTTAATAGTAAGTGGATTGATCTGATATTTGGAGCACTGTATTGTTCCTCTGGCAGGTATTTTCCTGGAGTCTCGATTATCAAGGTGCTGTAAACATCTTACCCTGAAAAGAGAAAAAGGTGATAGAAACATGCACCAAGCTGAATCTGTTTTATTCCTCTCTTCTTCTAATACAAGAAAGCAGAGGCTGACATGCATAGCACTAAGAAATCTTAGAGTGAAACAGCATTTTAAAGACGCCAAGTATGAGATCAATATTGCCTTCTCACAATCACTGCCTTTTTAATGCAATAGAATTATTAAATAATCCTATTGTAAAATTTATTTTAAAACCCAAAAGTTTTAACCCAAGATTTCATTAAGAGGGATTAGACTGAATTCAAAATGTAAACTCTGCAGAGATTGTAATTGAATAGGTTTAACCTACAGTTACGAAAAGGAGAAATCTCTGGGTGATTATCTTTTTTCCTCTCCTCTAAGGACCTTTTTCCTAAACTCTGCAGGTATCTTGTCTGTTGACTTGATTAATGAATATTTTGCCCACTAAAATTGGTCATTAATTATTTCCTTGGGTTGCAGCAATAATTATATCTTTCAAGTAAAATCTAATTAGCATAATAAGCAGAAAACACCCTGCCAGGTGATGTGGGATTATGGGGAAGTAGCTAGTTACCAAAGAGATGGCTGGTTCACCCTGCCATCAGCAGCCGTTGGCTCCAGCTGGATCCCAACAGCTTTGTTTCTAGAAAATAGACTACATGACCTCAAATGGGATTTAGATGAAGTAGCTTTATGAACATTATTATTAGAACTACTACCTAATGGCATTTAATTAGAATGCCATTTAATAATTAAGACTCCTATTACCATTCTTCCAGTTATTGGTTCTCTCTATGCTCAGATTTACTTGTCACCTCTGTGCTACTTGCTCAGGGTAGAAGAGAAGTAGGGTAATTGCTTTGGAAAAGCTGAATCTGTGGGGAAAGAAAGCACTTTAAAATGTAGTTCATCTTTTTACTAAATGAGTGTACTAAGAATCTATGTAGGCTCATGAAATTTTCTGGAGAAGTAGTAACATTTACAGTGGCCTCTCAATAAATCTAAGAATAAATCTAAGGATCCCTACAGAGAAGTGAATGGGAAGGTGTTCTAGGTAGTGGGAACCCAACAGCAAAGACTTAAATAGAGAGGTTACTTGTGGGATTGTGATGGGGTAGAAGAGCCCAAGGCACCCAGGATCTGACAGCAGAAGGATGCTGAAGGGAGATCCACTCTTAGAAACCTGAAGAGAATGGAAATGTGAGAGGTGGCTACTGGAGCTGTAGCTTCAAGTGGAGCATGGCAGCCACTGCCCAAAGCACACTTGGATGAGAGGGATAGGACAGATGGCTGCCCCTTTTGCTCTGTGATATCCTCTTCATGTTTCCCATGAGGCAGAAATCAGTGGCAAAAAGTTTCACTGAAACATTGCTTGGGGTTCAGGACAAGACAGAGAAGGACAGACTGGTCATCAGAACAAGAGGTGTGGAGCACAAGCAAGGCAAGCATAGAAAACAAGAGGAAAGAATTGCTGACTTGTCTGTAGGGACTGGGTGGAGAACTGTTGAACGATGAGTTGTTCAATTTAGCTTTGATGGAGCCTAATTACAAACGATCACCTTTTTACGGAAGGCTTTTAAAGATATGTGTAATAAATGCGTGGATGTGGGCTTGATACGTGGCATTATTGATTTTTCATTTAGGAATCTTTTTACTTTTTAAAAATCAGCACTTGGACTGCTTGCTCATGACCATAATCTTAGCAACTCAGGAAGCTAAGATCTGAGGATCATAGTCCAAAGCCAGCGTGGGCAGAAAAGTTTGGGAGACTCTTTATCTCCACTGAACTTCCAAAAAGTCAGAAGTGGCGCTGTGGGTCAAATGGTAGAATGATAGCCTTGAGCAAGCAAGCTCAGGGACAGTGCTCAAGCTTTGGGTTCAAACGCCAGGACCAGCACATATCCACATACATATGCACACACATACACATACACATACACACACACATACACACGAACGCCAGCAGTTGGGACTCACTAATTATAAAATCAACTTTAGTGGGTCATCTCTTTGTATTTTTTAATAACATGATGTTGTAAGGTATGTAGCATGTACTGTAGTTGAATGTTTTCTAAACCTCTTATATTTATATCTATAGGGAGCAGTCTACTAGTTTACAGTTTAAAATATATTATCTATGGGTTGCTTTGAAAATACTGACATCATTGGCCAAAGAATGAAGGTGGATTGGCAGAGATGATGATGATAGGGCAGTTTAATACAGTCAGCAATTAACATATTGTTATCTCTGCATTCCTGTTTAAAGCCAAGCCAGAGATGATTCAATATCTTTATGATATTGGGTCCATGTCTAAAGTATTAAACTTCATCTCAACTAAGCTGAGAAAATCCTTTAGAGTTTCTGTGTTCCATTTTCTCAAACTCAGCTGATAATAATGTTTACCAAATCCCCAAACTCTCCTGAACCCTTTTGAAGAATCTGAGGTCATGTGATCACTTTGGTAACATCTGCTTTACTTAAACACTATAGAGTTGTGCATTTGGTTTGAACACATGATAAAAATCATTTAAATGTGCCTTGATTTACAAAATGAAATGTGTTCCTTGATGTAGAAAGCAAGTTAGTTGATGACATGGTTTCTCCAGAGTCAGAGTAGCTTTCATAATCTCAACTGAACACTAGTCAGAAAGTCTTGTCTCTCCACTAGAAGGACCTGTGGCTGTTTGGAAGCACTTCTGGGGAACTTTCAAGCGGAGGCCCATACTCTTCCAAGAGAAGAATCAACCCTCATGCATATACACACACTCAATAAGGTCTAGGGATGCAGTGAACAATAAACCCAAATTCTTTATATACAAATAATTCTGAGATCTTGTATTTTCAGAGATTTATCATCAGAATAATGAGTAAACATATGGTTGTATAGGGTTATTCCTGTTGGAGAAATCCTTAGTTGGCAGCCATTTTATATTTTGCAGTGATTCCTCCCTCCTATGAGAGGAGATAGTATGTTTCTGTCTGTCTTTCATGGGTAAGGAAAATGACTTGCTAAGGTCTATAAGCTAGAAATAGCACCAAGACTAGAATCACAGGTGTTTAAGCTCAGTCACTCAAAGGAGAGATTTAGGAGACTATGCTAACAGATAGTGTAGTGAGTGTGTTTAAAAGTCTATCACAGGTTCTGACTCCCACCCAAATTTGTTTTTCTGCTTGTTTTCTTTATCATTTCTTCCCAAGCAGGCCAGTGCTTCTATCTATTGAGCACTTTTTTAGTAAGGAAACCAAACTCCACTGAGGAATATCCATAGTGACTATGTATGTGGTGACAGAGAGAAGGGATATAGGGACCCCTGAAGCTTCCTTTCAATTTTGTTGTGAAACTAAACCTACCTGCTCTTAAAAAAAAAAAAAAAAAAATAACTCTTTAAATGAATGCTGCATATATGGACATGTCACAATGAAGCCCCTTAGTATGATGAATATATGCTAATAAATCTAAAATATAAAATAATGATTCACTTTGATACATTTCCCTATCCCAGTGGTTATCTGGTCTTACCTGTGGGGATTCCTAATACCAACCAGCCCCCAAGAACAACCTCAATGTAGAAATGGTTCTTCATTTTTGCAGGCTTTCTCAATTGACAGTGTTACACACTGTTGGAAAGATTAGGAAAATCATACTCTGTAGGGAAACCATACTTTTTTAAATTTTTATTTTATTTTGTTGTAAAGGTGATATATAGAGGGATTATAGTTACATAAGTAAGGTAATGAGTACATTTCTTTTTGAACATTGGTACCCCCTCCCTTGTTTTTCTCCCACTTTCTCTCCCCCAAAGCCCCAAGTTGTAAAGTTCATTTCCAACCTAGCATCTTGCAAGTATTGCTGTTGCATTGGTTTACCCTTTGTCCTTTATTTCACCATTTTGTTGTTCCCCTTCCCTTCCTCAAATCAGATAAACGTATATACAAGACACAGGGTATCAGAATCAAAAACAGTGACTACAGGAGATAAACCAAAGGGGAAAAAGGAGAAAGAACTTCATACAGTACATTAAAAACAACAACAAAAAACCTCTTGTTTCCTTACATCGGAGTTCATTTCAATTAGCATCATTTTATATGGTCATATGAACATAGCTATTGAGTTATTGTGATCCTCTGCTAGGACTGTCCTAGACATATACTAACTGTTACAAATAAGAGAAACCATGGACCCTATGGAAAATCATACTCTTTGCTACCTCTAATGTCATAAGGCTGCTTAGTCCCATTGTTATGGTTGGATAACACTCAAAGTATGGCAGTTGTGTAAAGCAGGAATACCTGGAAGATACAGTGTGCTTCTGTGATATGTAAGATGGTGCTAAGCCATACAGTACCATACTTTTTACCTCTGAAGTGTTACATACTGCTTACTTTAATTTTGCTATAAAAATGCATGTGCATTTATGAAAGAGATATAATAAAACTGCTTATCATTTTAACTCTAGAGTACTGACAGGTAGCAGTCTCCTATGCATCAGTGCTGCAATGTAAGCTATTTCTATTCAGAGAGACAGCAAGCATGGCCAAATTACACGTACTTGGAGGTCAGATAAACCTGGATTTGAGGCTTTATCTACTAGTTAAGATTTGAGTCTTTTCTGAATGTTGTATTTTCCTTTCGGAAAGGGTAGACAGTACCATGGGCATTCTTTGTGGGCTGTACTTACGTGTGTCTCTTTTTAGGGTGTTCATAGGATTGCATATAGAAAGCAACTCATTCTGAATTGACATGGTGTAGGCACTCAGTGATATAACAATACCCTAATTGTCTGTGGTTACTATTTAAGAATGATGTGAACAAACATATTCTCACAATGTAAGTATTGATTGCCTGAAATCATAGTAATAGCTGGGCTTTATTAGGCATTTACCTTGTGCCAGCCCCATACACTGCACTTTATATGGCTTCTCTCTTCATCCCCTTAACCTCATGATGTGCAAGAGCTGTGAGTTACTGACTTCCTTATCAGAAAATTCTGGTTAAGAAATTTTCTTAAGTCACATGCCTAGAAAGCAGAAGACCACATCAGTAGCTATCACTTAATGCTGTGTCTGTAAAGAAAATTACAGTTTTTAAAATGTATATACATCAGCCCGGCATTGCTTCCCAGAAGCTCTTCTCCAGAAATGGAGACTGCCAGGAGCCATCTGCCAGGTGCCAGATAACAGAGAGCCAGGAGCCTCTGGACACCCAAATTCACACCATCAGCGAGATCTTTCTGAGTTACAGCTCAGCATGCACCTCTGCTCATTAGCAGGCAGAAAGAATATAACCTGCACAGAATCCACAGCCATAAATCCCCAACTAGTACATAGCCTCTGAGGCCAATGAGCCTGACACCATGCTCCTCACTGCCATCTGGGCACAGAGATAGCATATGGGATCCGTACGCAGGCAAGCAGAGTTCGGCAGACCCAACTTAGACCCAAGTATGCTATAACCAATGTGCACCATGTCTGATGACGCACAGAGTCGTCATGTAACCCTGCATCTAAACGTCCAGCTCTTTCAGTGGCTTTTTTCTAAAGCAATGAATTTGTTTCCCTGAGAGTTGGGAATCAATGAAGGCAATTCTGCTTTCCAAATCCTACATGAAGCTGGCCTCGAAAATGCAAAAGAAATTATCTTGATTATGGCCTGATTTATTAAAAGAGGTAAATAATAACGGCATGAGAGCACCACATTAGTTCAGGCCAATCTTTCAGAAAATTCTGAGTTTAAGAATACAGGCTTATTAATTTTAGGAACATGCCATGAAGAAAAACCAATGAAAAAAAATTATAGTAATAAGTGATTCCCATCCAGTCACAGGTCTTGTCACATGCTCTTCCTCAAAAGATTTAAGATTGATTCCAATTCAAGGTTTGTTTGTAAGTTGGGTTTAAAAATAAACGAAGACACTATCTTGTCTATATGATTACTGAGCTTAGCACTTTCTATATAGTAAATGAAAGGGGAGGAAAAATAACTGGAGCTCCAAACTAAGCCCGAATTTAAAAGATGTCACTAGATGTTAGATTTATCTATAAAATCTTTAAAGCACTTTTTTGTCTCCACAATTGCTTTCTTAGTTTGGGGATGGGGAGATTATAAACTAGTGGAATAATTATTCTAGCCAGTTCTCTTTCCTTTATGGTTTCTTTTTTTTTATTGACAAATTGATGTACAGAGAGGTTACAGTTTCATATATGTTAGGCCTTTCGTTCATTTCTTGTTGTTTGTTACCTCCTCCTCATTTCCCTTTCCCCCCTCCCCTTTCCACTCTCCCCCCATGAGTTGTTCAGTTGGTTTACACCAAATGGTTTTGCAAGTATTGCTTTTGGAGTCGTTTGTCTTTTTATCCTTTGTCTCTCGATTTTGATGTTCCCTTTCACTTCCCTAGTTCTAATACCAGTATATACAGTATCCAGTGTATTCAGATGAGATACAGTGATAGTGCGAGTACAACTACAGGAAGGGATACAAGAGAATCATCAACAAAAGAAGCTACTGTTTCACATGGTGTGTTGAAAGTAATTACAACAGTAATATAACACTCATTTCCATAACATGGAGTTCATTTCACTTACCTCTCTGAGTCTCTAGAACTTTCAAAGCATTCCTAGTTACCCAGGTGATGCCAAAAGGCAGTTCTAATTGATTCTCTGAACTCTCAGCACTTGGTGAAGAAATGGCTGAAGCCAATGGAAACCAGTTTGCTAGTAAGCTCCCCAGATGTGAGGTATTAGGCCTCTAAAACAGCAGTGTCTTTCCAGTTTGGGAGATCTGTTCTAACTGGCTCATCAGGTAGTAATTTCTGTGGTTATCCCTGATGTGTCTCTGTTGTTTTTTTCAGGTATTAAAATCATATATGCATAGTGAGAAATTTCTACACATTAGTAGAAAAGTATTTTTATATTGGATCATCGTGATTTCCGATCCCTATGTCACATGCCATAGAACTGAGATGACGAGGATGTGTATAAGTACTTCAGTCTCTAACACAATATTTGACATATATATTTGACCTCCTATAAACATCAGTTTATTATTCATCTTGATTATTTTGTATATCTGTTACTAGGATTTACTTCTTTGTCAATGCTCTAGACTCCAAGCTCTTGTCCTCAATTTATATTTTGGTCAAGGGAACAGGAAATTTTTTTTGATGCAGATAGGATGTCACAGTATATGTAGGTTTCAGATAAATGTGATTCATAGTGTCAAAACTGCCCTTTAAAGAAAAAAAAATTGGCAGGTGAAGAAAAATTGGGCTACAAGAAAAGAAGAGGAACAAATGGGAAGAGATCTGCATTAATAAATATTCAGACTAAGTCTATTCCAGTGTCAGTGTTTGTAGGTAGTGCTACTATATGTAGTTTTGTGTGATGGAAGTTGTGTGCACATTCTCATTTTTCACTTTAATTGCGTGCCTGAAAGGATCCTGACAGCTTCAAAGGTTACTGCTGGTTGCATTGCTCATAACTCTAAGCAATATGCATGTGCGATTTGCTTCATTATTGCTCACTAATAACCAGTTCTGGAGAAAGTCTTGAAGTGACCAAAGAAGCCATAATTTGACATGATAGTTTTCTTTTTTTCTTCCATTGTAAAACTATGCCACATATGGTTCTTTAACCAGTTAACTCATGCTAAAATAGTGTGGGTGTGGATTTTTACTCCAGATTTCTCATTCTATGAGCTTAGAGTGACAAATTCTCACAGAATTTTTTAACCTATAAAAATGAAACAATACTGTAACCTCTCTGTACATCAGTTTGATAATAAAAATTTGAGAAAAATAAATAAATAAAAAATAAAAATGAAACAAAACATAATACATTGCATATTTCTTATTAAAGATTTGGGTCCTGCAAAATAAACTATCATTCTGGTTGTTTTAAGTTTGGATTAAGGCTTATGTTTGGGCTCATATAACTGAGAGTTCCTTAAATAACAATGGCTTTAGAGAAAAAGAACTTATTCCTCTCACTTTCCTAAAGTCTGGAGGTGGTAAGGCTGAGAATAGTATGAAGCTTCACAGGGACAACAGTTCAGATTTCTATTGTATTACTCTACCGTGGATGACTTCCATTCCCAAAGTAGATGCAGGAGCTCCAGTTGCTCTTTTACCCACACCAATGCAAAACTACCACAGAGAAAGACTTGTCTTTAAGGAGGCTTTTCCTTTGAAGCCTTATATCTTACTGGCCAGGATACAGTCAGATGGATGCACCTGGTTCAAAGAATACTGGGAAATGTAGTCTTTCTGTCAGGCATCCATGTTCCTAAGCATTATAGAGGAAAATGACTATTGGACATACCTGCCACACTTCCTTGGGTGCTGAGTTTTTAGATGCTCTTTCTTTTGGGGGAGAAAGGATAGTACTTAGGACTCAACTTAGAATCTGCCTTGCCTTTGGGTAGATAAGTGATCTATCATTGAACCTGCTCTCAGTTACCTTTCCTTTAGCATGTTTTTCAGACAGGATCTTGAACTTTTGCCTTATCTGGCCTTGAGCTGCTATTTCCCTATCTCTGCCTCATGAATAGCTAGTACTGTACAGCTGTGCACCACTATATCTGACTTATTTTTTAGGTAAGATCTCAACTTTCACCCAATCTTGCCTCAAACCCTGAGCTTCCTGCTCCCACCTCCCAAGTAGCTGGGGTTACTTGAAAGGTATGTATCACCATTCCTGCTGAGACTTTAGGTTTTCTTTGCACCATTATGACATTTTTTGTAAAATAGGGATAATACATGATAATACAGGTCTTAATTCCAAAATACTTTATGAGCTAAAAAAACCTGAGCAATTACCTGTGGATATCACACACATTTCTGGTTTAGTCTTCATTTCCAACCTAGGGTAAAAGCACTGTCTTTAACATTTTTAAGGTTAAAAAAAAGAAGCTGCATAGCTAGTATTGAACCGTGACAGGTCAACTTGTGTGGAATAGTATTGTCCTAAGAGCAAGAAGTGGGAACAAGGATTCCAGTGAGAGGGTGATGACCATAGTGAGCCTTGGGAACTCAGGTACTCAGTCACCTAAAACACTGAGTTTAGAGCCCACTTTGAGTTCCTCCTTCAACTCTAACTTTTAACACTCATTTCCTTGTGCAATGTTATCAAGTCACTCAGTTTCACATGAAGTATGACTTCTTGTTTATCCCTGTTGAGCCTAGTAGGTTCTCAGTAGATTTAATCAGGATGGATGGGCTTTTACTGTTTGTCTTGAGGGCCATGTTCTGGGACAGTTGTCTAGTGGGAGGTGTGCTAGGGTGGGATTCTTCAGTGCTTCCATTCTGTCTGCATCACAAGTCCCTTATCTCTCCTTTCTCTGAGTCCCCAACTTCTTGGTTCTGCAAAATGTCTTGCCACACATCAGAGGCAGACCTATCTTTTTTGTCTATGAAACCCTTTTAACTTTTCAGTGTTTTCTTTGATAATGAGACTCATAGCTATAGCATAAGGTTCTTTCCCTTTCTACTTTTACCAAGTCTTGTAATTCTGTATCTAAGCTTTTTTCCGGCCTCCATACCACTACTATTTTCTAAAATATGGGCATCTCTTGTTTTTGCCTTCAGTGATTACATTGCCTCCAGAATTAATGCTGAATTCACCGAAAGCAATTCATTCTTTCCACGAGGGGGCCCATTCTTCCCTTCAGGCCTCTTGCAGAGAAGCTATACTGGTCTTCTTGCCAGTTCCTGCTCTCCTCCTCACCTGCTCAGAACATTTTTTTTCCTGTTCACACTCATCATTTCCTCACCTTTACTTCAACTCTTGTAGATGTTTTCCTTTCAAAAAATTTCCCTGATTCTCAGAGAATCATGTTTTATTTCTAGAGCAGTTAGTATATTTCTTTTTTATTTTTTTTTTATTTTTTTTTTTTTTGGCCAGTCCTGGGCCTTGGACTCAGGGCCTGAGCACTGTCCCTGGCTTCTTCCCGCTCAAGGCTAGCACTCTGCCACTTGAGCCACAGCGCCGCTTCTGGCCGTTTTCTGTATATGTGGTGCTGGGGAATCGAACCTAGGGCCTCGTGTATCCGAGGCAGGCACTCTTGCCACTAGGCTATATCCCCAGCCCCAGTATATTTCTTAATGATACACATCATAGTCTGTCTTAAATTATTATAAATTAGAAATTGAAGTGGGCTCTAGTGGCTCATGCCTGTGATCCTAGCTACTCAAGGGGCTGAGATCTGAGGATTGCCATCCAAAGCCAGCCCAGGCAATAATGTCCCTGAGACTCTTATCTCCAATTAACCATCCCCCAAAATGCCAGAAATAGTTGTAGCTCAAGTGGTAGAGTATGAGCCTTGAGCTAAAAGCTCAATGACAGTGCTTAGGCCCTGAGTTCAAGCCCCAGGACCAGTACAAAATTTTCTAGGAATTCCATTCATCTTCCTTACTGAGACTTTCACCTAAACAATTCATCTGAAAAGACATTGGAAATGTTTTTTTTACCCATAGCTCAGAACCACTACTCTAAGATATTTCTATAAATGTTTTAGAACTAATGTATATTGGCTCTTCTACTCTCCTACCTTTCCACAGTGCCCACCCTGGAGCTTACTGCCCCTATAAATGTTAATGCCACACTTGGGTTTCCCACCCTCACCTCTGAATAATTCCTTTTGCTTGCTCCCTTCAAAACCTCTCTCAGGCCCTGTTCACCAGTAAAACCTTCTCACATTGGCCTTACTTTATCATTTTGTAGCACTTCCTGAGCAACATCTGTGCTAGATTGTCAAGTTTTAATGTGAATATATCTATATTGTAATGTGTACATATATGTATGTGTGTATATATATATAGAGAGAGAGAGAGTCATTTATACATGAATATTTGTTCCTTTCCTCTCCATCTGGCTCTTCCAGCTGTCTGAGCTGGATGACTTATTTTTGTGTCCTGTGTTACCTTTGTATCTGGAGCTTCCATTTAGTTCTTCATTATCCATAATAATGGGCATTTATTAGTGCCAAAGCTCAGGACTTAACATTTGTGGCTTGGAACACCAAATTCCTTAAGAAGCTACCATTTTAGTGGAGTTTAGAAGACAGGTTCACTAAATCATGTAGTACAACATATCAGAGATGTAATATGGGGGCCAAATTCTTAGAGGATAGATAGGATTTCCCTGGGCAAATAATGGCAGGCAGAAAAAAATCTCCTTTCCATAAGCTGATACTTTTGCAACCTTGGAAAATTAATCCCAGAATCTTCTCTGCCCTATATTCTGTCTCTCTGCCTCATTCAGCAGCAGCTATCTTCTCTTACAGAAGACATTTCCTTCTGGTATTTGTCATTGCATGCTGCTTGCTCCATCATCAGGCTTATTTCTGAGGAAAGCAGGCCTATATGCTTGCTATGTGTGTGCAGATAGCAAACGCTTGGACAGTTAAATGCAGCTGAGATTAGATTAGATTGTAAACGGAGAGAATTTTGCTGGTTTTTTTTCATCCCAGCATGCCAGTTTCTAGGGTTGCTGTATACAAATGCAAATGCACAGATGTGAACTTGACAAGCACACCTGGAAGTTACAGTGCTCTCTGGAAGCTTCGATAGTCAAGGTAACAATGTGAGATGGATCAGTAACACTGTCAACGCTGAGGAGAATGGACTGATGTCATAGTTTCATAGGTGTTCTTTATACTAAGGGAAAATGTAAGCAATCATCAGTGCCCGTAGGAGTTTGATGACTTGGTAAAGAGGTAGAAAGAATCCTAGTCAGAACTGTTTATTGCTGAGAACCTCAACACACTGCCCTGCCAGAAATAGTCTGCCCTAAGGCAGCAACTGCTGTTTGTTTATATGTCAGCCTCTTGGAGCAGTGTCCCAACAGTTCTTGGTTGAATCATGTTTATTCATTCATTTGTGGTAGGAAAACTCAGGCTATAAATGTGAACATGAATGCTTTTTTTTTTAAATAGTGTGTGTTATTGTGTTGCACAGTGTCCCTGACTTTTAGGTTTTTAACTCATAAAGTTTACAGCAACACTTAGCTGCATCTGGATTTTACATTGATTTGGAAAGGCAGGAATCTCACTGTAATTTGCACTGACTTCCCTGTAATGGAAATTATGGCTTGGGAAACCTTTCAAATGACGTGTCTATAAACTAAGGAAAAGTTGATCCATTCAAAAGCTGGTTACATGCAAGTGTAGGCTTTTTTTAGGCCATTGCCAACAAGAAATATTTATTTCAGCAACTAAAGCAAACTAGCCATGAATTAAAGTTGGTATTTGTAATTATTGGTTCAACAAAAAGTGAAAGCTGCAGCAATGATGCTGAGCTTATAAGAAAACCAAAACGCTAGTACAGCCAGACAGCCACAGTAAACTGGTTTCAGAGGGTGAGCTGCCTTTTTGGTAGTCAGAATACTGGCCCAGTAAGGCTTAGAACACAGGGCTTCTGGTCGTAGACCTGCCAGTCCTAGGTTTGTATAAGGAAGCATGGTGTGTAAACTCTCAGGCCTTCATTTGTTCGCTGTTTCACTCATGTCTGACTGCCTCCTTTCTTTTTCCATCTCTCTTCCCTGATTCATTTCCTTCTCTTCCTTCTTGCCCTCCCCATTTGTTTTGGTGTATCTCATTCATGTTCAATGTTTGACGATCACTCCTTAAGTGTTCTTGGCTCATCTTTAATACCATAATAAAAAACTGATAGAAAACTGAGTGCAGGCATGATGGAGTTTGTTGATCTGAGACTTAGCAATAGGAAGAGCATTTAATTAGAGGATTGCCAGATGTCAGCATCTGCTGGTTTTTTTCTCAGCACTACTTACTAGAATCAGAGAGGATTCCTCCTGACTAGTCAGTGTTCTTAGTAGCAGTGGAACAGGCACATTTCCACTATGTCCCCATTCCAAACCCTGTACTCTCCTCTCTCCTGTCTACTGCCCTTAGATAATCAACCTTTTCAATAGTCCTTCTGTTTTCAGCTCTAATCATCTTTTTATCTTTTGTTATAGCTGGTACCTCCCAGGTTCAGGTCCTCTCTGAGCTTCTACAGGGATTCAGCTTCTGGGTGTTCTCCAACTGTAAGCCCTTGAGACTGTTACTTCATCCACACTGTGTGGCTATATTTCCATATTTTAAAATACAGGACAAAGTAATTTGTCTGCTATGTCTCTTCTCCCTTTATTTTATCCTTGGTGATTTTTTTATTCCTTTCTTTCTACATTAGTGAGACATTGGAATGGTGAATAATACAATCTCTTTTAATGAATATATTATGTTTAACCCAAAGTCTTCAAGGTTCTTATCATAAAAATAATTGACTAGCATATCCATGCAGCAATTATGTTGCATCTACAATTTCAGGCATTGGAACTCCTATGCTGGAGTGTTGGAGAGATAAGTTGAACAGTGTGGGAGGAAAAAAAGCACATTTTCAGGCTATATTCCTTCGGTCAGTGGTGGTACAAGGAAGGAAGTGGAGTGAGCAGAGGAGGGTGTGACAAACCCTGCCCCGGATGCAGTGGGCGGCCATTCTGAACACTCTGAAGCTTTACAAGTTCAACAGCTGGAGGAAAGCTGAGAAAAGCCTGCACCCATTAATTAGTACTGAAATCGCTGAGTAATCCCTAAATGAAGTGTTGAATCTAGCCCAGATCTTCAAAATCATTCTGGCTCAGTGGATATTTGCCTTTCCAGGATCTTCCAGAGGAATTGCAATTCCTGATGCTTTCCCACCTATATCCTCCCAGGCCACCACAGTTGCCATATATATTAGACAGGATCTAGAATTTGAAGAAGACTACTCAAGGGACATGGCAACACATATTCCTCTCACAGCTACCTCTCAGCCTATGGATACCAGGGTCTTGTTAGTTTTGCACATATGGTTTTTGACCTTCTTAAATTATAGGTACTCCCAAGCATATAAATTCCCAGTGAGGTAGACTAGAGCACAGCCAGAGCCCATTAGCTCATTAATTAGTCTTGGTTGGCCCAGCAAACAATGGATAGAATTTTCAAATAGGCTTAAAGATAGCAGAACAAAGAAAGATTTGTTAGAAATGCCATGAATCCAGACTCTGGTTTCCAGTATTGGAGAGAGCAAAGCAGATAAACATAGGCCTTCCTGATTGAGCAAGATGGACTTGATATAGGCCTATTCTCAGTCCCGCTGTACTTCTAATCCCTACTGAAAAAGGTCTGAAGTTTCCTCTCCTAGTTCCTTACAGTTTTGTTCCTTGTTTCTACCATTTGAGAAGCAAAGGGAGCAGTATAGTGGCAATGAGCCCTTTGAAATTCTGTTGAACTATGAATTGCTAGGATCACATGATGGAAAGTTCTCCTTTGTAGCTGGATCTAATGTTAAATAGCTTATTGTAGATCAGTACACACAAAATATTGCCCCAAGATCATGATGACAGAAGATACCCATTCCAGATACTTCCAAGAATGCTTTCTTAGAAACCTTGAAGTATTCTGATAGTTTTTTTTATTGCTTGAGTACTTTCAAAAATATTTTAATACTTGATTTAAACTCTGTAGTGCAAGGGAGAGGGCATGCAGAGGTGGCAGAAATGGTGTCATAATCTTTACCAGTGCAGTGTTTGGCTCTGTTCTGCCCTGCTAGAAAAGTTTGGGTTTGTTTTCCTGTCAGATTTTAGTGATATAAAAGTAGCAGAGTGCTGTTGTGTGTGGCTGTAGATGGTCACATTATAGAAACTGCCAAATTTCCAGCTTTAAGTAGTATCATGAGGCTCTGAAAAATTCAAGTGTTTCTACCCAAAGACCATTACTGAAGCAGATTATATCTCTGGGCAATTTTATAGCCAATGTTCCAGTTTCATATTTTATTGACACTATAAACAATCAGGAGAAATATCTAGGAGATGGTATGCTATAGCCATTTCATTTCTTAGTAGATTCATTACTGTAGGAACTTATATGCACAAATATTTCTGAATAATTTGGCACATAGAATAAGTTTTTCATTGAATTCAGCAATATCTAATGGACAGTAAGACTCGATCCAATTCAAAGTGATAATGTTCCTTCTGTCTTTATAATCCTTAAGGAAAGTATCTCTATAAAGTGTCCAAGGAAACCATCTTTCTGGGAAAATCCAGTCTCTGGACTCTGAAGTATTTTCCTATAGACAGTGCTTAGCATGGGATAGTCATGTCCAAGAGGGAGAAATAATGAAGGCAGCTATTATACTTTTACTCAATGTGAAATGCTTGGCAGCATAATTAAATCCATAAAATGGTGAGTCATGATCACCATGCAGCAGCCAGCCAGGAAGTGAGTGATGGAACCAATGTTTACTTGGGAGCAGTTGGTGCAGTTCCTCCAATAGCACTTGTGAAGGCTGTTCTTGACTTGTGGCCACCAAGTGCCTCATTTTAAGAACTCAAAGCTTTGATGGGTGTTCTAACAATTGTCTGAGGAAATGTTTAATCTGAAAAGAGGGTTTGGGCCTGGGAGATGTCTATCCAGAAGTTTGGCTGTTATTTTGGCAATTAGGGTCTGCTTTCTAGTAACAGAGAAGAATCTTGCCTATGGCACTCCCAGATGATCTCTTTAGTCACAGAGGAGATAGCATTTGGAAGCTCCTAGAAATCTACTTTCCCCTTATAATTTTAGGATATGTGAGTATATGTGAGCATAGGTTATGAAAGGTTGACAAAGCAAAGAAAAATGTCAAAATCTTGCTTTGCAAATAGAATACTAAACATTTATGTTTTTTGCCAGTCTTGGAGCTTGAACTCAGGGCCTGGACACTGTTCCTGAGCTCCTGTTGCTCAAGACTAGCACTATACTACTTGAGCCACAGTGCTGCTTACAGCTTCTTCTGTTTATGTGGTATGGAGGAATTGAACCCAGGGCTTCATGCATGTGAACCAAGCACTCTATCCTATGAAGGCACTTTCCCAGACTCTATGATTTTTTTTTTTGCAAAGCAAAATTTTATAGTGCTATTTATAATGTGAATGTCAGAAAAATACTACCTAAGCATTTAACTGTAAAATTCTATATAAGATATAGCCTTCCCCTTCTCCAAAGAGATACTAGAGCTTTTTCTGCAGGAGCCAGCTTTCCACTAATAGTTGAGAAAATAGAAAATAGTTGAGATTAACTTATAAGGAGCAAAGGTTTGTTTTGGCTCACATTTTCAGAGGTTTAAATCCATGACTGGTAAGTTCCATTGCTTTCAGGACTGTGGCAAGGCAGAGTATCATGGCTGGGAGCAGGTGGTTGAAAGCACCTGGTACCCAGGAAGCAAAGAAGAGAAAGAAGCCAGGATCCCAGCATCCCTTTAAGGGCATCTCCAGTTACCTAACTAGCAGTAAACACTAAAAACTAAAACCTAAAAGTTTTTTCATCTTACAGTAGCACCAAACTGAGGATTAAGTCTTCAACACATAGACCTTTGGAGGACATTTGAGATCCAAACCATAATAAGCTTGAAGTAGAAAAGAATATGGTGTACATACTTGTACACACACATGCATACTGATAAAAGTTAGGATAGCCGGAACATAATTTAAAACATTTTAGAATTATATAATTTGGGAAGAAAATAAAAACAGAAGATGGATCATCGGGAAAAAAAATTTAGGTTGGAAACTAGTTACAAGAATAAAGACAAAATGAAGGGTACTATAAAAATGCTTTCTGGCTTCTTAGCTCTTATACCTTATTTACTTTTGACCCTACAATACACAGATCTTAGACTCAGAATGGTATTTTTCTTCACAATTATCTTGGGTAATCATGCAACTTTTCAATTGTTCACCCTTAGGTAATCATGTCCCTTTGAATGAATGGCTTTTAATGAATCAAATGCAGGCCCCTCGCTCACAAACCAGAGCTCCTATCAATACCTAAAATTGAACTGGAATTGTTTTGTGAGCACTTAAGACATTTTCTACAAGAACATTTGTGATCATTACCTTGTTCTTTCTTATCTTCCTCTCCACTCCTCATTTCCTTGGCCTTTATCTCCAATCTCTTGTTTCTTACCTCACTAAGCACCTTGAAAGGCCTTGCAGGATTGGCATGTCAGTCAGTATTTGTACCTGTGCCCTGCCCAGCAGGCCAATGGGCATTTCCAGTGAGCACGTTCCTCAAAAAGAAGATTTACATTGGGATTACAGCAAATTTAGATGACTGTTAAGAGTTGTTTGAGAACTAAGTTCCCCTTTGAAGAATGTCTTCTTTGTGTTTAGAGAGCTGTTCACTTTATCTCCAGAGGAGCATTCCAAGAGTAGCCTTATTGTATATGGAGTCATGTTTGGAAAGAGAGGAAATGCTAAATTACTGATCTGGTCTCATCTGTACTGCCAAAACCTTGAGACCCAACTCCATGGAGCTTTTCAAAGAATCTTCTCATTTCAAAATTCAGCTTTCAAGAACTTGTAATGGCAAAGACCAAGGAAGTAGGATTTCTTTTTTTATTATTTAATTTATTTATTAATTGAACACAAATTTTTTTGGACAAGGTGTTGTGCAAAAAGGGTACAGTTACATAGTAGGGCAGTGTGTACATTTCTTGTGATATCTTACACCCTGTTTTTCTTTCCCTTCTCTAGGTCAGGTAGACATATATACAATACACAGTGTATCAAGAACATATACAGTATCCACGTGGCCAAGCCCAAGAAAATTCGCCTAGGGCTTTAAATGTAATGTCTACATTAGACAATATGTCGACAGTAGTCTTATATGAACGTACATATATAGCTTTTGAGCTATTGTATTCCACTGAGAGGTCAATTTTTGACCTTTATATGTTGAATAGTCGTTAGGTTTGGGTTACATACTGTTGGTTCGCTGACCCAATCCTGTGGGAAATACCATTTGACAAGCAGTTTTTGGTTTCACAGACCTGGTCTCTACTGTCTCTCTGTCACCCTTTCTTAACAGTCATATATCAGGGAGATCATGCCCCTTTGTTTTCTGTGTTCTAGGCTTGTCTCGCTCAACATTATTTGTTCAAGTTCTGACCATTTCCCTGCAAATAGCAATATCTCACCATTCCTAATCGCTATGTAGTATTCCATTGTGTATAGGTACCATATTTTTGGGATCCATTCATCTGTGGAGGGGCATCTGGGTTGTTTCCATATTTCGGCTATTGTGAATTGTGTCACGATAAACATGGAAGTACAAATGTCTTTTTGATATCTTAGGACCTGCTGTTCAGGATAGATGCCTAGGAGTGGTATGGCTGGGTCATAGGGTAGGTCTATATTGAGCTTTTTGAGAAACCTCCATACTGTTCTCCAAAGTGTTTGTACTAATTTGCACTCCCACCAACAATGGAGAAGGGTTCCTCTTTCCCCGCATCCCCTCCAGCATTTGTTGTTGTCCGAGTTCAGAGTATAGGCCATTCTAACTGGAGTGAGGTAGTATCTCAGGGTTGTTTTTATTTGTATTTCCTTTACTACCAGGGATGTTGAATATTTCCTCATATGTTTCTTTGCCATTTTTATTTCTTCTCTTGTGAAGTCTCTCTTTAGCTCCTTTGCCCATTTCCTAATTGGTTTATTGAGCTTGGAGGGGCTTAGTTTTTTGAGTTCTCTGTAGATGACAGATATTAGGCCTTTGTCTGTTGCTGTGCTGGTAAAGAGCCTTTCCCATATGGCTGGCTGTCTTTCTGTTTTGGTGGCTATGTCCTTAGCTGTGCAGAAACTTTTTAATTTGTAGTAGTCCCATTTGTCGAGTCTCTCCCCTATTTGTTGTGCCCCTGGGACTATATTCAGGAAGTTCCTTCCTGTGCCTATAAGTTCTAGCGTCTTTCCTACTCTGTCCTTCAGTAGTTTCAAGGATTTAGGTCTGATGTTGAGGTCCTTGATCCATTTTGAGTTGATCTTGGTGCATGGTGATAGGCTTGGGTCTACTTTGAGTTTTCTGCATGTAGCTGCCCAGTTCTCCCAGCACCAGTAGTTGAAGAGGCTATGTTTATTCCATTGTATGTCCTTAGCGCCTTTGTCGAATATCAGCTGGCTGTAAGAGTGTGGTTTTATTTCTGGATCTTTAATTCTAATCCATTGGTCTTCCGGTCTGTTTTTATACCAATACCAGGCTGTTTTTGTTATGATGGCCCTGTAGTAGAGCTTGAAGTCTGGTATTGTGATACCTCCTGCACTGCTTTTTTGGCCTAGAATTGCGTTGGCTATTCTAGGTCTTTAGGAAGTAGGATTTCTGAATAGCATGTCCCTGGAATTCTTGGCATAGGAAAATGCCAAAGTAAACATAAGATTCTCAGCTTTAACATCAAGAATAAACTGGCTCTGCTGTCCAGTCTTAGTCAAAAGCCAGTGAATGGATTTTTCTGCTATTCTTTTTGCCACTCGTATTCTGTGTCACTGTGCCCACTTCCTGCTCCTGTCACCTGCTAATGCACATTGGCGTTTAGTGTGTGTGTCTCACATCTACCATGTGCAGTAAACACTTCCTGTGCAAAGGTGCTTGAAACAACATCTGTCATGACATCAAAGGAGGTGTTACCGCCAAGTGCAGCTGGAAGGCGTCTAATAATGCGATGGTTTAGATGAGGTTATAAGGAAAAGAAATCTGTGAAATATCTGAACCTTTTCCCAAGAAAACATCATGGAATCGCTTTCCTCCCTTTATGTTATTATAATAAACATTTTGCATGTATTCATGCAATAATATCTCCATATGAGAAGCTTGAGAATCTTACTGGTTGTGAGAAGCACATTTTTTTAATGTGCTGGAGAAGAGCCATTATGAAGTGTTGCTATGGCATTGAATTCTGCCTCTTTGAGGGAAAAGGCCCTCTGTGAATGTGCTGTTTGTTAACTGAACCAGTAGGCCAATTTCTGATTGAGAGCTTAGAAAGTTATAATAAACTCATTACACATTTCAAAAGAAGAGTTCCCCTCTAGAATATGAATCCAAATGTAGAAATGTGTTCAGTGAACAAGAACAATACTCAGTAGATTTTCAAATTGATGGAGCTTTCCAATAGAAACTAATTTGTTCCAGCATTGAAGTGAGCATAATTAACAGAGACTTTCTTTCTTAGGCCGATTAAATACTGAAAACCATGCCAACATTGTAACTGTAAGCAGTGAAAACCAATATTTATGAGGGGGATTGTGCAAGAGTTTGTGTGACAGATGGGCATTTTATCACTGTTGATGTTTGGAATTCTCTTGAAAAGTAATGCAATATCTTGTTATTTATGAATGAATGAACAAATGATTGTGCGTTGCTGAGTTTTCTTTAAAAAAAAAAACTATTCTAAATTAATCTTTCTCTGTTTAGCCTCTGGTACCATGTTAGGGAACCTCATATATTCTCCTGCCAAAGCCTGAAAATTTATAACTTTTTTTTTATTACAGATACAGATCCACGTGTTCTAGAAAAGCAAGAACTACAGCAGCCAACCTATGTTGCCCTCAGTTACATCAATAGGTAAGCCATTTTCAGAAATACAGCCATCTGCTATTTCGTTTTTAAACAATTGTTTTTAACAAAATAGTTTTTTTAAACCAATGCTTTCAGTCTTTCAATATTTGCATGATATTATTTTAAAGCAACCTCTGTGGAATTTGCTTGTTTCCCTGTTGGGGAGATACTGAATGTAGTCCTCTGTACATATGGCTGAAAATGTGACTGATTTATATGCTCATTCTGGAAGTGTTTTGTATGCAGAGTTAGAATATGCTCCTGACTTTGTAAGGCAGTGTGTGAGATTAATAGATTTATGTTGAGCAAACCTTTTAAATCCCAGGGTAAAGAGGTATTTTATGAATTCAAAACATGGTTGGAATATCAGAATATATCAGACTATAACAAATTGAAATGATTTAATTTCAAAAAGTTATTTAGTAGCAGCCCATCTTTTAGTAAAAACATTCTCAGCAACTGGCCTCATCTGTGTAAAATAACTTAAGTTTTTTCTTTTACAGAATGTGTGAGCCCAATGTTAAAGGACTGTTTTGAACATGATAGTTCAGGTCTAAAAGAAGACTGTTTCAGCCAACTCAAATAATTATGGAGACAATCATTTTTTGGAGAGAACTTAAAATAATCTTAGGTTAGGAAAACATACTTGCAAGGCAAAAAAAGACAAAGTAAAAGAAAAATGAGTTTTTACTCTCTGCTCATAATTCTGTGAATGAATTTCTATTGACTACTACTTTTATAAAAGGTGAGGAGTGTTTCTCGTCTCTTGGTACCAGAGTTGAGGCTCAGTGTCTGGAGTAGAAAGTTGGGAATTAATTATCTGTACTGTTTCATTATAATGCCTTTTTAGGAAACTTATTTAATTCTTACCCAGATAGAGCTGTCAGCCACCTATGTTTGAGCTTCAAGTCCATGATAAAACATTTTCAAAGGGATTATTAAAATAAACATCTATTTGTGTAACTCATAGTTCTTATTTACTGATCTTCCCAAGAAGTGAGATGAAATATATACAATTTTTTATTTCATATAATTAACTTTTTAATGCTACTGCAGTGTGAATTTAGGACTTTGTGCTTGCTAGGCAGGTGCTCTGCTGCTGCTTAAGCCATGCCTTCAGTTACGTTTTGCTTTTTGCCCAGGCTGACCTGGACCAATCCTCTTAATTATGCTACCACAGCCAGATTTTTCTGTTGTGATGGGGTCTCAACCATTTTTTTGGGGCTTGGGCTGGCCTTGAACCATGATCCTCACGATTTCAGTCTCCCAAGTAACTAGGATTACAGGCATGAGCACTGTTCCCAGCTCATTCCCCATAACTTCCAATGTGTTGGGTAGAAGCTCCCTCAAATCACATTAGACACTAACAAAAATATTTATGGTTACCTAGACCCTGTGTTGTTTTCAGTAACTAGCAAGTAATTTGTGAGCCCTTTAGTTATATATATGTTTTCATATAACTTAGTGTATATTATGCTATGATTTTGAAGGATAGGATGAATAGACCTATAGATTAATTGTGGTATTGCATAGGACTTTTAATGGAGTATTCTGATTTGGGTAAAAAAATGTTACCTATATGTACAAATTAGTGTAATACTAAGCTGTACTACTTTAAATATATATGTATATACTTGTATGTTTTTTTGTACTGAAACTGGGGCATGACCACAGGTCGTGGGCACTGTCCCTTAGCTTTTTCACTCAAAAGTAGCAGTCTTACCACTTGAACCACAGCTCCACTTCCAGTTTTTTGCTGGTTAATTGGAGGGTCTCACAGACTTGCCTGCCTGGCTGGCTTTAAACCATGATCCTCAGATCTCAGTATCCTCTTTAGCTAGGATTATAAGCATGAGCCATTGGTGCCGGAGGAAACATTCTTTTGGGCTGGGAATCTGGCCTAGTGGCAAGAATGCTTGCCTCGTATACATGAAGCCCAGGGTTCGATTCCCCAGCACCACATATATAGAAAACGGCCAGAAGTGGTGCTGTGGCTCAAGTGGCAGAGTGCTAGCCTTGAGCAAAAAGAAGCCAGGGACAGTGCTCAGGCCCTGAGTTCAAGGCCCAGGACTGGCAAAAAAAACAAAAAAAAAAACATTCTTTATATGTCTTCTCCTAGGCCAGTGTGTGATTCATAATATCACATTGGACCTGAGTGCTTGCTCCTGCAAGTATCTTTTTCCTTTGGCAGCACTTTTGTTTGAACTCAGGGCGAGACTTGCTTGGCTGGCACTTTAACCACTAGAGCCATGGTTCTAGCCCTGCTTTCTGCTAATTATTTTGGAGTTGGAATCTTGTGAACTTTGCTGCTCAGTCTAGCCTTAAACTGTACTCCTCCAGATCTCAGCTTCACGAGTGCCTAGGTTTAGGGGTGTGAGCCACAGGTACCTAGTTCAAATGTCTTTTTTAATCTGTCACAGACTTCTGATTGGAAGTGATCTATAGAAGAGATGGGCCAGTTATGTCACTCAACACTTTCAGCCTACAGATTTTCTCATTTCCCTGAGGTGCTCTGTCTTCTGTATTTACAGTAACAGAACAGAAATAAAGCCTGGAGAAAATGGGTCTTGAACTGGACCCTTCACTACATTTAAAGGCTTGAGAAAATATTTTCCCAGATCACATCTTGGCTGTTAGTAAACTAGAATCTGTAGTGAGCCAGTAATCTTACTAATGTTCTCTCTGAAGGGAAGGACTGTGTGTAAAAGGCTGCCAAGTAATTCATTCCTCCATAGTAACCCGTATAGGGACAGTACTACACTGACGGCTTCATACTTAGCACACAGTGGGCACCCTGGAGATTTGCTTCCATCAGGATAAGTAAAAGCTTGAACATAAGAAAGAGAGGCCCAAGCAACTGACCATAGTGAAAAGATGTGACAGAAGTCTTAGGATCCTGTGATAAGAAAAGAGAATTCCATTGAAGCCATATCAGATTCAAGAAGAGAACACTAATGTTTAGGTAATATGGAAGGGTTAAAAAAAAAATAAAGCCAGCTTGACAGCAATATCCTGTATTAGCAGCAATATCCTGTACAACAAAAAAGAAAAAAACCTGACAAATAGGTTTGTTTTTCCTATAACTCAGAAGGAAATTGTAATTTTGCTGCACCATAGAGACAGAAGACTATTGCCCTGTTCATGCATGTGTTAACACAGGAACTGTGATAACATTTAGGCATCTCAGAATTGAGATGAAACTCTCTTTGGCAATAGCATTTACTAATCAACCAAGAGGGTGTTATGGTCCTTAACCTGGAGCTTACTTTTTGGATTAAAAATAATAAAGTAACTGAGTTAAACCATTGCCTTTATTTAATTTTCAATAGCTATACTCTTAACACAATGTGTTGAACATAACTGATACAGGTACATAAAGAGAAGGTCTGGCTGGGCACCAGTGGCTCACACCTGTAATCCCAGCTACTCAGGATGCAGAAATCTGAGGATCACTATTCAAAGTCAGCCTGGGATGGAAAGTCCATCAGATTCGTTTCCATTACCAGCAAAAAGCCAGAATGTGTGCTATGGCTCAAGTAGTAGTGCTAAAGGACACAGTACACAGAGAGAGAGAGAGAGAGAAAGAGAGAGAGAGAGAGAAGAAAGGTAGGGGAGAGAGGGGAAAGAGAGGACAGAAGTAAGAGAAGAAAGAGAGTGAGTCTACTAGGGGCTTAGAGATTCAGGTTCAGTTTGCCTCTCACTCACAGCCCAAGGTTTGATCCCCAACACACACATGAACACTCACGCACATGCAGGGGCACGCGCACGCACACACACACGTGTACCTTGGTAAAGTGGGTGGGTTTATTAATGAAAGAACTTTATGAAAATTAGCTGGACCTCTCTGTATATCAGTATAACAATAAAAATTTAAATATATATATATATTTGAGACAATGAAATGTTTGTACTACCTTATGTAACTGTAACCCCTCTGTACATCACCTTGACAAATTAAATTAAAAAAAATAAGATGTGTATATATATGCATATGTATGTATATATATGTGTGTGTGACAAGTGGAAAAAAGGACTCTACATTTTAGAAATGTTATCTTCAAAACAAGTTCAATCTTAATTGTTACATTTTGACAATAAATTAGTTACATTTATTTCTCAGAAAAAAAAATTAGCTGGATTTTACACTTTACATTCAGCCTGCTGCAATATTTTGTGCCATATAACCTCTGGAAATATCACTGTATGCTTGTGGGAAAAGAGATATGATAGCACCCAAGAGGTATTTGTTTCAAACCTGCACATATACATTCCCCTCTAAATCTAACCACTGTAAAGCAGTAGTACTTAAGAAAAATAAAAGGAGAATTTGGAACACTAACATTGGAAAAACAAAATAGAGTAGCTGAGCAGAGGAATCAAAGACATACCAAATAATTTAGAATAATCACCATGTTCTACATAACTGGAGCCTAGTAATCCAGTAAGTTGAGACCATAAGATACCACAGAAGCTGAATACACTGGAAGAGAAATGACCAGGAATTCCAGCATAATATATTGCTCCCATGGAGTTGTGTTGTGTGTACAAAGTGAATCCCAGCAGGGCATGTGTCAGCTGTGATGGGGAAGGGCACCCTAGCCATCTACAATCAATAGGAATGAAAGGACAGAATGTGCTGGGAATATGGCTTAGTGGCAAGAGTGCTTGCCTCCTACACATGAAGCTCTTGGTTCGATTCCCCAGCACCACATATATGGAAAACGGCCAGATAGGGGCGCTGTGGCTCAGGTGGCAGAGTGCTAGCCTTGAGTGGGAAGAAGCCAGGGATGGTGCTCAGGCCCTGAGTCCAAGGCCCAGGACTGGCAAACAAAAAAAGAAAAAGAAAAAGAAAGAAAGGGCAGAATGCAGTGAGCAAACAGAAGACCATATTCCACCATGAAGGAAAGAAGAGCTACTAGAGCTACTGGGTGAAGTCACATGAGCCCCCATCAAAAGCAGACTGAGCAGCCTGGGCTGCCTCTGCCTCCAGCTTCCTTTAGGTTATTGTCCAAGTAGTTCAGGTATCTGCCTTAAGTGACAAGATGGCTCAGTGACAGTTGACTGCTCCTCAGAGATAGATGATTGAAATAGCTTGTAGGCATAATAACAAGCCCTGGCCAACACTCTTAATTATACTGTATTCTCTATGAAACTTTCGAGATTAAAATGACATAATGAGAATTTCCAAATCATGTAATATTTAAAATATATATGGCATTTGTTGTAAGGCATCAAAAAATGATTATGTGTAGGCTCAAATTGGTGTTTTCTTTTTTTTTTTTTTTTTTTTTTTGGCCAGTCCTGGGCCTTGGACTCAGGGCCTGAGCACTGTCCCTGGCTTCTTCCCGCTCAAGGCTAGCACTCTGCCACTTGAGCCACAGCGCCGCCGCTTCTGGCCGTTTTCTGCATATGTGGTGCTGGGGAATCGAACCTAGGGCCTCGTGTATCCGAGGCAGGCACTCTTGCCACTAGGCTATATCCCCAGCCCTCAAATTGGTGTTTTCTTATCCTCACTTTTTATTTACTGCTTAGTAAAACTTTAATGTTTTTCTTGGAACTGTACTCCAGCTGTACACTAATTGTTCTTGCCGATCTCTACAATGCTTGGTGTATTGGTTTTTAGTTAGTTTATAAATTTGGCTACCTTAAATGGTTTTTAGTTAGCTTAACTTGGCTGTGAACAGAGAACTTTGTAATGCTTCACAGAACAGCAATTCTGAGAGATACGACAGTCCTCTTCCCATAACTCATTTACTTACAGTAAAATGTGGTAATTAAGGTTGAGAATCTGGAGTTAAGTACAATACCGTTTCTGAGCTAGACACAGAGAGGGGCACATGCCTGAAATCCCAGCCACCTGGAAGGCTAAGGCAGGAGAATTGTGAGTTCAAGACCAGACTGGTCAAAGTTAGCAAGACCTCCATCTCAATTTTTATTTTAAAGTACTTTTATATTATAGGACATGCTATTTGCCCCTTGTACTGACATTCATTTTAAGTCTCTAAAAGAGATAACGTAATCCACACACACACCTGATCCTAGCCCACTTTTCCTTGAAGCACTTATTGGGACTAGTGTTCTGATAAAACAGGTTGCTAGAACCATCTCCTCCACCCCTCACCTTCTACAAGGAACCCAGAGGCCATTTTTTTTTTTTTGGCCAGTCCTGGGCCTTGGACTCAGGGCCTGAGCACCATCCCTGGCTTCTTCCCACTCAAGGCTAGCACTCTGCCACCTGAGCCACAGCGCCCCTTCTGGCTGTTTTCCATATATGTGGTGCTGGGGAATCGAACCGAGACCTTCATGTGCAGGAGGCAAGCGCTCTTGCCACTAGGCCATGTTCCCAGCCCCCAGAGGGCATTTTTGTAGAATAGCTTTCTTTTCTGCTTTGTTTCCAAATGCAGAATACTACCCTTTTTCTTACATGCCTAACTAGGGGGAAAGGAAGAAAATATTGTGCCCAAATGTGCTAATTCAGTCACTTCCCCTTGTTCCTCGGTCGCCCTCTCGGAAGCTGCTCTAGACATTATTAAAGCTTTCAGGTTTTTACTCAGAAATCATCACTGCTTTTTTTTCCCTCCATACTCCTGATGTATTCCTTTCTTCTTTGAGATATAGAATGATGATGTGGTTAAGAATATAGGAGCAGTGGGCTGGGGATATAGCCTAGTGGCAAGAGTGCCTGCCTCGGATACACGAGGCTCTAGGTTCGATTCCCCAGCACCACATATACAGAAAACGGCCAGAAGCGGCGCTGTGGCTCAAGTGGCAGAGTTCTAGCCTTGAGCGGGAAGAAGCCAGGGACAGTGCTCAGGCCCTGAGTCCAAGGCCCAGGACTGGCCAAAAAAAAAAAAAAAAAAAAGAATATAGGAGCAGAGTTGAACCGTGTAGCTATGTCTGCTGTTCATAAGTTGTATGATAGTTGCCAAGTCTCTGCTTCCATTTCCTCTTCTCTAATAATGCCTTCTTGACTGTGAGTCTTAAATCAATTAATGTTTATTACAAGGTACATATACCTACTCCTAGAAAATACCAAGTGCTCTATAACTAAAAGATCTGTCTATGTATCTATTAAGTTGATAATTAGGAGAAAGCTTTGGGGGGGGGGGCGGACAGAACAATTTCCACCAGAAATGTACTGTACAAGGCAGGGGCTTTTTTTTTAAATCTCTCACAACTGTGTTCCCAGCCTGAAGAACACTATCTGGCACATTGTAAACTCTCAATAAATATTTATTAAAGGAACAAACAATATTGTTTATAAGAGAATGAGAGAGTTAATAATTTTTTTAAACCATAGAGATTCCTCTTTAAAGCAGTCAGGATCCTCTCTTGCCTACATGTGTAGAAAGACCTGTGAGTAAACATGAAATGTGTACTTTTACTCAACTCTAACCTGCCTTGCAACATAAAAACACACTAAATATGGCTAGGCCATATTGTCCTACCACAAATACCTAGACAAACCTATGACATGGTTTTAGTGCAAGATTATAGTCACTGAGACAAAGGGAACTTGGAAGTAAGGTCCATGATCACCTGGCTCTCAGGCACAACAGCCCCACTAAGCTAAGGTGAAAGAATTCAGAACCAAAGTGAGAATAGCTGCTCTGTCTCTGTGTATGTATGTATTGGAATGGCAGAGAGGATGACTAGAGATGAGAGAGCTGTACTGAGGTTTCAAAAGTCTACATGAGGTTCCCCCATGAGTGCTTGGCTAGAATTGAGCTGTACAAGGCCAGGGTAAGACTGAATCTCACCTATGAGCAGCTGCTACAGATGTAGGAGAGTACAGAGACTATCTGGTCTAGCTCAGCATGCCTCCTAGTCATGTGATTTAGCTATCAATAAAAGGCCTTAGATGAGAAGAACTTTGTTCTTGAGTTACCCCAACAGTGGCTAAAACCAGACTTCCATAAAAGCTCCCTAGGGAAACAAAGAGTTTAGAAGTAAGTCCTGACAAGTTAGAGGGTTTTAGGAAACATTCTAAATTTCCAGAGATTTGGTCTAATAAAATATAAATCTAGACCTACACAAGTTCAGCGTGATCACACTAACATTGAACTGCTTCCTATAAACAATATTCTTCATGTTAATGAATTAGATATCACAGTGTTTAGTATGCAGTAAAAAAAACCTACTAGACATGAAGAAACAGAAAAATTTTTGACAAGAAAAATAAAGTGGTCAATAGAGACCTTCCCTGAGATGGGCTGGATGTTGGACTTAAAAAACAAATATTTTATTTAAAAGCAGCCATTATACATAAGCTCAAGGATTTAAAGCAAAAATATTGAATAAGAGTTTGTTTTGAGTAAAAATAAAATCAGTCTGAAATTCTTTTTTTAATCCCTCCTCACCAGAATGAACAGTTTGATGAAAGCTTTCTTCCTCTTCTCCCCTTTTATTCCCACTCCAAAACCTTACCTAATCCTCTCAAACTCTCATTCTTGCTGTTTCATTTGGACTCATTTTTGCCATATATAGTCAGCTATAGCCTCATAAAAAATGCTGTAATTAGCTGAGTTTGCAGTGGGATTTTATTTATTTTATACAAACAAGCCCAGAGCATTTGACTTTTTTAATCTAAAGGCAGTGATTTTTTTTTCATGAAACCACCTGTTTATGGTCTTGTAAGAGCAGTCATATTTATTACAGTACAAAAAAATGCCTTCCTATTTTCCTCCTTTGTCTACCAGATCTGAAGTTCTTCTGTGTGCACTAGCCCCAGACTAAAGCTTGGAGCCTAATGCATGCCATAAACATGCTGCATGCTGCTGGGTCTCAAATGCCAGACATCATGCTACCATTTTCTTAGCCTGTTTTTATGGACATCAGCAGAAACAAAGCTGAGATGGCTGCCTGCCAGACTTTCCTTGGAATATCTCTGACCTGCTTTGGGCTGCTAATTATGCTCTGCAAAGACCATATACTCTTGAGGGACACCAGGAAGCTGAAAAGAGAACCTTTCTGTGTCATTTTGCTTTCCCCAACAGAATTAGGTTGCATTATTTGCAGAAAACACATGGTAGAGAGGTAAGTCTACAAAGAACTGGGTAATATGATTTCCTCAGTAGGCACTGGGACCTAGAAGTCTTTATAGTCTCTTTCTGGGGCAATCAGTGTTTTAAATAGATTGCTCATTTGTATCAAGCTACTTTGTGGTTTTTGTGTTCACTCATCTATGATTGAGTTCATTTATCTATAATTGATCTTGTGTGGTATATTTGAGCTCAGTTCAAAGCTACATTATAGGTCTTCAGAATATTTAAACTTACTGCATTTAGTGATGCTGATAAAGAAACCATCTAGAAATAGACTTAGATTTCATTCCTCTGTGGAAACCCATTTTCTGGACTGGTCTTAAGTAAGAGCTACTAGGCTTTCTTACCTTCAACTATGATATTTCCCAATTGGCCAGTCTCCATTGCTTCCCCTTCTTGTGTCTTCTCCCTGGTGTGACATTGGCCTAGGGACCTCTGATATCTTAGCTCTTTCTTGCCTTGACTTGTCCCAGAACTCAGGCTAAGTGCTGAATAGCAACTTGAAATTACCAGCTAGATTCATTCTCTTTTTCCCATGACCTTACCCCTCATCATCTTCAGTCCTCAGCCTAAGATTTAAATATACACACATACACACACGCACACACCTCTACCCTGTAGCTGCCAGGAGCTCCTCCAGAAAAGCCTGGCAGTGTGTTCCATCCCAGTGCATACCCTCAGCTAGACCCTCAAGATTGTTCCATAATCCTTTTCTCTCAAGCTGAAACTTGTTAAACTTACCACAGTTCAGTTTCAAGTATTTCCCACAGTCCTCAAGTTCCCGAAGGAATTCATCATCCCTTCTACAGCAGACACTCTCAATCCCTGAACTAAGAACACAAGCTATTTCTGTGTTTGGTCTCAGCTTCCTTCTTTTTGTGTACAAATTCATCATCTTTCTTCCATGTACTTTGCATTCTTCTTTGTTCAAAGCCTTTGTTCATAACCTGCATACCATATCCATCTCTCATCTCTGCGTTTCACTTTCCCCTTCCTCTTTCCACCCCCCTCTAGCCACACTACCTATATCCTAATGTCTTGAATTCCCTTGTTTCTATTTTCTTTTCATGGATAGCTGTAGGCCACATGTGGAAATGAACTATCAGGCTATCTTTAATTCTAGATTTATTTTACTTTGCCATAATTGGAATTCTATACAGCACAGGACTGGCTTCATAATTTAGTTATCACAGCAAACTTATTAACAGATGGGTAAAGTGGCAGCAATGAGTGAGACACTGTTCTTTTGAGATAACAGGAAAATAAGAACTGGCACAGGCAGATGAAAGCCAGAATTTGATGCAGTTGTATTCCATACTTCCTAATGGTTACAAAGGCATGTTATGCCTATGGAATTAGAGATTACTGGGCTTACGGTACTTTTCTCAATTTAAAATTTGACTTTTATACTATAAACAAACATGTGCAAGTCCTTGTTAAAATTCAAGAAAATAAAACCTTGATGCCTCAGTCCTGAAGAAAAATCTTTGCCAAAGAGCTTTTCTTTTTTTCAAAAAAGGTAAATGAGCTAAGAGCATAATGTGCCTATATTATTAAAAGCATTCTGGCTTTGAGGTTTCAGAAATGTCTGCTGCCTAACAAAAATTAGTGTAATATAGAAACCGGCCTTTCATCATACTTATTTGGCTCAGGAGAACTACATGTCACTAAATCTAGCGGATGCCAAACCTAATGATAAAATAAGCAATAAAAGCAGGAATGTTTGTATGAGCACAGTGAAGAACAAATCTAAGCAACTTCTCAGCCAATTTGCTCCAAAAGCATCCATTCCAATAGTGAAAACACAATCTAGTTTGTTATCAACAGCAAATCTTATTTTTTATAGTGTTTCTAGATATTTCTCCCCAACCTCCACAGGCCACAACACCCTATGTCTGAACAAGGAGAGGATGACATCACTTAACTTTGGTAAAAGGCAGACTTAGATCCCATCTGATACAGAGAGGAGAAGGATACAATTTTTCCAAGTGATACTGTGTTTCCTGAGAGGAACAACATTGGTTGTTGAAATGAAGGATTGAGTCTTCAAAGCCTAGCACCATCAAGAAAAGATGAAACACAGCTACTGCCAAGGAGGCAGTGCCAGCTCCCAAAACCAGATCCATTTATGCTCTGGGTCTGCTGAGCATATCTCATTAGGAGATAGAGTTGGCAAGAATTGGTTGCATGCTGACTCCACCATCTGTGAGTCACATTGTCACCTAAATCTGCAGGGAAATTTCAGTGACCGCGAAGGGGAAAGGCTTCTCTGAATCCTGCTTGTTGAATTGTGCGTTTATGGCCTCAGCTTGCCAGAGTGCAGAGTGAATTGATGGTCAAGAAAAATACACTAAAGCAAGAGGAAAAGCCCCTGGGACTGGGCTGACAGGAGTGCCATGACCAGAGACTTGGGGTTTAATAAAAAAAATCCACCTTACACATTTGGTTCTATCAGCAACTGGAGACAATGACGTAAAATATAACCTTGTACTTAAGTCTGGTAATTCCACATGGGCTGTGTGTCCTACAAAAGAACTGTGTGTGAGTGTGTAAATTCTGAGCTTTAGGATTTTGGAGGCAGGACAATGGAGCTGGAGACCAGGAAACCTGATCTTGGTCATGTCTCCCTTTAGCACTGTATTGGGAGAAATCACCAAGTCTCTGGACAATCCAGGCTTCAGACAAGGACAGGGATATACAACCGCAAGATTCAGGCATTCCAGTTCCCAAGTCTGCCATTTACTTGCTGTGTGAATTTGGACAAGTCACTGAATTTCTCTGATCCTGTAAAACAAAACAAAAAAAGAATGGGGCAGGAAGGCCAGGGCTAGGGCCTCACTGTAAACTTAGCTACTCAGAAATCTGAGATCTGAGGATCACAGTTCAAACCAGCCCATGCAGAAAAGTCTGTGAGACTCTTGGCTCCAATTAACTACTACCAAAAAACAAACAAACAAACAAAAAGCCAGAAGTGGCTCCAAATGTAGTTTACTTCACCTTGAGTAAACACCTCAGAGATGGCACCCAGACCCTGAGTTCAAGCCTCAGGCCTGGCACAAAAAAAAAAAAATGGGCATGGACACAATCTTTAAAAGTAGATTCATAATGCACTTGAGAAAATGTGTGAGGAAATAAAATTCCTGGATGTATCTGTAAAAGTACTTTGTAAAATAGGAGAAGGTACTGGGAGGGTGAAAAGGATTAGCATGTTACATATTATATGTATATATAGATTATGAATTTATACACACACGTGCATAAACATGCTCATGAACCCAAACTAAAAATGGAAAGAATATAATAGATGGAGTAAACTTAAGCAAGCTAAACTGTATACATCTACCGCATTATCACAATGAGACCCTTTGTACTATTTTTTTTTGTTTCACTTTTGTCAGTCATGGGTCTTGAACTTAAGGCCTAGGCACTGTTCTTGAGCTCTTTTGCTCAAGACTAGCACTCTGCTACTTTAAGCCACAGCTCCACTACCAGTTTTCTTGTGGTTAAATGAAGACAGAGTCTCATGGACTGTTTTTGTTTGTTTGTTTGTTTTGTCAGTCCTGGGCTTGGACTCAGGGCCTGAGCACTGTCCCTGGCTTCTTTTTGATCAAGGCTAGCACTCTGCCACTTGAGCCACAGCACCACTTCTGGCCATTTTCTTTATATGTGGTGTTGGGCAATCGAACCCAGGGCTTCATGTGTACAAGATAAGCACTCTTGCCACTAGGCCATATTCCCAGCCCCTCTCATGGACTTTTGTGCCCAGGCTGGCTTTAAACCACGATCTTCAAATCTCAGCTTCCTGAGTAGCTAGCGTTATAGTCATGAGCCACCAAGGCCTGGCCTAATAAAAATTTAAGAAGACAGGATTATATACTTTCAGATGTTTAATTTTGTTTCTTCTATGACCTGGTTCATAGGGCTGTGTGATGTGTCCAGTAGAAAATCCTATTGAGAACCAGGTGTTGTTATGAGGAGGCACCAGCTCATCCAAAAAAGAACAAAGATGCTGTGATCTAAAGGCATGTCCACTTAAACTGTGACACCACACTCCTCTAAATGAAATATAACATTTGACTTCTTTCAATTAGTCAAATAGGAAGCTAATCACAGCATTTTCATAACATTATTTTGCATATGTAAAAGTCAGACACCTTGATACTACAGTGTAATGGTAGCAGGCACCTTAAAGTATGTATACTCATTGTTAATGTGAAATTATGGAAGCTATTAACTCTGTACCTAAGCTTTCTCAGTTGAGGTTTTAGTAAAGAAGCACGTGTTGCTATATCACAAATTTGTCATTTTAATATTTTGACAACTGCATTTTAATGAATTGGTGTTCTCTCTATATTTTAGCTCATGAGTTTAAAAATATTATTTTGGGAAGTTGTCCAAATATGACCAGCTTGCTAAAGGGGTTCAAGGCACAAAAAGCCCAAGTTCCTACAACCTACCTGGGAAGCTATTTCTGTAGGTATAAAAGAGAGAAGACCTTGGAAAGGTCATTCTGAGGATGAAAGACATAGTAACTGCTTTGCCTAGTTCTCTGCACATAGTGGGGGCTCAGCTAAGCTGTCAGCTAAAAACAATGAGACCAAGGAGTGATTTTTCCACATAAGTCATTTCATCCTCTTAACAGGGAAATTTCAATAAGACTTGTCTTTCCAGGAGTTTAGTTTAATTCTGTCTTATGACTTGTCTGTCGTCATCTGCTGGATGCTTCTGTGATACCTGGAGCAACATGCCTGAGGACGTCCTTTCTTATTCCACACTGCTAGTGCTGGAAGCCACCTGTGCACAGGCTGCAGGTGAGATGCTTCAGGGCGCCTGCGCTGTATCATTCAGGGGATAGGTGGCTGACTTGGCTGTACTGAAGCCAGTGACCAAGGTCTTGGCCATGGTGGAGGAAATGAAGTTATTTAGAAAGTAGAAACACAGAGGTATTTTACAGTTTGCCATTGAGAGAGCCTTCAAAGGCAGAACTGGTCTTTAGCCTCAACATAATGAAGCTCAATGTGCGAAAATTAAGTAATGTTTCAACTTCAGTCCCAGATCAACACCCTCAGCAATATGAGAGGATTCTGTAAAGGGAAATGTACTACAGCTACAGAGAGAAGATTCATGGTCTTCTTAATTAACTCCGAGGTGCCGCACATAAGGGGAAAACGATAAATCAAGTAGATTACTGCCAGCGATCTGAATTTCCAAATGAAATAAGAGAGGTGTAGTGCCTTGAGTCATTTTGTAAATGTGTATGGAGGGGGTGTAGGGAGATCTCCAAGGTCATCTCATGTAATAATTTGCCACTTTGTGATTTAATTTTATACCATGTGTGAAGTATTTGCCATTCAGCCGGGTGTGAAAAGACAGGAAATAAAAAATAAGTAAAACATATAATGAGAAGGGAACCAGATGCACATGCGTGCATGCGCGCGCGCACACACACACACAGCTATGATTGCAAGCATTTAGACAAAATATAGCTATTGAACACCTACTGTGTAATAGACAGGTTGTAGGAGCTACAAGGCATAGTGATAACCAGACAAAGTCTGTCCCCAGGGAACTTGCAAGCTAAAGTGGGAGACAGGTACGCAGTGACAGACCCATTACATTCTGTGTGACTTTAGGCAGTGATAAGTGTCATGAAGAATAAAAAAAGCAGAGTAAGAGTGCAGAGTGTTGAAGCAGGACACTATTAAATCAGGCTTGCTATGCAGAGGAGACTTGGCCAGATATCAAGAGGAGGAAAGGAAGTTGCTTGGGAGAGGTCTGGGTGGAGAAAGAACTGGCAAAGGGAACCACAGGACCAGAGCCATGGTGTAGGTGTGAGCTGCTGTGTTACCCTTTCCCCCTCACTCTCTCCCAGTTTTACTCTCTGATCCCTACCTACAAGTTGTATTGTTCATTTTCTACAGTGTGTAGTGAGTGCTGCTGCATTTGTTCACCTTTTTTCCCTCCATTTCTGTGCCTACCCCCTAACTCTCCAAAAGATAAAGTTACAAAAGGATAAAAAAAAAACAATAAACACCTTGTTTCCATTTTCTGGAGTTTATTTCCATAAATACTTTATATGATCAGATGCACATAGGTATTGTGTTTTTGTGTTCCTCTCCTAAGAATATGCTCCTTTAGCCTCCCTGAATGTGAATGCCTAGATATCTGTATAATTTATCATGTCCCAGTCTATTTCTTTTTTTAACCATCCATGTTCATTGCAGCATTGTTTACCACAGCTAAGATATGGAATCAACCCATATACCCCTCAGTGGATGAATGGATCAAGAAAATGTGGTATATACACAATGGAATTCTACTTGTCCATTAGAAAGAATGATAATGAATAAGGAAATGGAAAGACTTGAAAAACTATTAAAGCAAACCAGATCCAGAGAAACATAAGTTGCATAGTTTCCCTCATTTGTGGTAGCTAGAATGTGCTGATAAGTCTATAATTAAACACACTAGCTGGTATAACCTGTAGTTTTTATCACTTGAACACATACTATTTATACAAGTTACATCACATGTTGATCATTTCTACTTCTGTCCTCTCCCTTCCTTCTATCTCCCTGAAGCACCTTTTCTAATCCCTAGTAATCTCTCTTCTGCTTTCATATTATTTTTTAAGTTTCCAAGTATGAGAGGGAGCATAAAATACTTGCTTATTTTGCTTAACATTTTCATCCATTTTACTGAAAATGACAGGATTTTATTCTTTATTCCTAATGCTCAGTGTCAACATGTTTTGGAGAGCCATCCTTATGATGATGATGTACTAGTACATCATTTTGTTTGGTTATATAATATCCCATTTATAAATTACAATTTATCCATCTGATTGTTGATTGTCTGGCTTCTGCAAATAGAGAAGCCGTAAGTGTTCTTATGCCAGTTTTTTGTGTGCCCATAGCTCTTTTTTTTTTTTTGGCCAGTCCTGGGCCTTGAACTCAGGGCCTGAGCACCATCCCTGGCTTCTTCCCGCTCAAGGTTAGCACTCTGCCACCTGAGCCACAGCGCCCCTTCTGGCCGTTTTCCATATATGTGGTGCTGGGGAATCGAACTGAGAGCTTCATGTGTAGGAGGCAAGCACTCTTGCCACTAGGCCATATTCCCAGCCCCATAGCTCTCATTTTTAACAGAAATGGAGGTGTTGGACTCAGTGTTTAAGCTATATTATTCTCCTGCCAGGATGGCATGGATTTCCCATTGCTTTGCATACTAGTGATTTGTATTGTTTTGGGGTTTTTTTCAAATTTTTATTATCAAACTGATGTACAGAGAGGTTAGTTTCATACGTTAGGCATTGGATACATTTCTTGTACTGTTTGTTACCTTGTCCCTCATACCCCCCTCCCCCCTCCCCCTTACCCTTTTCCCCCCTGAGGTGTTCAGTTCACTTACACCAAACAGTTTTGCAAGTATTGCTTTTGTAGTTGTTTGTCTTTTTTTACCCTCTGTCTCTCAATTTTGGAATTCCCTTTCAATTTCCTACTTCCAATACCAGTATACACGGTTTCCAATATACTCAGATAAGATTACAGAGATAGTGTAGGTACAACCACAGGAAGGTTATACAAGAACATCATCAATAATAGAAGCTACAGATACAGATGGGATGTTGAAAGTAGTTACAACTGTGATATAACATTTGTCTCCATAACATGGAGTTCATTTCACTTAGCATCATCTTAGGTGTATAAGGGTATATAGCTATTGGGCCTTGTGATGCTCTGCTATGACTTGCCTAAACCTGTACTAATTATTCCCAATAAGGGAGACCATAGAGTCCATGTTTCTTTGGGTCTGGCTCACTTCACTTAGTATAATTTTTTCCAAGACCTTCCATTTCCTTACAAATGGGACAATGTCATTCTTTCTAATAGAGGCATAAAATTCCATTGTGTATATGTACCACATTTTCCTGATCCATTCGTCTACTGAGGGGCATCTGAGTTGGTTCCAGATTCTCGCTATGACAAATTGTGCTTCGATGAACATTGTTGTGCTGGTGGCATTACTGTGATTTTGTTTGTGGTCTTTTGAATAGATGCCCAAAAGTGGGGCTGCTGGGTCATAGGGGAGTTCTATATTTAGCCTTCTGAGGAATCTCCATACTGCTTGCCAGAGTGGCTGAACCAGATTACATTCCCACCAACAATGAAGTAGGGTTCACTTTTGGCCACATCCCCTCCAACAATTGTTATTGTGAGTTTTCTTGATATATGACATTCTTACTGGGGTGAGATGGAATCTCAATGTTGTTTTGATTTGCATTTATTTTATGGCCAGTGATGTAGAGCATTTTTTCATGTGTCTCCTGGCCATTCCCATTTCCTCATCAGAGAAGTCTCTTTGTAAGTCTTTAGCCCACTTGATGAGGGGGCTATTGGTTCTTTGCGGTTTTGTTTTGGAAGAGGGTAATTTTTTTTAGTTCTACATATATTTTAGATATGAGGCCTTTGTCCGTTGAATGGCCGGTAAAGATCTTCTCCCAGTCTGTGGGCTTTCTGTTTATCTTGCGAGCTATGTCCTTTGCCGTGCAGAAGCTCTGCAGTTTGATGCAGTCCCATTTGTCCAACCTTTCTTTGATTTGTAGCCTTTCTGGGTATTTGTTAAGGAAGTTCCGTCCTGTGCCAAGGAGCCCAAGTGTTTCTCCTACCTTCCTTTAGTGTTTTCGGGGTGTCTGTTTTGATTTTGAGGTCTTTAATCCATGTGGAATTGATTTTGGTGCAGGGTGATATATAAGGATCTAGTTTTAGTTTGTTGCGTATGTTGAGCCAGTTTTGCCAGCACCATTTGTTAAAGAGGCTATCTTTCTTCCATACTATTGTTTTAGCTCCTTTATCAAAGATTAAGTAGGCGTAGTTCTGTGGGTTCATTTCTGGGTCTTCAATTCTGTTCCATTGGTCTTCAGGCCTGTTCCGGTGCCAATACCAAGCTGTTTTTATAAAGCTATAGTGATTTGTATTGTCAGTCATTTCAATTCTGGTTACTCCCGTGGTTGTATAATGTTACAGAGTGATTTTTGATTCACCTTATTTCTCTGAAATCTTATATAAAAATACTAACAAGAAACAACTAGATTTTCATTTCCCTTCAAGTTTTCAAACATATGAAAAATGTAATGAACTTTAAGTTTTGCTTCACTTTTTTACATTGCTATTCAATAGTAGATAGGTTTAAATTTTTTATTGTCAAAATAATGTACAGAGGGGTTACAGTTGCATATGTAAGGTAACGAATACATTTTGTGTCGAACACTGTTACTCCTCCCTCATTTTTCTCCCACTCCTTCCCCCCCAGTTGTAAAGTTCATTTCCAACATAGGGGAAATTTCCAACACAGTGTCCTGTGTGTTTGTTGCATTGTTTCACCCTTTGTTTCACCATTTTGTTGTTCCTCTTCCCTTTCCCAAATCAGAAAATGTATATACAAGACATAGAGTACCAAAATCAGATACAGTGATAACAGGGGATAAACCAAAGGGGGGGGGGAAGAAGAAATTTCACACAGTGCATTAAAAACAACAAAGGAAAACCTTTTGTTTCCATTGAAACATATCTTGGAGTTTTTTGATTAGCATCATCCTATATGGTCATATGTACTGAGATATTGTGATCCTCTGCTAGGAATATCCTAGACATACACTATTATTACAAATACACATACACATACTGTTACAAATGAGGGAAACCACGGAGCCTATGTTTCTTTGGATCTGGCTTACTTCACTTAATACAATTTTTTCTGTGTCTTTCCATTTCCTTAAGAATGGGGTGATATCATTCTTTCTGATGGAAGCATAGAATTCCATTGTGTATATGTACCACATTTTCTTGATCCATTCATCTACTGAGGGGCATCTGGGTTGGTTCCATAAGTAGATCTTTCAACAACTTTGACCAATTTGAACTCACAAATGTGACAGGCAAGACAACATTTATTCCATCTTTTTTACAGATTAAAGCATGAGTCTGTGGAACAGCCTGGAAGTTATGGGGCACCTGTTCTGTTTTCTTCTCCTACACCAAATCAGGAGACCTGTCAGATGTCCTTTACCAATTCTGCCCATATCCATATCCGGTCAGGGTGCAGATGGGCCTATCATGTCTGGCCCATAGTTATCAAGTGCCTCATATGCAACTTGGCTGCTGGTGACTGATTTCTAAAGCTACATCGAAGCAAGTGCATCTTGGTCAGATTTTTATCACCTACCCCAGTCCTTAATGAAAAGTTATTTTTTTATGAAACTAAAAATAATGTGTCTACAGATACATACATATGACGTGTTTAATAAAACCATGAAGAAGAGTACGGACTATAGGATAAACATACTCATGGAAAATGTATATAAACCAGCTTAAAACTGCAGAGCCAGATGGAAATTTGATCCTGTTTAACTATTTTGTTGTCTTTTTCTAAAGAAGTAAAATGAAGGGGGAAAAAGTCCATGATATAGAGAACTGTAAAATTCAGAGTTATGGTTTTCCCTATGGGTCCAATTTTTACCTGGATTGAATACATTGTTTAACTTGATCCTGAGTGAAAAGTTTCTGTTATATTCTATTTTTGAAAATTTTGAACACTGCATTTTTGTTACTGATGATTCCAATGTCAAGGAAGTACATAAAAGAAAATTGAGCTGGGTACTGGTTGCTAAGACTTCAATTTTAGCTATTCAGCAGGCTGAGATCTGAGGATCCAGGTTCAAAGCCAGTCTATGTAGAAAAGTCAGTGAGACTCTTACCTCCAATTAACCAGCCAAAGCTGGAAGTGGAGCTTTGCCTCAAGTGGCAGAGTACCTGCCTTGAGTGAAGAAGCTAAAGGACAGTGCAAGTCCCTGAATTCAGGCTCTAGGACCAGCACAATGTAAAGAACAAAAAGCACTCTTTCCAGCTTTACCCATAGTTAACCAGAGTTAATATTTCTGCATATTTCCTTTTGAGATTGTTTTTCTTCCTATGCACATAGTTTCAACAAAATCAGGGCCATTTCTGTTTTGTGTGTGTGTGTGTTTTTTTTTTCCAGTCCTGGGGCTTGAACTCAGGGCCTGAGCACTGTCTCTGGCTTCTTTCTGCTCAAGGCTAGCACTCTACCACTTGAGCCACAGCGCCACTTCTGGCTTTTTCTATATATGTGGTGCTGAGGAATGGAACCCAGGGCTTCATATATACAAGGCAAGCACTTTACCACTAGGCCATATTTCCAGCCCTCTGGAAGAATTTTGTTATCTGCTTTTCTCAACTATACTGTTAGCATTTTTAATCTCGAAGTTAAAAAAAATGTCAGCATTCATCCATGTCATGTGCTTAATAATTTTCTGATTCTTTGGATCATTTTTTTTTACTATTAAAAATGATGCTGCATGAGATTCTTCTAGAAGTGGAATTCAAGATTACAAATACTTTTAACACTGCCTATACTGATAGTAATTTCCATAAAGGGTCTTTTTTATTTCTAGCCTGTGGTGAATAAGAACAGTATTTTTCCCTTTCCTTGATGATAATGAGTACTGTCATTTAAAACTTTTTGGCCGGTGTAATATACCAAGCAAATCACAGAGCACGAGTGAAGTAGTCAGAACTTCAAGCTTTGCATGTGGTAGGGCCACAGCACAGTCACGAGAGTGCTAGATGTTTCTTTCAAGCATATGAAGGGAGGAGATCATTTCCAAGCTGTCTTCTGGAATTCCTTCCAAAGGGTACTGAATATAAGGCCCAGTCCCCTTGTAACTCAGGGAAATAATAAAATTATAATGTCCTTTGCTTGAAACTGAATGGTTAGGTAACTATGTATGTGATGAAGAATGAAAATAACTGTGCTCAGATCTGGTCCTCCTATCTCACCATGTTTGATCAATCTATGAAAATACAAAGGCCCTACAAAAATAGGGAGGCAGATGTAAGAAGGTAGAAAGAGAGGAAAGCATGCAAGCCAATTTCTGTTCCCCTTTTGGTACCCATTTCTCTTCCATTCTTCCTAACAAGCAGAAGTCTGAGTTCATGAAGGACTACAGTAAGAATGGTAGCCAAGCCTTTTCAGATCTGTAGCTTTAGAACTGACATAGACCCAGGCCAGCCCAGTTCCTCAGACCCGTGAGAACTGCACTGCTTTGACTTAGATGCTTCATTCCTTCCTCTTGTCTTATCTTAGCTTGCACAGCTGGGAAATCAAGCCACTGCCTCATCCTTGCCTCTTACTCTGCTTCTTTCCAAGTTCCCAAATCAGAATCCCAGATCTCTAAAGGAATTAAGAAAGAATTAGAAAGAACTTTCCAGGCCTGGGGACCATGGGATGGTCAGACAGGCAGCATCATCCCTTGAGAATTTCCTAAGAATTTTGTGTATGCAAAACTTCAACTAATACAAAAACAAAAATAAACCTGCCTTTCCCACCAGAGAAATTTACCCACCCGTTACAGTCACTGCACTGTTACCCTTCTTTTCTCCTTCACATTTACACAGACTCAGAAGAGGGGAAAGCAGTTTAGGGACTTGGTGTGATGTTTGGCTTAGCCACATACACAGCCCCATGCCCTTCTCTTCCAGGAGAACCTGTGTTCAGGTCAGCCTTGAATTGTATTTTTTTTTCTCACTCCATGTCAGTTTCCACCTGCATCTATTGTCAAGCCTCCACTTCCTTCATTGCTGCTTGAGTCTTCAAAAAGAGAGGTTCCACTACTGTATTCATATTTAAATCATGTCAGGTGTCAGGAACAGTGAGTGGGGATAAAAGAAAATTCTTGCTTGCTTCCCAAGCTAGGATCAAACCTAGCATCTGTGCATGGTTCTGCTCAGGAGAATTCGAGGTTGTGTTTGTGCAAGTCTTGCTCCTTCATCAGAGAGTGGTTAAATGTATTGTAGAGTGTTAATGTTTTGAAAGTGTCTTCCTTTTAGCAAATCTTCTAGAACTGAAGAGTGAGGCCAACATGCAGCTCATAGGCATTAGCTTGTCCTTGTTACATTGCCATGTTGTGCAGGCTCAGGGGAAGGATTCAGTAGTGTTCTGCTTGAACATCCATGATGCAGAAACATGTATATCCAAGTGACATGTCACTTGGCAGTTAATATTTTCCTGTCTCATCGTGATTTTGTATGCCCAGTGGCTGCACTGCTCATGTGTTTTTATTCACATACTCATCTCTACACTTAGCAGCCTGACTTGTTCTAGAGATGGAACAAGACAAAGTTCATAAGTTAAACTTAAACAAGATGTGCAGGAATGACATTCAGGGATAAGAGAGGAATGCCTCTGGTCAGGAAGGATTTATGATTTTTGGCTTTGTTTGCTCTCTTATTTTTCATTAGTCTCAGGCTTTCTAAAAATCTAATGTGCTTGAGATTGATAAAATACAAGGATCTTCTATTTCTCATTAGGTATAAAGATCAAGAGGCGCTAATCAGCTCTTTATTGAACATACTAAAGTGCATTTCAAAAAGATGTGTTGCGGCTGGGGATATAGCCTAGTGGCAAGAGTGCCTGCCTCGGATACACGAGGCCCTAGGTTTGATTCCCCAGCACCACATATACAGAAAACGGCCAGAAGCGGCGCTGTGGCTCAAGTGGCAGAGTGCTAGCCTTGAGCGGGAAGAAGCCAGGGACAGTGCTCAGGCCCTGAGTCCAAGGCCCAGGACTGGCCAAAAAAAAAAAAAAAAGATGTGTTGCATAGAAGTAGACACTTTTCAACCATTTTCTTAATGTAGTCAAATTTGGAGAAAATTAGGGACATGGGCTCCATATCCATTTTTCCTCTCTAGGAGCAACTTTGGGAATGAGTAGGTTTGAGTGATAGACATTTGTATGTGTTAATACTAGCTATAAAAAACACAACTTGACTAAAATAAACATGTTTGGATCTTCCGCTAATACTTGACACCAGTTTTACTCTTACACTTCACAAAGAAAATAAATGCATTTTATTAGATGCTTAAGTGTTTGTTCATCTATGTTATAACAACAATCAAGGCACAAAGTTATATATGAAGTGTAAAATAAGAATCCCAACATTTTGATGCTGTCAAGAGCTAGATCTGCTTAGATTTCATGCTGAAAAGCAATATGTACATACTTTAACCTTTCTGTCTGGTGTGTAGTGAAATGCAGTGTCAGTGTCTATAAATGAAACCCTGTAGCTGTCTGAACTTCTGAAAAATCTACAGTGCTTTTCTAGTCTTTCTCATGCTGATAATGCTAGGAAAAAAAAAAAAACATGCGAATATACTCACACACTCAGGGACACAGATCCTGCGATAAATTCCAGACGCAAGACAAGACCTACTGGGAATGCTGCTCCCTTGCTTGCTCACTCTTTTAAGTGACTTCTGGAGATTAGCTTGACCATCTTAGCCAGTATTTTAAAGGACTGATTCATGAGTGACCTGCCCAGCTTCCTCCAAGATTCATGACTGCAGGAAAATATAGTGTTCCCTTTTTGTTTTGATTCCTTAATCATTTCTTATTGGGCTCTTTAATCAGATGCTTAATATAATTTGTAGGTCATTTAAAAGCCATCTCTGTAGTTTTAGAGAAATACTAAAATTTTTAAATGGTGTCATTGTTGTGAATCATATTATTCTATTATACAATTTATTGTGTGTTCCCCTTAATTGTTTTCTATTCTCATTTTGTAAGCATCTAGGTAAGGTTACAATCAGGACACGTGTGTAACTGTTATATAATGTGCATATCCATGTATTCATCTTCAAAATTGTTTGTCACTCATGGGGCTTGAACTCAGGGCCTGGGCACTGTCCTGAGCTTCTTTCGCTCAAGGCTAGTGTGCTACCACAGCGCCACTTCTGATTTTTGAGTGGTTAAGCAGAGAAAAGAGTTGCTTGGTCTTTTCTGCTCTGGCTGGCTTCAAACCATGATCCTCATTTCTCATCCTCCTAAGTGGCTAGGATTACAGGCATGAACCACCAGTGCCTGTCTCAAAATCACTATTTTTTCTATATTTATTCTTTTAATAAACTATTTTTGTCAAAGTGATGTACAGAGGGGTTACAGTGTCATACATAATGCAGTGAGTACATTTCTTATCCAACTTACCTCCTCCACTTTTCTCCTACCTTCTCCCCTCCCCCTTTCCCTCCCCCCCCACTCTATGAGTTGTACAGTTGGTTTACAGCATGTAGTTTTGTAAGTATTACTCAAAATCACTATTTTTAATGGACATACAGTATCCTACAGGGTAAAGGTCACTGGAACACAACCTTTATCCCATCATGATGTCTGATTACAGCTTTCTCATTATTATGGTAGGCTGAGACATATCTTTCATTGGATCAGTAGTTTAATGCATTTGGATTATTTTCTAAAAAAATCTATGACCTTTACTCAGAAATGCTTTGACTGGAGAAAGAGAATATAGATATTTTAATGCTATTTCCTGTCAGTCTTCAACTTTTTTCTGCGTCATCTGCATTTTGGAAATGTGTAAAGAACATTATCCAAGGGAAAACTTAGATGTCTAGTAAATCCCAAATCAGTGGGGTGAGGGAGTTAGGTATAGGTTAGGTTAGGAATAGGTGAAGACTGGAAAAATCCACAGCTGCTGTCATTGCTTTACATCAGCGACCCACTTGGAATTTGGCATGGCCCAATTCTGTTAAAAGTGCTGCTCAGTGGGCAGATATTGTTGCTAGTTTCTCTATGTGTGATTATCTGTAATGTAACATAATAGTTCATGGGACCTTGAGAGTAAGGTTCCCCCCCCCCACACACACACACACACTGTCACTCAAGAATAGCCCTGGAAACAAGCACAGGCAATTCGGAATTTGGAACAAAATAAGTAACAAGGATTTTCTCATCCAAAATTTAGCTCTGATCCCCTTAACAAGTGGAAAGAGAGCCTGAAAGTTACATTGCTTCTGATTTAGCACTAATTGAAATTAACTGTGGTTCCAGGAAGATAGTATTTACAGACTTCAATTGTCACTGAGTTTAGTAGGATAAGTTTGTCAAATATTGTGTGCCAATTTCTTTATAATACATACAATTCTGTCTTACTATCCTTATTCACCTTCATTCACAGAAAATCAATGCAAAGAATTTCCTTTTACGATGTAATTTGGAATGTGGCTACTCTAATTCTGAAGTTTCAGTGCATTCAGTTTGCCAGTTCACTAAAGTGGTAAACACTAACTCCTTACCACAAGTTTGCCAAGGAATGACGACAGACACACTCATTTCTGTTAAAACTTTGAAAGCTTTGGCCTTTTTATTAAAAGGAGAAAATAAAAAAGGATCTGCAGTTTATAGATCAGCATATATCAGATCATTTCTCAGCAAGGTCAAAGGTCAAATTCCCTAGGACTAGAGTCAGGAGAAATGTCCTCAACATGATACTGTTTTAAAAACAGCTGCCTCTCTGGCTGATTACAAGTTGATTTTAACTCTAGTGCCAAATACCAAAATGAAAGCCACAGATAGGAAGTTTTGCTGTCCACTTGCGTTTACCCCAAGCCTGCCCATTAAAGGTAATTAATTTATGGCCTGTAAAGTCTGCTGCTTTCCTTCTATGGATTTGTTAACTCTGCCTTTGCTACAGGATTCCAAGTAGAACTTGGATCCACCATTTATGAAATACAAGAGTCTGATCCTGTTGGCTTCCCTTGTCTTCAGAGATCCAAGGATTCATGTGAAAGCTTCTGATTTTAGATTAAACAAATCCTGGCTCTCTGGATTGGGCAGATTGAGCTGCCAGTTATCAAAGTCAGAGGTTAAAGTTTTCATAAATGATGAATATGAATTGTGGGGCTAGGCCTTTCCAACCCTTAACAACTGTGGAGCTTAGAGTCATTTCCAGATTTTACTGATCACATTTGTCCTCAAACATAAGTTCAAAAAAGCACATATATAACTATAAATGTTTGGAAAAAAGAGAAGATTGGCCAACTACATAATAGAACCCACATATTTCTTTTGCATCTTATATCTGATCATCCTCAGTTGAATTGTGTCATTATCATAATGATCATCAGGATTCATGTATGCCGGAAGTTGACAGGAAAGAGTAGGATGCTTTAAAATGATTACCAGGTAAACTGACACTATGGCTGACTCCTCCAGCTGATAGATGAAGTAACTAAAAGAGGTTGCTCATCTACTGGGATTTGAACTTGAGTCTGAAATTCCAAAGCACTGGACCAGAATAGTATCTGGCACTGGGTTGGGGGAGGGGTGATGAGTTCTGGAAGTCTCACATGGTGTGATGTAGGTACAATATATAATTTGCCCTTAAAGTGCAATTTCTGCAGGCACCTCTGGTTCATGCCTTTGATCCTAGCTACTCAGGAGGCTGAGATCTAATGATCATGGTTTGAAGCCAGCCTGTGTAGGAAAGTCCATAAGATTGTTGTTTCCAATTAACCAGCAAAAATATACAAGTGTTGCTGTGACTCAAGTGGTAGAGTGCTATTCTTAGCACCAAAGCTCAGAGATAGCTCCCAGGCCCTGAGTTCAAGCCCTAGGACTAGAAAAAAAAAAAAAAAAAAAACAAGTAGTTTCCCTGACTGGGGCTTCTCCTGGAACTGTTTTAATGAGAACATTTCCTTGCTAGATACAGAATATCAGGTAAGATCAGCCAACACCAAAGTCAGCATTCCATTCTTTAAATTTGCCCCAAAACCCCAATTCTATAATCTGGCAAAAACCTATTACTTTTTCCTTGTTTCTTGCCATCACTGGCTCTAGTCAGCTTTACTTGAGGAGAATATTTTCCTAAGAAATAAATGCTTTAATGTCTTTACCAGACATATGCAGGCACCAGAATGTGGTAACAAATAAAAAACAGTTTCTCCTGCTATGCTGTAGTCTGAGGCAATCAGTTCATCTGCACACACTGGCCTTAGACAGCTATTTGAACTAAAAATTTCCTTTAGCAATTACATATTGTATACAAATTGTATGACATCTTTACACATCGGGTATCTGTGGGCAATAGTACAGTGTAGTAGTAAAAAACAGACTCTGGAAACAGACTTATTCAAGTTCAAACAAACTATTCAAGTACCTTGTGGACTGGCTATGTGGCCTAGGGTAAGTTACTTCTTTGGTGCCTTAGTTTTCCCATTGGTAAATTGGAGTAATAATAGCTACCTGCATATACCTGCATACACTTACTTTTTATTATAAGTACTAGATAAAGCAGTACCTGCAAAACACTTAGAATAGCCCATGGTAAGAACTCTAATCAATAGTTGTTGTCCTCCAAGTGTAGTAGAAGAAAGTACAATGCCACATTCCCTTCTGGTGAAGGGAGTTTGTGGAAATCATAGACTACTTGTTGCCTTCATTAGCGTCCCCCCTTCATCGCTCCCACAATTCTTACTGTCTTCAGTTTGCTATGCTACTTTGCTACTTGTTCTCAACTATGACTGTCATCAACTGTTCTGCATGCCTTCAAGTTCCCTTTATTTTCCTCCATCTGTGATTCTCTGGCCCCCTTGCTGGGTCATGTCTATAATTAGCATTTTTCTTCCAGTCCTGGGGCTTGCTCTCTGGCCTGCAGACACCCCTGAGCTTTTGAGCTCAATGTCACTGGAACCACAGCTCCACTTTAGCTTTTGTGGTTAATTGGAGATGATTGCTCACAGATTTTCTTTCCCAGACTGGCATCGAACTGCAATCCTAATATTTAAACCTCTTTAGTAGCAAAGATTACAGGCAGGAAGCAGTGGCACCTGGCTTAACCTGCTTCATATAGTTTCTTTTATAGAAACTTTCATTGGTATCTGGGTGCTTGTGGCTCATGCCTATAATCCTAGCTACACAGGAGGTTGAGATCTGAGGATCGTGGTTCCATACCAATCTGGGCAAGAAAGTCTGTGAGACTCTTATCTCCAATTAACCGCCAGAAAACTAGAAGTAGCACTGTGGCTCAAAGTGGTAGAGCATTAGCCTTGAGCAAAATGAAGTCAGGGACAGCGCCTAGGCCCCGAGTTCAAGCCTTATGACCAAAAACAAAAAGCTTTTCACTGATTATCTGCATGAGGCACATTTTGAGCATTTTCTCACACAACCATTCTGAACACCAAGGCATCCTTCAAGGGCAGGAAAATTTGTTAAAATATACAGCATTAGTAAGAGTCTCGTAACATCTCCTAAACACTCCTTTTAATGACATTACAGATAGATGAATCAGTAAGGGAGTCGAGGGCTTAATAAATGTAGGAATAAATTAATAAAGATGATCCTTGTGCCTTGCACCTGATCTCTGTGTGATAAATAACAATTCTCCATTCTCACTGATGATATATTAGACCATGCTCAAGGTCTCCACGGGCTGACCTAGTCCCTCATTCTTATGTCACTTACCAAGGTCTCCCATTGCTAGCTACTGAGAACTTGTCTGGTGGGCATGTTAGCTACGTGTTTTATTGCTGTATCTGGAGGTCTGGTATATCTTATATGCTATTCTTAGAATTTTCAATTAGTCAATTTTAATTAACTAATTGAAGCTTCTTATTAAGATGCTTTTATGATTTGTCAGAGTAGTCTAGCTGTGTGTGCACCCTGTTCTATTAAGAAGCCATTAAATCCTTGAAACAGGCTGCAAATTCATTAATCTTATTGTGTAACTGCGGAAGTGTGGGCACAGAGCATGGCATTTGTAAAGTAGCATCTTAAATTGCAAGTGTCTTCCGGATGATAGAATGTCACTGTGGAGCTGGGAGGAAACTACAGCATCCTGGTCACACAAGAACCCCATTTGGATTTTGTTTTAACATATCCAATGTCCTGGAAATATACTCCATACCACCTTCATCTTTTGAAATCCTGCAAATAGGGACAGGGGTGTGGCTCAGTGGTCCAGTGCTTGCCTGTGACATGGGCCCCACACCTAGCCCTATCTGCAGGATTTCAGGGATAAACATACTGTTGAGAGCATGCTGTTTCCCACAGAAGGCCAAAGAGAAGGCATGCTATGTGGATTTAAATATAGTCCTCCTCTTTCTTGGAAAAAAAGCCAAATCAATGTAAGGCCTAAATAGACCTCTGTCCCTACGAGAAGGGACACATCCAGATTCAAAGCAAAATGGACCTGAATCAACAGCACAAGCTTTCCATCATCCATGCATGGCTTCAGCAGATAACATTGAATTTTTCTATTAAAACTCAAAAGCAAGAATTGCCATTTTTCTTGTTCGGACTTCCCTCAGTTTGATCACAGATAAATATATTCTTTCCATAGCTCCAGAACAGTGTGATGACATTCTGGGCAGTCACCATCTCCCAAGAGTTCACTACGGCCCCTGTGACCATTGTGTGATGTTCCTGATATTCTCTGGCCTCGAACTTTATCCTTTCACATAGGGCTCTCTCTCCCCAAACAAGCATTTTGTAAAAAGAGCTTCCTCTTCAATTATTTTGAGAGGTGCTATCCAAGGGTGAAGACAAGGAACACATTCAGTTCCCATTCGGGGGTTCATGAGCCCAGGATTGTTGAAATCCTGCAGATAGGGTCAAGGGTGTGTGGCTCAGCAGGAGCTGCAGACATAATGTAGCTCGGTGGTAGAGCATGTGCTTAGCAGGCACGAGGCCCGACCTGCCTTGAATATCTGGCTTGCATCCCCAAAGTAAGTCATGTCTGAAGGGCTCTTTGGCCATGTGGTGGAGTCAGTAAGGGAAAAGATTGAGGTGGAGGACCCCTGGTTGGTATGGCTATGGCTATATGGTCACTTGTTGCCAGGGAAGCATGGAAAGTAAAGGGTAGATCCAAAGTCCTAGAGGTCCTTAGTCCTGTGTTCGTATAGTCCTGTGAGCTGTGTGACACTATCCTCTGTGATAGCTCTCAGCAGAATAAAGATCTGCTCTCATACAGAGTAGCTTCAAGGGCTTTCTTGGCCCTTTGCTACTATGCCACCCCATCAGAACACAGGATTTCTGCTTTTTCCCCAGGTGCTCTGGTAGTTCAAGTGAAAGCAAGTTTTTCAAAATTTCTACCCCATGAAAGATGCCCTCCCTCCAGAGAAAGGTTCGTAGTTAGGTAGGTGTGGGAAATGCCATGTCACATAGGAACCTATTCGTAATGTAAGTTTAATATTCACAATGCAAATTCACATCTCTGAGAATGTTCTCTGCTAAAGAGAATCTGGTAAACCTCTTTTGGTTTTAAGTTCTTCCATTGATTTGACCAATCAACACTGTGCTGCCATTAGTTCAGGTCATGCCTAATTGTGGCCTCATAGTCTTACCACTTAGCATCATCAGCTAACATTTCTGTGAAAAAGCAGGCCTTTACTGACACACTCATGATCAGTTGTGAAATCAAAATACAGTGTATTCACTCATTGTGTTTGGGGACTGGGCAGAAGGGTCTATATGACTCCAGTGGCATCTGGTTTCATGAAACTCTAGATTGGTCTTGACCACACAAATTCTGGAATTCAGAATTTCCAGAAACTTCTTTTTAGAAGTCAGTAAATGTACAGGACTTTAGGGCAGTGATATCCACCAGGAAAGCAGTCTCTAGAAAGCTAATTAAAAGGCTTTGAGTACAGAAAGTGTTTCAGAGAAACAAATCATCACAGTGCAATCAGAAAGGACTCTGTCGAAAACAGCCAAGAGCATTAACTTAGCACCATTATAAATCAAACTATTTAAATTACTTCTCTTCCTAAACACACTGAGTTCATGAAACACATATTGGCACTGTTTTCATATGACTTACAAAAGATGTGTTACACTTGTGACCACTTTTTTCTATTATTTCACAAATCTGGCAGAAACCGATGGTGGATAGGTAAAAGACTAATAAAAGTTTTGAGACGTATTATGTAGGCCAAACCACAGTAATCTGTTAGCCAGGCTCCTTAATTGTTCATTAAGTCAGAAGTCATGTAGGACGGAGTGCAGCTGAATATCTAGTGTGATACTTAGTGATCTTGTCCATACATTGTGGAGAGACTGTTTTGACTGCTCCAACAGACCTCATTCTCATACATTGGATTGTACAGATCAGTTACCTTTATTGGCCACATCGCCAATCAGTAATCTTAAGTCACCTCTGATTTGCTGAATTTGACCTTCCTGGACGGGCTGACCCATTATAACATGGGGAAATTGCTCAAGTGCAGTGCTAGGCTGCAGGGGGAGGTAGGGTTGAAGGATGGAACACAGGGCTAAATAATTCAGGTGAACCAGGAGGTGCCAGTGAAGCCACCCTCCCTCCACTAGTGTTCACAAACTTGGCAGCCACAACCCACTGCCTACCATGGTCTGTTGCACAGCCAGTGCCCCTCTTCAAGGGTAGGCAGCACCAAGCTTCCTGAGGGCCATCTTTGTCACCACAGTGTACCCAGTGGGGCCTTGACTGGACTGAGTAGTTTGAGCAAGGCTGTAATCCAGTCCAGAAGATGGAGAGAAAACATTGTAGCCACTGAATACCTACTACAGAAGCTGGGATGGGTGGCTCCCCAAGATGATAACCTCAGAACCTCAGGCTGTCTGCAGCTGACATTGTAGACACTCAGTGTTTCTTTCCTAGATAGACTGACTGGGAAGGCTTTGGTGGGATCAGTGTGAGGGAGCCAGGAAGTCCTGGGGACTCTGAGCATGGCTGGTCACCACATGCAGCTTCAGGGTGTGTGTTCTTGATTCACCACGCTGCACAGTGGAATTGAGCACAGTGGCTTTCCCATGAAACCTACAGTGGGAAACTGCTGGGATTGTGCAGGATAAACCTCTGGCCTCTGCCCCTGTGCTTTACTAAACTTCCATGGGCTCAGCCTTCCTTCCACCTCCAATTCCCTTTAAGAGCAGTGTGTATTTCACAGGTTTGGGTCTTATTCTTTTCCATTTCAACTTAAATTTTTTTTCCTCCCTCCAGTACTCCCCCACGACCCAAAAAATATGGGCCTGGACCTACCACCTGGTTGGAGCTCTATGTAGAGCCACCTAAAGATTCAGACCTTTCTGAGCACAATAGATTCTGAGGTTAGGCACTCCAGCAAACCACAGTGCCTCTGGAAGCTTCTCCTCTCTGCCCTTCTGAAAACTGAGCTATTGCAATAAACTACAGGCACTTCAGCTACATGTGATGTCAAAGAGCTGGATTTGCCATTTGTGAGCATGAGTGAAATGGCGCATTTTGGGTTCAGTATAAAGTTTGTAAATCCTTTCTATACACATAAATTTAATCTCCAGATGTCACCTTCCAAATGGCTGCTTGAATTTAGACACTTTATACCCCTTGGCTGTAGTTATCAAAGGGCCCATACCTCAAAACATTGACCTGGCTTAAAAATGTATCTACCCATGGGCAGGCTTAGAGCAGCTAGAAAACTTACCCTCTGGTTGAGCATTTTTTCAGTTCATGGGGCACTGTAGCCTTATGTGACTTTTCAGCCTGTGGTTTGCCAGCTGGGAAAACTTGAGTTTGGTAAAATTTGAAGTATCATCAAATATGTCTTCCATGCTTTAAAATAAAGGAAGCTCAGGTTATCCTAATGCTGTAATTAAATATCCCATGTTCCTGCCATTAGAACTACCAGCGAAAACTGCTCTTTTCTCCCTGTCTAAAGAACAGTTGAATGTTATAAAGCTCTTTGTTGATCAGGATGTGATTCCATTTGGAAATATTTAAGAGATCAAGTAAGACTTTTTCTATTGTATTGATAACTAGTGCCTTCAAATCCCTACCGTGCTTATAAGAATAAAAATATCTTAATGTGTTTTTTTCTAAACATGTTTTAAATGCATGTATGTGTCTTTGCTTATAAAAAGAAACAGACTGCGGTTGATAACATCTGATTTTAATAGAAAGAGGAGCATACATGTAACTTGTAACTGGGTCCACTTTTCCCAATCCCTTTTCCCTCAGTGATTCATGGCCCAGACAAAGTATTTCCCTCCCAGCTAAAGCCCCATTGCTTTGGGAAGTCCTAAAAGTATTTGCCTTCTTTCAACCAATCTGCATTTCAGCTGTTGGTTTACTTGTGGAACCAATGAAAGAATGCAAGAGTACTAGTGGATTAGAATGTCATTTTGTGCTTGTGGGCGGTGTCTGCATTCACAGGGCTCTCATAGGGAGTGAGGAGGGGCCTCTCTTGAGATGAGTGACACCGTTGAAGGATAGGAACAACAGGGAAAGGATAGAATCCCTTTTCCTAACTGATCAACTGCAGTTGATCCTTCAAAAACATACCTCTTGGGCTGGGGATATAGCCTAGTGGCAAGAGTGCCTGCCTCAGATACATGAGGCCCTAGGTTCGATTCCCCAGCACCACATATACAGAAAACGGCCAGAAGCAGCGCTGTGGCTCAAGTGGCAGAGTGCTAGCCTTGAGCGGGAAGAAGCCAGGGACAGTGCTCAGGCCCTGAGTCCAAGGCCCAGGACTGGCCAAAAAAAAAAAAAAAAAAAAAAAAAACATACCTCTTCCCAAAAGACTTCTTTGGCCCTCACACACTCTCATTCATTTCATCTTCCAAGCAAAGTGCTGCCTCCACTCTGTACAAAGTTCTTAGGAGTCTCAGACGCTGCAGACTGTCTAAAGGAAGGTGCTGGGGTTTTTGTTGTTGTTGTTTTTATCATTTCCTTGGAACTGGAGACAAACTCACTGTGATACTGAATTGAAATGCCTGTGACACAGAAGTGCTTTGGAGATCTCAGACCATCTGCCTAGGTTTACCAGTTTTTCTTCCATGAGTATTTATTGAACATCATTTTCAAACAGGGAACCTGAAAGTATTGTTTTATAGTTGTCTAGAGAAGAGGAAGGGAGTGAACAAGAAAGGAGACAGAACCTTTAACCCAGCTCAGTAACTCAAGCCATCAGCAGCAGGTGGGAGGAGGCCAGAGACTATCAACTGGTGTTATCACAAACTGTCTTTTTATGTCAAAGAGCTTTCCTTTCTACTGATTCCAAAATCTAGAAAATGCCTGGCAGTGGTTTTTTTTTTTTTTTTCTTCCTGCAATGCTGTGTAAACACTTCTGTTCTTGATTGGTTCTCTACCATTCGGAAGAATTGCCATTGTCATAGCAACATCAGGACCTAAGTACTCGAACAAACAACTTGTAAAAGGATTCAGCATCCTAAATGCTTACTGTGAACTCTTTTTATGGTCATGCATGGGTCTTATATCAAGCAAGTATGATTGCCCAAGAAAAATGACCAGTATTAGAAAATTAAGCATAGGCTATTGATTTAACAACTAAACTGCATGTTTATGATAGCAAATATTAAAGACCGAGTCATTTTAAGCTAATAGTACTGTTTAGTTTAATATTGATACTAAATCAAGGAATGCCTGGATAAAACTATTACTCACCAAAGAGACCCAGTATGAGCTACTTTAGTATTCATCAGATGACAAGGAAGAGCGTATTTAGATAGGAAAGATAGACTTCATAAAATTAACCTTGTTTGTTGAGCACTTATTATGTGTCTGAGTCAGATGGGATAGAATTAAATCTAGTTCAGATGGATTTATTGTCATAAAAGAATGGGGAAGGTTATAGAAAACATACCAACATTTACTTAAACACTTAAAATAGAAAATATAGTTACCTCATTTTATGTTTGTGAAAAATTAGAAAAGGTTAATCTTGCATAAGAGGATTGTGTCTCTTTCATCATTGAAATTCAAACCATTTGAGCCATGAGTGCATTTCTGTGCCCAAAACAATATGTGATGCCTTCTATTGGGCCTTCAGATAACTATAAATTCACAAATGCTGTGACTAGCCAGATAGTCTTAGGCAGCACAGTCCAGGAAAATTATTGGATATAATAAAACATCTAGCTCAATAATATAGAATTCAAGTTTTGTTAATGAAGTTTGATTCAAGGTTATAATAGTATCCTAAATACTAGCTCAGTGTTAGAGCTTTTCAGTTATTATATAGATTGGGACCAGAGAATGTGTGCTTACACAGATTTACTGAAGTGCTGCCCGTAATAGGGCCTGATATGAGCTCTTCATGGATAGTCTTCCATAGATGTGTTTTCATTACACTAGCTAGTGTGATTCTAGCTCCTTAGAGATGGGTGACAAAGAGGTGGCTCCAGACATGCCTCAGGATGCTGTACCATCTTGAAGATGAAGCAGTGTTGCATGATTATCCCTTCATAGGATTCCCTTGGTCAACTATCTATGGTGGCAGCTGAGGGTCCAGAATAGTATCAGACTTGTAGAGAGGAGATTCAACAGCTTTGAAAAGGTTTAAGTCTCACACTAGAAATGGCTCAACAGGTAACTGCTTTTATGCTACTGTACAGATTACATGACATTTTGTCATTTGCTACACATTTTTATTTGCTACACTCACAGCAGTACTATGAAGGTTTGATCCTTGGAAATGGTAACAGATGCAGAGCTCACCTGAGCACCTCTGTCTAACAAATTGGGTGGAGTGGGTCAACACATTGTGAAGAACAAGGAAAATCTCTGTGTAGGTCTGAAGCTTGGAATCCGGTATAGAGGGGGAAATTCTGGGATAAGGAATCCAGAAGTATCCAAGTAGAAATTAAGAGACAATGGTTTAAGAATTTTGACCCCAGTTGGAAGGACAAATGTGGAATTCCTGAGTATGAAGCATGGCAAAGTTGTAGGAGACAGCTTATTTGGTGTAGGTGAGTACCAGTACTGGGGCTTGAACTCAGGATCTTGAGGCCATGCTATTAAATGTGCACTGAAGACAAGCATTGTAGCCACAGCTGCATAGAAGGAAAAGCACTGAGCGAACAGATGGACATGACCACACAAAGAATCATGGAAGTGAAATGCAATCAGTCAGCACACACCTGACGGGGAATTCACATCACAAACCCAACTCTACCTTTTTCCCCAAATGCTTTGGCATCCTAAAATCCAGGTGAGTGGTATTGTTCTGCAGAACTTACCTGAATGCCTATTGAACAAAGGCATTCCAGAAAAATAGCATCTATGTGGAGCTTTCACAATGAAATCTCCCTCTGTATAATTATTTTATATTGCCAGTCCTAGGGCTTGAACTCAGACTTGGACACTGTTCCCAAGTTTCTTTTGCTCAAGGCTAGTCATCTACCACTTGAGCCAGAGTTCCACTTCTGGGTTGTTGTTTTTTTGTAATTTATTGGAGAAGAGTCTCACCAACTTTCTTGCCTAGGCTGGCTTTGAACCATAATCCTCAGATTGCAGCCTCGTGAGTACATAGGATTACAGATCTGAGCCGTAAGCACCCAGTGATTTTTTTTTTTAAGAAAATAGCATCTAGCTCTGGAGAAAACAGGAATAGATGGAACATTCCTCAAAACAATAAAAGCCATATACAGCAGACCAACTGCTAACATCATATTAAATGGAGAGAAACTTAAATCATTCCCCCTAAACTCAGAACAAGACAAGGATGCCCACTCTTCCCACTTCTTTTCAACATAGTGCTGGAATCCCTAGCCATAGCAATAAGGCAAGAGGAGGACATCAAAGGGATCCACATCGGCAAGGAAGAAATTAAATTATCCCTATTCACAGACAACATGATCTTATATCTGAAGAACCCAAAAAACTCAGTCCCCAAACTCCTACACCTAATAAACCATTTTGGCAAAGTAGCAGGATACAAAAATCAATCCACAAAAGTCAGCAGCTTTTCTGTACACCAGCAATGTACAAGCAGAAAAGGAAATTATGGAAACAATTCCATTTACAGTAGCCAAAAAAAGAATAAAGTACCTAGGGATCAACCTAACCAAGGACGTGATGGACCTATTTAATGAGAACTATAAAAATCTAATAAGGGAAATCAAAGAAGACACAAGGAGATAGAAAGACCTCCCATGCTCATGGGTAGGCAGAATCAATATAGTGAAAATGGCCATATTGCCCAAATTGTTATACAAATTCAATGCAATCCCTATCAAAATCCCAGTTACATTTTTCACTGAAATAGAGAAAGCAATCCATAAATTCATATGGAACAGCAAAAGACCTAGAATAGCCAAAGCAATTCTAGGCAAAAAAAAAACAGTGCAGGAGGTTTCACAATACCAGACTTCAAGCTCTACTATAGGGCCATCATAACAAAAACAGCCTGGTATTGATATAAAAACAGACCTGAAGACCAATGGATTAGAATTGAAGATCCAGAAATAAAACCACACTCTTACAGTCAGCTGATATTCGACAAAGGAGCTAAGGACATACGATGGAATAAACATAGCCTCTTCAACTACTGGTGCTGGGAGAACTGGGCAGCCATATGCAGAAAACTCAAAGTAGACCCAAGCCTATCACCATGCACCAAGATCAACTCAAAATGGATCAAGGACCTCAACATCAGACCTGAATCCTTGAAACTACTGAAGGACAGAGTAGGAAAGACGCTAGAACTTATAGGCACAGGAAGGAACTTCCTGAATATAGTCCCAGGGGCACAACAAATAGGGGAGAGACTCGACAAATGGGACTACTACAAATTAAAAAGTTTCTGCACAGCTAAGGACATAGCCACCAAAACAGAAAGACAGCCAACCATATGGGAAAGGCTCTTTACCAGCACAGCAACAGACAAAGGCCTAATATCTGTCATCTACAGAGAACTCAAAAAACTAAGCCCCTCCAAGCTCAATAAACCAATTAGGAAATGGGCAAAGGAGCTAAAGAGAGACTTCACAAGAGAAGAAATAAAAATGGCAAAGAAACATATGAGGAAATGTTCAACATCCCTGGTAGTAAAGGAAATGCAAATAAAAACAACCCTGAGATACCACCTCACTCCAGTTAGAATGCCTATACTCTGAACTCAGACAACAACAAATGCTGGAGGGGGTGCGGGGAAAGAGGAACCCTTCTCCATTGTTGGTGGGAGTGCAAATTAGTACAAACACTTTGGAGAACAGTATGGAGGTTTCTCAAAAAGCTCAATATAGACCTACCCTATGACCCAGCCATACCACTCCTAGGCATCTATCCTGAATAGCAGGTCCCAAGATATCAAAAAGACATTTGTACTTCCATGTTTATCACGGCACAGTTCACAATAGCCAAAATATGGAAACAACCCAGATGCCCCTCCACAGATGAATGGATCCCAAAAATATGGTACCTATACACAATGGAATACTACATAGCGATTAGGAATGGTGAGATATTGCTATTTGCAGGGAAATGGTCAGAACTTGAACAAATAATGTTGAGCGAGACAAGCCTAGAACACAGAAAACAAAGGGGCATGATCTCCCTGATATATGACTGTTAAGAAAGGGTGACAGAAATACAGTAGAGACCAGATCTGTGAAACCAAAAACTGCTTGTCAAATGGTATTTCCCACAGGATTGGGTCAGCGACCCAACATTATGTAACTAAAACCAAACAACTACTCAACATATAAAGGTCAAAAATTGACCTCTCAGTGGAATACAATAGCTCAAAAGCTATATATGTACGTTCATATAAGACTATTGTCGACATACTGTCTATTGTAGACATTACATTTAAAGCCCTAGGCGAATTTTCTTGGACGTAGGCCATGTGGCTACTGTATATGTTCTTGGTACATTGTGTATTTTATATATGTCTACCTGACCTAGGGAAGGGAAGGAAAAACAGGGTAGAAGGTATCACAAGAAATGTACACACTGCCCTACTATGTAACTGTACCCTTTTTGCACAACACATTGTCATAAAATTGGTTTAATTAATAAATAAATTACAAACAAAAAAGAAAAGAGCATCTAGATAATAACACAGAAGGCATGATAGATGAAGTAAGCAGCTTTCTCAGGGTGTGTGTAACTGATAGTGGAGCCTCTGAATGTGGCCTCTCAGTCAGACTTGTAAGTTTGTGGGTGCTCATTTTAATATGTCAAGACTTCCTAGGGACTCAGAGAGTGGGTGTCCTTTAAGGGCCTGTAGAACTCCAATGTAATTGTGCTATAGGTTTGGATGAGAAAGCTCAAGAACTCTACTACTGTCGTGTGTGATATTTTTAATCCAAAGGCACCCTTTTTTTCTGTTAATCACTGAAAAGTTGGCGTGGAAACCTATCTACAAGCCCTTCAACATATAGACAGACACCATTATCTGTTCTGTCACCCTTAGCTGTAAAGGACCCATGTGCCTCCAGGTGGTCCTCAGCCAAGTGAACTGGGGTTATCACAACTGCTTTTAAATACAGGGTGTTCCAACTAAGTCACCACTGGCACAGCAATGAGACACTACTAAGGTTTTAAATGTGGTTGTTTTTAGGCAGGATAGTAGGTAACCCAGGTATGCCTCAAACTCACCATCCAGTCTGCCTTAGCCTCCATAGCCTTTTTTCCAGGCTTAAGGCTTGAACTCTAGGCCTGGGTGCTGGCCCTGAGCTTTTATGCTCTAGGCTGGTGCTCTACCATTTGAGCCACAGCTCCACTTCCAGCTTTTTGTACAAGTCTGGTTAATTGGAGATGAGAATCTCACAGACTTCCCTGCCTAGGCTGGCTTTGAACCACAATCCTCGGAGTGTGAGCAGCTGGCTTCCAACTGCCTTATCCTTTTGCACTCTAGGATTCTATGTGTATACACCATACCCAGCTTAATTTTTTTCCTTTATGCATTGTGGTATAGGAAAAAGATAGGGGGAATAAACACTTAAATTCTACAATATTTATCAGCAGATTCATTTGATTAGATGAGACTCAGGTGTGGGAGGGATGTAAAACAGCTGCCTCTATATAAATTTTACCAAATACCAGTGTATAGTTTTTATTTGACCATCTTTTATGGTATAAACTGGAGAGCCTTGGCATGAAGCAGTCAGGAAAATGCTCAGAGAACTCAGCACAGATGTAAACACCCCTGAGTCCTATAAATCTCCTTAAAGTTGTTTTCTGCACAGCCACTGATTCAGCCTCTCTCTCCCTCCCTGAATGGCCAAGTATACCCATCTGGGACCCACAGCTCTCTAGCCAAGCAGCACTGTCCTCCATTCTGGTGCCATACACTAGCCATCTGCAGCCACACCTTCTGATATGTACACACGCACACACACACACACACGCACACACACACACACACACATTTCCTGGGTTTTCTAATATTTTTGGCAGCCTCTGATACAAGGGAACCAAAGACCTCGGAAGATGAGGAAAGATAAGACTAATGGAGGCTGCCCTGGAGGCTGCCAGCAGAGTTGTCTGGAGGAGACAACCAGCTGTTAGTGATCAGTGTCCATCTCCATGGCCAAGGGGACGGAGCAGCCAGGTGGGAATTAGTGGGCAACGTCTAATAAATTTTCATCCAGCATCCCAAGGCTTTGATCCACAGGGAAGAGTGGATGGTGATGGCAGTTTATTACCATATGTCACTAGGGACGTAAATAACCAAATAGAAGTGGGGGTGGTAAACACACCACCTTTAGAATTTTAACCTTTTTTAGTTTGGTTGGTTTACAGATCATAGATGAAAAGGCAGAAATTTAAGGAGTGTTGACTAAATTACATGAAATGTCAATATAAAAGCTGATTCATTTGAAAGGAATTGCAGAGCTGTCATGAGGCACAAATGCCAAAAACAGAAAGCACAAAGACCGTGAGTGGTACATTCTGAGTAAACTAATTGTTCCTGTTTTATTGTCTTTATGGATGGCTACTACTGTGCAGTGGTTATAAACCCATGAAAGAAAGTACATCCAGAGATTAAATGACATGGAACTATCAACACAGAACAAAGTAACACAAGACAGTTATTTTTATGTTGGAGCTTTTGGAAGCATTTAAAATTATTTTTACACATATGTGAGATGATGAGCAACCTTAGGTAGAGTAAGTAAACAGTGTATCATGACCTACTCGGAAGCAGAAAACACATAGATGCTCTGAAAAGAGAATGCCTATTGCCTGCCCTACTGGGCAATGATGTAAAAGCCATGCTTCTGCTTTCATCTCAGAAAAGGAAAACCTTGCTCTTCAATCCTACTCTGAAATGATCTTGACATTAGACAAGTTTGTTTGAAAACAAAAGTACAGAATTCTTAACTGAATGCAATGATATAAAAAAGATATGGAATGATTATTTTCTTAAGGCATTAATGACATTTGTTCAAAAAAGATAGTTTGGCTGGGAATGTGGCTTAGTGGTAGAGTGCTTGCCTGGGTTCAATTCCTCAGTACCAGATAAACAGAAAAAGCTGAAACTGGTGCTGTGGTTCAAGTGGTAGAGTGCTAGCCTTGAGTAAAAGCTGAGAGTGCCCAGGCCAAGTTCAAGCCCCAGGACTAGCAAGAAAAAAAATAGGCTGCCTTCAAGGTACTGAGATAATGGATATATCAAGAGTTTACTAAACACCTAGCACAATCTCAAGGACACAGAAAAATCCTTTGTTTATTGATTCACAGTCATATTTCACCTAAAACTGTGTAAATTTATGTGATTGAGGCTAAATAGCAATGACAGAGTTAAAGCAACCTTTGGAACCACTGCAGTGGCCTAGCACAATGGTTCTTATTTATGGCTCTTTTACAAAAATCACATAGTCAAGTGGGTCTGTGGAGATCTACTTCTAATCTTTCAAGTTGGCTTTTGGAAGCCATTCACAACCCTGTGAGCATTAATACGCTGCCACCTTAAGGACTCTTAAGTGGTGTTGGGGGAATCATTGAGATTCTTGAAATTCTTTTTCAGTAAAACTTCAGCCAAAATAGACTGTCATTCCATACTCATTAGTTGATGCTAACCAACCATGAGTCACTCCATGATATATAGACCTATCTTCTAGATATGCAAGTAGAATGAAGGTTCCAAATGTGAAGTCACGGTTGAGTGGTTTGGAGCATACTGAAGACCTTCTCAAAACTCCTAGATCATTCATGACCTCTCAGAAATTGCTTTTTAATAAAGAACTTCCAGTTTTAACCAATGCTTCTCAAGCTTCAGGTGCAGAAAAATCTGGAGTGGAATCCAGGTGTCCATTTCTACCTAGTTCTGGCAGCACTGATGCTGAGAGCCTGTAGCATGTGTTCCATAAATCACATTCCCTGACGGGTTGATTATTCGTCTAGAAGGAATTGAATAACCGTAAAAGATTGACAGGTGTAACCAGACATGGGTATGGAAGTTGTCTCTCAAAGAACACAAAAGATTGGACTTTCAGCTGCTGCTCTACCTGTCTGGAGGGCTAGAGGCCACAGGTGCTGATAAATCACAGGAGATTATCACAGGAGATTATCAGATTTGTTCTTCATAGAACAGAAACTGTGTGCTGGACATAGCTCACCCCACAGGGCTTCATCAGCTATTTTATATACGAGCACTGCCATAATTCTATATGAAACTGACACCACTCAGTGCTGTTAGAAAACAAAAACTAGATGTGATTTCAAACAACGTACCTAGCCATTGAGTGTTTAAGCCATAACCCTGAAACAAGACTTTTTAAATGCCTTCTTTTTTTCTATGAAGTACCTCCGAGAACATCAAGTGGGTGCCTACTCTTCCAAAGATGTAAGACTAAAGGACTATATTTCTGTAGGGTTTTCTTTGCAAGTCCTGGGGCTTGAACTCAGGCCCTGAGCACTGTCCCTGACTTTTTTGCTCAAGGCTAACACTCTTCCACTTGAGCCACAGCACCACTTCCAGCTTTTTCTGTTTATGTGGTGCAGAGGAATCGAACCCAGGACTTCATGCTTGCATGGCAAGCACTCTACCACTAAGCCATACTCCCAGCCCTTTCTGTAAGTTTTGTTATAATTTTAAAATGAGAGTACTTAGGTGGCCTAAGGAGGGGTGTCCCAGATTATTTTTCAATGTACTTAAATAATATACTGTAACTGATAGGCTTAAAAATGGGTGTGGTTTAGAGAAATTGAAACTAGGCAAGGGATTTCCTGTAGGCCCAAATGACCCAAATTCTTTTTCTGCCCCTTGGTAGGGCAGCAAGGCCCCAAAATAGAAATGAAGCTCCCCAGGGCTGGCTTTACTCACACTGTTGGAGTGCTAACCACTGACATGTGTTTTCAGGAATAATGTTGCTAATGGAAACAGCTTCAGGCAAGTGGCAACGCCCAAGATTCTCATGTGACCCTTGCACGATTTTTTGGAAGAACGTGACTTTACCAAAAGTCATCCATATGTTTCAGTTGAGTTCAAGGAATTATTCTGTTGGCCTGAGACCAAAACTGTGAAATAAATAGCAGGCATTAATTAACGTTTAAGATGTGGTCAACAGTATAAAGTTCTTAAAAAAGTAGGTAATAGCTGCTCAAATCTGGCAGCCACATACAAAACAAATTATAGTCTACCACTTAAGTCACAGTTTGTATTGCATATTTGATTTTTCAGTAGAAATGTGTCACCAGGCTTCATCTTCAAAATAGGAAGCCAATCGGCAAATGGTTCACTAACCGGAAAATTAAGGGATCGGGTCTGTCTGCCAACAAGCAAAGGACTGTTAAAACCCCATGTGCTGCAGGCAGTCTTTAAGCCACACTTTTTGTTGGACTCTCGCTTAGAACAATTTGCAAGTCAAGGAATGTAAGTATGACCAACAGTATACTGGGCACACGTATTGTGCTCCTTATTGCTAAAGCACTTGGGAAGATTTAGTCTCCTTTGTTGTGCTCAGAGGGAGTTAAATAGGATCTGGCCAGTGGGCTTTGCTAAGTGGGGCAGTAACTTTCATGCTAAAGTTGTCTGAAGAGGTTGTTTCCATAGTTCCCATGAAACCTTATATGGAACTTGAATGGATGCTTTTAAGGACACACCAAGGGGGGGAGGGTGCATAGTAATTTCCACATCAACTTTGAGTTGTGTCATAAGAATCATAGGATGTGTGAAAATCGAGAGAGATTTCAGCCCAAAAGGTTTTATTCACAGCTAAAAGCCAAGTTTACCTTGACAGAACAAGGCCAAGAGACACTTTAGACTGCCTCAAAAGAAAAAAAACAAACAGATATATCTGTGGAACACATTAACTCTCAGCAAATATCCTAGGCAAAGAGCTTTGTAGCTCACCCCTAAAGACAATTAGCAGCCCTCACAGAAGAGTGTACAGGCACTTTTACTTTGTGGGGAACCAATGAACGCTCATGAGTGGGAGATGACTGACTAGAGAACCACTAGAAAGAAAATGAGCCCACACAGTGTTTATGATTTATTCCTCCTGGTACTAAGTTGGCATCATATCCAGGAAAAGATTGGCTTCCTAATTGGAGAGCTCATGTGGAGGAAGTCATGAAGTGGGCTGGAGGTGTCAAGGAAGAGGAGGCACATTATTTCAGACGGAAATGATCATATTCCTTTCTTACATCTCCCCAGATCTGTTGGGGGAGCCACATCTGGGCTTCATTAGCCATCAGCCACACAGCCTCTAGCTATAGCTGAGGCCTGTACACCAATTGTTTCCCACAATCAGAATCCTTTCTGAGAGTCGTCAGGGTGTGGTCACAGGGGAAATGCCATTTGGCCCCTCAGAGCAGTTGGATTCTCTGTACTCCCTGGAAAGGCCAGCCTCTCCAGATGCAAGGCGTTCACTTGAGACAGTGCCCTTCTAATGGAAATTCAGGATGTATCAGAGGGTTGCCTAATGAAATGCTGAGGACCCCTGCTCAGCCGTGGAGTTGACATTTGGGCCTGGGAAATGGAGGCCAATGAGGCAAGATAATGGTAACACAACTGAGTTAAACAACAAAAACCGCTCAACTTGAAAAGCAACGCTTGGTGGCATTGGTAAGAGCCAGAGGACTTTGGTACCCTAAAAGTTACTACTGGAAGCTGAAAACAAGATCACATGACCAATTATCTCTGTCTTCACTCCTGAGTCGCCACTGTCCTCATGAAAAGGTCAAGACTTGTGTTTCAAGTTTGCTCCCTACCTTGCCACTTTGTTGCTTGTCATAGCAAAGGGCCAAAAATGTGCATATAATTGTTCCTTATTAGAATGCTCCCCAATCATGTGCCAATACTCTGAGGCCTCTTGCCCCTCCTTTCTACTGAAAGCATGTGTGTAGGTAAATAACTTGGGTGTTCATTTGGGGAAGTGAATTCTGGCCCTCAGCTCAAGCCTCTGCTCTGGAACTTACTAGCTGTGGATATTGGGAAGTCATTTAACTTCTCCTAACCTGTTTGCTCATCTCCAGTAGGGAGATGACAGTAACCACTTCATAGGATAGTGTGTGGATTAAACTTAACACAAGCTCTGCCTGGGTGACTGGCACATTGGTAATAACATGACTAGAATAGCATTTCCTAAGTTGTAAGCTGCTCAGCAGCTTCTCTTGAAGAGAATCCCTTCACTCTTGAGTAGTTTAGAGGACTTGTACCTACAAACAGGAGAAGGCAGAGTAGTCTTTGTGGAGCAGCTCTCAGCTCACCTCCATGCTTCCATTCTAACCAAAAACACATAAGAGCTTCATAAATGCTACTCCTAGTTATTATCATTATCTGGATCCTTGCTAAAGAAAGGGACGATGAAGAAGTAGATACTCAGCATCTGCGACAGTACCATGCCAGATGTCTGCCCACTATGATTGGGTTATCAGGTTGAGTGAGGACCTTACAATGAGGTATGTGATATTGACATTTTTGATGACTGATTCAAAGTCAGAGCAAGGTGATTCAGCTGAGAATTGAACTCAGATCAGATTTCATATTCCTTATAAAACTGTAGATATGTGCAATTGTTTGTCTCTTTCTTAGACCCCCCACTTTCCAATAGGGTCTCTCCTGTGGGCCATGCTTAAGCTGGCATAAATTTCAAAAATAGCTAATTCTTCCTGCTGGACAGGCCATAAGTAAGATGCATCATAATTAGCCATGTCTGATTGCCCTCCTGTTGTCCTAAGCTGTAGCCCTTAATTGTATGGTGGTGGGGGTTTTGCTATGGCTAGTTTTATCATTTTGACAGTTTGCTAATAAAAGGTCACCACAGGTACAGAGTGCTCTGATTTACATATGGCAAGTAAAAGGGCATTATGGGAAGTCAGCATCTAAGGTAGGCCTGTGCATTTGTTGCTATTGACATGCATGCTGAGATTCCATAATTGACAAGAAATGCTATTATTAAGCAGGTCTGTTGAGATAATTAGCACTCAGGGTTGCATTTTTAATCGGACTTGAGTCAGATAATTTATCACAGCAATAGCAAGCTGTCAGGGTCACACAATAAATACTCATTAAGGCTGAATAAAGATTAACTGTGGGCTGAAAGAAAATTAGGCCAAGTAGTAACATTTGATTTCAATATTTACAGTGCTAATTTGGACGGATATTGGCAAAAAGATCAGATCCCCAAATGGAGCTCATTTATGAAGAAAAAGAAGAGGGGATGCTATGTTGATCTGCCTGAGTGGGAATCGTTTTAAACCTTAAAAATCATATTCTTAATTGATTGCCAAAAGTATTAATTCTGAAAGGCTCATTTGGTGCTGCTGTTCTATGAATCCTGGCATCTCTGCATTAATATGATGACAACTCCAAACAGAGAAATTTTGCATCTTGAAGGCATGCCTAATTTGTTAACATTAGTCAGATACTGCTCTTTTAATTTAATGCAGCTCACTTGTCTTTGGTTCATACATGGGCAGTTTATGGCACCTCAAGTTAATTAAAAACACCTACCATTAAAACATGCAACATCCTTAAAGGAGAAAGGAAGTCATTTCAGGCCACTATATTACCAGGCCAAGACATTTATGTACTTGCTTATAATTTACAGTACACTAAAGATAGGGAACCAAATGAGAACATTAGTATTTATGAATACAGTAAATTTTGTTGACAAAAAACAGTGTAAAAGGTCAGATACAGAATCCACAGTCAGTGTGTAGTTTGTTTATCAGACTGAGGGGCTTAGATTTTAATAGGAAATTAATTTCAAGGGCTGCTGCATTGACATAAAGCCCTTTTGAAAACCCAGAACCTGGTATTGCCTCTGGCCAAGCACTCCCACCATAAGAACCTGGCTTTTGTGGACTATTTTTGTTTGTGGCATCATACTGCTCTGGTGAGACTTCAGGACTTTCAATCACATCATCCAACAAACATCACTTAAAAGCTTTTGTTGGAAGGCTACTTGTGCTATAGTCCCTTCTCTATAAAAATGTGAAGACGAGAGGACTTTTCTCCTTTCTCCCCTCTCCTTTCATCCTCCTCCCCTCACTGCATGCCTGTGTGGACACGGGCATGCTTATAGAAAATGCCAGCTTTAGAGATCAAATGAATGACAGAGGCAGAGGGTTAGAAGGAAAGCCTGGGTTTGCAGAGTGGGCATAAAGGAGTGATAGGCTGGGCTGAGTGTATATTAATATGAGTGTATATTAGATGAGAGGTCAGAAAAGTGATGGGGAGCAATGGGCAAGGTGGAGAAAGCATCCTCTAGCCCCAGGTCCAACCCTACGACGGATATGAGGGCATTCTGTAGCCACAGCCAGAAGGCATGTTGCTTTTTCCATCAGCCTTTCCAAGAGACTGACCAAAAGGGAACATAAAGAGGCCTTTATGTTCTAGGCACAGCAGGGCTCGTGCACCATGCTGTAGAGAGTAGGTGAGAGGAAGACAGGTGGCAGGAACCAGGTTCTCTTCTCAGAAACAGGAAGCAGCTGTTGCCAGCTCAGGGCTTCTGGTTCACTCCTCAGTCTGCCCTCCTTGCTGGCCTTCAGTCCTCAGCCCCTCCTCACTAGGCACAGCAGTGATCGAATTGCTTTCAACTGCAGTTACGAAGCTTCAGATTTAGTTATGTGCAAATAAAAGAGTTTCCAATCTATATTCACCCACCAAGATACTCGTGTGTGTAGTCCTGTGATAGAAATGCAGGGAGGAAAATGCAGTTGGCCAACAGATTGATGAGTACACTAAATCACTCCAGCAGTGGTGAGTGCTGAATGTTAAGGAGGCAGCAGGTCAGGGTTGCTGATAGCAAGGTGGCATTTTGGCCTAGGGCCCGGCACATATTTATTCCATTTTTTGTTGTTCAGTCATGGGGCATGAACTCATGGACTGAGCACCGTCACTGAACTCTAGTTCCTATGCAGGCTGGCTTCAAACTGTGATCTTAGACTTCAGCCTCCTCAGTAGCTAGGGTTCCAGGCTTTGTTTATTTTACCTTTAAGAGGCCTTGGATACTTTTCTAAGCCTGCTCAGGGCTTCAGTTGCCTGAAGAGAGATATAGGGAAGGAAGGAAGCGGAGACCATGGCTAACAGCTCAGATAGGCTCAAGGCCATCTCACTGAGGGACACATTGCCTCTCACTTTCTTTCCAGGCCCAGATGTCTCATACCTTGGGCTTGAAGCCCTGAGGCCTTGAAGGTCTGGAGGTCCCATAAAGTTCCTGTGAGAAGTAGAAGGGACTGGGCACCGATGGCTGACACCTGTAATCCTAGCTATTCAGGAGGCTAAGATCTGAGTATAAAGGTTCAAAGCCAGCCTGGGGAAGAAATTTCTTGAGATTCATCTTCAATTTACTACCAGAAAACCAGAAGTGGTGCTGTGGCTCAAAGTGGTAGAGCTTTAAGCTTTGAGTGCTACAAAAGTCAGGGACTGTACCCAAGCCCCGCGATCAAGCCCACAACCAAATATAAAAAGTATAGAGGCTTTACTCTCATCCTCCTCCCCCACGGTATTTATCACCCTGGAACTTACTCCCCTCTCATACCTACACAGTTATTTCCACCTCTTTTTATATAGTTCTTGGTCAGTTCTCATCTTTGCTAAGCCGCAAGCCAGTGACTGAAGGTTTTCTTCCTTCCAGAAATCTTGATATAAGCAATGATTTCCCAATAATCAGCTCTTAAGGCCCCAGAGCAATGAACCTCTAACTGTAGTGTTCTGTTAGTACATTTTCAAGCAGAAAAGTCTGCTCTGTGCTCCCTCAACGCCCCTTCCCCCACCCTCAACATGGCTAGCTGCTTCTTGACTCTTGACAGGAATGTCTGAGAAACATAGCCCAAGCCACTGGTTTCTAGCTGAACAGAAGTAGCAAAGAAGCAGAGTTCAATTAGGGAAGCAAGAGAAAACCACTGTCCATGCAGAGGGCAGAGATCAGCAGTTTCAGGACCTTAAAAAAAAATAATTAGAAGCAACCATGTAACTATTAAGTACTAGTCATTGAATACTTGCAAATGCCAGGCCAGGATTGAAGCATTTTGTATGGTGCTAGTTCATGTAGACCTTACCAAATATTAGCCCCACTTTATAGATGGAGAAACTGAATGCAGAGAGGTAGGGACTGTGGGCTGTAACACCAGTAAATAGTGATGTGGAGATTGTTAGGCTGTGGACCATGAAGGAAATTGGAGCAGACCAAGGAACAGGCCAGAAAAAAAATTTTTTTTCAGAGGATTTTAATTTTGTTGTTTCCCCATCAGTGTTGAAAACTTAGCAGAACAGGTCATGCTTTTATATACAACAATCTATACTTTCTAAAGAGAAAAAGATATAAGATACTGTGTTTCTTTGAGGATGAGTGTTGCTATTTACTCCCATGGATAATGCTGACATTTGGGCTCTTAAATCTCTAGAGACTAGGTCACATTGTGCAGCTGTTAGGAATTTAGTCTGGAAAATGTTTGTAATACAATAGAATTTTATGCCTCTATCAGAAAGAATGACATTGCCCCATTTGTAAGGAAATGGAAGGACTTGGAAAAAATTATACTAAGTAAAGTGAACCAGACCCACAGAAACATGGACTCTATGGTTTCCCTCATAGGGAATAATTAGGACAGGTTTAGGCTAGTCACAGCAGAGGATCACAAGAGCCCAATAGCTATGCTCTTATGAACACGTAAGATGTTGCTAAGTGAAATGAACTCTATGTTATGGAAATGAGTGTTATATCACTGTTATAATTACTTTCAATATGCCATGTGAAAGCATAGCTTCTTTTGTTGATGATCCTCTTGCATCCCCTTCCTATGGTTGTCCCCACACTATCACTGTATCTCATCTGAGTACCCTGGATACTGTATATACTGGTATTAGAACTAGGGAAGTGAAAGGAAATATCAAAAGAGAGAGACAAAGGATAAAAAGACAAACGACTCCAAAAGCAGTACTTGCAAAACCATTTGATGTAAACCAGCTGAAAAACTCATGGGGGGAGAGGGGAAAGAGGAGGGAGGAGGGGGGAATGAAGGAGGAGGTAACAAATAGTACAAGAAATGTACCCATGGCCTTATGTAGAAACTGTAACCCCTCTGTACATCACTTTGACAATAATTTTTTTTAAAAAGAAAATGTGATAGGAAAAAAAATGGAAATAACCAAAATGTTCTTTGAGACTGGTTTAAGTATATACATCCTGCTTAAGACCATGAGATAGATTGCTGTATAGAGTGGTCTGAAAGATGTCCACAATACATTGCCAAGTGTGCAAAGAGGGAAAATATAAGTTGGTAAAGAAATGCACAGAAATGCAAACCAGACTTCTCTAGAAACTGACATTTGTTGAGATGGAGATTGTTAAGAATTTTTTACTTTTACATTACATAAATAAATCTAGGATATTTTGACTTCATAGAAAGATCTGTTGCTTTCAAATTTCAAACAAAGACAAAACAAGTTTTAGTGGACAGTACTTTAGTCAGGTACATGAGATGTTCTAATGGGAATATAAAGCTTTTCATGGTGCATTGGTTCTCTGGTTATACATCCATAAAAGAACACTTGGGGCTGGGAATGTGGCTTAGCGGTCGAGTGCTTGCCTAGCATGCACAAAGCCCTGGGTTCGATCCCTCAGCACCATATAAACAGAAAAAGTCAGAAGTGGCATTGTGGCTCAAATGGTGTAGAGTGCTAGCCTTGAACAAAAGCAGCTCAGGGACAGTGCACAGGTCCTGGCACAAAAACAAAATTAAATAAATAAAACAAGAGAACACTTAGTGATTATTTTCCTCCTTTCTTATAACCAATGAACCTACTCTATAGATTCGTTTTCTAGTCAAAAGTGGGGTTTTGTTTTTCCTCAACTAGTACATGTGCTGTTGGAGAAAAAGGATCCTGTTTTGGTTATATTTGCGCAAACTAGAATAAAGACATGTCATGGGGAAAGCAAAAATTCAAGAATACCTGCTTAACCCTCACAATCACCTCAAGGGGGAAGTTACATTACACAGGCTTTCAGTTATGGAAAAAGAGCAGAGCCTAGAACACATACAAAGTGAATAAGTAGTAGAGTAGGTCTCAAACCTTGTCTGAATTTGTCTTGTAGAGTCCCAGTTCACCACTGAACTTCTTCCTTGGGAGCAACTGGCTTGGACATTGAGAGCTTCCTGCCTAATGCACACAGCTGTTTAGTCTCTGGTTAGTGAACCCAGGGAATGAGGCTGGCAGAGCTTTTGACAATTCTAGTTGACAGCGGGCAATATAATGCATGATGACAGCCCAAGGCTATTGGCACAATCACATGAAGATCTGGGCATGAGTAAAATGTTTGTCTCAGGAACAAATAGAGCAAAACTAATGACAGAGCTATAAAGGAACACTTATTTAACCTGCTAAGTAATGGGACACTTCAACTTTGAGTTAGTTGGCATGTCAGTGATTTCAAATACGTGGCTGTGATTAAAGCAGTAAACAGTATGGAAATACATGAAGCTCATTCTGGAGGGGATAATAAACAGGGGATCTTTGACAACAGCAAATAAATCAGAACATGTAAATAGGAAGGCTGTCCTGATCAGCCATTTCACAGCATACATGGGCAGGATAGGTAACCAGGAGAAATGTATTTTAATCTAAAATCACTATTATCTTTTGTCAGAATCATAGAACCAGTGAACAAAATAAAGCTGGAAGCTTATGCATGCATTCATGAAGACTCTGTGCTGAGGTTGTGCATTGGATAGAAGCCATGAAGAGTTATGTACTGAGTTATGTATAGAGTTGTATCATGGAAAAGATAGTTGAGTAGCAGTTAGGTTTACATTTTTACTGCAGCAGTTACATTATGTCCTGTGCCTGACAGACTGACACATACAGGTGACATGCTGCCAAAGACTAGACCAAGATGAGACAGTGAGCAGTGTCCTCACTTTCTGTCACCAGAGGAACATATCTGCCTGGCAAATATGTCATGCTTCTCCAAGGATTTCCCTCCAAGTTCAGTCTAATGTCTGAGTCATTTCTCTTTTCCCTAAAAGATGAAAAAACAACAACTAAGTTTTCTTTAATGACACCTTTAGGGAAAGGCAAATGAATGGTTAGAGCTTTAACAGTTGTATTTGAGTCACAGATGTCCTGACCTTCCCAGGGGAGCAATGTGGAAAGAACCAGAACTAAGACCAGTGCCAGGCCAGCCAGGCCCCAAGGAGCACCTCCATCTGAGCCCAGTAGTCCTCTTCTCACCTGGCCAAAGTCCTGGCTCTCTATGCCTGATCCTACCTCTGTGGCTGTGGACCCTCACCAACATGTCTACTTCTGCTTTGGAGCAAGCTAGACACACTTGGAAGCCACATGAGCCCATAGGGAGATCACAGCAATTGAAAACTATTCAGCTGAATTTTTTGTTTTTGCTGGTTATTCATGCTTGTTCAGCTTGCTTGCACAGCATGAGCACTCAATGAGCACCTACTACTTGAGCCTCCAGCCTGACTTATGTATGTGTATATGCAATGCGCGTTCTGCAGCTTGATCAAGGCCTGGTCACTGACCCTGCACTGACCTGCTCAAGGCTAGGGCTCTCTAACCACTTGAGCCACACAGGGCTCTACTTCTGGCATTTTGGTGGTTGGAGATACGTGCCATGCACTTTCCTGCAATCCTCAGATCTCAACCTCCAGAGTAGTTATGGTTACAGATGTGACCCACTAGCACTGCGTAATTGTTTTTAGAGGAAAAAAAAAATCTCAAAAGGCTGGGGCACTGGTGACTTATGCCTGTAATCCTAGCTACTCAGGAGTCTGAGATCTTGCCAACCCAGACAAGAAAGTCCATGAGACTCATCTCCAGTAACCACCAGAAAACCAGAAGTAGTGCTGTGGCTCAAAGTGGTAGAGCCACTCAACAGATCCTGGACAGTGCCCAGGTCCAGAGTTCAAGCCCCATGACCAAAAAAGGAAAAACAAGTCTCAGACTTTTCTGCTTAGACTGGCTTCAAATTGCAATCTTTGCCACTTCTGTTTCATAAGATTACAGACATAAGCCACCAGCATCAAGTTTCAGCTACCTTTCAACCACTTTACTAAGGTATAATTCACATATATACATTTTACCTATTTAAGTTAGTGGTTTTGTTATATTCAGAGTTATATGGCCATCATCAAAATATGAGTATTTTCAGCATTTCTCAAACTATATACATTAGTTGACATGCCTCACCTCCACTTTCAACTCCTGACAACCATTATTCTGTATAGATGCTGCTACTGGATATTTCATGTAAATAGAATTGTAACTGACATTTTTGTATTCACTGTTTGCACTTATATTTCCAAAGTTTATCTATGCCGTATCCAGTGTCAGTACTTTTTAACTGCCAAATAATGTTTCAGTGTATAGATGTACCACACATTTTGTTTATCCATTCATTTGTTGAGGTACAAACAGTTCCACTGAGAAGCCAAACTATTTTCTAAAACAGCTGTGCTATTTTCCATACTTAATCAGCAGTATATGAGGATCTAATTCCTACACATCTTCACCCATACTTGCTGTCTGATTGAAGTCACACTAGTGGGTATGAAGTAAAACCCTTTGGTTATTTGCATATCCCTGATAAGGTTGTTGAGCACCTTTTCAAATGACTGCCATTCCTACATGTTATCGAAAGAAACATCTTTTCAAAATTTTTGCTGTTTAATTGGGTTATTCTTTTTATTTTTGAGCTGTCAAAGTTCTTTATGTTTTGGGTACAAAGTCCCTTAACAGTTACATGGCCTACAAATAATTTTTCCCAATCTGCCTTCACTGATGATATCGTTTGCATCACAGAGGCTTTGGTCTTGAGGTGGTTCAATTATCATTTTCTTTTGTACTTTTAGTGTAATAGCTGAACACTTTTAGAGTCTTATTAGTTCTAGAGTTTTATAGTCTCTAGTCTGATCACCTTGATATCTGAGCTTATTCAACTGGATTTAATGTTTAAAAAGTGATCTTTTCTGTATAATGGATTTTTTTTCAGATAGAAAAAGCTCAACCAGATGGCACATCAACTAACAATCCAATAAATTGTTATAGTTTGTATATATGGGTGTGTGACAAAATGAAAAAGCCTGTTTAACCTTGTAGATTTTGCTGTTATAAAATGCCCTTTAGATGGCACTATTGTATTTTTTTTCTTTTTTTCTTTTTTTCTTTTAACAATTAGAGGATTTAGATCCTGCTTTGGTAAGCCAAATAATTTACTGAGGAAATCATGACACCAAAGTCAAAAACCCAAAACACCCTAAATAACATTTGCCTGGTAGGCTTATCCATTATCCACTTGAAACCTTAATACCATGACACAGTAAATAAATACACTTCTGCAACTGGGTGATTTTGACTGTGTGCCTTACTATCAACTGAGCATGCCAGCTTCTGAGAGCCGCTGCTTACTGGCGAGAGCTCCATGTGGAATTAATGATAGTCTCCCGTATGTGCTCTTTCAACTTGCATGTAGCTAATTAAAAAGTAAGACTTTCAAGTGGTTGGCTTCCTAAAGAGAAATGCATTCTTTATGTCGGCTGTTTGCAAAATGCCTCTCCTATAAGGGAACCTGTGTACAGTTTTTACATCTCATTTCCTGGATTATCTTTCTCGTGCCAATTCACAGTGTGGGACATTAGGAAATGGTATGCCTTTTTTTCAGCCACTTAAAAAAATTCCCAGGAAGGTTTTTTCCACTCCAATGGCCTTCCCAGTATGTTCTGCAGTCTGCCAAGCTGCCAGAACCCAGCAGGTAGCCCACATGGTATGCATGCGTGTCTGTGTGAGAAAGCTCCCTGATGTGGACAAGATGTTGGTTGTAAAATGAAGCCAACATCTTGTCCACAAGTGTGCAAAAATACAGTATATCCACAAGCACCAAGTCTATAAAGAATATTTAGCCAAATATAGCATGCTAAAGTGACTCTCGTAAATGTGATTCAGAGATGAAAACTTCTAGATCTATTACCAGTCCACTTGTTTTTGCTTTTTTGAAACCCAAAACATCAGAATATTTGTTGGGGTGGCATCGATTGGTGAGTGGGTAGAGACACAGACACATACTGGAGAGACTAAGGAGGATTTTACTTTATATTGCTGAGTTTCAATAGAAGCAACTCTGCTCTCTTCTGGAGCTTACATTTGTCAGTTCTTTCCTTCTCAGTTCTTAGAGTATTATTTTAGCATAATATCTGTCTTGTAGTTGGTCAGTTAGTAATTGCTTTCTCTACAGTATTCACAAGTATTTTCACATCTAGGAATGGGGATGTAGCCCCTATGGTAAAGCACTTGTCAAGCTTGTGAGGCCCCGCGTTTCAACATAGAAAAATATTTACCTGTTTGCACTACAGAGTTTGAAAGTTATCCAAGAGTTGTACAAAGATATTGCCAGTTAACAAAGCAGTTTACTAATTATATCTTGATCATTGTCACCCCTTTCAACATTCTCACCCATCCATCTCCTACTCCCTCTTCCCTCATTCTTAATTTTGTAGGATACATTAGATTCTTGACTGTATTCTCCCTTTTCTCTTCATTTGTCTACCTCTTTGAAAGTTATTTTTTTCACCCTTCTATCACTAATTTGACTATTTTATAATATATTTAATCCTTTTTGACCTGCTCAGGAACATTTTTGACTACATATAAAGATAAATTGTAAGTAACAATCTGAGTACATACAAAGAAACTTTAAATTTCAAAGTGGAATGTTTGAAGGAGCATTTAATAATAGTGTTGCAATATTTATGTTTGCCTTGACTTACAGTCTGCCTGCATCTCCCTCTCCTTCTCCCCTCCCCTATCGGGGTGATGTGAAAGAAAGGAGGTTGGTTGAGGGAAGTTCTGCTTCTGCATTCCTGCTTATTACCAACTTGAAGTGTGGATTTCTCTTTACCTAGTTGCAGTGCCTAACTCTTCCCTCTTAGCCTGCAAATTCACTTCCTGGCCCTGTTCGCCACAGCATAGGAGTACATGGGCGCTATACCACAAGTGCTCATCTAGGCTGCAAGTGGCTTTGTGCACCATCTTTGAATGGTATAACCAGAATGCTTAGCCAATCAAAAATGTCATCTACTTTTTGCACTAACTTGTAGATGGACTGGATTCCAAAAGTTTATAAATAAGTTCACTCTCCATTGAAACCATGTTGTGTATCATTATTACCAGGTAATCCAAAAACATTTTAATTAGAAATGATAGGGGAGTTCATGGAAATTTTTCTGGGATTTTGGAAAACAGCAGAAATACTTAGAAAGGGAAGAAAATGAACAGTTCTAAGTAGTCCAAATGGGAAGTGAGCAGCAGAGCCTAGGCATGTCAATCCAAACATGGAGGAAAAGACTCAGCAAGTCTTCTCATCTGAAAAGTAGGACAAGCATTTGCTGGCACTAAGTGAATGCAGATATTTCTTCCTAAAATGTTGAAGCCCCCTCTCTGTGTTTTTATTTTCCTATGTTAATTTATTCTTTTACCAGAAATAGGTCAGAATTTTTATGCTTCTGCTGTGTAAATAGTGCAGATGTTGGTGCATGAAGCAAGTTTCTACTCAATTCAGTTAGGGAAAACTTCCCAAACATGTGCCCCATTGTGCGCTGCACAGGATATTCCAAATCCGCATGTGCACTTTATTCTTGTAACATGTGCCATTGGGTGCTGTTGGAGATACAGATTTTAAAGAATGACTTCATAATTTGGAAATTTGGTTTCTTCTGGACTAAGGACTGGCAAACTAACTTCTATGCCAACTCTGGTCCTCCATCTGCTTTTGTAAATAAAGTTTTATTGGAACAAACCCATGCCCGTTTGTTTGCAAATTATCTGTAGCTGTTTTGAGACTATCCCAGGATAGTCTTTTGCAATGGAGACCCTTTGGGACACAAAGTCTAAAATATTTACTGTATGACTTACAGAAAAAGAGTGCCAACTCTTGCTTGTACATCTAATCTCACTGTAGTGACCTTCCAGATGTAGTACTGCCATACAAAATTCTCCTTTACTGTGGAATTATGTAAAGGATTTAGACACGTCATTTAATCTCCTTAGATCTAGTTTCACATTCTATTAAGATGTAATTTTTTAACACCTGCTTTTTCTGAGAACAAAATAGAAAAACTTCCAAATACTGTTTATATACTATTTGAAGAGTCTTAAGATACTGGGGTTGGATGTAAGGCCATTGCTCTGGTTCTGTGAGTATACTTAATATGCACTGTTTTCAACACTTTTTAGAATTTTTTTCTGCCCGTTTGTCAGAGAAAATTGGAATAATTGCATTATAGTGACACAATATGAATACCTGGTCTTAAGGGAAAAGTACAGAAAATAGATATGAACATTTAGTGATAAGTTTCTACAATTTTAAATTCTTAGGAAGCATCTGAGAATTAGTATTTAAGCTATTTCTTTTTCACAAATATAACCTTGATTTTCCCTTTTTTATATATTTTATTGTTTTTAGTTATATGAAAAGTTACCATTCACCGAAGCACTTTACAAAAACAGTGAATCTTGATCAAATTCACCTCTCAACAATTTTTGCCCATTCCTCCCAACCCCCCTCACTTTTCTTAATTTGTAGGGTATGTATTAGTTATTTTTTTCATTTTTGGCTAGTCCTGAGACTTGAATTCTGGGCCTGGTCACTGTTCCTTAGCTTTTTTGCTCAAGGCTGGCACTTGGCTCTACCACTTGATCCACAAGCTCCACTCCTGGGTTTTTTTGTTTAATTGGAGATAAAGAATCTCAAGGGCTGGGAATGTGGCTTAGCAGTACAGTGCTTGCCTTGCATGCAAGAAGCCCTGGGTTCAATTCCTCAGCACCACATATACAGAAAACGGCCAGAAGTGGCACTGTGGCTCAAGTGGCAGAGTGCTAGCCTTGAGCAAAGAAGCCAGGGACAGTGCTCAGGCCCTGAGTCCAAGCCCCAAGACTGGCAATAAATATTTAAAAATCTCAAGACTTTCTTACCCAGGCTGACTGAGCCATGATCCTCAGATCTCAGCCTCCTGAGTAGGATTACAGGTGTGAGCCACTAGCACCAAGCTGCATTGAATTTTTGGCTACATTTTCTCCACCTTGTCATTTAGATCCCCTCCCCTTCAAGTACCATTTCCTATTGTTTATGTTGATCTTTAATTTAGCCTCTCTAGCATAGCCCTTTCTCTTTAAACATCTCAAAGCCAACAGAATTATCAAAACACCAGCATATTAGCTAGGCAGGTACTGATGGCTCACTCCTATATAATCCTAGTGGCTCAGGAGGCTGAGAGCTTGAAGAATCTCAGTTCAAAGCATTAAAATGTGAAATTCCCTCTGTTTAACTAGCAAAAGCATGGCCCAAGTGGTATAGTTCCTGCTGTGAGCAAGAAAGCCAAGCAAGAGTATGCAGACCTGAGTTTAAACCTCCATACCTGCACCAAAAATAAAACGTTTCTGTTGATATTTTTGTATAGCTACAAAATGTACCTTTTTGCATGTGTGTATTATATGTTCAGCATTGCAATATGCAATTCTAGAGAGAAAAAGGGATGGTACTAAGTATTCCAGAGCTCCTGCCAAGGAGAACAGTGATCAGTGTTTCTGTGTCGTCTCATCTTGTTCTTTATAACAATTTTCTACATATTTTCATGTTTTTAATCAGAATAAATGTTAAAATATTTCACTCTAGAAAATGCAAAACAATATATAGAACATAGAAAATGGCACAGAGGAAAATCTTCTGTAACCACCATCCAGTGATCACTGTTGAGATTATGTTTCCAAGCTCTCTTCACATATAGTCTATACATTTTTAAAAATCATTGTACCTTCTTAGAAGCAATGCTATTTTGTTAGTTTAGTTAAACTGTGCACTTAAACTGATTATATGTGTGTAAATCTGGTAATCTATGACAAATAAGACACCGCAGGTCAAATCACTTAGCCAAACTCCCACCTAGTCACTCAATGGCACTGTTCTACCTACCAACCTTTAGTCATTTGCATGCGTTCAACCCCTTAGTTTCATAGGGAGAGGGCAAAAGGCTGTTATTTGGTGAGAAGTTTTGTGTAGTGTCCTCTGTGGTGAATGTTTTCACTGAAGATTCCATACTGACCCTCACTTCCTGCTGGGGCCACTGAATGTACTCCATGCTCTGCCCACCACCGTAGCTGGTAGGTTATCTGCCACTTCAGCTCCCTCCCTCCGCTGCCCACAGCACACAATGTGCTGACTGTGCCACGGGCCCCTGGGTAAGGCCTGGCTGCTCCCTGTAGCAATCCTACTCTCAACCACAGGGAAATATTTTAACCGCTAAATAAATCACAAACCCACATGTAGGAGTTCCTCTGACAGAGTTGCTCCTGGAAGCCTGCTTTACTGCTAAGTTTGAAAGCAGAGTCCAAAGGCATAGGCTGGCTAGAATTCTTTCTATAGTAAGAAAACAGTTGCCAGTTTAAATCCAATCTCCACTACCGCTTCTCAGCCCGCTTAGAAGAGTGATTGTAGTTCTCATTCTCCTGAAGACAAATGCCCAGTGCTTGATTGAAAGACCAAGGAGGGAGCTAGCAAAGAGCATAGGAAACAGTGTCCTTCTAAGCATGCTCAATTAGAATAAGAAAAGCAAGCTTTTCAGAATTTTGTTTGCTTCTGGGTTACAAAGTTAAGTCAGATGTCAGATTGGCCCAGATATTCTGAAATGAGTCATGAAGACCCTTGCCCACAACTGGCTTTCCTTGGGGAAAACCTAATAAAGTTTGTTAGTGCAGTGTGATTCAAAATTACTATGAAATAAAGCTGAACCTAAGTAAAGTTCTATTAAACGTGTTTATATCTATTATACTTAAGCTGTCCTGGCAGGCATAAGTTTTTCTTCTCATTGTTCAGTTTCAAGCATACCTGAAAATGCCTAACTGAAAGCGGATAGGGCCAGACTTCCAAAAGCTATGAGAGAGAAATAAATCCCTCGATTCAAAATAATCTGAACATTTTAAGTACAGTAATCATGCACAACTTGGCACAATTTAGTATGAGTCTCTGTTGCTTTTCAGTCAATACATAAATACAAATTATTCAGACAACACATAAACATGTCAATGGAGTTGCATGACCTTGAGTTGCATGTGGGCCTCATAGATCTTTATTATTTCATTTTATAAAGACATGTAACGGGGCTGGGGATATAGCCTAGTGGCAAGAGTGCCTGCCTCGGATACACGAGGCCCTAGGTTCGATTCCCCAGCACCACATATACAGAAAACGGCCAGAAGCGGCGCTGTGGCTCAAGTGGCAGAGTGCTAGCCTTGAGCGGGAAGAAGCCAGGGACAGTGCTCAGGCCCTGAGTCCAAGGCCCAGGACTGGCCAAAAAAAAAAAAAAAAAAGACATGTAACGAGTTTTTCTTGTAGAATCCCTGACAGCTGATTTAGGGGGAGAAAACTCTGACTTCCAAAACTGAACCTGACTTTCTTACAGAGTACTAATTAGCATTTGGAGTGATTTAAAGTGTGTTGAGAACCCCTTACCTAAACAATAGTCTGTTTCACTACTATGAATTACTATTTTGTAACTTCTCATCTTGTCCACAGAGGGCTTGTAGTTTGCTTAAATAGGAAAAATATTAAAATTTCACTACTTTTAGGAGACTGTATAATGAACGTTTGTTGAGTACCAATTCTAGCCACTGAAGACACTGTTTTAAGTACTTTGTTGCATTTAATACTCAGAATAATCCTATGAAGAGGAAAACACTACTATATACTAAGACTCAGATATTAAGAAACTTGTCGGTGGTCACACAGTAGATGGCCTCTCTGGGATTTGAAACAAAGAATGGTTCTGTAACTCTAGAGCACGTCCTTTTAAACATGTCTCCAAAGGCCCTTCCATAGGGCCATAAATCCTTCAGGAGGGAAATGACAACAGATTTCCAGGGGATTCTCAGGAGAGAGCTGTAGCCACTGCCCCTAGGACCCTTGGAAAACTCTGGAGTGGGAGACAGAGCATTTTGTGTATCTTAGGCTACTCCAGAGAGACGCCTAGGCCTCAGGATGCGGAGGAACAAGACTTTCAGCTCTTTTCTTCCTCCTGCCTCTCTCAGCTTGTGGAAGACATAACCTGAATTAGAATATGGCAGAAAATTTTACAACATTCCCCTGAAGACATCATGAAGATGAAAGGCGAGGAGCATTATCTATTACAAAGGATCCTTGATGATACGGTCTAATCCTCAAGAGTAAAGCAGTGTTGTTCCTAGTTGAGTGGTGGCAATACCTATTCATGTGTCCTGCCACCACACTCAGACATGGGCAAATCACCAATCTCCAGAAATTGACGGGAGTGGCAAAAACACCCAGCCACAAAGCTTTTTGAACTTGTCCCAAGAGCAGCATCTTAGCCACACAGTATTTTAGGTACTGTATTCTTATCTATAAAATGGTCTGGTAATACCTTGCCTACTTGGGCATTTTGTGAACATCAAGATATTCCATTGATAAACTCATTTGTAGAGATGTGCAAGGGATTGAAATGATTGGTGACAGAATGAGATACTGGTATGGTCACATCTAGTTTTTCAAATTAATGGAACCTCTGCATATTCTTAGCAGAAAGTTTTACCTCTCATTCTTGACATAAATTAAAGGTTACCCTCCCTTTTAGGATGTCAGGGGAACAGAGCAGGCTAGGATACATGGTTTTCTTTCTTGTACCTTGCTGCACCTAAATGTATGTCATGCCAGCCTGAGGGTTAGATGCTATTAAGATGAGTTTGTGGGAGACAGGTTCTGATCACAACTGTATCTCTCAGTCATGCTTTCATCCATCACTCCCCCAAATCCCAATGTAGCATCCAAGAAACTGGGCACAAAAGACTATCCAACAGTCACATACTGTCCCCAGACTAGCTTTCCTCACCATCTTCAGTCTGGGTCACATGCCTATACCCTTTCTGCCCTACTGGTGACCCCAACTTCCTCTATGGGACCCTAATTACACATACAGGATGTTCACCTTGTTCCTAACGTTCAGCTCCCCGAGCCATCACTAATGAAGTTTCCAAAGTTGTTAGACCTCCCCCTCCATGCCAGGTGTTATGCAAGTGTCTGCCCAGAGATGTTCTTCATCCCTGTGCTCTCAATGGAAATACCAAGAGGTGGAAGTTACCGGGATTTTTATGGACCTTTACTGGACATTTTACCCACTGTCCACAAAAGACAATATAGATGGATGGATACCAGAATATAGACATTCAATGAATATCACCCTTAAAAGTGTCAAAGTAGGGGCTGGGGATATAGCCTAGTGGCAAGAGTGCCTGCCTCGGATACACGAGGCCCTAGGTTTGATTCCCCAGCACCACATATACAGAAAACGGCCAGAAGCGGCGCTGTGGCTCAAGTGGCAGAGTGCTAGCCTTGAGCGGGAAAAAGCCAGGGACAGTGCTCAGGCCCTGAATCCAAGGCCCAGGACTGGCCAAAAAAAAAAAAAAAAAAAAGTGTCAAAGTAGATGAGTCAGGTATATTTTAATGATTATACCATTGTTGATAGGTTTCTATCTTTCTATCCTACATGGACTGTTGAGACTGAAGTCTCAATAAGCTAACCTTTTGGTAGATTTTAGTAAAATGTGATCTTTAAGGGATTGAAGCTGAAATTACTCCACCTTCTATAAACTTGATCCTTGCCTTTTCAGTGATAGTTACTTTAAGGCCCAGGTGTGTTGGTGCAACCCATAATCACAATGCCCTCAGAGGCAGAGGAAAGAGGATTTAAAGTCCAAGCTAGCCAGAGCTAAGTTAGACTAGCTCTTGAAAACAAGACAAGCAAAAGTGCTGAGAATATGACTTAAGCAATAGAGTACTTGCCTAGCATCTATGATGTCCTGGGTTTACTCTCAATTCTGCCCAAAATAATTTTTATGTATCGCCTTAGTGACAGTCCAGAGACTTACAGGAATTTCCCAAATGCGCTTTTATTTGAAGTCTAAAATTTTTACTAATAAGTTGGCCTTGTGGTAAACACATCCAGATACCTCAGATGGCGGCATTAAAGACAGCCCTACTTTTAAATATATGTTCTGACATTTGTCATTAATTTTAGTTGGATCAGAGTTAGACATCCTGTGTTGGTAAAATCCCATGTTTGTTATGGATGCCATCATTGTTTATGTACTAAGCAATTCTAGGCTTGTACTTAGACAGGAATTCATTGGCTTAAAAAATAAAAATATTGTCGGGGCTGGGGATATGGCCTAGTGGCAAGAGTGCTTGCCTCATATACATGAGGCCCTGGGTTCAATTCCCCAGCACCACATATACAGAAAACGGCCAGAAGTGGTGCTGTGGCTCAAGTGGCAGAGTGCTAGCCTTGAGCAAAAGGAAGCCAGGGACAGTGCTCAGGCCCTGAGTCCAAGGCCCAGGACTGGCCAAAAATAAATAAATTTAAAGGGGTGACATTGACCCAGACACATTGTATTCATAAAATTCTTTGGAAAGAAAATAGCTCATGCAAATTTGTCAAGGAAAAGCACCCAGTATTATGGGATTCATGAAGATAAACTTCATGGTATCCATTTTTCTAGGTACCTTTCTATGACAGCAAATGGAAATCACCTCCCTTCTCACTTGCTTCAAATTATTAGTCTTCTAAATGCTTGGTTTAAAAAATCCATCTCCCTTACTCACTTGCCAAAAGGAAGACATTTTAGAAAGATGACCAGATATGGTATAAGTGCTAATTTGTTCTATACTCTCATTTTACTATGGTAAATTTTGGAAATGTACTTATGCTCCAATCATAGTGAGAGGAAAGTCTGTAAGATGTTGTATTTCTGAAATAACCCATTGACACAATTTGAAGGTCAGTGTGAGGCTGTTCTGCCATAACAGAGCTCTCTGAAGAGATGAGTGTTCTCACCACAACCCGCCCTACCCAACTAGAATGCAAGGCCAAGGTACCATCCTTGTGCCCAAGTAGCCTGTTCATGACTTTGAGAACAAAATGCTTATAAATTTACCCACAACAGATTTGTTTCTTTCATTAACCCTGGACTAGCCCATCCTTTGCAGATAGTCACATTTTACACCTTCCTTGATCTTCTGGTGCTTAAAATTGGTCTAGGAATTTCTCAAGTTTAAGCTTAGCCACTAAATCCTGTTACTGTGGTGTTAATTTCCTTCCCTTCCCTGAGCATATGCAAATGTGTTTGGCTTAATCCTCATCACCTGTCTCTCCTGAAGCCAAGGCTGGGTGGGGGGGTGGGGTAGGAGGGGGATGTCGGGAAACCTGGTGGCACCAGGCCAGGCCCAGTGGGTGGCGCTCCCACTCCTTCACTGGCAGCCCCACATCTGCTGGGAAGGGAGTGCTTCCATCCAGGCGGCCTTAGCCTCCCAGGGGGAGATAAACTGGGGGAAGGAGGGCTAGTCTGGCAGCCGGATTCCAGGTCTGGTAGAATGATGTGTGAAGGTTTGGATGAGCTGTATGGAGACAAGTGAGCAGCAGCCAGCAGCTGCCCTGTTTTAAATTGGGCTGATGACAGTTCATGCTGAGAGCACTTGTTTCTGAAAACAAATCTGGAAGCTCCACATTTTGGTTTTGAGATTTCATTTGAGAGTGTCAATTTTCCTGGAACCAAAACCTTTGCAGGCCATTCCTCAGAGCACTGAGCAGGACTGAGGATATCTCCTGAACTCAAGGCAGTCCTTGGGAGAACAGCAGTCAGATATCTCGGGCCACCTCTGGAAAAGTGTGAGGATGAACTGCGGGTCTCCAGGGAGCCAGTGAGAGTCCCTTAGAGCCAACTGTCTTGCTTCTCACTCCCAGACCAGTGCCTCCACTGTAATCCCTACTGGTCTCTAAAGAGATCCTGTGAAATGATCACAATGCATGTAAGGAGATTTCAACATACACAGTAGCAGATTCCTTTCCATCATCACATCTCTTTCCATTTGCTCTAGACAAGTGTAAGCCATTAAGATTTTTCTACCAGGGTGCAGGAATTTGAGATGGCTCCCTGCCTTGGTGGCTTGTTAGAAGCTTTATCTCAGAGTACTCAAGATTTATAAAATTAACTGGCACAGATTAACCACAATACGAGGAAATACTTGAACTGAATACTTTCAACAAGAATGAAGTCACAGTATTTAGTTGTATTTCAAATGTGAAAATTTCCTATTATTTTGCTGACTTTAAGTGGATTTTATAACAAAATGTTTTGAAGAGCACTGTCTAAATGAAAATGAAAACTTATCTTTGCCATGTTTTCTTATCTTATTTTGTTGGTTGTGTGGCTTGAACTGTCCCTGAGCTCTTCAGCTCAAGGGTAGCATTCTACCACTTGAGCCTCAATGCCACTTCCCATTTTCTAGTGGTTAAATGGAGAAAGAGTCTCATGGACTTTCCTGCCCAGGCTGGCTTTTTGAACCTCAACCCTCAGATCTCAGCCTCCCCAGTAGCTAGGATTACAGGCATGAGCCAGTACCTGGCTCATTTTTATCTCTATACACGGATTTCTTTCAGTAACATATCTATTCCAGCAAAAAAACAACGTACCCTCATTTTCCGGATACGAGAAATCCATTACATGTTACTAGGCACATACATTAGAAAAGCTGGCTGAGGAAATCGTGGAGATGTGTCCATATAATTAATCTCTTGTTTTCCCCATATCCAGACATAGTAGGAGCTACATTTTTAAGGAAGACATTCAGAGCTTCGTGAATAAATTTAAGGATGATGATTTGTGATGAAAATGTTCTTCCTGTTGCCCTGTGGTATGACAACTTCCCAGGGGTCTACAGAAAGTTTGTTAGGAAGGCAACAGGTCCTAAACAATTTAACAGAGGTGTTCTCTAGAGGGTCTTCTGGGAGAGTTGGTGTTTACGACTTCCATTAGAATAAGCATTTCTCCAGTAAGCTCCAATTTGTGCAGGTGTTTTGTTTTTGTGCTTGTCCTGGGGCTTAAACTCAAGGCATGGGAGCCGTCCCTGAGCTTTGCATTCTACCACTTGAGCCACAAGTCCACTTCCAACTTTTTTGGCTAGTAGAGGAGTTTCAGGACTTCTCTACCTTCCAAACCTTGAACCACAATTCTCAGACCTCAGCCTTTTGAGTCTCTAGGATTACATGCAGGCTTGAGCCACCAGCTCACCACTCTTGTTTTGAGAATCATGATTATTCCCTCTATTGCCACTGAGCAGTGTTGATATGACAACCAAACTTCTGGTCTGCAGAGGGCGCAATAACACCATGTTTTCTGAGACAACACTTGGAAAAAGCAAAAACTGGGAGCTTGCTGGAAGGGGGAAGGGGAAACCGGAGACTTCATAATGCTTCCAGCAGTCGGTCTGCTAGCAGTCTGGTAAACAGACTGGGAATTGTGAGCAAAAGCCTTTTCCTTGAGTTTTGCACCAAGCATGAGATCAGATGACTCTGTCCCGACTCATTACTTTCATAGCCTAGAGCTAGTTCACACAGCAGCAGGAGTCCACCAAAAAGGCATTTCATTATTGAAACTGAAACTGGTGCTTGTAACTGCCAAGTAGTAGTTGTAAGATTTTTTCAGTATTTCAAATAATTCATATTCAAAAAGCACTTATACACAAATAGAAATTTTTAAATGCCTTTATTCAATAAAAACAATTTTTCTGAATATAGAGTTGTGGCAGGATTTCATGTCAAATTTAAAAGGGGCAAGTGAGACCTGCCAACGTTACTACAGCTGTGTTTTACATTAGGAAATTAAAATGGCCATTTGCGGGTTTTTTTCCTTTTTGTATTACACCATATATTTTCTCTCAATTATATTAGGTCAATTTATCTTATCAGGTGATATCTTACGTGTGTTGGAAGAGGGGAATGTTAGTAAGAGGGAAAAAGTTGCCCTGTACTCCTTAGGTTAGTCTAACTTAGCTGAAAGCACTTCCTGTGTGCTGAAACAGTGTGGCTTCGCATTTATGCAAATCCCCCTCCTCCCAAATTAACAGAATTTTGGTTTCACATGAAGTTTTTTTTTTTTTCCCGGTAGGAAATAAAGATAGCAGAAAACAAAATATATTTGACTGATATATAATTGTCATTAGATTTAGCTGTTGTGAGATTTTAAGCTGACCAGTTTACAGGGTTTGACTATGGAATTTGCAAATGAAAACAGACCCCAAGTTAACAGCTGATCTGAAGTCTGCTATACAGTATCCTGACTTTACATATCACTTATGTAGCTGTATGGCGACTCCCCTGAGCTATGAAGGACAAATTGATCAGTAGTTACTGCAGTTATGTTAGCAGTTATTGTAAATTAGTTGGTGAAGTTTTAACTACATAAGCAATCTTGCTCCTTGAGAGCAATCATTTGCCAAACTAGGCTGAAGTTTTGAAAGAGTTAGAGCTCAGGTCGCCATCGACTAAAATGCCACTGTCCCACCTTTACTATTGGATATAACTTTTTTTTTTGCGCCAGTCCTGGGGCTTGGACTCAAGGCCTGAGCACTGCCCTGGCTTCTTTTTGCTCAAGACTAGCACTCTACTACTTGAGCCACACTGTCACTTCTGGCCGTTTTCTGTATATGTGGTGCTGGGGAATGGAACCCAAGGCTTCATGTATATGAGGCAAGCACTCTTGCCACTAGGCCATATTCACAGCCATGGATATAACTTATAATAGGGATCAGGATTATGGATCCAGACCAGGGGCATTTTTGGTTCCTCTAGTATCAAAACAAATTTTCCTTAAGGCATTCCCACGTGTGGGAAGATCCCATTGCTCAGAATTTAAGATAGCAGTGAAGGATTCCAGGGTGCAGGCAGTTTTCACAGGTACAGGCAAGGTGGGGCGGACCCCCACGGCCTTTGCTAACCACCTCTTGAAACAAGGAATTTCACAGGTACATTGTTGATGGCATTTTGAAAAGAGTTTCCATCTGCTTTCGCTTCAGATAATTAATACTTTAATAAGCCACACAAGTAAAATTTGACATCTTCAACACTCTCCCAGTCAAAACAATACCGAACTGATCCCATTCTTTTGTAACCTTAAGTGACCTCTTTCCTGATGTTACTCATGCAGGATAGGTCTTCCCAGCATTCGCACTCATTATGACGCTATTTTATGTTATTACAAAACATGTCTTTGTTCTCTCTAGCACTCCTACTTACATTTTCATTACAAAATATGCCACTTAGCTTTATGACATTGACGTGCTCACATTTCCAATTAGCTTTGAAGACGATAGAATTTAGAACTCCAATAGGTTTGAGCATGAATGACTTCTGAATTTTTTTTATTAGGTTTTATCACCCCGCTTGAGTTTGTCTTCCCATATTTTCTCATTTTAGTTCCTATTTACAACTGGGACCATATGAAGACTATTTTTCTCTCCAGAGAGCTCAGTTCTGTAATCCAGGGAACTTGAAGTAGAGATATGAATGGAGGAACCCAGTTCAAACAGCCTGACGAAAAGGGTGAGGGTTAGCAAGACCACCCTAATCCCATTTCATGCAATAGCTGGGTGTGATGGCAAGTGCCTGTCACCCATTCCAACTATGCAGGAAACAAGAGGATCAAGATCCAGGCAAAAATGTTAAACCCCTATCCCCAAAATAAGGGAAGCCAAATGTGGTTCCAGTGACAAGAGTACCCGCCCAGCAAGCAACAAGTTCTAATTCTACAAAATGTAATTTTATAACCTGTTCCAGTGAGATGGTCCTCTCATTTATGTGGAGCATTTTTAAGGTTGCCTTATTAGAACCTGTGTTTCAGTTATTGCCTCTATCACTGAGCTAGTGACCTTCAGCTAGCTCTGCTACTTTCAATAATCTCAACACTGTGGTTGATGACAAAAACCAAACTTGGGGCAGAGCGAGATAACCTGACAAGGACCCATATCCAGACAAATGAAAACAGGCCTGAGCATTCCCTCTCAGCCATCTGTCATTGCCCACATTTAGCAACACCACCACCCAACTTCCCTTTAAAATCCCAGTGGTTGATCCCCCCCCCATGTTATTACAGCTTTTCCTTTTGTTCATTTTGGAAAGATGCAGTAAATAGGCTACATCGTCCAATTGTTTTTTATTGTAAAAATCACCATGGCCTTCGTCAATGGAGCATCTACCTAGCTACATGTCTGCCCTTAGATTTTCAGTGACTCTGCAGACATTATCTATGCAATCTCTGCTTAGTTGTAAACACATGGAAAAATTCAAATACTGCAATGGATCAGCAGCTTATAGCAGTATGGAGCTGCCAACTTCCCCATTTTACCAATGTGAAGATGCCCACAACATGATCTCTGCCCTCCAGTTCTCACCTAATTGGTGACATGAATATATACAGGCAGTTCTAAAATAATCAAGTACTAAATTGTAAATTAAAAATGTGCAAGTACCAGGGCTTACACTCAGTCTGGGAACTGCCTCTTTTTCACTCAAGGCTATGCTCTACTCTGAGCCACAGCTGTACTTAGGCTTTTTATTGGTTAATTGGAGATAGAAGTCTCACACAGGCTTTCCTATCTGAGGCTGGCTTTGAACTGCAATCCTCGTCTTAGCCCCCTGAGTAATTAGGAGTTCAAGCATGAGCCACTGATACTTGAGTAAATTCTATTATTTTATAGTCAGAATTGGTACACATAAGTGTTGGCAGGAGTGACCGAAGACCTATTCATAATGAATCAGAGCTTGAAGGATCAGTGAAACTAATCATTTTACTTCAAAAGTTTAAAAATATTTAAGAAATATGAAAGTTTCTACTAGGGATTGGTTGTTACACTACAGTAACAGCCTGACAACAGTGATCATACAAGAATTTGCTTTTATTCTTCGTATACACTGTGGCTCAGTAGGAATGCTCTCCTTGTGATAGTTACCTAAAGAACCTTGTCTGAGGCTTTATTTGCCAGTACTGGGGTTTGAACTCAGGGTCTGGGCACTGTCCCTAAGCTTCATTTGCTCAAGGCTAGTGCCCTACTACTTGAGGCACAGTGCCACTTACAGCTTTTGCTGTTTATGTGGTACTGAAGAGCTTTATGCATGCTAGGCAAGCACTCTACCACTAAGCCACCTTCCCAGCCCCTGAGAAGCTTTATTTTGACGCAGGTTCCAGAATCACCACATCAGAAGGAAGCATCACTGTACCATCACTGCCAGATGGCCAAGTTAAGTCATATGCAACCCTAACCGAGAGGAACAGACATGCATTCCTATCATATGCCCAAGTGGAAAGCCAGAAATACTTGGATTTCTTGGGAACAGTAGTCACTGCCACATTTTTCAGTTCAAATCTTAAAATGCTTTATATCCAGAAAGTGAAATTTTTCATACTGTGATGATCATGACTACTCTACTTCCAGTTTGTTCAACTTCTATATGTCAGAATCTGACTACTATCCCTTACTAATCTCCATCTTCATGCATTTTTAAAGCCTCATCCCTTCCCCCATTGAAAAAACGCACATCGATTTCTGTTGACTTGGCATTTTGGTCTATTTAAAAGGTTTTTCAGGTTAGACCAAGGGCCTGGTTGACTTTGACATATGTAGCAAACTAGTAGCAGTTAAACGTACTTAAGTGTCAAGTTAAACAAGTGGACTGGGGTTAAGACTGTGGCCCTTTGATAGGACCCAGATGGTTGTTTTCAGTTAGTTGTGGTTGTATAGGAATTTGACAACACAACTCCTGGTCTCCAAGAATGTGGAAGCCTGGAGTGTGGGATCTAACATTTTCATTCTTGGGTCAGCACTCTGTATGGGTCATCTGTGATCTCTGGTCCAGCTCCTATGTAGCCACTAAATTTTTACATGAATTGTAAGTTTTTTAGGTAGAAATGTTACATGGTTACTAAGGATTATGAATATCCTTCCTGTAAGAGAACAGGCAAGAAATCTTTTCTATCACAAATATTACTGTGGATTTGGAACTAGAGCATGATTAAACAAATTCAGGCAGTTCAACACCTCTTAAGTTAAATGAAGCCTTTCTCTGAAATATGCAAATAAAATCTTGAAAAAACTTCCCAAAATACCCCCCAAATATCTCTTACTGGAAACCTCAGTTACTACAAGTTTTTCTAGAATTTCAAGCCTTACTAAATAATGAGCTTATATATGTTCTGACCTTTCACATTATATAGAAGGCCCTATAAGGCCAAGATTTCCTTCTCACTGAAAAGAGTGACAGTAATAAAATTCATGGGCAGTGATATAATATATAAGAGATGAATCATAAGAGCCAGGAAGAGTCAGAGAATGTACCTTCTTAATGAAATGTACATGTAATCCCAGAATCCCATGCAGCATTTTCACAGCTGTCACTTCCTGCTGACTTCAAAGCAAGTCAAGCCCTGCTTTTTCCTATTAGCCCTCCTGTCAACTGTCTTTTCCACAAGCTATTTGGAGCTTTATTTTTTTCACCCTTTCTAAAATACCCCCCCCATAGTCCCAAGGGGCTATCTAGTAGGTTTTTTAGATTTTTTATTTTATTTGTTATTTATTTATTTTGCCAGTCCTGGGCCTTGGACTCAGGGCCTGAGCTGAGCACTGTCCCTGGCTTCTTTTTGCTCAAGGCTAGCACCCTGCCACTTGAGCCACAGCACTACTTCTGGCCTTTTTCTGTATATGTGTGCTGAGGAATTGAACCCAGGGCTTCATGTATATGAGGCAAGCACTCTTGCCACTAGGCCATATTCCCAGTCCATCTAGTAGGTTTTGTCTTGAACTCAAACCCTGGGGGCAGCTTAAGGCTTGAGCCACAACTCCACTTCTAGTTTGCAGGTTAATTGGAGATTTTCCTACTGGGCTGGCTTCCAGCCATGATCCTTTGATCTCAGCCTCCTAAGTAGCAGGAAATCACAAATGTGATCCACCAGCAATGCCAGGCTGCTTTCTAGGGTCTTTAAGAAGGCTGACATGCTTTAGAGAATAGGAGTGTTAGATCAGGGATTTGAGCCTCAGGAATAAGTAGTTTAAGGTTGAAACTGAAATTTCAGTTGAATTCTACTTTTTCAAAATGAATTATTCTCTTGTCCAAAAGAACCATACTATTTAAATAGTATGTCATTATCTTGATTAAGTCAATAAATCAGTTCTGTGTTTCAAATAGCTGCCTTATTAACCAAAATTGAGTATTAATAATAAAGTCAACATATTTACTACCCCTTCAGTGGGATGATTTTCATTATTCATTACTCAATTACATTTGCAGTAAAAGAAATGAGTTATGATTTGTTTTGGATGAACATGTTAGGTTAAAAGGCTTGAAACGAGCCATTCACTCGAAACAAGCCATTAATTTAAGTGTTGTAGTTGAAAAGCATCAGTAAAACTTTACACTTTATGCAGAAAAAAAACTGTTCTAATTAAAACTCACTCCACTTTCATTTACTATACTATAACACCATATTATATACCTGGAATATGAAAAATTAAGGTGGTGATCAAATTATGCACATTAGGCAATAACCCATGAAAGATCTATTGTTACCAGTGAAGATTAGTTTGCCATTTAATGGCCCAAGCGGAAGCAGGCAGAGCTAAACTGAAAGATATTCATTAACTACAGAGAGGATGAATTTTTAGGATATGATTACCATATGGTAATTAAAATAGAATTGGGGTTTATTATAGACCCCATTTGAAACATAGTATTGTAAAGAATTCCTCTGCCTTCAGCAAAGCAGGAGCTTGATACCCTCCTGTTTATTTTATAATCATTCAATAAAATCTGAATGAAATTTGTTACTAGTAATTAATGACCAGTTTAATTAAAAGAGGGGGAGTCTAGCAGATGGCGATTATTTTTTTTAATGAGGCCTGCATGAAGGAATCTTCCTGATAGTAAACTCAAACAGTAACATGTAGCTAGATTGGCATTTGCCTTTTTATTAGTTACTAAGGCTAGGTTACGCTTAAAACTGGGCCCCTTTCTATTCCCACCAGGATGAACTCTATCCCCAGCTCATTTCACCTTACCTCACCTGTCCCTTTCATACTTTATCCTATCACGCCATCCTATATTCTTTCTGAACTAGTGAAAATGAATGATGTGTTTGCCTCTCTGGGTTTCAGTTTGAGTGACAGGTGCATGTCACTGGCACAGGGTAGAGCTGGACACAGGTCTTCCTGGCCTTCAGGTCCCACTTTTTTCTCCATGTTCTACCTCATTTGAGAGAGAAAGGAGTGTTCAGTCATGGAGAGAAGGCAGGTAATAAAATGGCTTGTGTGTCTTTGCTTAAGTACAAGGAAGAGGAAGCACCTGGAATGTTTCTAGAGGTAGGCTGAAGTTCTGGAGGTTTTAATCAAGCAGGAGATGGAGGGGAAAAATGGATTTGAATTGAGCTCTGACAAGCTGACCAGAACAAGGAGTTTCTGTCCTAGCACAGAAAAGTGTGCGAGCCAGCCAGCACCCTCAGTGCCCCTCGGAAGTGGCAAGGGCCCAGCCACTGTGCTCTGTTCACACTGGGTTCTCCTACCCTGTCCCCTTTGCCTGAAAGGGGAAAGCCAAAAAGCCAGACCTTAGGAAAAGCCAGAAAGTATAGCCTTCTATGTTTTTCCCTTTAATACTGCATGAGTACAAGACGTATTTTGAAGAAATCGTAAGCTGTTCTGTAGTGCTCTCCCTTCAGACCCATTAGGCCTGGGGAGGCAGCAGATTTCAGGCTGTTACCAGGCCCCTGAAAGACACAAAGGTTCTATTTGGTGAATTTACTCACTAAATGACTCCCCATATCCTGAAAGATGATTCCACAAATGTCTCATGTTCTCCCAGGGAGGGAGTGATGGGGCTTGAGAAAAGGTAGTTAATTGCATAAAGAGGGCAACGCTGGCTGCGTAATTGAGCTTGATTGGAAACACTGCCTGTGCCCATCAACCCTCGTGACTGCAGCACTCCCCAGCCTTCCCCCAGTTTTAATAGGCAACACTTACATTCTGTCTGCACACTTCCCGCATCAGTTCCCAGAATTCCTCTTTCCTAGAACTTGCTTTCTGCGTACTCATGCTGTTGAGTAGTCACCAAAGCCCCATTGTTAGCTGGGAGTGGTGGTGGAAATGTCTTAGTTCGCTCTAAATTTCCTCTTTCACTTTGATTTTAGCAGCCCATTTAGCGCCTTGCTGATTCTTTTCTCAGTGCTCCATCTTCCTCTTCCCATCTATCGTTCTCCTTCCTCACATCACCCACATCCAGTTACCCACCCCTAAATCAAGAAAAGAGGCTCCAGCCACCTCATAGGCTACAGAGGACAGAGAAGCTAACCTGAAATGTTTTCAACCTCTCTAGTGGAATTAAAGAGTCTGGCTCAAGAAAATGCAGTGAGATTTTCCCCCATTCCCAGTAGAAAGGAGTTTTGCTGTTACTTTTGGTTTTACAGTAAGAAATACAGAATCAAAACCACCAAAGAAAGAACACCCCCCACCCCCGGCTGATACCGTCTATGGCTCCCGTTCATTTCCCCTGAAGATTGAATGTAAGGCTGACAGAGCAGGTTCACTTAAGAGCAAAAGAACAAAGACAGAGGGAGAAGGCCAGACTGCAATTCCAGTCTCAGGGCTTGCTAGCTATACTATGCTCCCACCCCTAAGGGTGCTGGTCTGATTGGTGGAGGGGTGGACATGCGCGTGGCAAGGCTTGTGATTGGTTCCCTCCATCCAGGAGAGGCAGAGTAGGGAAAATGTAAAGTTCTCTTAATTGCCCAGTTGTGTTAATTTCACTTTCAACAAATTAAATTGTTCACAGGCCCCCTTAATGAGCTCAAAGTTAAATTTGAACTACTAGAAAGGAGTTTTGCTGTTACACTTTGGTTTTACAGTAATACAGAATCCATCAGAAAACCGCAAATGAATCCCACTAGAGAGGGGGGATTCTTTCAAGAGTCTGGCTCAAGAAAATGCAGTGAGCTTTTCCCCGATTCCCAATAGCAAGGAGTTTTGCTGTTATTTTGGTTCTACAGTAAGAAATACAGAATCAGAAAACTGCAAAGGAAAGAATCCCCCCTCTCTAGTGGGATTCAAGAGTCTGGCTCAAGAAAATGCAGTGAGCTTTTCCCCCATTCCCAATAGCAAGGAGTCTTGCTGTTACTTTGGTTCTACAGTAAGAAATACAGAATCAGAAAACCGCAAAGGAAAAAATCCCCCTTCTCTAGTGGGATTCAAGAGTCTGGCTCAAGAAAACGCAGTGAGCTTTTCCCCCATTCCCAATAGCAAGGAGTTTTGCTGTTATTTTGGTTCTACAGTAAGAAACAGAATCAGAAAACCGCAAAGACCCTCCCCCCCCCATACCATCTATAGCTCCCGTTCATTTCCCCTGAAGATTGAAGAACGTAAGGCTGACAGAGCAGGTTCACTTAAGAGCAAAAGAACAAGGAGACAGAGGGAGAAGGCCAGACTGCAATTCCAGTCTCAGGGTTTGCTATATATAGGCTCTCCTATGCTTACACCCCTAAGGGTGCTGGTCTGATTGGTGGAGGGGTGGACATGCGTGTGGCAAGGCTTGTGATTGGTTCCCTCCATCCAGGAGAGGCAGAGTAGGGAAAAATGTAAAGTTCTCTTAATTGCCCAGTTGTGTTAGTTTCACTTTCAACAAATTGTTGGGCTCTCATTAAGGGGGCCTGTGAACAGTTTAAAGTTAAATTTGAACTACTATTCCCACATGTAGCATCAAAACTACATGATGCAATATCCTACATAAGCATTTTTTCTACACCCAGTGGTAGGTTCTCTGAACTGGAAGATATACAGACTGTGCCTTTGAAAGAAAACATCTTTACACAAATAGATGAGCGAATAAATTAGTATATATTTTTCAATACAAAAGGCAGATCTAATCTTTGAAGATAAGAGGAAAAATAGATATTAATTATAGGAGAGACAAAAAAAAAAAAGAACTAATTGGCCTCAACCTCACAATCCTGCAGCTGCAGTCCCCCAAGTGCTAGCATTAATGGTGTACATTATCAGCCTGGGTTTTTGTTTTAGGGAGGGTTACTATTTGTTTTTCAATTTTTGGTGCGGAGGGATCCCCTCCCCCAAACCAGGGCATTGAGCATGCCAGACAAGTGAGCTATGTCTTCAAGTTTCTCTTCTCAACCCCTACCTCCCCTTCCCTGTTCATTCTCCTTGGTTTCCTCTGGATGATTCCTAAATCTATATTAGTGACCTGTTTATGTCCTTGGAGGGCTCACCAGCATTTCAAACTTGACACATCTGTTTGAACTTTTAGTAAAGATGGAAATGGTCTGTTTCTGTGGCATTCAGTATAGGAGCTGTTGCCCAAATGTGGCTATTAAAATTTTAATGAATTAAATTTAGAAATTCAGTTTGTTAGTGGTACTAGAAATTTTCAAGCACTCAACTAGTTTCATGTGACTAACAGTTACGTATTGAACAGCACAGACCATTTTTGTTTTACTCTATCCTGAGGCTCTTTATTAGTTGTGGGTCTTGAACAAACTAATGTTCCTACAGCTGTTTTCTGATCTGGACTACTAGTAGCTCTTTACAAAGCTGTTAGGAAGATTAAATAATGAATTACTCAGCATTTGAGAGAGAAAGCTGAGTATGCCCAAGACCAGGGCTGTCTCTAAAGTTTGGCTGGGCTATTCAGCACATATCAGGCACTGGCCCTAGACAAAGTCCTGTGTGTGTGTGAGCCTCTCACGCCTCCAGCTTCATGGGCCTTGGGAGCTGGTTTTGGTCCAACCAACTTTTTATACCTTTTGTCACCAAGAGTTCAGTTAAACTGCTTCCCAAGTAAAGAGCATGAAGAAATGTGAAATGAAGAAATGTCTCCATTTCCTATTCTTCCAGCTAAGATGTTGACCAGGAGAGTTCATGAGTACTATAATTGGTACATTGGTAAACTGCAAACTATGTGTAAATGTTGGGCATGGACAGCATGAGGACATTCACAATGGTGATAAACATTTAATCAATGATAACTTCAAAAATATACAACAGGAGCTCAGTATGATTGCATATCACCGACATGTTATCTTGTTTGCTTTTTCCCCCTCTCCCTTATTAGGCTACAATTAGTGATCATTTGCCTATTTTTCATCCAGTATTCACATAATCACTTGAAAAATATGTAGGACTAATTCTCTCCTGAAGTCTTTTTACACCATTTTGGAAGCCAGGAAAGAGGAGACCACATGACAGGTACCAGTGAGTCTGTAACAGGGTCCTTCCATGAGTGGTCCTCTCCTACCTGCTGCTCCTTTGACCACCTTTTAAGACACCTGTGACTTGGCAAACATTGTTTGACCTAAGCATACCTTCTCAACCTGCCTCCAATTCTCCCTATTTAATCTAATATAAATGTCTGGGTCTTGGAAGATGGCTGCCCTCAAAAAAAGAAAGATAAGAGAAACATGATATGTAGGGATAAATCAACAAAGAGGAAGGGAAACATTTTCAACATAGTCATTGGGAAGCAACACAAATTCAAAACCGACTAAGATGTTTTGTGATATCTCAGTGTACATTCACACAGAGAGAACTAAATTATAACACTTGTAAAACTGGAGCACTGTTACACCAAATACATACTACTGGATGACACTAGCAATGTATTAATGAGGAAGGCTGGAGTGAATGGTTCTCAATACTTTTAGGTCTGGGGACCCTGTTCTGTAGTGTCAAATGGTGTGGGGCTCTGCATTGCACAATGCTACTTTTGCTGCCTTTTAAGTTGGAAGGCAAAGACTCACTCTTTGGTAATGCTTTGAAATAAATTGGCATTTCACAAGCTCCCTAGCCACCTTACTCCCACATGCCTCACCCCATGTACAGGCCCCACAAACCAGGAATTTATGGGTTATTTGGAAGAAAAATAATCAGTGTGTTTAAACTTTCCAAGAATGTCCTTGTACTTAACTGCTAATGAAGTATTTCTTGGAGGAGCCTCCAGCTTTTTGCTATTTACAACAAGCAGCCTTCATTTGCATGCCAAAGGCAGAACTAATCCTTAGCTTCAGCTGGTTTCCAGAAATGTCTGTGCTGTGCAATCCGGTTCATCCTGCTGGTTTATTTAGCAAAGCTTTTCTTCACAGCAAGTACTGGGCCAACCTGATTATCCCAAATCCCTAATTAGTGTAATTAAAGCTTTAATGGATTGCAGCCCGGGATATAAACCTTGCAAACCTTCTTTAAAACCCATTGCTTGTTGAGTGTGCAGAAATGAGCCAGGCCAAGGGCTTCTTAAGTGACTGAAGGCCTTAGACACATCTGCACCCAATGACCAAGCCACGTCTGGTGATGGGGAGCCTCTTCCATTTAGATTCCCACAAACAAATCAAGCTGCCAGCCTAACCCCTTAGAAGTCCACTGAAGCCAATGGCATGATCAGAGGAGGACAACTCTCAATACTTCAATAGATACTAACCTTGGGGCATTTGTCCCACGCGTCATTGTGCCCTTGCTAAACAAGACAGCCAGATGAACTCCATTCCAAGAAACCCAGGAAAACCTTGTTAGATCTTGCAAACAGTCTTGTATTAACCCTGCTGCAGAGAATATCCTGACCTTTTTCAGTTATCAAGGTCTGCAGTTTGTCTAGTTTTCTTAGGTTTCCATACTATGTACTAGTTGACTCATTTTTTTAAATGCCTCTATGGAGTGTGAACATTATCTAAATTTCATATGGGTATACAGAAGTTAATATTATAGAATGAAGATGAAATGATCTAGGATTTTAAAGAAAGCCTTTCCATATACATACACTAGGCTAGATATTTAGTAAGTATTCAGTATTTGAATGAGTGTCTAGTCTACTTCTTTACTGTCTGATTCTCTGGGAGTGGGCTAATGTTGCAGTATGCATGACCGTGGCTGAGAATCAGTAGACATATCATGAGGTCAAGGGGGGAAAAATGTATGTTAGAAATGGCACCATCTTTCAACTGTGTGTTCCCAAGATTGGTGTGTGGTGGCTAAGTAAGGCATGGTGCTGGAGAACATTAAGGAAGATCCCCAAAGCAGCCATGCCAGATTACTGTGGTCCATTTGTTCTGCATCTCTCAAGAAGAGTGCATTGTAAGTGACAGCAGAATCATCAGATGTACATCAGAAAAAAACAACTTCCCATCTGAGACCTCGTATATTGAGGATCCCTTCTATCTAATTTACTTCCCCCCTTCTTCCTTGACCATGTTTCACTAATAAGACACCTCTGATGTACTCATTTGGCTATAAATTCACAGGAAACCCTGGTTCTCAGATGAGAGAATAGCACCCAGCCCACTTCATGAGCAGTCTAGAGCTCACCTAAAGGCCAGGTCTCACAGCATCACAGAAGCACTTTTCTTTGGAAATGGATAGATACTTTACATCTCAGAATTAAATGTTTATCTCGCCCTTTCTATGAACAACATAGGATTCTCCAGAACTGACCCCTTCTGTAGGAATACCCCAGCCAGATGGCTGCCACATTTATAGTTTCCCTTAAGTCCTAGATAGGGGTCAGGGACATAGAGCTCACACCCATGGATGCCAAGAGTAAATGACCTCTTAATGCATATTGAATGTGACGTTGGGCCAAGTGCTTTTCGTGCACTTAGTTCATGAGGTCTTGACTGTAATTTCATGAGGTGTCTGATTACTTGTCTGTTACAATGAGAGCCCTACATCTAAAAAGGGTATACAATGTGCCCAAGTGGGAACACCTAGTAAATACAATCAAGAGTCTGTCTCCAGACCCTAGGTTTTCAACCTCTAGACATTGTTTCCAGCCTCATACTAAATAAAACTAGCACTCAGAGACTACAAGTCCAAACTTTTCTTCAATTTTGAAACTTCTTCCAGTTTAGGGAGAGAGAATTATGCATCAGCTCATTAGCCATTTACACCAAAACCTCAGTAAATCATATAATTTATTTTCAGAGGAGGCCGAAGAAAAAATTCAAAACCTATTTGTAGTTTCATACCACAAGCCCTCATAAAACCTAGCTTCTTTGTTTTGTTCATTGGTTTCTTGCACAGATGTCAAATTAGCAATGAAAACCACTTGTAGGAAGCAGCCATAGTTATTTGCAGCTCTGTGAAGGCAAGAAAGGAACAAAGGGATGTCACCAGAAGAGGATCTGACTTCGAAACCAAAGGGCTGATGTGTCATTTTCAGAAGTACTTAATTTTACTCAAAGTAAAGTAAATCAAAATACAGCATTGATAATTTATGCAAACCCATAGTTTGAAAGAGGAATGGCTGAACACAAATCTAGAGCATTCTATGATGAGTTAAGCTATTACTCCTAGGTACAGAAGAAAAACCCCAGTGGTGACTGGGAATAAAGAAAGAAGCGGTATATCTTGCAGGAAAGGATTTTTTTATTTCGGTTACTCAGCTGTAGTATATTGCTTTAATTTGACTTCTTTGTTTTTTGATATGTGTTTGTTTTAAGGTGGTCCTTGAATACCTTCTACAGAAGAGCTGGGCTATTCATGAGGGCATATCCAGGGGTCTGCAGCCTGAGCTAGCCAAGGAACAGGGACATTCTATACCTGCTGCCCTCCATGTCATGAGGGGATGGGGTTTGCAGGACCCTAGGCTGTTGCTCACCCTCCTCCACCTCCTGGGAAGGGAGAGCTACTGGATCTGAGTGTACTTGTATTTGTCATCTTGCATTTACCCAGGTGCTACAATTGATTTCACCTAATGGAAGGGTTCCCTAAGGTCAACATTCCTTGAAAATGAATGTGTAAGAACCATAGGCAACTAAGATGGACGTTCTTAATACCTTATATCTAGAGAGTAATTATAAGTAATATCTTTTTATAGATGATGTACATATGATGCAATTATAAATGATGTACATCTGATGCAATTATAAAATAATGATAAAAATAAACATTTATAGTAGTTTATCTGCACCAACAAAATTAAATGAATTTTTCATATAGTCTACTGTTATTATCTCATAATAAGGAAGAACAATAAAGAATCTTTCAGGGATTGGAGACCTAGCTCAGTGGTAGAGAGCTTACCTAGAAAATGTGAGGTGCTGAGTTTAATACTCAGTATCACATACATAAAGATACTGGAAAGAAAGGAAATCTGATTCTCAAGGCAGCAGGCAAAAGAAGATCACCTTTTACCTTGTCTTTTTATCCTATTCTCCCTTCTCTTTTCTCCTTCCTCTGTCTTGAACATAGAAATGGCATATTTTAAAGCAAGATTCGCTCCATGATCTGTGATGAACTTGGCTTGCCATCTATTTGACAATACTCAAAGACCAGGAGCATGCATCAGATATAAACTCAGTAAATGAGAAGTACAGGGAGAGCATAGTGTCTCTTATGAAGGCAGCTTATTGCCTTCAGTGTGCTCTCCCCAAACAGAGCCTGGCTGCTGGTGGGTCCTTCACACATACACAAAATCGCTCACAAGTGCCACACTGATCTGCTCAGATGGAGAGCCTTCTCCCTGGTGCTGCTCTTAGTTTTATTATTTTGCATTAACATTTTTATAGAAGCATATTAAAAAGGGCTCCAAGTGTTGATGACACTGCAAAATGTTTTATGAAGCTTCAAAATTCACCCCATGCGCCTCAGCTTGTCAAGTCAAAAACAGTTCCAGGGATAATAAGTGAAACGTTGCTAGAAACCTTCTGAAATCATGTTAATTTGGTAGTTTTGATTTTTTTTGTCTATTGAAGAGAACACTTATAAAAAGACACCATACTGATGAAGAAGATTCCCACAAATAGTTCCTCCACTTGATGGTTGGTTTTAAGGTCAGGTTTCACTGGCCAGCTGTTTTCACCTAATACTCCTTTAATGGCACCATGGATTCAAGTTGCTGCTAAAACAAGAAGACCCACCCATGAATTTATTGCCAGATGTGCATTCTGAAAACCATCATTACATAGAGACATCAAGCAGCCAGATCTTTGACATGTGGGCCACACATGATCGCATGTTGAAATGTGCCTGTCATTCCATGGCCATTTCTCATAGCCTCAGTCCAATGTCCCATGAATTGTTTTGTGAACTCCTGAATGTCACCTAGTTAGGGAAAAGAAAAGACCAGAATGTCGAGGTTGGACACCACTGAAGAGGTAGATGGTGGCCTTGCAAGTCAGAAATGTCATCATCTAAGAATGAATTCCCAGACTTGGGAGCACTTGAAATCTCCTGATCTATCTTGCCAGCTCCTTGTAGCCTTTCTCAAAGGTTTTCTGGATTTCACCAACTTGCTTTTCCTAAAGAATGGCAAGTCAAAGGGCCACTGAAAAAGTAGAATGAAGCTGTGGAACCTTAAAGGATGAGTAGTTGGTGCTTTATATAGCAGGTTTGGAAACTGAGTACACAGAGCCTTGAGCAACGGTGTGACCCTCCACTGCAAAGGACAGCACCCCCATGGGATTGAGAGATTGCTCTCCTGCCACTAGCTGCTAGACAGGCCCTTGAAACTAGTTTTTCCCAAAGTAAGGGAGGGAAATGAAGAAGTGAGAATGAAGAAAGAAACTGTGATACATAGAGTAACATTCAGCAGTAAAGAAGAATGAAATTATCATTTGCCTAAAAAACTGGATGAAATTGGACATCATCATGTTAAAGAAAATAAGCCAAACACGAAAGACAAATATTACATATTCTCTCCTATGTGCAGAATCTAGACTTAAAAAACAATGGCATGAACATAAAATGGGGACTATTTGGGGGCAAGGACCAGTAAGAGAGGGAAGGGCAGAAGGAGGGGTGAGGGGAGAGGGAAGTACTTCATATGCATGTATGGAAATAGAAAAATGAAGCCCATTGAAATTGTTTAAAGAGTGGGGAGAGAGAAGATAGGAAAGAGTAATTGGGTGGGGGGGAAGAGTGAATTAGATCAATTATTTCATATATAGAGAAAAATCACAGTTACATTTCTTTGTACAATTAATGTATGCTAATAAAAAAGAAAAAGAGAGCATATACATTTACAAATGGCCACTACCATCATCTCTAATGAGAAATCTGTCTGGATTCCAGCCACTGCACTGCCTTAAACCCTTCTGCGGTTGTGCTGGAGTCAGTCAGCTAGCTCCTTTGGCGTCAGTAGCCCTGGCCCTGGTGCTCCTTATCTTAGCACTCAGCTCAGAAGTAGCCAGATTGCTGCTACAGATATCAGAGATGAAAGTTGAGAGTTCAGATTCCTATTGTGAACAAGGAATTACCCAATACTTGTCAGGCACAATGTCAGAGCCTGTTTCAAGTGCTGAGTGTATGCTAACTCCTTTCATCCTCATACCCCCCCCCCACCCCCGCAAGGAGAGGCCCTGTTATTGTCACCATTCACAGGTAGAAAATTGAGGCACAAAAAGTCAGGATCATACTGCTAGAAAGCATACATCATGGATTAATGTCTAGAGTCCACCTCCAAAGCTGATCTCTTAACTACTGCCATACTAACACAACCTGTTGGTACAACAAGAAAAGATTGTTTCATGAAATTTCTGTCTTGAAAGTTCACATAAAAATTTCTTATCCATGGCTCCAGATATGTTCTGTAACTCAGTTTTTTTCAGATTTCATAAAGGTGATATAATACAAGTAATACATACAGCAAATTATTTGACACTCTCAAGGGTCTGAAGCAGCATCAGATTATCAAGCATTTAGTATTTATACAGTGAAGCAAGTTAATATTTAAACCAAATAAGGTAAATTATATAAGGAACCTGTCAGCACTTTAGGTCAGGGTTTGTCTTCCAATAAGTTGTGATACCAAATTTACTTGGAAAGATCATTCTCAGAGATTTGGAGATGACAGAATTGCAAGTTGTGGCCCCTTGTGTACAGATGTGTGTAGCAGCCTGAGTCGCAGTGTGTGATTGATTTCTGGTGGTGAAGCTGCGCTGTCCTGTACCTGGATCCCTCCCACCTGGAGCGAGGGCTTGAAGGGCCTCAGCAGCCATTCAGTTAGCAGGCCTCAAACCAAGAGTCCCCCCTTTAACAAGTAGAAACCCCAGCACCAGAAAGGAGTGGGCTATGGCTTCCTGAAGGGGCCACCCATTTCTCTGTCCCTGAGCAAGCCTCCAGAGCCTCTAAGAACCCAGCCATACTGTGTGTCTTGGAATGTGGGTTCCTTCAGAGATTTCTAAGAGACACTATGGTTTCATATGGTCACTTTCTGGGTCCTTGGGCTCCACTGAAAACTAAGTGTGTTTTTCCCTGAGAAAACATAGATGTCTCAGGTGTTTGGGCCATGGAGTGAGTTGGCGATGGAAGTACTGTAAATTTCCCACGTTTAACTGTAGTTGAAACTGTTCTCCCTGGACCAGCAGCTGACATTTCCCCCACGTGGTATCATATTCATGTTTCCATGTTTAACATGTCAGCCTGAATGAACATTGTGGTCTAAGGATTTAAAAGATTTATAATGGAGACTTGAAAATTTACTTAAGGAATATGTACTTCCCCTAGCAATAACAAATATTACTACAAATGACCATATTAAATTAAAGTCACTTAAGGCATTTCTGATTTGTAGGAAAGCTAAAATTAATCTTACAGCAGTTTCAGTTTCAAAATGAAAACATTACTTGGCCTGACCGCAGATTTCCAGGCTGTTAGTCAACAGTGAATGAAATCTCCTATGACTGGTTTTTCTTTAAGAAACATTCAATTCTCTGTGTGTAAAAAAATATCATGAGAAGGAAAAATCTACCATAGCTGTATATGGGTAACATTTCTCTTAGAAGTGTAGAAAAGCTTTCATGAAAGCAACTTACTGGCTAGCTGGTGTCATGTGCCTGTAATCCCAGCTACCTGGGAGGTAGGGACAGAAGGATCTCAGTTCAAGGCCAGCCAGGGGGAAAAGCATCAGACCTTATTTAAAATAATTAAGTAAAGCAAAGAAGGGCTAGGGAAAGTGGGGTATAAGTCAAGTAGTAGAACAGCTGCCTAGCTAGTGTAAGGTCATGAGTTCAAACCCCAGTAATAAAAAAAAAAAAGTTTGAAAGTTCTGGTAATACTGTATACATGGATTTTAACTTCGTTCCTTAAACTATGTGTAAATCATTCACATTTATATCAAATAAAAATTTAGACATGTTACAAACCTATAGAAAATTTTCCATAAGTGTCTTTTCTATTTTAAAAAGGAAAAGAGCTGAGAATATGGCCTAGTGGTAAAGTGCTCGCCTCATATACATGAAGCCCTGGGTTCGATTCCTCAGCATCAAATATATAGAAAAAAGCCAGAAGTGGCACCGTGGCTCAAATAGCAGAGTGCTACACTTGAGCAAAAGTAGCCAGGGGCAGTGCTCAGGCCCTGAGTCCACACCCCAGGACTGGCAACAAAAACAAAACAAATAAATAAAAAGGAAAAGAATGGCCAGACACGATAACAACATGTCTGTAAACCCAGCACTTGGGAGGTAGAGACAGGAGGATCAAAAAAATTCAAGACCAATCTGGGTACACAGCAAGAATCTGTCATAAAAGCAAGCAAACAAATAAAGCAAAAGAAGCCTTTCTTACCTAACTGCTGCCTTTTCCTGGATTAGTCACTCTAGTCATTTGGCAAGGACCTAACTCAAATGCCCCCTCCCTAAAAAAAAAAAAAAAAAAAAAAAAGCAACTACACCACAAGATATATTGACCAATATTTGGCACTAAGTCTTGGAAAGGATTAAAGTCCTGATTTGTAATATTTGCCAATTTCTATGGAGTAAGCACCTCCACCATGGCCAGTTCCAAGCCTGCAACAATGTGTCCCCAAGCATAGAATATACACTGAAACATAGTCATTCTACCCAGCCCACAAAAAACTACTGTAAATAACCTTAAGAGTATAGTTTGTAGTAAAATAATTTAAAAGTAATGAACTTTGAGCTAAATGCCTTTGTTTCTAATATACTTGATTTAATTCTAAGTGTAAATCATTTAAGGTTTAATTATGGCTGTGTATGACTTATGTGATCATCTCTTAAGCTATGAAAGTAGATCTAGCCTGGCAGCCTGCTGATGCCAGATCAGAGCAAGAAGCAATGCAAAGCAAAGAGGAATCGGGGAGGTAGCGTGGTCAGCCTTTCCCAGAATGCACCCTGGTGCCCCACCTCCAAGAGCTAGGCCAGCACATAGCAGGGCCTGGGCTTCCATTTGGGAGGGCCAACCTTCTGTGTTCCCTACTACGTACCCTGTACACCCATGCGCTTAAGCCTGTACTCCCAGAGATTTTCCTTGTACTTCTGGGGTGTCCAAAATCTTCCAACTTTGGTAACTACTGATTCTGAATACAGCAAGGAAACCCAGGACTCCTCTTCAAAGCCTTTGGTTTTCAGTTCTGACTCTGTATTGGGCTTTTGCCAGCCATTTCTTTGAAAAACTAAGGAGTAATATGTGTGAGCCCACTTAGCCAGGATCTCTTCTGCCATGTCCCTTGTGAGTATTGGGGGTGTCCCACAGAAAATCACTTCTTCCAGCCAAATCTCCTGCAGATACTTTCAAACCAGAGGCACAGTTCAAGCTTCCTAAGCCTGAATTGTCACTGGCCATTGGAATACAAGGGGACAATTACAACTTGCTGGTGGGAAGGCCAGGCAGTGGGCCTTTGAGTATGCATGCAGCTGTCTTGCGGCTGGAAGGTACCTACTTGTCTGGTTGCTGCTCAGAGCCATGCTACTGAGTCAAGCCCTTGGCTGGAATCACAGCTTTACCCAGTCTCATTGCCTTCCCTGCAAACTCAAGCCCCTGCAAGATCATGTCCTCAGTAATCTGCCCACCTTTTGGGCAACAGGGTATTGATGGAACATTGCTTTAAAAACTTTATATAGAGAGTTCAGTATGTCTCAAAAAAAAATAGATAAATTCAGGAGGCTGGCACAGTAAGATGGCCAGCTTGAGAAACAGTAGACTCTAAATAAAAAATAAACTGACAGGCTGGGATTGTGGCTTAGCGGGAGAGTGCTTGCCTAGCATACATGAAGCCCTGGGTTAGATTCCTCAGCACCACATAAACAGAAAAAGCCAGAAGTGGAGCTGTGGCTCAAGTGGTAAAGTGCTAGCCTTGAGCAGAAAAGAAGCCAGAGGCAGTGCTCAGGCCCTGAGTTCAAGCCCCAGGATTGGCAAAAAATAAAATAAATCAACAAAGGTCAATAGGGCAAGGGAACAGAAAGTAGGGCAGACTGCAAGGGAAACAGGAGTCCATTTTAAACAGCATTCCCATGTATCACATTCGTGTGTGTGTGTGTGTGTGTGTGTGTGTGAGAGAGAGAGAGAGAGAGAGAGAGAGAGAGAGAGAGAGAGAGAGAGAGAGACTGAGAGATCAGGGAGTAAATTCTGCAGCTCTATGACTTGTGTGGCAAGCTTGCCATGGTTTATGGGTTGGTTTGGGGGTTGTTGTTTTTTGTTGTTGTTGTTTTTATGGTTTAAAACCCAAGTTCACCATCACCAGAGAGGAAGCAGGAGGGGTGAAAGATGGAGAGGTTGATAGCTTTAAGAATTGTTTTCTGTTTAATCCTAACACCAGTGACTCATTCTCACTTCTAGAAAGCTCTTGGAAGTTGTAAACCAATGAGAGATTGCCATCTGTAGCCAACACAATCCATCTGCCAGTGAAAAGGGCAGGAGTGTTCTGCCATTGTTTACAATTGCTTTGTAACTGAGCTGTGGGAGGATAGTTATTTTTAAATGAGAAGCATGAGTTACCAATCCTTTTTTACTCCAGAGAAGATGTGGAAAAGCCTGTTACTCAAGTTTCTGACACTAGGCTCACACCTGTAATACCATCTACTCCACAGGTGGAAATTGGGAGGATTGAAACAAGCCTTGGAAAAGTTAATAATGAGACCCCCATAGGAGCACAAACTGCCATTCCCCCAGCCACATGGGAGAATAAGTAGGAGGACTCCTGTCTAGGGTAGCCCCTGACAAAAACTTGAAAACCTATTGGAAACATAGTTAAAAATAGGCAAATGTCATGGCTCAAGGGGTAGAGCACCCACATAGCAAAGCGCAAGGCCTTGAATTCAAACTTCAGTAACACACACACACAGCGCTATAGTGCTTCATCCATGAGCAATCAGCATCTTAAGTCATGAACATTCAGATTCAAAAGATGACTAAGGGCTCCCTAAGGCATTGGGTTCCCTGGAAGGTCAGAGGAAAGAGACACAGCTTGCCCTTGCAAGCAGGGCAGTATTAGCTGCTCCAATGTAGAGTTGGAAGGAAGGCCCTGCCTGACAGTCATCAAAGATCTTGGTAACATTCCAAGGGGACCAGAGGCATGCTAAGCTACGAGACCCATACTAGGTACAGACAGTATGCCTATCCTCCAAACTCATGCTGGGGTCATTGTTATGCCAGAGTTAACCAAAGATGAAATTCTCATGCAGGAAAGGGAAGATGTTTGAAATATGGCTGGTTACCCCAAATCCAAATGCTAATCCAAGGTTACAATTTAAATTTTAGAGTTTTCAGATTTGGAATACACAATTGATAAAGCCAATGCAAATATTCTAAAAGCTGACAAACACTTGAAATCTGAAACACTTCTGATCCCAAGCACTTTGCATAAGAGGTGCTCAACTTGTCAATAAAACAGGTTTAGGAAGGTTTATCAACTTGTCTCAAATCACATAGTAAATGCCTGTGTCAGGATTTAAACCCCAACCTATCTGGCACCAAATATCATGTTCCTAACCAAAAGGCAAGATGTAAAGTTTCTCCATTCCATAGTATATCTGTGTTTCTTTTACTGTCTGAATTATATGCCATCTAGAACTGTTGGTTTTCCTGGCAGAAGCTGTGGGTTTGTTTGTGGTTTGCCCACTTCCTGGCACATACCCCAACTTGAGAAGTTCAGTACCATGCTAGTTAGTACACTTGAAGTAATAAAAGAAAGCACAAGTTACTTGCTTTTGGTTCCTGAGTCTATATTTTGAGTAGGGGTTTATGAGAAGGGGAAGAAAAGAAGTTTAAGAGCTGCAGAACCAATTTTGCCTCCGAATAAGGAGTACCTGGCTCCCAGATGCAAACAATCCTTCTTGCATCAACTGTTCCTTTCTTCTCTCACCATCTGTAGCACAAAAGCTCGGAGCTGAAGGCAATGCCCATAGCTTTATTACAATTCAGTCCACATATAAAACTCAGTTCATGGATCTGGTTGGTGTTGCAGGAGTCATTCAAGAAGTGTGCCATTCAAGTCCCAAGTATGAAAGTAGGATTTTAAGACACTGTAATACTATTGCTGTTGTTTCATTAGGTGTTTAATCAGCTCTAAACTTTCACCAGACACGTGTTATCTCCTGACTTCCAAAGCTTCATAGTGTAGTGACAAAGTATGTTAAGGAATTTTGTAGGCAGAATGTAAATTCCCCTGGGTAAAATACCATGATTGGTATCAGTTAATGATGAATTCTATTGAAGTAATCAGAACTCCAATAGGGGAGAGACGCATTGAACATTTAAGTGTGTGGTAATGCTCTGCCTCTCGGCTGAGGAAGACAGGTGTTTCTTTAATTACCTGAACACTTTCATATACAATGTTCACTGTGTTCTCCCTCTAGTGTCCAAAAAGGAAGATGGCAAACTCATCAAGGATTTATGCTTGTTAAGAAAGAGCTAGCATTTCAGATTCTTTTTCATCTCATATTACATGAATTTATGAAGTGTTTGATTATGTAGTAAGTGAAGAACGAATTCCATTCCTAGAGTACTGGAAGTATTGGAAGGATAACCTTGGATTAATGGGTTTGTGTCTGTATATGTGTAGGTATGTGTGTATACATGTATTTTTATTTAATTTTATTTTATTGTAGAGGTGATGTACAGAGGGGTTATAGTTACATAAGGTACTGAGTACATTTCTTGTCGAACAATGTTATCCCCTCCCTCCTTTCCTCCCACTTCCCCCCCCCACTCCCCTCCTCCAAGTTGCAGAGTTCATTTCCAAGTTTCTTGTGTGTATCCCTGTTGCATTGGTTCACCCTTTGTCCTCTGCAGCCTGCAGAAAAAGGGGATAACCACCCCCCCCCATGAGTGACAAAGGCTTTGAGATGGGTGAGAAGAGAAAGAGGACCTTCCAAGGGAGAGGCGATCTTGGAAACAAAAGGCTTTGAAATGGGGAAGAGATCTGTTGTTACTCCATGTGTAGAGGTTTTTTGACAGGAAGATTTGTCTAAGGAAGAAATGGGCCCAACTTTGAAGAATCTTAAAAACAAGCCAAGTTGGGCACTGGTGGCTCACGCCTGTAATCCTAGCTACTCAGGAGGCTGAGATCTGAGGATTGTGATTCAAAGCCAGCCCAGGCAGGAAAGTCTGTGAGGCTCTTATGTCCAATTAACTACCAGAAAACCAGAAGTGGTGCTGAGGCTCAGAGTGGTAGAGCACTAGCCTTAATGAAAAAACTCAGGGACAGTGCCCAGGCCCTGAGTTCAAGCTCCACGACCGACTAAAAAAAAAAAAAAAATGCCAGCAGTTGCTTAGGGCAGCTGTCATGAAGTTTAGATTTGTGTCAGGTGTTCCCAGAGCTTCACAGAGGGGCCTCCTCTCTGTGGAAACAGTCGGAGCTGCAGACCTGCCATTGTCGTTTCAGATTCATGACAGATGCTGCCCGCCGAGAGCAGGAGTCCCTAAAGAAGAAGATTCAGCCAAAGCTCTCGCTGACCCTCTCCAGCTCCGTGTCTCGAGGAAATGTGTCCACTCCACCACGACATAGCAGTGGAAGCCTTACTCCCCCCGTGACCCCGCCCATCACCCCCTCCTCTTCATTCCGCAGCAGCACTCCAACAGGTAAGTGGGAGAGAGAAAGGTGCTGGGGACACAGGCCAGCCTGGACCCTCCGCTGATCTCTGTAGTGTGTTGATCAGTTCACATATTCATTATTGAAGAACTAAAGATTATCAGTGTGTTTGTGACAATGACTGTGTGGCTACCTGGAGGCCTTACCATTATGTATGGATGAAGTGGCTCGTGTCCTGGGCTTGCCCCAGCAGGTGAAAGAGCTTATTAAACAAGACTGCCATGTGATGGTCATTGTGGAAGCCAAGGGATGCCACATGGAGTGTATTCTCCCTAATTTTCCTTATTTTTGGAACCATTTTCATAGTAAAATGATCAAGAAGTAAACCACATTTGTAATGTCTCCTGGACGCCAGACACAGAACTATGGGGATGGACAGGAAGCCTGGCTTCTCCCTGTCCTGTACTTGCTGGAAGAAATGGGAATCAGAACTGAAAAATAAGTATCAACTCAGTTACTATAGAAAGTGAACTGCTGGGTGGGACTTGAATCGGTAATCACTGGGCTGCCTAGCAGGGCTTCCCTGAATTCTGGCTACAACCCATACTGGTTCTCTGAGATCATCCCAGTGTGGGAGAAAAGCAGAGTGACCCCTGGGTGCTGAGGTGAGTACACTCTGTGCTTCACAGCAAGTGTGTAAAACTGCGAAGCATCTTCTTGGCCCTATCTGAGAAGCAGTGAATAGATTTTCCTTCCACCTAGTAAATATACACTTAATAAATACACACGCTTGGCATTGTTGTCATGACTGTGTAGAGGAACTCAGTGACAGGAGCACTCCAGGAAGAAACTGCCCTGAGTAGAACAGCTCCTTTGGAAGATGGAGAGGAGACAGTGAGAGGGGAAGGAGAAGCAGTGGGGTTGGGAAAGAGGGGAAGAAGCATGCTCCAGCCAAGAGCACATGGCAAGGTGCTGGGGGATAGGGGTGGAAAAGCTGCAGGCCCTAGGGCAGAAGAAATGGTCAGGGTGCTAGAGGAGGCTGTGGATGTACAGGGCCTAGGAAATCATGGCCCTTATTAGAGATTTTGGTCAATTCCAAGAATGAAGAGAAGCTACTTACCTTCACAGCAGCATCTGAGTAGCCATCATCTCATCACCTGTGAGTAAAGCTGTCTTTTTCTTACAATCCATGTATGTCTTTTTTAGCTAGCTCCCATCAGAGCTGACCACTGTAGCATTTCTCAAAATGTGTTTCAGATTATTACTGTTAACGGTCATGGTTATGGCACAAGTGGTAGAGCACCTGCCTGGCTAGCAGGTGCAAGACTCTTGTTCAAACCCCAGTATCATCCAAAATAAACAGCAACAAGAAAAAGCGTAATTTTAATTTCAAAGGTAATAATTAGGGTGAACATTTTCCTAATGAGTCCAGAATTTCCACCTGAACTGCTTCCTTTACAGGTGACGCCACCTTGAGCAAATCACTAATGGCCAAGGCACATGTGTAAAACGTTTTCTCCAGCCTGGGGCTTTGGGGAAGTAGTGGGAGAGAAAGGAGCTTTTAGGTCCCAGCTTCTAGTGCCCTGATAGAGGATGTTGAAACCTCAGTCTCTTCCTCTTTCTCTTTGGTGTCCTGGTCATGAGGTGAGCAGTTTTGCTATACCATGTTCTCCATGATTTCCCGCTCTACCACCAGAGGCCTGAAAGCAACTGGCCCACCTATTTATGAAACCATACATCAAAATAAGCCTTTTCTCTTTACAAAGTAATTATCTCACATATTTGTTCCAATCACAGAAAGTCAACTTGTACCTCAGTGTCCTCTATGCAGAGTTTCATGTAAGCATTGAATATCATAGCATGCATGGTTTTTAACTCATCCCTTAGCAACAGATCAAGGTCATTCTTCTAGAGGATGAATTTGTTCATCTGTATTGGTCCTTTGGCCATCTTTATATTTTATTTCCTGAAGACTGGCTTTCTAACATCTTTATGTGTAACATTTATTACAGAAATCTAAGTCATAAAAGAGGGCAGAACTTTGAGAGTATACTATAATGTTGTAATCCTCCTTTCTGGCTATTTCTCTAATATTTATTTATATGGAATATGAATCGTGGGAACAAACAGTCTCCAATGTGGTGTGTTTCATGTGTGAGGTAATGTGACTTATTCATGTCCAACAGCAAATCAATAAAACCCAATTAGTAATGAGTGCCTCAGAACTCCATGAAAATCAGGACAGTTTAAAGTGAGAGTTTATTATTTCTCATGTAAGACTATTTGGAAGAAATGGAATCATTTCCTTTGCTTCAGACATAAAGAAATCTTTATGACACCTTGTCCATTTTAGCAATTTCCCACTGAAGGAATTAATTTATGTTGTGGCAAAGATGTATCATTTTCAATCTGTCAAGATCATTGGTAAATTATTTGCTGCTTGAAGAACATTCCATGTAAACATCCAAAATTAGCAAGGGAAATGGTTTCTTAAGCCCCTACCCTGCACAGTTCTGATTGTGTGCATTTTTTGGTATTTGGAATGTTATTTTACCTGTAGTTAGAGAGATCAACTTACATGACTGGACCAATGCAGTCCCAGTCACTCTTTGCCAGGTTATAAATAACATTCACATTTGTGGTCCCTATATTTGGTCTTCAAGGTTCCATATTCAGGTGCATTCCCAGGTCAGAAGTAATAGTCACCTTGTACAAAAATTCACTTATAAAATATTCTTTAGGTTACTCATGCTCCAGGTACTGGTACCTCACACCTGTAATTGTAGCTACATAGGAGGTTGAGATCTGAGGATCACAGTTGAAAGCCAGACTGGACAAGAACGTCTGTGAGACTCTTACCTCCAATTAACCACCAAAAAGCAGGAAATAGATCTATGGCTCAAATGGTACAGGACTAGCCCTGAGCACAGAAGCTCAGGGACAGTGCCCAGACACTGAGATCAAGCCCCAGGACCAGAACTCTCTACCCCAAGAAAAACTTGTATATTTGTAAGTAGACTCACTTGGAGCTAAGCCTCAACCTAGTTTCAAGTAGCTCTTTTGTGTGTTTGGGTGGGGTGTGTACTAGAATTTTAACTCATGTCTCACACTTAATTTGCTTGCTTGCTCACAGCTGATATCCTACCACTTGAAACATGTCTCCAGCCCTGCTTTTTGCTGGTTTTTGATGGGAGTCTTATGGATGCATGCACTGCCTGGGCAGGCTTCAAATTGTGATCCTTCCCAACTCATTTATTTTATTCTTGGAATCAATACTTTTGGTTTTCAATTTCTAGGGATCTGCATTTCTTTTTTTTTTTTTTTTACCACTCTTGTTTGTTTTCTTTTGATATAGTAAGGAGAAAAGAAATAATGTATTTATTTTTAAAAGCTGGGAATGGTTAGCAAACCATTCTGTAGAGGACCAGATAGTTCATTCTTTGAGCTCTACAGCCTATGAATCTCTGTTTGGCTTTGCCAAAGTGGAATGAACACAGGTGTAGCCACACATAAACAGATAGGCATAGGGTGCTCTATTGTAAGGAAAAGTTTTTGTCAGATTTTATGTACAAAATCAGGCTGATGTGGCCCACAGTTTCATAAATGTAAAATTTAAAGGAAAACATGACTGATGGATCTGAAAATAAAATGTTAGAACAATTCCTATCCTCTTTTAGGGGGGAACAATACCTACAGTATTATTTATTTGTTTATAGTTTTACTTCTTTTGGCAATACTAGGGCTTGAACTCAAGGCTTTGAGCTTGTATCACATCTTCAACCCTTTTTGTTCGTGTGTGTGTGTGTGTGTGTGTGTGTGTGTGTGTGTGTGTCTTGGGGTTTGGACTCAGGGCCTAGACACTGTTTCTGTGCTTTTCTTCTCAAGGCTAGTACTCTACCACTTGATCCATAGCTTCACTTCCAGCTTTTTGGTGGTTAATTGGAGAAAAGATCACACAGACTTTCCTGCTTAGACTGGCTTTGAACCTCAATCCCCAGATCTCAGCCTTGCACCCAGCATTTTGCTCTGGCTGTTTTGGAAAGAGGGTTTATATTGATGCTGAGGCTGGCCTGGACCATGATACTTCTGCTTCTACTTCCCACTGTAACTGAAATGACAGACATACTTACTGCCTTTTCTGTCAAGATGGAATTTAACAAACTGTTCTTCCCATTCTGGCCTGGAACCATGATTTCTGTAATGTCCACCTGCCATATAGCTTGTTATAGGCATGAACTATGGACACCCCCCTCCTTTAAGTACTGTATTGTTGTATATAATTCTTATACCAGCCCCATGGAAATAACATCATTATTCCCATGCATACAAAAAGACATAGAGCCTTGGTGAAATGTCAGTGTTTTCAAAGTATGCTAACTCTGAGTTCACTGTTACTACATTAATGTCAAAAAATCTGTATTAAACCTTCCACAAACCAGCTGCCCCACTGACCGATTAACATGGCACCTCTAAACTCAAAATACAAGCAGATGTGAAAGTACTGAAACTGTCTTGTTGTTCACCTTCATTCACACGAGCCCCACCTCCCACTCCACCATTCCCATAGCCGTCCTAACTGAAGAACTTATGAGGCTAAAGTTTTCTCTAAGAGTAAACAGATTCCAGGAAGCCAGCAGTTCAATCTAATTGTTTGCAAGCCTGTACTTCAATATTCTTTTTAAGTTGATATCTTGAAATTGGCTGTGGCAGGAGCATTTACAGCAATGAAATTGGTAAGCATATTATATATCAGGAACTTCTCCACTTCTTTCTACCACTGTACCATTGCCTTTATCATTTCAATGTTTGTCAGCTTAATCTTAGTGTATAGTTCAATGGTTCATGGTCTGAACTGAGTCCATGAATAAACCTAAAGTAACTTAAGCCTGTAAGTAAACAATGACCATTGCAAACAGTGGAGTGCCTGCCAGCCACCCACAGCAGTGCCATGGGTCAGCACACAGCACCATGGGAAGGTTTCTACATTGTATTGTTCATGAAAACATCAGGTTGCAACACAGTATGTGCAATTGGATCCCAATTTTGTGTGCAACCCAAAAGTTAACCATGGTTACCTTAATAAGACAAGTAATGAAGGCTATGCTCTCCTTTCTCTTTCTTCATAATTTCTCAAATAACTATTATGTTTTAAAAATCACAGCAGGGGGCTGGGAATATGGCCTAGTGGCAAGAGTGCCTGCCTCATAAAAATCACAGCAGGGCTGGGAATATGGCCTAGTGGCAAGAGTACTTGCCTCGTATACATGAAACCCTGAGTTCGATTCCTCAGTACCATGTATATGGAAATGGCCAGAAGTGGCACTGTGGCTCAAGTGGTAGAGTTCTAGCCGTGTGCAAAAAAAAGCCAGGGACAGTGCTCAGGCCCTGACTCCAAGCCCCAGGATTGGCAAAAAAACAAAACAAAACAAAAATCACAACAATTGGGCTTAGTATATATAATGTGAAGATATACAGTTGCTGGCCATAAAAGAATTGAATGGATTTCTTTACTTCACATTCATTTAATTGACCTTTCTGGGGAGAGGGTCAAGGTCATCCATCACAAGAGAGCAAGTTGTCATAGTTATCAATGCCTATAGCTTAATTTCTTTTTTCCATGCTTCATTTTTCCAATTGAACTAGTGACTTTAAATCAAGCTGAACATTGAAATCACATGGAAAAAAATTTTAAGCTCTCCTTACCTGGGCTTCTCCCCAGAAACTTAGTCAATTCTAATATGAGAATTAGGTACTGGGAACTTTTCAGAACTCTCTCCAGCAGTGATTCGGATATACAGTCAGATAAGAAACCATTGTTTTAGGCCAGGCGCAGGTAGCTCATGCCTGTAATCCTAGACATTCAGGAGGCTGAGATCTGAGGATCATGGTTCAAAGCCAGCTCAGGCAGGAAAGTCCGGGAGACTCTTATCTCCAATTAACCACCAGAAAACTGGAAGTGGCACTGTGGCTCAAGTGGTAGAGCTCTACACTGGCCTTGAGTGAGAGAGCTCAGGACAACACCGAGGCCCAGAGTTCAAGCCCTACGACTGACAAAAAAAAAATAATAATAATAATTAAATTAAAAAAAAAATAAAAGAAATGTGGTGGTTCACACCTGTAATCCTGCCTACCTGAGAGGCTAATCTATGGGAGGATCATGATTCAAGGCCAGCCCAGGCAGAAAATTTCATGAGATGTCATTCTCAACCTGTAGCTAGGGGCAATGGCATGTACCTGTTGTTCTAAACAACATGGAAGGAGCATATTAGATAAATGGGGAGACTTTAGGCTAGCCAAGACAGAAAAGTTCATGAGGCTCCATCTCAGTGGAAAGAAGCTGGGTATTATGGTGCACCCCTGTCATCTCAGCAAGGATAGGAAACCTAAAGTAGAACAAGATGCTATCTCTAAAGTAATCTATGAAGAACAGGGCTGAAGGTGTGGTAGCGCACCTGCCTAGCAAGTGTGAGATCCTGAATTTAACCCCCAGTTCCACACACACAAACTGTCTCTCATCTACTTTCTACTTGATGTACTGGTGATTCTAGCTTGGGTAAATATATTTACAGTGCCTGGAGAAAGGTTAGTTGGACTCCAGAGGTGAGCCCAGTGGGATTGAACTATGTTCACATGTGTCTCAGTGGAATCGTCCATCATGGAGAGTGCTGGCAGTGTTGCTTATTAGAATAGCATCTCACATTCACCCTGGAAAATCATTATGTTATACACTCTAGCACACTGATGGGGAAAAATTCAAATATTTAACCAGAAGAAAACACTCAAGGAAATTAAACCATTTTTTGTTTCCTTATTTTAGTTTCTATACTGTTTTCTTTTACTTCCTAACAGTGGGCCCTTTCACATTTATTTGTGGCTTTTATAGTAAGGTCAAATTATAAAGACCTTTAAATTTTTTCAGGAGTTAGTGTGATCCTACAAGTCGTTTTTCAAAAGTAATGTGTGAGATGTGGACTAACCATGTGACACAGACTTAGAGAGCATTGTGTACCCTTTAACAAGGTGGATCTGACCGCACCTCCAGTGAACCTTCCTTCCCCATGCCTTTACTTTTAAAAGGCAAGATCAAATAAAGCTGAATACGGGCAGACAGCCACTGACGGGTGGAAACACACAAGCCTGAACTATTATAGCTTCCCACACCCGCCTCAGATGCAACAGGAAGGCAGAGGAGGCCTGTCCTATTGAACTGTGGAAAATGAGAAAAGTGAAATCTTTCTATCTGACTGAGCTTTGTCATCTACCTTCATGTTCCTGAGACAACAAGTCTGCCGTCTAGAGGGTGCCTAAGAAACAGCCTGCTACAGAAATAGACTTTTCTCAAATGTTCTTCCTTGTAGCTAGCGAAAGAGAAAGCATGCTTTAGTCTCTTTTGCATTACATTCAGGGCTGCTGAAAACCTTTCCTGGCCAAGGAGTCCATTTCCTCCATGTTCTTACATTACTTCATTCTACTCCATGTTCTTACACTACTTCATTCTAATCTTTGTCCTTTCATCTGCTGTATGATTCACTAGTAAAAACAAATAAATGAAAGAAAATAACTTTAGCTGGGCACTAGTGACTCACACCTTTAATCCTAGCTGTTCAAAGGCTGAGACCTGAGGATTGTGATTTGAAGCCAGCCTACAGGAAAAGTCCATGAGACCCTTTATCTCCAATTAATCCCAGAAAAGGCTAGAAGTAGAGTTGTGGTTCAATTGATAAGAGAGCTAGCTTTGAACAAAAGAAGGCCAGGGACAGCGCCCAGACCCTGAGTTCAAGCCCCAAGACTGGGCAAAAACAAAATTAAAACAAAAGCAAGGGTTTTGTTGTTGTTGTTGTTGTTGTTGTTGTTGTTGTTGTTTTGCCTGAGACTCATGGTGTAGTCTTATAGCTAATTCTGCTTCTCCAATATCTGTGGCTTTGGGGGAGGGAGGGGAGTAATTGTAGAATTTGTGCTACATTGCCAAAAAGCAGTTTGTGAATCTCGAGTTTTCTGGGTGACCTCTGGTACTGGGAGCATGGAGGTTGTGGGGTGAGAGTTCTTGACATTGGAGGAATCCATATTTACATCTTGATTCTGCTCCATGGGAGATAGACAGCCTAAAACCCCTTCATGCTCCAGTTTCTCCTCTGTAATGTGGCAGCAATGCCTACATCACAGAGAGGATAAGGGATTGAGGTCCAGGTCGGGAACTACTATGTATGTTAATATTCTCTGTAGTTAAGGACATTATCTTAGACAGGGCCTGCTGTGCTCTAAGATACCAGGCACTGATAAATAAGCTCTCAGGTTCAGGAACCTCTGGCTGGCAGTGGCAGGCATGGCTGTTCTTGTCAGGCTGGTTGGGACTATATAGCACTTTCAAAACAAAGAGGACCTTTTTTTGCTTGTAACTGAATCCTGCCCTTTTGGACAGACAGTATTTTACCAGCACTAGTTGTGTTTACTTTTGGTCTGCCCTAACCTCAGGGAAGGATTGATTCCAGGAATGTGCAGTACAGGTGGCTCCTGCTAATGACCTGCTCTGGCATGGGCCCATTTTCATGTGAAGGAGGACTAGACTATTTTCTTGTCAGAATGAATGTAAATTCTGTATCTAAATAATCTGTGGGACCCAAGGAAAATGTACACAAATCCAACTCTACCAAAACGAAGTAAGTTTGTGCTTTCAAGGACAGTTACCAACAAATGGAAAATGTGGACAACTGAATAAGGGAGAAAGGATTTGCAAACTATGTGTCTCATAAAGATCTTATAACTGTAGTCTTGAAAGAATTCATACAGCCAAATGATGAAAAGACAACTTTTAAATGGAGGGAATCAGACTTTATTATTGTCAATAGTAGAGGTGTATTTAAGACAACCCATTTTATAATGGGATGGTAGAAGTAAAGCTTCAGCAGGTTTGTAAATGTTTACATATTGCCATGTTGCCTTAGTAAAGGAAGCAGTATCCCTTAATTGTGGGACACTGAGTTTTCTAGCAGATAGGCATGTGCACAGGCTCTGTCCCCTCTCTTGTTAAAGGATGTACCCTCATAGACTAGCCAGAAAGGGGGAGAGGGTCTTTGCCTCACTCAGTTTGGGGTCCTTTTCTATTTAAGATTCTCTTTAAGATGTGACACAACAGACATCTCACTGATATGATTTATGTTGAGGCAAGAGAACCATGATACTGCATCTGAAGGTACTAGGATCATGTGAGTTATTTTTATGCTTTTATTTCTGTTTGGTTTTTTTGTCAATTCTGGGGCTTAAACTTAAAGTCTGGGAGCTTTCTCTGGGCTTCTTTTGCTCAGGCTAGTGCTCTACCACTTGTGCTGCAGCTCCACTTCCAGCTTTTTTGGTGGTTACTTGGAGATAAAAGCCTCACAGAATTTCCCTCCTGGGCTGGCTTCCAACCATGATCCTCAGATCTCAGCCTCCTGAGTAGCTAGGATGACAGACATAAGCCACCAGTGCTTGACCTCCATGTGAATTTCTGACCACAGCATCTCTGAAAGCTCCTGTCCTAACTGGAAAGAGCAGAAGACATCCTCAAAGCTGCTCTAGAGGAGAAGGGACAGCAGGTGTCATTGTCCCTCTTCCCAGTTGAGGACATAGAGCTTCTGATGCTGGCTCAGCAGTTCCACAAGTTATTTACCCACAAGGAGTAAAAACACAGTAAGAAGGAAGAAACTACTGAGAAAAATAGACACAGAGTACATATGAAGTTCAAGTATAGGGAAATGTGTGTGTGGTGATAGGGTGATAGAAATCAAATCAGTAGTTAACTTGGGTAGGAGTGATGATTATAGTCTATGTCCTGATTGGGATGTTGATTAACCAAATATTTACATTTGTCAGACTTACCAAATTATATACTTAAGAGCTGTGCATCTCACCACAGATAAATTTTGTTCAACTTAAAAATATAAATAGTTGAAAATGAAGTATACAACTTGTGGGTGAGGGTGGGAGGGAAAAGCTGACAGAGTTCAAGGGAAGGGGGGTGACATTGTACAAAAATAAATGTACTCTTTACCTGTCTTATATAATCATAGCCCCTGTACATTGCCTTCATAGTAACAATAAAAATTAGAATATATATAAATAAAGATGGTATCTCAGGCAGAAATGAAGAACAGAAGCCCACAGTTTCCACTGGCTTCTTGAATCTAACATTTCCTCTGCCATACATAATCAATTTAGGAACAAAGGAACTAAATGTATGCGGTAGTTTGAGTGGTAAAATCTGTGGAATTTCCTCTTCATTGAAGACAGACAGTAAGCAGAATCCATTCTCATTGTTCTCGTAGGAACATGAAGGAAGCAGTTAGCGAGGACAAATAAAGCCATTGCAAAACCTGTTACATAGAGAGAAAGAGGAACATAGAAAAGATAAAAGCTAATTCTCAAGTTCTGGCTTATGACCCAATTAAGAATGAGTGACTGAAAGTGTTTCATGGGATATTATAGCACTAGACCTTGCAGTATCCAAAATATTTTTCTTCTCGTCAGATAAGGAGCACTTTGTTATGTTAAGGATTTTACCAGAAAGAGAACTAAAGCTGCCAGTTTCAGCCTGTGTCTAGCACACGCTCTCAACGAAGTGAGCACAAGTTCCCCGGATGGCAGCCACAGTGTAGCCTTATCCTTAGGATTAGTGTGCAGTTACAGAAGGTGTCAATAATTTAGCTTGCAATAAAATTTTCTCGAGGCCTACCATTTTAACAGTGCTTTTCTGTGTTTTTTAATATTCATGCAAAGTGATGCTCCCATACTTAACAGTTTATGTTTTGTTATAAACTTAAGTTTCATCTCTACTGTGAACTGTGCTCTTGTTTAAACAAACCCAATAAAAATAATATGTCCACTGTTAAGAATTCCTGCTAGAAATCCCGGAGGTCTTTACAGGCACATTTCACCTAGTGCTGGAAACACAGTCAGGGCTTTGGCGCTAGATCCTTGTTGCTTTTTCTTTATCTCAGCAGGGTTCTGTGCACTGGCCAGGAAAAAAAATGGCCAGAAAGACCAGAAGATAAAGTTGTTTTTAAGGGTGCTTGTTGCTCACACTCCATACCACCAGAAGAATGTGGTGGGTGTTTTTTTTTTTTAACTCTAGTGAGTGCCAGCTTCCATCTGTGCACACTTCCCAGTAAGTTTCCTCTGGAAGCAAGTACCAGGATTGAACTGGGAGTTAGAGAGCCAGCATAGTGGAATCTGGGAAATAGTGTGGATTCCACTGAAAATACAAATAAACAAGCAGACACTCTGTGCCCCCACACCTCCTTCCTGCATGGCGGGATGTGGACTTAACACCTGATGGATTGAGTCACAGATCTGCCAAACATCTTTCCAAAGAACCCCTTTTTCCTTCCCACACACCCCAACTGTCTAAAGTACAGCACATTAAAAATCAGGAAAGCTCTTTCATCTTTGTGGGTATCAAGGCAGCAAACCTATTTTAATGTCTTTTCCATGTGTGGCTCCAGTTTTAACAATAAAATGATCCCCAGGCACACCCAGCTGCACAGCATTAAAGAAAGAATTGCCAGGGTGAGTGGGGGAGTTTAACTCAGCTAATTTAGTGCTGTTAAAAAGACAATTAAAGCACAGAATCTCACTGTTTCTGTCTCAGGACTTTGTTCAGACTCCTTGGAAATGCACTACAAAGAAAGGAAGTCGATTTGCCAGGAAGGAGGAAACTTGGGTGCCTGGAATTATTCGGGTGCCAGCACTTTTAGCACCTTGCAGAGTTCCTTCTTAGAAAATTGGCGACTGGTATTAATTTATGTTCGTCAGTTATAAGTTGGGTTGATCTTATCAGATCAAAGATGAATATCATACTCCACTCTGCTCAATGCATTTTATGTATAAATTTAAAGCAAGCCAGTTCTGGCTCTATTTGCTATGAAAACATACATGTAAAATCAACCAAGAGAAACTGAAATTGCTTCGAGGGTCAACTGCATGAATTTGACATTTGCTAATGCCATGATATATTATGTTTTCTGTCTAGGTACCCCAATTATGAAGTTTCTATTTAAGGCTACCAAGCCGTGCCAAATGGTTATAACCCTAGAACAAGTCTCTCTCAAGGAAACTGAACAATTTTCAATAAAGTAATTCATTGTTCCCTGCCATTGTCTAGCAAGACATCTTTAGTCTGGTAGACTTATATTTTTCAATTTGATACATATTTCAACATTACCAAAGTTTCAGAGAACAAGAAAAAAAAATTAAAGTAAAGCCAGGTGCTAGTGGCTCACGCCTATAATCTTAGCTACTCAGGAGACTGAGATCTGAGGATCATAGTTTGAAACCAGCCCATGCAGAAAATTCTGAGACTCTTATCTCTTAATTAACTACCAGAAAACTGGAAGTGGAGCTGTAGCACAAAGCATAGAATGCCAGCTTGAGCAAAAAAAAAAAAGCTCAGAGGCAGTACCCAGGCCCTGAGTTCAAGCCCCCATGACTCAGAGCCAACAACAACAACAAAAAAAGTAAAGCAGATTTCTCTTCTGATAAATGGTGAAAATGGTGTCTTACATGTAAAAGAATCCAAACTCACAAATAAGCCGTGAAGTTTAGTTTTTCATTAGATGACTGTAATCTCAGCTCCCTAGGAAGCTGAGACAGGAAGATTGCTTGAGCTGGGAGTTCAAGGTAAGGCTTGGTAACATAGCAAGACTTCATCTCTCTCTCTCTCTCTCTCTCTCTCTCTCTCTCTCTCTCTCTCTCTCTCTCTCTGTCTCTCTCTCTCACACACACACACACAAACACACACACAATTTTTTTTAAAAAGATGAACCCACTTGTACTATTAATGTGTCTTTTTTTTTTTTTTTTGCCAGTCCTGGGCCTTGGACTCAGGGCACTGAGCACTGTCCTTGGCTTCTTTTTGCTCAAAGCTAGCACTATGCCACTTGAGCCACAGATCCATCTCTGGTCTTTTCCATATATGTGGTACTGAGGAATTGTACCCAGGGCTTCATGTATACGAGGCGAGCACTCTTGCCACTAGGCCATATTCCCAGCCCAATGTGTCCTTAAAATGTTTTGAAAGGAGAAGATTATCCTCTGACTGTTCAACTTGAAAGTTTATGCAGTAGTTTTGTTTTGGTTTGGTTTGGGGTTTTTTTTGTTTTTGTTTTTGTTTTTGGTCAGTCATGGGGCTTGAACTCAGGGCCTGGTCACTGTCCCTGAGCTCTTTCACTCAAGGCTAGCTCTCTACCACTTAAGCCACAATGCCACTACCAGTTTTCTGGTGGTTAATTGCAGATAAGAGTCTCTTGAGAACTTTTTCTGCTTGGGCTGGCTTTGAACCACAGTCCTGATATCTCAGCCTTCTGAGTAGCTAGGATAACAGGTGTGAGCCACCATCACCCAACTTATGTAGAATCTTAAATTCAGGGTGTATAGGCCCTGAGCATGCCTGTGGGCTGGCTCTCAGGTAGAATTGTCCAGCCCAGTATTATCTGAGCTGAACACCAGTGCCCTAGTGGTTGCAGGGACTGAGGTTGGGGAGGTAATTTAGAATATTTTCAAGACACAGTTGTGATCCCACATCTTGAAGAAGTAGCCTATTTTTTTTTTAATATGGTCACTTTCTAATATTCCATGAAGCTCTAAACAAGTAAGCAAGTCTCCCCCAAATCCACCTCAATGAAGTTAGTTTGGGTGGGTACTACATCTCACTGCCATACAGAGGAATTAGTCTTTGGGATAAGAAAAGTATAATTTAAGCTATTTGTTTTTAGAACATCAGTGTATAGAATTTATGCCATTTGTTACTGTTTGCTGACAGGCTCATGCCTATAATCCTAGCTTCTTGGGAGACTGAGATTTGAATATCACAGTTCAAAGCCAGCCCAGGCAGAAACGACCATGAGACTTAATCTCCAGTTAAACAGCAAAACGTTGAAAGTAGAGGTGTGGCTCAAGTGGGAGCATCAGCCTTGATCAATAAAGCTAAGCAAAGAGCATGAAGCCTGAGTTAAAGCCCCAGAACTGAATGATGACCGCCTCTACCTCCTAAGGGCAGCCCTACTCCACCCTAAGGATTGGTTTTTCTTGGAGGGAATAAGCCCTTTTTGAAAATGATAACCATAAAAGTAGTATTATAATGTAATTACAAATGTAAATAATTCCATTTTTAATCAAAGAAAAATGGAATCATTTCTGAAATAACTAATAAATATATTCTCCAGAAACATAAGTACAGTTTCAGTCACTAATACTACATGGTACTTGGCAAGTAAATGGTAAATTAAAAGCTTAGTAGAGGGCTGGGGATGTGGCCTAGTGGCAAGAGTGCTTGCCTAATATACATGAGGCCCTGGGTTCAATTCCCCAGCACCACATATACAGAAAATGGCCAGAAGTGGTGCGGTGGCTCAAGTGGCAGAGTGCTAGCCTTGAGCAAAAAGAAGCCAGGAACAGTGCTCAGGCCCTGCATCCAAGCCCCAGGACTGGCAAAAAAAAAAAGCTTAGTAGAATGTAAACACACACACAAAAACAGTCAGGCTTCCATATTGCTATAATGAGTTCCTCATCCATGTAGTTAACCAACCTTGGATTGCAAAGTTTCAGGGAATAAGAGGCATCTATACTGAACACTTTTTTTCTTGTCAGTATGCTATAAATGATCTAACAATGAAATTTGGAATTTATATTACATTGGATATTATAAGTAATTTGGAGATGGGTCAAAGTACACAGAGGAAGTACACAGGCTCAGTGTATAGCATTGTATATAAGGGACTTGAGCATCTGCAGATTTTGTTATCCACAGAGGGGAGGTGTTTTGGAACCAATTCTCTGTGGACACTGAGCAGGGATTGCAATCTGTAGAGCCCTGTTTTCTAGAATGAGTAATAAATGTTCTATAAAAGATTTTTCTCCTCCCTGCTTTACATTTCAACAAAAATCTATTACTTGGCATTGTCAAAAAAAGAAAAAAAGAAGGTATGCCAAGACTAGAAAGCTCATCCTTTCCCATGTAGCCAGCCTTTAGCTAATGCTATAAATATAGCAGACTGATGAACATTGTCATCTGAATTCTATCAAGCAAGTCAGGCAAGCTGGAATGTGAGTTATGCTATATATAAACTCGAAAGGAGCGCCATCTTGGTTACGGTGCCTCTTAAGAATAGCTCATGACCTCCTAGCATTTGTTTACTTTGTGTTTTCTGTTATGAACCAGTGTATTTTGGAAAAATGACAGAGGTGAGAAGCAAATAGATTTTTTTCAGTCTACTTTGCCTCTTTTGTCCTCTTCCAGTAGGTGTTCCTTCTTCAGTGTAGAGAAAAGCCTGAAAAGCATTCATTGATGATAAACCATTGTGTTACTTAGATGCCCAATTAATATTTGCCATTGATTCTTTTTTTTTTTGGCCAGTCCTGGGGCTTGGACTCAGGGCCTGAGCACTGTCCCTGGCTTCTTTGTGCTCAAGGCTAGCACTCTGCCACTTGAGCCACAGCGCCACTTCTGGCCATTTTCTGTATATGTGGTGCTGGGGAATTGAACCCAGGGCCTCATGTATACGAGGCAAGCACTCTTGCCACTAGGCCATATCCCCAGCCCCTTGCCATTGATTCTTTTCCTTCACAGAGCTTTTGAGGAAGCAGAATCAGTGTTGTGCTGTGCACTGCTTCTCTGCAGTCTTACAATAAAGGCCTGGTCCCTAGTGGCGAAGCTTGCCATCTGGCACTCTGTGACGCAAAGTTAGCTCAGGTGACCAGAGCACCATGCTAAACTGAGTTTCATTCTCATGTGGGCCAGTTATTTTGGCTCCAACTTGGGGCCTGAACCATGCCCTGGATGCTAGTAATGCCTTAACAAGTAGTACCTCTGAAATGTCTTAGCAAGGAGATGATGCCTAATGAGGTAAAGACATAATGAACATAAACAGGGCAAATTGGGTTCTCTAAGACTGGCTTACCCTCTGGCTGGGCTTTAAGAGGTTCAAAGGCACTGTGAAAATACCATAGCTTTAAAGAAAATAAACGTTGGACAAAAAAGAATTGCAAGCTTCGGAGCCCTGTGAGTGCTTGTCTGTTAAGTACTATGAATGACTTTAGCATATCCAGTGGTGAAATAATTGTATTGCTGCGACATACAACCAATTTCATGTTGTTCTTTTGTGTTTAGTACAAAGTAGCCTGAGAATATTCAAAAGAATAGATTAGCCAGATACCTGCAGCTCGTGCCTGTAATCTTAGCTACTAAGGAGGCTGGACCTGGAGGATCATGGTTCAATGCCAGCCCGGGCCAAAAAAGCTGAGGACTCCATCTCCAATTAATCAGCAAAATGCTGAACTGGAGACATGACTCAAGTGTTAGAGCACCAGATATGAACAAGAAAGCTGAGAAGAGAGCATAGGCCCTAAGTTCAAGCCCAATACCAGCACACACACACACACACACACACACACACACACACACACACATACACACACACACCACAAACACAAGAAAAACTGATAAGCATTGGTGTAAAAATTAAAGTCTTAAAATTGGGGAGGCTGTTTAGGAGGATGAGTAGAAGGGGATAGAGAAAAGGAAAGATAGAGGTGATAATTTTGAAACATAGTGTGAAGACAGCATAGGGAATCTCAGTGAAAGCTGTTACCCAAAAGGGGGCTGGGAGTGAGGAAAGAGAAAGCAATAAAGAGGGTTATTCTGAGCAAGGTATAATATATGCATCTATTCACCATGGTAAATTTCCTTGGTGCAGTTAACACACTTTTTAAAAAATGACAGGAAAGTAAAACAGGATGTGTAAGGGAGGTGGGAATGAGCAGGTTGAGGTTGGTTAATTAAGAGGCAGGGGAGAGTGATTGAGGAAAACAAAAAAAGACAGTGGGTTATTGGACAAGCCTACTAAACAGTAGCTAAGCCTTCTACCAAAAGCAAGATGGGTTTTCTGAATAGCACATTGTGTGCTTTCTGGAGTCATGATCCACTTGCAAACATCACTCTTGAGATGCAGGTATTATAATAGCTGTGCTAAATACAAAGAAACATGTATATATTCATTTAAAAATATACCTACCAGGCACTGGTACCTCATGCCTGTAATCCTAGCTACTTAGAAGTATGAAATCTGAGGATCACGGTTCAAAGCAAGACTGGGCAAAAAAGTCTATGAGACTCTTAGCTCCAATTAACCACCAAAAAGTCAGAAGTAAGCTGTGGCTCAAGTGGTAGAATGGGCTCTCCTTGCACAAAAAATGCCAGGGACAGCATCCAGGCCCCGAGTTCAAGTCTCAGGAATGACAAAATAAAATAATAAAGAAATGAACAAATAAATAAACAAATAGTCTGGGAGACTTCTAGTTACCTAGAAGGACTGAGATTCTAGTAACTTAGATGGAAGGAGCCACTTCCCAGGTCAGAGAGATGAGAGGGCAATTGTTGAGAGAATTGCAAGTCAGTTAGTGGCTTTGTAATGTCTGTCATCATTCCTTAACACCCTTGAATTTATAAGCACATTCTTGTTCTCAAATTCTACCTGGTGTTGAACAAGCAAAGAAGACAAAACAATATGACATAAATTAGCATCTGATCTTTACACATACAGAATTTTAAAATTGAAAATCTAGATATCTAGCTGAGTCATCTCAGCTAGTGTTTTTAAACTCCAGTCACATCTCATTGGTGGGTCATGAAATTAATTTATAAGTCACTGCTAACATTTTATAAAGAACACAGAAACAGAATTTAGAGGGCTTTATATTTAGTAAGGCTAAGTGCTGGCTTTTTTAGAGGGGTGTGTGTGTGTATTGGAGTGTTTTCCAGCTTGTAGTATAATGTATATTTTTCACTTGATCTTGGTCAAACAGTTGAGAACCAGTGTGTGAGTATAGTGTCAGCTCTGGGGCATGTGGCTACACTGAGTACAAACAGAACCCAAGCTTCCTGATTCCCACACTAGTGCTTATTCCATTCAGTCACACTCAGGCCATGCCTAAATTCTGAGCCTTTTTTTTTTTTTAATAACATCACACTGTGGTAAGTTCCTAGATCATTTGTGAGGTACAACCAAACCACAGCCACGTAGTTCCTTCTGAGCCTGTGAGTCCTGAGACACTCCCAGACTTCTTGTCTCTAGTTTGAGCACAGAGATCCTTTTCTAGCGTTTAACTGCAAAGAGGAAGCAAATCTTTTTATTTAAATGCCTTTATTTGGCCCTTTGTTGACTCTGCTCTTCCGTCAAAGGCAGTGTGACAGAACACTGAGCATGTCAGACTATCATGTGGCCAGCAGAGAGGAGTGCAAGCGGTTCCAGAAGACCCAGCACACACATGTGTACCCTCTGTCACTGGGAAAGAGGTGGTACTGTCCCCACTAATAGTAGCAGTCGAGGAGGATGTGTGTCTGTGAGATGCTTGTTGGGGCGCTGCGCAGGAACCCATGTTGACAAGCCAGTGTGGGGCAGGTTTGGCCTTCAAGACTTCTTGGAGCAGGTGGTATGCTGACAGAACTTTCTCTGCTGTCCTGGGAGTCCAGGTCTTCATTCCTCTCCCAGAGGCCATTTGTTGGATGATCAGAATCCAAGGCTTTCTAGACAGGGAATTTCTGCACTGGCTTGGAATAGTTACAAATCATTCTCTGAGTACTAAAGGAATCCATATGACCACCTACCTGTCCTGCCTTGTAAAGCTGGGGGGTGGGAAATACTTGTAAGGTCCTCTGGCTTTTCACTTTGAGGTTTTCTAACCTTTAAGGGAATGATGTCCCCCTCCCCAGTTCAGACATGGTATTGGAAGCTGCTGAGATGAGGGAGCTGAGGTGTTTCATGTAGAAATGGTTGGCATTCCCATTTCTTGAAGTCATGGCCCTCACTCGGTGCCAAGAACAGCCTTCAGTTCTTATTCTCCCTCTTACCTGCACTTGGCTCTGCTTGCTTGCTCGCTCTCTCCCTTTCCTTACCCAGCCTTGTTTGGACAGGGCAAAAAGTAAACGCAGCTGGTGATAAAGCTGGCAGCACTGGCTCTTGACCGCAGCCTCAGCCCAGAGTCCGGCCCTTCTGAGTGGTAATTAGTGGGATGGGAATTTTCGAAGGAACCTCCCCAGAGAGCCATTTCACCAGAGTAACCCTCTTGTCTAGACTGTACAAACCGTAAAGTCATCACTCCCTCGCTGGGATTTCCATGTGACAAAGCAGCCATAGAAACTGGGGCCTCTGGTCCTGAAAGGCCTGGAGTACAGAGCTCACATTGTAGAGCCCTCCCGCCGTGCACCCCGCTGCAACCTCTCTCTGGGAAAGGATGGAAACTCTCCCCGCAGAACTTGCATTCAGGATACACACCCCGTGCATGACTTCTCTCTGGAAATCTAAACAGCCTTACCATCTCCTTGCGTTTTAACCCTAAACCCCTCTAGCTGGGATTTTATTCTCACAATTAAGTTTTACCTTTCGCTTTCTTGCTTGCCAAAGCTAACTATTAGTTAATGAGATAAAAAGCAGTTTAATGCTTGACATTGTAAGGAAGAAGGCTGGCAAAACTTAACCTATGGAGATATGAAAAGGATTCAGACTTTTAACTCAGTGTGCATTCCTTCCACTGTACATACTTAGCAGGTCATCCTCATGAAGATAGCATTAGTGGGTCTGGAACATGGGAGTGTGTGTACTGCAGAGGACAAAGGGCAAGAAGGGAGGATGTGGTCCTCCAGGCTCTGGTCAGGTGCTGTCCTGAGAAGAGGAGCAGACTCAGATCTCCAAAGCCAGGCCAGAATCCAGTAAATGGAGCTGACTTTTCTGAAGTGACAAGCTGACTCACAGAGAACAAACCAAAATCAAGAATTAGGATTTCTTGAATAAAGCAGTCATGAACTCAAGTAGAACGCAAGGTCCTGTGGCTCTTCTACCCATCACGGCAAGTAGCATTCACCAGCAAACCAACGGAGGAGTAAGAATAATGGTAGCTATACTGTGAGACTTTCAGGATGTGTGAGGCACTTTGCTGAGCACATTACATCCCATTTTATATAAAACAAGAGATTAAAAGATGAGAGATGTTCAGTTCTTGACCCCACATCACATTGCCAGGATGCTGGTGACGTGTGCCTGGCTACAAGGCAGCTCCTGGTGCTCTCTGTTTGTGCCTTTCAGAACTCAGAAGGCCCAGCACTGGAGTATGAGTCATCGGCAAGTCCTCCGACAGTTCTAGCTAGTGAGTTCTGTACTCCTGCAACCATTGTCAGAGTATAACCAGGAGAGGTTCATACACTAAACAGACATTTGATTGCCTTCTCTGTGGCTAACGTATGTACAGAGAAGGGTGAAACACACACGCCCAGTAGACCAGAAATGTGGGGGAGACTGATAGCAAAATCCAGCAGGAGGCTGAGTTCTCTGATGAAGATCAGCTCCATGGACTTGTTGAAGGAAGAGACACTCCTCAGACTCAGGGTGAGGAGTCACAGCACACTGTGTGGAGTAAGTAATAGCCAAATGGGTTTTTTGTTTGCTTGTTTTCTTTTCTTCTTCTTGATTTATTTATTTATTGAGGCAAGCACTCTTGCCACTAGGCCATATTCCCAGCCCCTCAAACTGGGTTTTTAGTAATGAACACATCTTGAATGGAGAGAAAGAAGAAGGTACATGAGGCTGTTGGGTTTAGGTGGGCAAGTGGTAGGAAAGTGCCCTAATAGTACCAAGTATTGGCATTGTTTTTAAGTGATGGAAAGCCATTGGAGGATTTTTAACAGAATGCAATAGCTTACTTTGCATTTTTAAAAGATTATTCTGACTCAAGACTTTAATCCTAGCTACTTAAAGATCAGAGAATGAGGGATCAAGGCCAGCCAGAACATAACAATTCATGAGACTCCATCTCAACCAATGGCTGGGCATGGGTGGCAGGTGCCTGTTATCCCAGCCATGGGGGAAACACCATGACCAGGCACAGTGGCAAACACTTGTCATCCCAGCAACACAGAGAAGCACAATAACTCTACCTCAGAAATAATGCAGAAATGGACTGGAGGTGTGGCTCAAGTGGTAGAGCACCTGCCTAGCAAGCACAAAGCCCTGAGTTCAATACTCAGTACCACCAAGTTAAAGGTTATACTGACCAGTGAATGAATGGTGGGTGAGGAATATTAAGAATACCTAAAGAATTTCTAAAAGTGGGATCTGTTACAGTGTAGGGGAGAGATGAGATTGATGAGGATGGAGGAAGCAAAGAGCTAAGTGGACACAAATCATGCGTGGGCAGAGGGCTCATGAGCTGGCTGAAGCTGGAATCAGAGGGAGGAGATTACTAGGTTCTTTACTGGATGGCTTTGCCATTTCATGAACATGGGGAAGTGGAGGGCAGATTCTCAAGGACAGTGCAATTAAGGACTTAGAATCAAAGGATGGGCTTAAATCATTGTACATTGGTGTACATTTTTACTAGTTTCCAAGCTCTAGTAACCTAGGAGCATCTGAAAATTATGATTCCTTGGAACCACAGCCCCAGATCTAGTAGTTCAAATCCAAAGGAAGAGCTGGGGAGTCAGCCTCCCAGTGGTACCTGGTTACCCAGCCATGCTGCCAGGTTATGGTGGTGCTTGCTAGCCCTTGCTGCTTTGGGTTTCTGAGGTTGGTCTTGGTGACCTAAATGCTGCTAGACCAATATTCCTGTCCAGGTACAGAGCCAGCACCACACCAAGCCATCTTCCCATTTATCACTGCTTAGAAGCAGCCTGTGGTGCTCCAAAATGTTCACACAAAATTAATGAGGTTATGACTGGGCAGTTACGGGCCATGCTTCTCGGCTCATTTTCGCTGGATGGCCAGCATGTCCCCTAAGCCTGGAACCTTGAAAGAAGAGCATTTCCCGAAGTGAAGGACGCACTCCCATAAATCAGTGTTCTTCAGGAGGACTGAAGGCTCAGATGTCTGTTTGAATGGTCTGAGCCTCATAAATCTGCAGGTTGGTTCTGGAAATCCCATGAGTCTGGACTTTCTGGAGAGATTTATGGCACTTCCCGTTCACATTGAAGCCAGGAACAACACTGCCACTCCCTCAGCCCTCTGGATTTTGTTCCTGTGGGGGTAGGAAGGGAGGGAAAGCTGTGCTGAACCAATACCACTTTTGAAAGAAAACTAGCCAGAATTATTTTCCAAAACCTCAGAAAAAGCCTCATGTTCTGCTAAGGGTATAATGGTTTTCTGTCCTCTGCCCATCTCTCCCGGGAGAGTTTCCCAGGCTCAGCTGCTTCACCCCGGTGGATTCTGTGGTGTTGGAAACAGGTCCAGAGCTGGCAGGAGCTCATAGGCCATTCCAAGGTAGACCCAGCTTCCATCAGCAGTGGCCTTAGACCTAGCTTCAAGCAACTTGTGCTGAACTCAGATGAGTTCATTAACACTGTGTGGTGAGATTTCTCCAGAACTTAATGAGTGACAAACTAATTCCCTCTTGGAAATGAGGGATTAACTAAAGATGAGCATTCCAAATAGAAACTATGCCTGGAAAATCTATTTGATCAAATATTATGCCTTTAGAATACATGGATGAAAATGAATATGGTTGGTTTTAGTCTTTATAGTAATTGTATCCAAATATATGAATCTACCTTATGAGTAGCACACCAAACAAGAGTCAGAAAATGTTTCATAGCATAAAAGTACTAAATGCTATCATGGTCAAAAGAAGATATAATCATATCTACTGTGGAATTGTTCCATTAGCAATTACCTGGGGAAAGTAGTATTTGAGAGACATTTTCAAGGATGAGAACAGGGAAAGAAAGACAGTTAGGGTGGGCATTGATTCCAAACTGGAAAATCTAACCATATAACACAAAGGTAGCAGAGATTCAGTGATGGTGGATGTGTGTGTTAGATTCATGACGCATTCAGAGACATAAGACCCTTAACATGACACGTGAAGGAATTTAGGTTTAGTGGAGTTGACAGAGGGGAGCTATTATTAATACAAGAAGTCATGAATACAATAAGAGAAGAACAATATTAGGGGCTGCCGCTGTTGGCTTCTGGAAGGAGGATGGGCAGGGGGACAGCAAGTGGGCCTGGTTTATCAGTTAGGTTATTTTGATAGCCAGGGAGAAGACCTGGTAGGAAACAGATTTGACTTTCTTGATGAGGTTCTGTATTTGGGACAGGAAATGACTTGAGGTACAAGGTTTTCTTTTCTTTTTTTTTTTTTTTCAGTGCTGTTACTCGTAACACACAAATCCCTGCCAGTTGATAAAAGCTGCCTGGTCACTCAATATAAGTGAATCTTCTAGACATTGGAATGTTTATATTTGGCCTAAAATGGCTCTGTTTTTTTCTTTAAATTTTATACAGCTGTAAAGTGTATTTAACTCTCAAATAGAAAGCACTTCTTGACTACTGTTTCATAGCTTCATAAAACAAGGCTCAGTTGCATAGGTACTTCTTGTTGTCATCCCCTATCTTTTTACGCAAGCCTGTTTCCTGATATTGTTATTCTAGCAGAAAATAATCGAACCCTACTGTAAACTACCTTTTTTTTTTTTTACAAGCAGCCATAAGAAGAAAGCTCCAAAGACAATAAGGAGCCTCCGTGTTTATATTTTTAACCCAAGATTACAGATCTAACTAGCAGGGAAGCAAAATTGCCTTAATTATGAATGTTTTTCATTGTGGTGGTGAGTGTAAGTCAGTAACAGATGTTCATTTTCCCCAGCTCAACTGTTTTTAATTCTTTCTCAAACATGGAGAGAGAAATCTTTAAACATTTGCCAAAGTTCAATTAGCATCCCCTGACTGAAGGTGGAAAATACCCTGCTTTGTTTTTTTCTCGGCCATATACCTGCTCTGGCTGCCCATCGCGGAGCACAGGGAAAGGCTCCAGCTGGCATGGGTTTTATGACTGCAAAGTTAATTTGCAGAGAAAGCCTTTGGCAGGAGGGGTCTGTTCGCTGTTTTATATATTTACTTATTTACTTTTTTTCAGTTATAAATAAAATTGCACTATAAAACATTGCAGCTTAATTGCAGGAAACTCAATGCATTTTAGGGGGTCGTTGTTCTGCAAGTGGTTAATAGCTTGTTTTGGGGATATACGGAGTTGTAGAAATCATGTTGTAAGAATATGTTTACAGCTGAGGCTGTGTGTGACTTGGTTTATCATGTTTTTTCTGTGCCGACTGGAACAGACGGCTGTTCGTTATTAAAAGGCCCTTTTCTGTGGAGAAGAGGATTCTGGGAGGGGAAAGAGTTGATGCAAGGGTACCTGATGATTTCCAGGGGCTATAGGCTCTCTCTGGCTATAAACCCTCCACAGCTCCATGGGCAGCAACCTTTAGCACCTCAGATATCTTAGCTGCCTTTGCTGAGCTGAGGCCTGCCTCACAGAGCATGTGCAGGAGATGGGTAATTCTAGTTCACCAAGGCAGAAAAATAATGCTGCCTATCCCAACCACACCCTCTTCACACACTTCTAATTCTGGAACCCTTCTCCCAAAGATTGAGGCCATCCTATAATTTATATCTGGGTTTGGCTTTCTAAACTACCACTTTTGAGAAAAACATTTCTATTGGATGCCCAATACTTGCAAATAATGCTCTTGAGGCAACTGGAAGTGGTTGTTTGCAAATACCTACAGTGCACTGCTGTGCCCTGTGGGAACGGATGCCTGTCCATTCCCATGATCCTCTGTGTCTCCATAAGACTGAATGTTAGCATATTGAGTACATAACTGGAAAAACACCTCCTTTATAGTCTATGACACACAAGCTGTTCTGTAAGGACATCTGTGGCTGACTTAAGATTTATGGGACTCAAAAAGGGTATTGATTTATCTTGAAATAAAAAAGGAGTGAAACAGAGAAAAGGGCAGCCCATGTACTTGAACTGACGAATAGAAGGCTGGCTGAGGGCTGTGATGTTATCATACAGATGTCACAATCCCAAAATTCAATCCACATGGCTCTGGGCCAAAACCAAATGAACTGTCTGGATTTAGCACTGATCACAAGTCAACCTCTTAAGCCAGAGTTGAGAAGGAAGATCAAGTAGTACTCAGCTGTTCAGTGATGTGAGCAACTAGAATTGCAAAGCTTTGCCATATTTTATTTTCCTTGACACTCAACTTCTATTTTCCTATTAGAGGATAGTTCATAAGAAGTATTCATACTTTCATTTTTCTGCATGTGAAGATATTCAAGGAGTTCCATCAGCATGCACATAAACTTGGTCAAAGCTGCCTATGAAGCCAGCTAGCTGCTGTGTAGTTTCCAAAAGGAATTACATCTGATTTTCGTATTCAGGAAAATAAATAGGTAGCCATTTGCACAGGCAGTGTCCTAGAGGACTGGATAAGTATTGAACAGCTCACAAGAAACCTCTGTGACAGAGAGAGCTTGTCACCGGACTTGTGAATGCTGCCTTCCCACTTACATGACCTAGCAGCCTCCAGCAGGACATTAGACAACCCGGTGCCAGGCTTCCACCCCTGCCTAGACCTTTGTTCAAACAGGCCACCACCTTAGGTCTGTCTTATCTTCTGTAAAAGAGGAGGTTGGTGCAGAAGACCTGAAGCCCTTTTGAACTTTGAAATATCATCTCTGTTTCCCAGTGATGACTTCTTCTAGAATCAAGCAAAGGTGTGTTCTTTTTTGGTGCCATTACTGGGGTTTGAACTCCAGGCCTGAGTGCTGTCCTTGAGCTTTAGTGCGTAAGGCTAATGCTCTACTGCTCAAACCACAGCTCCACTTCAGGCTTTTTTTTTTTTTTTTTTTTTGCTGGTTAATTGGAGATAAGAGTCCCACAGACTTTCATGCTTGAGCTGGTATTGAACCGCAGTCCTCAGATCTCAGTCTTATAAGTAGCTAGGATCATAGGCATGAGCTACCAGTACTCAGCAAACATAGTTATCTTTAAATCAAGCTGATTGGCTCTTAGCATCGTAGGGGTAGTAGAAAAGTGGACAACAGACACCAAGTCTTCTTAGAACTTTAACCTGGCCTGAAAGACATACATGACTTGGGGCCAGTATAGAAGTAGAAAAGCAGGAATATGTGCAAGGCTTGGGTCAGAGGGAGGATACAGAACAGGGAGGACATAGCCAACGAGGTCCCAAAGGAGGGCACTGCTGGAGAGGTTTCAAAAATGTGCTTAGCAGGGTGTAGGGCTAGATTGCATAAGGTCTAGAAAAATGGAGCCAAGAGTCCAGGACAAGATTTCCCTTTACTTTGCCATGGAGAGTCACACTTGGTTCAAAGTACTACTTCCTTGCCCTAGAGGAGGAAGATAGATGGCAGGACCATGAGATGAGCCCTTTGTTGCTGTGTTTCTATTTCTGTTTTTTTCCCTGAACAAAACCAGCTTCCTCACATAGGCTGGAAGTGGCAGGTGGGTCGTCTTCCTGGCCTGCCCTCTCCTTGTGTGATTCCCCAGTACAGATCATAAGCCCCTTGGGGCTTCCGTGGGATTGCCACATGGGGAAATGACCCTCACCAAGGGCCCTGTGCAGCTCCATGGGATGACTGTAAACAAGAGGAGGAAGAGGGGGGAAGAGCTATGCCCTGGATGTTTACAGTATAACTTGGTGCCCGTATGGCCAGCTGTCTACCATCACTCAAGTATCTGGTCTCTCCTTTCCATTGTGATAAAAACAGCTACCCAAACTGGCCACAGCTACTTTCCTCAGAGGGTAGGGGGACAGAACAGATTTTTAACACTGGATGATACTGAAGTCCTACTTATAAATATGGCATCTGTCACATTTCCACATAAGCCTTTGGATGGTGATGGGTCTTCCTTTATTTTTATTGTTACTGGCTGGGAACTGATAGGTGTGGTTTATTAGGCCATGACTGTTCCTATTTTCAGCCTCTAATAGATGTCTAATAATAAACACTTCGTCTTGTTAAGCCATGGGAAACCTTGCTTATCACAGTGTGGCGTTTATGTGCCATCCTCTGTTTGATGAGAGGCTGTGTAAACAGATAGAAGTCGGTAGCCTGTGAAGGCAGGATTTACAAAACAGTGCATGTGTCCTGAGCACCCTGAAGTGGAGTGATGGAGGGGAGGCACTTCTGTTCTGAAGAAAAAAGAAGTTAGGCGTGTATGGTCCACCGACCCAGGTCTGTACGGAGTGCCTCCCTCTGTCAGGCTCTGAGAAAGACTTTTTTTTTTTTTTTTTTTTTTTGCCAGTCCTGGGCCTTGGACTCAGGGCCTGAGCACTGTCCCTGGCTTCTTCCCGCTCAAGGCTAGCACTCTGCCACTTGAGCCACAGCACCGCTTCTGGCCGTTTTCTGTATATGTGGTGCTGGGGAATCGAACCTAGGGCCTCGTGTATCCGAGGCAGGCACTCTTGCCGCTAGGCTATATCCCCAGCCCCGAGAAAGACTTTCTTCACGTTAGCTCTGTCCTTACCATGTCTAGCCACCTTGTCGCTCAGACCAACAGGTGTGCTGACTAGGACTTGGAAGAAGATAGTTCATCCCAAAGACCCACTAGCACCACTAGAAGGCTAAACTGTAGGTGGTCTGAGTTCAAGGTCACTGCAATGACCTTGAGGCACCTCACTGCTAAGGTGATGCTTTTTAGTCACCACAACAGGAGCATCTCAGAGCCTCTTTGAAATCACCTAGGTCCAACTCTAGAGAAGACTCTAGTTGTCTAAGGAAGTGGCACCATGTCTTTGTCACAGAACATGTGTTAGAGTAGGCTGGGCAGGGGAGTACATGGAGGTGGTTCATCAGAGCAGAGCATGCAGCTCTAGGGTGGGCTTCCTCGGGGAGGTCAGTAAGAAGCAGTGAGGTGGCGAATCTGGAATTGCATAGTGACAGGGTCAGGTACAGCACAACCTGGCTAACTCAAGCCAGCCCCACATGGGACATAGACATGTGGCCGCAAAGCTGTGAAGGACACTTGGAAACATCAGGCCATGACTGGACAGGGCAAGGTGGCCAACTGTGTCCACCCCACAGCTCCTGGGCAGCTGGCATTGACCCCTGATGTTGAAATACGCATTGAGCAGGGTGTATCACCCTTCTGATTTAATGTGACCATGATCCTGGGGCACTTGGTGACAAGGCTCCCAGACAGTGCCAACAGTGTGGCAGGCACAGGACTGTGCATTCAGGTGCATATTCACTCATTTGGCCTTTGGATGAGAGAACCAGGAGTAAAATAAAGTGGAAAATAATCCAAGATCACCATGTGAGTCATTGAAGGAGCAGCCCTGGAGCCCAGGCAATGAGGGACTAATACATATTCTCATTCTGCAAGTCTAATACATATTCTCATTCTACCCAAGATGCAGAAATGCACCAGCAGGATCACTGGGCTTTCATACCAAGGCATTGGCTTTCTGAAGCCTGCCCAGCATACATGTGGAGGAGACACTTGTGCATCCTAAGCACATGCAAACAGAGCCCGTGTGAGAGTAAACCATGTCAGCCTCTCACTTGGCCAGAGAAGTCTGACTCGCTCTTATAATACATTTAAAACAATCTCTTTGGTCAGTTCCACCTGGCAGTTTCTCCCATGTTTTCCAAAATTTGTTACCCACTTACATTTGTCCAGATTCACATGCAGCCCTGTAATTATGAAACCTTCCTAGTATGTGCAATATGTATGTAAAAACTACAACACTGCTGGTGTTTGTAGGAAGCTGCCTGTTACAAAGCCAAATAGCCTTCTTAAAAAATCAGAAGTACTCTCATAAAACTTGCTTTTCATGCAGCCTGGGCCATAGTTTCCACATGGGACAAAGTACAAAACTTATCTCTTATGCCAGATCTCCAAGATTCGCGTGAACTTTCAGTGACTCTCAACAACACTAATCCCCAGAGAAACATCTTACTTTCTGTTGAGGCTCAAGTTCATGCTGTGCGGTGTGTCTGGGAAGACACAATCACTGAGATGCCATCAAAAACTGGTGTTGCTGGCAGACCCAAATTATTTCTCATCTTGGCCACTGCCACCACTTTCTGGACATCTCTCCTCCCTTCCTAGCCCTGCTTTTGAGCTTTCTCTCAGCATAAAATGCTTACCTTGTCTGCAGACATACCTTCTATAAATGCAGCAGTTTTTGTTCTATAATTAGGAAGAAAAACACCTTTCTAATAACAAGCTCTGGCAAGTGCTTTGATTACAGAATAAGGACCCAGAACTCTGAGCAAGAGGCACGTGCTCTGCCTTCGCTGGCTCAGATGTTTTCATTAGAAGCCGGCATTCTCCCTCAGGTGTGTGCTGCCTCCGATCCCACCATCTGTGCAGTGTGACTACAAACTGACTGGACACCCTGTACTGCACACCTCAAGGCCCAGCAGAGGGTGTGTCTGCTTCCTCCCAGCTCCCCAACATTGTGAATTAACCAAGCTAAGTTTGGTAATACAATCCTAAACCCACATTTTATTTTCCAGCAGCATTTGAAATCAGGATCTTAGTTGGCTGTATTAGAAATATAAACTTCATCTTAGGCATTAGGTTTCCTTCACTTTATGCAAAAACAATCTAATCTGATTCGTTGTTGATTTTTTTGAGGGTGGGTGGGGGTCAATGGATATGGAACCTGGAGCCTAACATATTAAGCAAGTGTTCTACTGCTGAGCTGCACGCCAGCCTCCTAGTCAGAGCCTTTCTTATTAGGCCGTGTGGATCTTTGGTCATTTCTTTCAAGCTCAATAATGTTTAAATATTGATTAAAATAATACCAACTAATGTTAATAGACTAGATAACTATGTGCCAAAAATCTATCATAAAACACATCCTACTGGGCTGGAGATATGGCCTAGAGGTGGAGTGCTTGCCTCATACACAGGAAGCCCTGGGTTCAGTTCCTCAGCACCACATATATAGAAAAAAGCCAGATGTGGCGCTGTGGCTCAAGTGGTAGAGTGCTAGCCTTGAGCAAAAAGAAGCTAGGGACAGTGCTCAGGCCCTGAGTCCCAAGCCCCAGGACTGGCAAAGGAAAGGGAAGGAGGGAGGGCGGGAGGGAGGGAGGGAGGGAGGAAGAAAAGATTTTTGAGCCCAGTCAGGTAGACAAAACCTCAAGACTCTTATCTCCAATTAGCTAGTAAAAAGTCAGAACTGGAGTCATGGTTCAGGTGGCAGAGTAACACACCATGAAGGAAGGAAGGAAGGGAGGGAGGGAGGGGGGAGGGAGGGAGGGAGGGAGGGAGAGAGAGAGGGAGGGAGGAAAGAAAGAAAATAATTGTAGAGGGATCAGCGTAATCTTGGATCTCCTTCCATTTCTAAGCATACTAACTCATTCATTCAGCAATCACACTGGCCAACCATTGTAAGATAATTAAATACAATGAGAGCTTTCAAAATACTAAAAAAGAAACCAGTTTAGGGTCCAGTAGTATTTAGAAAATATGAAACATTATAGAGAGATTGGTGGGGAAGAAGAATGACATTCCAGGAATGAGCCCCAAAACAAGGAGGAGAAGAATTTCCTAGGCATGGTTCATAGTCCCTGGCCACCACCATTAATGTGTCTTTTGCCATGATCATCCTTTGCCAATTCATTTAGACTACTGTTGCTTTGGTTCTGATAAAGTTGGCTGGTACCAGTAACACTAATTCATAATGAGAAATCTGTAAAGTAGAAAAGCAATTCTTCTTTTTTTTTTTTTTTTTTTTTTTTTTGCCAGTCTTGGGGCTTGGACTCAGGGCCTGAGCACTGTCCCTGGCTTCTTTTTGCTCAAGTCTAGCACTCTGCCATTTGAGCCACAGTGCCACTTCTGGCCATTTTCTGTATATGTAGTGCTGGAGAATTGAACCCAGGGCTTCATGTATAGGAAGCAAGCACTCTTGCCACTAGACCATAACCCCCGCCCAGAAAGTCAATTCTTTACTGATATATTTATCAGAATTTGACATCTGGGAGTTTTAATGTGCTACTGCTGCAGTTGTCACTTTTTTATTGTCAAGGTGATATATAAAGAGGTTACATATGTAAGGTAGTGCGTACATTTCTTTTTTAAAATTTTTTATTATTTTTTTAATGTCAAACTGATATACAGAGCAGTTACAGTTTCATACTTTAGGCATTGGATACATTTCTTGTACTGTTTGTTACCTCCTCCTTCATTCCCTCCTTCCCCTTCCCCTTTCCCCCCATGAGTTGTTCAGTTCATTTACACCAAACAGTTTTGCAAGTATTGCTTTTGTAATCGACACCAAACAGTTTTGCAAGTATTGCTTTTGTAATCGTTTGTCTTTTTTACCCGTGTCTCTTGATTTTGGTATTCCCTTTCAGTTTCCTAGTTCTAATACCTGTATACACGGTTTCCAATGTGTGAGTACATTTCTTTTTTTTTTTTCTTTTTTTTTTTTTTTTTTTGGCCAGTCCTGGGGCTTGGACTCAGGGCCTGAGCACTGTCCCTGGCTTCTTTTTGCTCAAGGCTAGCACTCTGCCACTTGAGCCACAGCGCCACTTCTGGCTGTTTTCTGTATATGTGGTGCTGGGGAATCGAACCCAGGGCCTCATGTATACGAGGTAAGCACTCTTGCCACTAGGCCATATCCCCAGCCCGTGAGTACATTTCTTGTCATACTTGTTACCCTCTCCTTCATTTTTCCCACCTCCGCTCCTTCGCCCCACACCCCCCCCCCCCGCAGTTGTCACTTTTGCACGAGTAGTAATGGTCTAAATTATGTGTCATGTCAGATTCCTGGAAGAAGTAGACTTCCAGGAACTGGAAGCTGCGCCATCTGTAGGGAAAGGCTCAGCAAAGGGAAAGTGTAGGCAAAGACAGGAGGAGAGAGGATGAGCATTGAAGTCGTGTTTATGCCGTGTAAGAACACGTGGCAGAAGCAGCTGGTAAGGTGCACAAGTGTGTGTGGTGTCAGGATTCCAGATTGCCTTGGTGTTTCACAAAACTGATTTCTTTTTTGTACTTCTTGTGCCAACAACCAATAGAAGTTTCTTGGCTGCCTGCAGTGTGTAATCCCAGAGACCAATCTACTAGTTCCTAACATTTCCGAAATGGAAATTCTGAAATCAACAACAACGTCAGCTCACCTCAGTGGGTACATTCAATGTGAGGTAGGGGAGAAAATGCAACCCCACAAAAGATTAGTGGCTGCTGGTTGTTATATGTGACAGGACAGATGGACCTGCTTTTCCTGTAGAAACTCTACGATTGGTAAATGCCATTCTCAAGTTGATTCACTATATATAAAGAAAGACCAGTCTTAAAAAAAAAAGGGGGGGGCTGGGGGGATATGGCCTAGTGGCAAGAGTGCTTGCCTCATATACATGAGGCCCTGGGTTCAATTCCCCAGCATCACATATACAGAAAACGGCCAGAAGTGGCGCTGTGGCTCAAGTGGCAGAGTGGTAGCCTTGAGCAAAAAGAAGACAGGGACAGTGCTCAGGCCCTGAGTCCAAGCCCCAGGACTGGCCAAACTCCCCCCCCCAAAACAAACAAACACCTGTGCTGGGCACTGGTGGCTCATGCCTATAATCCTTGCTACTCAGGAGGATGAGCCCTGAGGATCAAGGTTCAAAGCCAGGCTGGGCAGGAGAGTCCACGAGACTCTTATTTTCAATTAGTCATCAAAAAAAAAAAAGCCTGATGGGGGGAGGGGGGTATGGGGGACAAGGTAACAAACAGTACAAGAAATGTATCCAATGCCTAACGTGGGAAACTGTAACCTCTCTGTACATCAGTTTTATAATAAAAACTTTAAAAAAAAAAAAAAAAAGCCTGAAAGGGAGCTATGGCTCAAGTGGTAGAGATAGCCTTGAGCAAAAAAGCTTAGAGGCAGCACCCAAGCCCAGTGTTTAAGCCCCAGAACACACACACACACACACACACACACACACACACACACACACACACACACGAAAAAATAAACACCTGTGCTCCTCTTTGAAAGACCAGACTGCAGCTCCCCAGCGGAGAGGGTCCCCTCTGTCACATGTTAGCACATGTTGTGCTGTTTTTCCTCTGACCCATAAGATCTCCAGGGCTTGCGTTCTCTGTCTTATCTTTGTCCCCATCACACAGGGAATATACAATTTGGAAATAAATCAAAAGAACTTGGAACCAAAGACTCGAGAACCTGCCTGAGTGAGAGGCTCCTGTATCCTGGCTTTCCACTGATTAATAGGGCAAATGAAAGCTGATGGGACGAAGCTTCCTCCCAGAACCAGGTTCCCACAGGGCACCCCAGAACTAAATGGTCAAGAATTTCAGAAAGTTTTCCTACTTTTAGCTATAACTCTTCTAAAAATAAGCAAGCACAGAGAGGTGTAAGTCTAAAGGCAAGTGCCAGAATTTAAGGAGCAAATACATAGCTTGAAACAAAAGATAAAAAAAAATTAAAGCAAAGGTGTTTTGACTACCATGCCATGCACCCATGCCTAAAATGTTCACATTCAGCCTGTTTGTGCACTAAAATATCAGGGTATATGGAGAAACTAAGGTTACTCACTTTGAAACTAGAATCAGAGCTCCAGCAAATGTAATGATCTTCCTACTAAACATGCTGCTTTAGCTAAATACCTGCAGGGTTGACATTGCCTCATTTCAGCTGGATGGCCGCAAAGCTGACTGAGGTGCCCATTTGTCCCTGTGGTTGGCTGGGAAACTATGGGCTCAGAGTGTGGTATAGGACAGAGATAGTAAACCTTTATACTAACTTACCAAATCTTAAAATCATTAACACAAGCTTGGAGTGGTAGCCTCTGCCTGTAATCCCAGCACTTGGGAGGCTGAAACAGCCAGCCTGAGATACAGAGTGAGATCAGCAGCTGTGGTGTGGGTCAGAGGTAGGAAGTGCTTGAAGACACTCAATGCCCAGCAGTGGGGGAAGAAAAAAAAAAGGTGCATATATTATACTTACGTTGATCCATGTGTATTTCACATGGTACTACACAAATGCATGCGTGCACAGCATTTGTAGTAAATATGCACGCACACACTGAGATAGGAGAGGGGCCTGGGGGAGCCACCTTGCTCCCTCCTGCACTCCAGATGGGAATCCTTCATCCTGGAGCTGGGCTGGAGGCAGCAGGGAAAGCTTGAGTTGAAAAGGAAACAGGCTGAGTTCATTTTCTCTTTTGGAGAAACATGAGATTAAACTCTTTTTAGAGTTCTGGGGGTATGTTTAGGTCCCAATGTGCGGCGCAGGGCCACGGTGGACTCGGGACAGGCGCGGGATTCAGGAGCCCTGGCCACCCATCTGCTGCCTGCAGTAGGCCCTCTAGCTGCCTGAAGGAGAAACAGCTGCTTCAGGCTATGGACAGGAAAAGAGGAGATATTCCACAGGCTCCTCTGTTTGTGAAAAGGATGCTGTTTTTAAGAGCTATTCTTAGCAAGCCAAGGAACAGTGCTAGAACATCCACTGTTCGTGAGACTTTTTTTTTTATCCTTACCACACTCATATATGCCCATCCTGTGTGAGGCTTTGTTCTAAGTTCTTCTAAAGACAGGAGCTCACTCCTCACATTGACCTTCAGGGGTGGCTTTTATTGATGCATTTCACATGTGAGTCTGAAGCTCAGAGAGAGGTGTCACTGCTTAGCTTATACAATGTGTCACTAGCTACACCAGGGCTCCCATGGGCACTCAAGCCCCGGCCCATGTCCCCAGCCTGCTCTGCAGCTTCACTGGAGATGGAGGAGGGGAGATGCTTAGCTCTGCCTGCAGAGAAGAGTCAATGCAGATGGGGCCCTTCTTCTCATGGAGTCTCTCCTGCATGATTTATTTTTGATAGTGTATATTTATATTTGATTGTATATATTTTTGATAGTATATATTTGATAGTATGTATTAGAACTTATTTTTTTGCCAGTCCTGGGGCTTGGACTCAGGGCCTGAGCACTGTCCCTGTCTTCTTTTTGCTCAAGGCCAGCACTCTACCCCTTGAGCCACAGCGCCACTTCCGGCCTTTTCTGTTTATGTGGTGCCAAGGAATTTGAGCCAGGGCTTCATGCATGCTCAGCTTCCCAGCCACCAAATAGGCTCTTCTAAAAAACATTATTTTAAGGCCTGGCAAGTGGCAGATTCCTATAATCTCAACTACTCAGGAGGTGGAGCTCAGAAGGATTACTGTCTGAGGTCAAGTAGGAAACTGTATCTGCAAAATAAGCAAAAACAAAGGGATGGGGGCAAGGGAATTGTGACTCAAGTACATTGTAAGACAAGCACAAAGCCCTGAGTTCAAACCCCAGGATCACCAAAACAACCCTAAAATCTTTTTTTTTTTTTTTTTTTTTTTTTTTTTTTTTTTTGGCCAGTCCTGGGTCTTGGACTCAGGGCCTGAGCATTGTCCCTGGCTTCTTCTTGCTCAAGGCTAGCACTCTGCCACTTGCCACAGCGCTACTTCTGGCCATTTTTTTCTGTATATGTGGTGCTGGGGAATTGAACCCAGGGCCTCATGTATACGAGGCAAGCACTCTTGCCACTAGGCTATATCCCCAGCCCCACCCTAAAATCTTTTTTAAATTTTTTTTCTTATTTATTGTCAAAGTGATGTACAGAGAGGTTACAGTTTCATACGTTAGGCGATTGGATACATTTCTTGTACTGTTTGTTACCTCCTCCCTTATTCCCCCCTCCCCCTCACCCTTTCCCTCTCCCCCCATGAGTTGTTCAGTTGGTTTACACCAAACAGTTTTGCAAGTAAAGCCTACAGCACCTGGTATTCCTAGGCGGTCTCCCAACCAAGTACTAACCAGGCCCAACCTTGCTTAGCTTCTGAGATCAGATGAGATCGGGTGCATTCAGGGTGGTCCTGCATTCTTTTATTATATTATATATTATATGATCACAAGAATGATTTTCTTACACTGTCTTCTATTTCCTAAGCACTTACTACATGCCAGTCCTCCTGTGCCATATGTCCTCTAGAAATGAGTTCTAATCTTTTTTTTTTTTTTTTTGCCAGTCTGAGGGCTTGAACTCAGGGCCTGAGCACTGTCCCTGGCTTCCTTTTGCTCAAGGCTAGCACTCTGCCACTTGAGCCACAGTGCCACTTCTGCCTTTTTCTGTTTATGTGGTACTGAGGAATCGAACCCAGGGCTTCATACATGCTAGGCAAGCACTCTACTGCTAGGCCACATTCCCAGCCCCATGAGTTCTAATCTTTAAATTAAAAGAGGAACTAAGAAGCAAGTAGCCCATCCCTTGGGTTTATGGATGCCAGCCCATGAACCCCAGTCTGTGACTGGTCTCCTTTGTTCTAGGACAGAATTAAGTAGAAACAGGTCCACCTTGAGCTCCATCCAAGGGAGGCAGTTAGTTTCCTGAGAGCTTTGTGGTGTGCACTGACTGGGGCTGGGGTACATCTTGTTCACCTAGGACAGTGCCTAGGACTGCTGTGAGCACAGAAGCACCCTGCTTTGGACAGTGAGTGAGGAGGTTCCTGCCGGCTCCGATGGAGCCGTGTGTTTCCAGGCAATTCTGTGCTTCTCATCGGCCCTCAGGGTCTGCCGCTTTTTGATCCGGTGAAGTTTTGAAATTTTATCTTCTTCTGGGCTTCATTAAGTGTCCACCAGGCAGAGAGTGCCCTGCCTCCTGTGTGGTTGCAACTGCTGTACTCTGATATTTCAGAGAACAAATCAGCCCAATTAGATAGGCAAATTAGTCATTGTAGCTTTCTCAAGTCCCCAGTGGACACTCCAGTGGAAGAGCTTTGCAAAATAGCCTTGGTGGTTTGCTAGCCAGTGACAGAAAGGTTGCCAGCATGTGGCACTGGTGTAAAAGTGCAGATGTCTTAAATGCTGTCCAGTATAGAAACAGTCTCAAGATTCGCTCATGAGCAGACGCAATTGCTATAGCAGAGTCAGGCCCTGAGTCACCCAATGCAAGCTTTTCCAGGAGATCTGTGCTCTACTAAAACCCGCTTTTCAATCTAAAGCTTCAACTTTGCCAAATTATTTTGGCACCTACCCAACACTCTTCCCAAGAATGTCTAGCAAGCTTCAAAACAGACAATTCTACTTGAGTTGCAAGGGGTGATGAGCCAGCAACAGGGAGGCAGTGAAGAGGGACCCAGAGGTAGAGGAGGCTGAGGGCCGCTGGTGTGAGAAAACCACCTCACCGGGATTCAGTTTCCTTAAGTGTATAAAAAGTGATAGTAGCGGGGCACCAGTGACCCACACCTATGTTCCTGGCTGTTCAGGAGGCTGAGATCTGAGGATCATGCTTGAAAGCCAGTTTGGGCAGGAAAGTTTTATCTGCAATTAATTACCCAAAGAAAATCAGAAATGGAACTGTGGCTCAAGTGGTAGAGAACTAGCCTTGAGCACCCAGGTCCTGCCAAGGTCCAGGATTGGCGTGCGCATACACACACACACACACACACACACACACTCCAACAAAACAAAAACCAAATCCTTACCACCCTAAGGGCTATTGGGGGATTCAGTGAGACAATGCATATCTCTAACCTGCCTGCAATGTAACAGCCTTCCTGCCTTCCTGTATCCTTTCAATCCTATGTCCCTGTTCCAGGCTCAAATGCTCTTCAAACAATCTTATTAGTGCCTATTAAGATGAAACCCAATAAAAGTGCCAATATTTGGTGTTGAAATAATTGATGTAGCGAAGTGAGCCCACAAGGCACCCAGGCAGGCCCCGGGTGCAATTTAACCTTCCACCTGGGGATGAAATTCACAACCGTAATTGCTACCATATAATTCTTATTAATGTTGTGCCATAATTCCTATTTATTCCACAGGGCTTGTAAATGCATTAGGACTTGTCAACATATTATTTTACACTGTTTATGATCTGTAGAATTATGTCCTTCAGGGTTGCATTGTGCAAATGCCCAGAATAAATGGCTTTAGGCCTCATTAAAAAGAGTAAAAAGGCAGCTGCTTGTGGAAGCGGCTCTCCATCACTGCTCTGCCGGTCAGAAGTCAGGAAAGTGATTTGAAATGAAAGGTTGAGCACAGCCCTTCATTTTGAGTTGCAAAAAGGAATCTGCCTCCCAGCCTGAGCTGTCCGCAGTGGCTCTGTCCTGCCGGGAAGTGTCAGGACTGGGGGTGTAGGTGACGCAGGCACAGGCAGCCTGCATGCTGAGGCTGAGCTTGGCCTCTGAGCTCCAAGGGTTTCTGCCCTCTTAGTTTCTTGGGGTAGCTATACTTCCCGGTTTCAAAATGTCCAATATTTATCCCCACTCAAGTGTATAGATCTAAAAAGTACAAATATGGCCCCTAAAGAGCTGTGTACAGGTCTGAGCTGGGACAGCGTAGACCTGCTCACTGTGTGTGTGGAGAGAGGGCGCTGAACCCGCTGGATTTTTGTGTTTGGCCTTACAGCCTGCCCAGTGCCTTTGCAGCCATAGGCTTAAAACATTTGCTGTCTTTGCCTGACTTTTATAACTGTAAGCCTCTGCTTTTAGTATTTTCAAATAAAAATAATTAAAAACAACAACAACAAATCCTTTGCTTTATGCCTGCAATCTTAGCTATGTGATCTGAGGATCATGGTTCAAAGCCAGTCCAGGCAGGAAAGTCCATCAAATTCATATCTCCAATTAGCCAAAAATGCTGGTGGAAGGGGATGGGAGGCACTATTGTGGCTCAAGTAGTAGAGTGCTAGCCTTGGGCACAAAAGCTAAGGGACAGTGTTCAGGCCCTGAGTTCAAGGCGTGGGGGGTGGGGGATAGGGGATAACTTTTGCTTGGCCACTTCCCAGTCTTGAGTCACTGGGAAGCCTTTAACCTGGTCTCAGAGCAGAGCTGTCTGAAGAGGAGCCACAGCCCCCGGGACCAGAACCACAGATGACCATAGCTCTCCTGCCATGGTTGCTCTCGTAGAGTTGGGGCAGCTGGGACAGCTGGGGTGGACCTATGGGGAGGTGACCCCTCTGACAGACCCCATGTTTCTCTCTGCCCTCACAGGCAGCGAATATGATGAGGAGGAGGTGGACTATGAGGAGTCAGACAGCGACGAGTCCTGGACCACAGAGAGTGCCATCAGCTCCGAAGCCATCCTCAGCTCCATGTGCATGAATGGAGGGGAAGAGAAGCCTTTTGCCTGTCCAGTTCCAGGATGTAAAAAGAGATACAAGGTAAAAAAAAAAAAAAAAGCCATTTGCTTGGCGCAACCCCTGGAAAAAGGCAATTCTCTTGTAAGACAGACACCCTTCCTTACTTCTAAAGAGAGCTCATGGGCTAGGGAGAGATTCTCCTCTTCTGGATTCTGGATACTCCAAGGTTCATCATCCTCTTCTGGATTCTGCATTCCTGGGCACTAGGCCAGTACCTACCCCACACACCTGGGACAGCTTTCTGGTGCATTTTGACTGGGGTTCTTCTGTTGAAGAACCATGTCTATGATAGTCTCTAAATTCATGTCACTTTAGGGTCCTGTGAGAAGAGCAGAATGTGGGGGCTAGATGTGTAGCTCAGTGGCAGAGCATAACTATGCTTAGCATGCACAAGGTCAATTCCCAGAACCACACACACACACACACAACTCACACTCAAATGTGTCGCCTATTTATTTGCCAAGCACCTTCCCCAGTGGACAGCTGAGCAGGTGGCTCACAGGCCACTTTGAAGTTATAAGAGCCCTAGAGACAGCTCGCAGAGCCCTTTTGGACTCCATGGGTAGGCACTGACCTTCCAGCATGCACCAAAGCCGATCAGGAGAAAAAAGTGCCAAGACATTGGCTTGCACTCTGTCCCCCAGGTCCATCTCCACAGGCTGAGCTGTGCATCCTGGCAGCTGGGCAGGCCAAGTTCCTATTAAGAAAACTTAAGAAATACCCACAAGATTTGAAGTAGGGGTCCAGAGGGCATTTTAAGAGACAGAACTGCAACCTTCCCCCAAGGTGTTAGCAGCTCTTTCACATCCAGCCATCCAATAGAAATATAAACATCACAAACATACCTGGGACAACTGATGGCATGCAGGCTCAGCAAATAGGCTACTTTTTAAAGGCTTCGGTGTGGAATAACATGTGCACTTTTTTTCTTTTTGGAGCTGGCCCTGGGGCTTGAACTCAGAGTCTGGGTACTACCTGAGTTCTTTTGCCTAAGTCTAGAGCTTATGTCTTCAGCCACAGCTTTTACTTCCTACTTTTTGGAGGTTCCATGGAGATAAGAGTCTCATAGACTTTTCCTGCCTGAGGCTGGCTTTGAACCTTGATTCTTAGAACTTAGCCTCCTTATTAGCTAGAATTCCAGTGTGAGCCACTTGTGCCTGAATTACCATGGACATTTGTTACATTGCTCCTTTCCTGGTCACTATAAAATTGTTTTCAGCTTTTTTTTTTTTTTTAAATCCCTGCTACTGACAGAAAGACAGTCGGCATAGTCATGTTACAAAGGTTAGTGATCCAGGGCCACTCGTGCTGTGCAGCATTAGAGTTTTATTATACTCAGGACTCTTTGTTTAAAACAAAATGCAAACCTCTGGACAGAGCTGTGAGAGCCCCGTCTGGGATTCCTGAAGCTTTGAGTTCAGGTCACTACACATCTCAGAACCCGTGTTCCCAGCTTGTGTTAGAAGTCTCTGAGGTGGCAGAGAAGGTGACAAGGACACCTCAGAGTGTAAAACACAAGCACACTCCTGAGGCCAGCTCTGCCCTGTGAGTATCCATTCCTTCCTTTGTTCTGTCTCACTTTGAAGAAACTAGACAGAAAGGGTGTGGCTGCACTGCCTGCTGGGATGGATGCCTGTTCTCTCCCAGAAGCCTTCCCTCAGGCGTCCTGCCTCCTTGGGAGGGACAGAACACTGTTTAAGCAAGGTCTTGCACATCAGCCATGTTACATAAAGGAGCAAAGTGGGGCTGGCTATTTAAGAGGCTAAGATCTGAGGATTGATGTTCAAAGCCAGCCTAGGCAGAAACTCTGTGAGACTCTTATCTCCAATTAACCACCAAAAAGAGCTGTAAATGGAGCTGTGGCTCAAGTAGTAGAGTTCTAACCTTGAACAAAAAAGGTCAGGGACAATGCCCAGGACCTGAGTTTGAGCTCCAAAAAAGGCACAAAATAATGGCATGCTTGTATTGAGGCTGACACACACATACCTCCCTTATACACAAAGTAAAAAAATATATATATATTTTTAAGCTGATATCTTCACCCTAATCCCAAGGGCAAGACATTGTCCTCCACTTCAGCTTCATTTTCTTTCTTTTTTTTTTTTTTCCATCTCATTTCCCCCAGTGGTTTCTCTTTCCTTATCATTATTCTTTTTGCTTTCATTTTCTGGAGTTTCTACCAATTTCCTCCTTCAGTTTGTCTGTGCCTAAGATGATGGTGGTTGAATGTGGTTTCCCTTGAAGGCCAAGAGAAAATTTAGTGAACATCAGGATACAGAAGCTGTTGGCTTTGGATTCCACTGACTGACAGATGACACAGGCAGCCATTCGTGCTCCTGCTTCCTGGGAGAGAAGCACAGGTTTCCATTTCTGGGTCAGAATGCCAATGATGATACACAGGGCAGACAGATACCTAATCACTGCACTTACCCAACACTGAGGACAAGCACCACAATTTCTGCAGCTTCCATTTCACTATTTGGAAATCACTGAATATATGGCAGTGCTATTCTCTAATATAGGTATAGTTTCTCTCTCTGTGTGTGTGTGTGTGTGTGTGTGTGTGTGTGTGTGTGTGTGTGTGTGTGTATGTGTGTTGGTCCCAGGGCAGGGCTTTCTTTGGCTGTCCCACTTGAGACACACTTCTAGCCTGCCTTTGGTTGGTTATTTTGGAGATGGCTAGCTTTGAAACTTCATCCTCCAGATCTTAGCCTCCTTATAGTAGCTTGGATTATAGGCGTGAGCCATGGTGCCAAGCTTCTAATATAAATATTGATTTATCTTACTTATTGTACGCTTGCTGGCTTCAGTGTCGGTGAGGGGATGGTGATGGCTGCCATATTATGAAAAGAAGCAGAATCCAGAAGTGCGTCCATGTATTTGCCCCCAGGATAAGTCAGCCTTTTATTTAGAAGGAATATTCCTCGTTGTCAAGGAATATCCCATCCAGTAGTTTCTTGGGCACTGAATCAGGACTGGTTCTTCTCACCATTTTGCTGCGTGTTGCACAGCTGAGAGAAGATGACTTATCTAACTTCCTAGATTTCAATTTGAGTAAGGACCTAGCAGTGAGCCCAAAGTCTGCATTTTCCTCCAGCTCCTTGCCTCTGGAAGGGAAGAAAAGTACCTTTCCTCAACTCCTATCCCCTAACTTCTTGGTTGTAGAGGGGTAGTAGACCCCTGTAACAAAAGACATATTAACAAGGGAAAAAGAAACCGGAGCTTGTTACAACCGATGTTTCATACCTGCACAGGGAACATCCCGGGATTCCAACTACAGCATCTTCAACTAAGAACAGTGAATTTTTAGAGAAGGGACAGGACAAAGGAAAAGGATTGAAAGTCTCTGGGATCATAACTGTGGCAAGGCAGATAAATGGTTGACAAAGGTAGTTGGAAGAGCTGATTAATACAAATTCTTCTCTCCAGGCCAGAGTGGAGCTAACTCCACAGTAGCTGACCTTTGTCCTTCCTGGAGCAGAGGGAAGGCTGAGTATCTTTTGTCCTATGAATTTTGTCTTTGGGGATGAATGGCAGGATAGCAGCTTCCCACCCAGCAGTGCACATGGCAGCGCTATGCTTGAGGCATGTCCTGCTCCTCCGGACCTCCCTCCCTTCATCAGCACCTCTTACTGAGTTCCACTCCATACTCAAGGCACAGCCCAATGCAGCCTCCTCTGGGAGTTCAGGATGCTTGTCTACAGCATCTGACCTTGACCTTGATATTACCCACACTATAGCTGCTGCTGGCTAGCCATCTTCCAGACCGTCCCAGCACCCAGCACAGCCCCAGCTGTGTGGATACCCTGAGGACTAGGACTAAAGAGGGCAATGGGGGCTCCCTGCTGACCACTGGGGCTCCCAAGTGGCAGCAGATTGCAACTTTAACCCAGTGCTCTGTGGTACTCCAGACCCCAGGGTGGGTGCTCACGCACCCCTCACACTTCTGCCTGCAGGCCGAGACCATACAACTCACATCCCACATCAAAGAGAAGAAAAAGGAGACATAAAAGCCAGTCCAAGTGCTTTGAGGGTTTGGATAATTTTTATGTTCTAGTGGTGAGGACTGTTTCATAGCTTTAAGAAATGTGAAACGGAATGACACCCCTCCCCCCACCAAAAAAGGGACTTCTTTGTAAGTGTCCTGCATCCACAAGAGACCTTTGCTACCTAAATCTGGTCAAGCAACTCTAGCTTGGATCAGAGCCACCAAGGGCAACTTCCATGCTGCCCCCGCTCCCAGATGAGGCAGATCTCCTAGGGACTCCATGAGAAGGCCTAACCCACCCAAAACTTTGGGATACAGACTTGACAGTAAGCGGTGGGAGCTTCAATTGTATACCCTAATCCTCCTTTTAAAAGTTTACCCTGGCCCAGGAGTGTGGCTCGGTAGTAGGGCACTTGCCTAATATGCACAAGGCCCTGGGTTCAATACCCAGCACCAGGAAAAATTATCCTAAGCAAATCAGTAAGACTGATGCACAAGGAGCCATCAACTAAAGTGAACACAAACTCAAAACTCAAGAATAGTGCTAAAATCCTATTCTCAAAATAATGCTGGGCCGGGGCTGGGGATATGGCCTAGTGGCAAAAGAGCTTGCCTCGTATACATGAGGCTCTGGGTTCAATTCCCCAGCACCACATATACAGAAAACGGCCAGAAGTGGCGCTGTGGTTCAAGTGGCAGAGTGCTAGCCTTGAGCAAAAGGAAGCCAGGGACAGTGCTCAGGCTCTGAGTCCATGGCCCAGGACTGGCCAAAAAATAAAAAATATAAAAAAATATATAATAATAATAAATAATAAAAAATAATGCTGGGCACTGTTGACTCATGGCTGTAATCCTACTCAGGGGATTGAGATCTGAGGGTTTTTTTTGGTTTGTTTTTTGCTAGTCCTGGGGTTTGAACTCAGGGCCTGGGCACTGTCCCTGAGCTTCTTTTCTCAAGGCTAGTGCTCTACCACATGAGCCACAGCACCACTTCCTGCTCTGTTTATGTGGTACTAAGGAATTGAACCCAGAACTTCATGCATGCTAAGCAAGCACTCTACCACTAAGCCACATTCCCAGTCCCTGAGGATCAAGTTTTGAAGCCAGCCTGGCAGACACTTTTGAGACTCTTATCTCCAATTAGCCAGCAAAGGGCCAGAAGAAGGAGTGTAGTTCAAGCAATAGAGTACTAGCCTTGAGCAAAAAAGCTAAACAAGAAGGTAAGACCCCAAGTTCAAGCCCCAGTGCTGGCACACACAGAAAATGATGAAGGAATGCTCACACAGGAATACTAAGTGGAAAAATGTTTTCTGTGTATCCACATGCACAGAAAACACTGAACTACCTCCACTCTGTATGATCAATGCGCATGCCCCACTTTCTTGTGTCTCCGCCGTTTCTACATCCATGCAGAACACATTAACAAAGGGTGGCTACAGTGATTACTCTTTTCACAAAGATCTTCTCCTGTCCTGCACCCGGTGTTGCCGTGTGCACCCTGGGGGAGCCTTCTTGAGGCTGGGGGAGTGTCACCATGTTGCAGCAAGTGTTTTTTACCTTTTACCTGCCCTCCCCAGCTGCTGTTTTAGCACCTTCCTCACCAAATCTCCACACAGCTTCAGCACTTCATTGTCTCCTTGTAGCACCTCAAGTCCTCAGGAAATCGGGTTTTTCTTGTTGCATACTGTACATACCCAAGCCTGCATACTGAACAAAGATCAAATGCAGTGAAGGAAAATCAAGGGTCCTGGCTTAGCATCTGGATCTCAGGTTTTATGATCTGATTACAGTAGGATTTTTACAATAATTTCCAAGTCGCTTGTTGTCCACTCACTGAATTCCATGGTAGAGGCTTATGGCTCCTGATGATGGAACCGCCCTCTGAATCCTCCTCCTTTTACCTCCTGCCTTACTTTCACATGCTAGACCAATATCACAACACCAGTGCAAGGAAGACTCTTCTCCTTGTGCTTCTTCACAGCTGGGAAGCCATTTCAAAGGCCCCCAGGTGGTCCTCAGAGTTGAGTATCTAGGAGTGTAGGAAGCTGAAGGAATGTCTACAGGCTTGACTATCTTTGGTTCCCACAGCAGTCCATCACTTAACAGATGTGTGATTTTCAGTGAATCACTCATCTCTGGGTATCAATTTCCTTATCAGTTGACATCAATTATTAAGCACAAGTTAAGCCTTGTTAGTGACTTTCCTTGCCTTTTTTTTTTTTTTCCAGTGCTGGAGCTTGAACCCAGTGCCTGAGCACTGTCCTTGAGCTCTCTTTGCTTAAGGCCAGCACTCTACCACCTGAGCCACAGCGCCACTTGCAGCTTTTTCTGTATATGTGGCACCAAGGAATCAAACCCAGGGCTTCGTGCATGCTAGGCAAGCACGCTACCACTGGGCCAAACTCCTTGCCCACTTTCCTTGCTTTTCAGTTTCATTTCATTTGCTTTTTCCAAAGACCAGAGGATTTGAGGGATGGAGCATGGTAGTTTAAGCTTGTAATTCCATCTACTTGAGAGGCAGAAATATAATGAAAGTTCCAAGCCAGTCCAGGCTGTTAACCTAAGACTATATCTCAAAAGAAAAATCTAAAGCCAGTAGCCAGTGGCTCATACCTGTAGTCCTAAGTGCTTAGGAGGCTAATATTGGGAGGATATCAGTTCAAGGCCAGCCAGGTGGAAAAGCTTGAGGGATCTCTCTCTCAACTGAAAGCTGGGCCATTTTATCCTAGATATGACAAGCAGATTTTGAGAGCTGAATTTTTTAATTGTTTGCCTTTATTTGCTATTGATATTTTTGAAGGTCTTATTTTTGAAGGTCATTTTGACTGATGTAATTACAAACTTTTTAGAGCTCCTCTTATATTCATATTATCTGTATATGAATGGATAGATGGAGATCTTTCCACCTATCAAGTCTGATTTGATCTTGTATGAACCTTCATGCTAAAGGAGCCCCAGTGACACTCTGACACATTAAGTCATAGTAACAGATGGGAGTGATGGACTGTAGGTTCTTTGGCCAATTCATTTCCAAATGAGCAACTGGCTTTCTAATTCTTCCAGTCCTAAAGCTGACGTGAGGCATTGTTGTTCTCTCCTAGGCCCCTCAGTCAGACACAGAACAGCATTTACATTCAAACCAGGAAAAGGCCAGAGTCTGCTTGGCTCTGCTTGCTTCCAGCTGTCCCCTTCCCTGGGACCTAATTGCATGTAAAAGCTCAGGCCTGGATGGAGTTCTACGAGCCTATACTGTTGCAGTCACTCTTCTTGGTAAAGTGCTTATTTGGTCTTCTCTGTTTAACAGGTTGTGGCAGTGGTAGTAGGCACAGGGGTATCTGGATTTACCATGATTCATCTTGCAACAAGGTCCCTATGAAAACAAGGACTTGAAGTGTTGCACAACCTTCATCCACAGAAAAGGACCAAACTAGGTGCTAGGTGAAGATTCAGTGAGCAAGCCAGATGTACATTTCTACTTTGAGCCAGGGGATGACCTCCTACCACATTGAAGTTGGGGAGTCTTTTGATCTAATGCTCATGAAACTCGCTCTCTCTTCCTGCCTTTTCTCCCCACCGCCCCCCAATCCTTCATACAGCTTGCAACAATTATCTTCGCAGTTCTGAGCTGATTGGCCAAGCTTAGGTAGTGCATCTACCAGTCTACCACCGTAGGGGGGACTGTCTGGTCTCGCCCCGGCCTCCTCTGCTCTCCCAACATGCCTTGTAGCAAAATCTGAGGCGAGTCCTTTAAAGCAAGATGCATGCAGGGGGAAGAGGGATGAGGGTGCAGCTGGCCCAGAGCCAGGCTCTCCAGGCAGAGGCTGTTTGCTTCAGCTCACTGAACAACTTGGAGACTGAGCACAGCCGTCTGGCAAGCCTAGATCCAACAAAGTCCACCAGGGAGGGCTCTTTACCATAGATTTGTACTACCAGTCTCCAAGAGGAAAATGTAACAGGGAAAACCACCAAATGCATGTTCTGACGAACAATTCTCAACTTCTTCCCAAATAGCAACGCATGCATTGGGAGATAATGTCCTCACAAATTCTGTCACAGTGCTTATGGAGAAACAGCTAATGCCAGTCACTATGCTAGGCATCAAACAGCAGCAGTAAAGATGTCCATTTTCTGGAAATCCATTAAGAGCAGCTCTGAAGTAGGAAGACTTAGGACTAGGCACAACAGGACTGGATTTAGTAGCAGTTTAGGCAACAGTTCACCTTTCTTGTCCTCTGTGCTTAGTCTTATTAAACTCTTGCTTCCTTATTTCTCATCTGACAATTGATGACTTGGAGATTAAGACTTATGCTCAAATATCACCTCTGTCAATTTTTTTCAGACTAGCAATTAAAGTCCTGAGCCTGTTTCCTCATAATATGATTAGTAATGTTGACTGTTTAATTCATTAAATCTATGAAGAATAAATCTAGGAAGATACCAGTGAACTAGCAAAACCAATTAATAAAAAAAATCTAGAGAAAGACTAAGTATGAAGTACTCAGGATGAAGTAGGAAGTTATGAGTTCAAGCCCAGCCTGGCAGGCACGACCCTACCTCAAAACACCCACAGAAAATCCAGAACCAGAAAATATGTAACATCTAGATTCTTAGTGCAACGACGCTAAGATATCTAATCAGTATTTTGTTGACCAAACTGCTATTTTATAAATAACTTGTAGCTGGGGAATATGCCCTAGTGGTAAAGTGCTCACCTCATATACGATGAAGCCCTGGGTTCGATTCCTCAGCACCACATATATGCTATATATTTGGAATGTCATATATTGCTAACTTAAGGCCTGGTTTCTCTATAGGTTATTTTATCTGGAATGACACTGGAGCCAGGCAGTTTTTCCTGTGTGGCAGGGAAGTAGGAGTTTTTCCTGTGTGGCAGGGAAGTAGGAGTGTTAGCAAACTGACTGTTGGCTATTTCCAGACCCAGAACTTTCAAGTCTTCAACTGAGATTTGGCATTCTTGGTTGGTCCTTTAGAAAGGTTATTTTGTTGGTCATCCTGAATATGTTTTATAGATTCATACTGAAGCCAAGTGCTAGGGTAAAGGAACTGTGACTTTCAGAGTAATGGGGACATCATTTGAAATGTCTTTGTACTGCCTGTTCACCACCCCATGTATAAGCCCACAAGTGACACACTAAACTGTCTGTGAGAGGTGCCACTGGCAGGAGAGTCCCATGCAAAGCCTGTCTCTAAGACAGATGTGTAGGTGCAGTCTGGATTCCGGTGGCCTTTGCTCAAGCGGCTATTTATGACTCTATCTAATAGGTAATGTCTTCTCCACAGAATGTGAATGGCATAAAGTACCATGCCAAGAATGGTCATCGAACACAGATTCGAGTCCGCAAACCATTCAAGTGCCGGTGTGGGAAGAGTTACAAGACAGCTCAGGGCCTGCGGCACCACACAATCAACTTTCATCCCCCGGTGTCGGCTGAGATTATCAGGAAGATGCAGCAATAACATGCTGGTCATAACTGTGCCAAGAAACCCTCACCAGCAGTTGCTGATTTTGAAAACAGCCACCTTTTTTCAGGGGAAGCATTCAGCAACCCTTAAAAGAATTAAATGCATGCTTTAAATTTTCTGTAATTTTGGAATGATGTCTTTGTAGAGTTAATGATTTTGTACATTTGCACATGTAATCGTCATACCCATTTTCATTACTTTGATATAAGGTGCTAAACAAAAAAAAAAAAAGCTCTAGGTTCTTCAGCACATTTCCCCCAAAACAAAATAAAACTGAGGGCATGTTGCATTTTGTTTAGTTGTATTGCAGTGATATCAACGGGGGTGGGGGGTGGCACTGAGATGTTTTCAAGATTGTAATGTGATTGAAGTTTTTTCAACACATCGACTCACTTATGTTCAAAACCAAAATAATACCTTCATTATCAAACTGGTTATCATGCCTTACATAATGGAGTTAGTATTTGTGAGTAGAAAGACTTTAGGTAATGGAAATATAAATAAGAATGTTTAACATAATATGCTAAAAATATTTTCATATTTAAATAACATGTTAAAGGTGTGCTCTTTGTGTTCTATTATCTTGCAAATCCTTTTGCCCTTTAAAAAGCTGAAAATCTTGCCATCTGACTTACCAATCATTTCAGTGTTACAAATGGTGTTTTTTTTGGTTTTTGGTTTGGTTTTTTTGAGTAAAAAAATATCCTATTCAGTCCACTCATTAAACCCACAATTTACTCAGTGCCTGCTGGGTGCAAGGGATTCAATTTGTAACTATTATTATTTGTGGACCAAGATACCCGTTTAGTAAAACACATCCTTGGAATCTGTCAAAAAAACACTTTGAAATACTTAAGTGCAAATTTTGTGTGTGTGAAATTTAGTTATAGTTTCATCCTCAGGTGAGGTTTTCAAGCACTTTGTAGTTCTCTATTGCCAACGACATTTGTGTTGCCAATTCCCGCAACCACACTGCCCAAACATACCTGTGGGTTGCAAATCCAAATTAAAATTCTAAACACATTTCAAAGAGGAACATTTTTGTGAAGACCCATATTGCCTCTTCTTCATGCTCAGTGAGTTTTGAGACTTCTTTTAAAGGCACTTTGCCCATCGCAGTGTAGATGTCTACATTATCACTGGAAATGTCTGTTTAGCTTTATAAAACATTTTGCTGAAAATATGAAAATGAGCCTTACTGACAAATAAGTGCTTCTTGCAGCAGGTGGTCAAAGAAAAGAGACTAGACCATTAAGTGCAACCTACATCTAGACCATTCCTGAAGTACCATCTCCAACAGTACCATCATGCCTTGAGTGTTCTTTTCTCCCAAGTGCTATTCCTTAAACACGAGTTTACCAGTTGCCTAATTATGCAATAAAAATTGCTTTGAGACAGCTAACTGCCCACAGTACAAAATGGTGAATGGTCAACTCGAATTCCCTATAAAGTAACTTTCTTCCCATGTTCCCAATTTGATAAAAGGTCTTACACGTGGCTGCGAAGGAGTCCTGCCTCAATTTTTTCAGTCATTTTGAAAAAAAAAAGTGACAATTCTGTTAGATGGGTAAACTATATAAAGCCCTCATAAGGGATTTTAAGGTATGTATAAAGATGCTGCCCACTAAAGCTTTCCTCAGATCTCTGGAGTGGTCTTGGTCCTGAATATACAGTGTTCTATATGTTTAAAGGGTGATCCAGACATGAGAATCAACTAGTTGGGCATAAGAAAGCCCAGTTGGCTATTTCATATCTACCTACAATTGACCAAAAACAAAAACAAAAAAAGATTTTAGGCTAGCAATTATTATTTAGCTTTGCTCCTTCTAGTGCAAGAAAGGCAGGCTGGATCAGTAGTTCAACAGCTAGACAGTCATAAAATAGTCATTGTGCATGTTAAATTTCTTTCAATGATAAATTCCAATTTCTATTTACTTATTCATTGTGACAGTATTACTAAACAGGTATGGATGGGAATATTTTGTTATACCGTGTATAGTGAATGTATTGTACTGTGTCTGTGAAAACTGTGCTTTAAATTATATTTTCATATGTTTTGTTGGGAACAGAGCACATTAAGTTTGAAAGCAACAGAGGTTTTAGAAGTGAAGGCAACTTAATCAAAATTCCTGTCAAGAAAAGCTGCTTAAATAAATGTAAATGAAATCACATTTAAAATAAACTGCCTCTGGCCCAAAATGAACATGACTCTTGTATTTCATTAATGCTCATTTAAAAAAAATCCAGTACCAAGTTTACCATAGAAACTAATACATCCATTCAGCATCTTGTTCTACCTTGGGATCCATGTTATTTTGCAGAATTCAGATGATGCATATAGATTTTATTTCCTTAATGTTTTGCTAACATTAGAACATGTAATTTTCTAACATTAATAAATTACCTATTACAAGCTTAGACCCAAACATTATTTAAAAATAAATTTAGAAAGTACTTTTATAGTTTGGGGTAATCCATAATCAACTGCATAATTCCTGCATAACTGCATAAATCCATAATTAACTGTTCACAGGGAGGGCTGAACAATTTTTCCTGAGTATATCCTACCTGTCGAACAACTTACCAGGAAGTAGAAAAAGGGAGTCCTTAATGCTACTGCCTTCCAGTATTGCCACAACCTATCCAACAGCTGGCACTTGAATAGCTAACACTGGTATGCCCTATGCTCAAAAACCTCTTCCAAGAATTTCAGTAACGCAAAAATTGTACTCCAAATACAAGTGACAGGATATGCTCACTGTTCACGTTACACCCCAGAATGCAAGCACATTGAAATATCAGGTTAACATCTTAAAAAACTAGTTTGCTCAGAATAAGCCTTAACTTTTTGATAACTACCACAGAAGTATATCAAAAGTACATTAAATTTTTGGTATTCATATTATAAAAGAGCAAGGAATATCATCTACAAGTTTAAGGTCTAAACCAAAAGAAGATCCCCAACACTGTTAATAAAAAAATCTATTGAGAAAAATGTGACAACAATGAAATTACAGGCCTCTAAGTATGCATCCTCTTTAATGTTAATACTACACAGCAGAGACATAGCTCAAGAAATACATTATGTGATTTGGGCTTATGCATTACATTTTTAATTGCCAAGAACGTTATTTCAAATTTATATTCTCAGCATGAAAATGATATTCTGTGACTTTAGACCACAAATACAACATACAAGTTCATTCAATAGGAAACAAACTATACTGACCTATTTGTTCCATTTCTCATTGTAAATACAAATTCAATATGGTTTAAAAATAATTCATCCTAAAATTTTTATCATAAAATTATCAAAATAAGCCTATTACTTCCTAATGCCAATGTTTCATATACAAAAAAGAATATTTGCATGCATGTGATCTCATTCTTCATGTAATTCACCTCTAAATAAGACTAAAAACCCATCATTTTGTGGGCAAAATTACAGACCTTTATTTAGGAATTTGCAGAACTGTTATGATCAATGCTTTTTTATTACATAATATTCAATAGTCATGCTCAATCAACAAGGTCAACAGTAAATATTCTGCTAAGTAATGTAATACACCATTATGAATATATTTTTAGTGCAGTAACATTAAAATAATTCCTGTATCCTTTTCCATACAATTTTGCAAACTAGGAAATAAATAAAGATATAAACACACAAGAACTTCTTTTCTTACAGCAGGTTAAGATTAAGAGGTTAAAGTTGTATTTATTGAGAAATTATAGGCTGACCCTAACCCTAATAACATCAAACTAAAAGTAGTTTGTAGACAGTAGAGTGTGTAATAGAGAATACAAGAAAAACCTGTGGTCTCCTTAGTGGTCTATTTAAGATGATTTGTTTTTAAGCTACTAAAGTGTACTGACTCATAATAAAAAGTAACTAATCAAAGTTTAGAACATTCTGATCAAAATGGGTCTGAACATGCCTTTCAAACCCCTGCTGGTCGTAGTCAGGAGGGAACTGCTCACTGCACATGGGGCACACCTTCCAGTGACTTTCAACATGCTCTTCAAATTTGCTCTGATCGTAGTTGGGAGGGAACATTAATTCACAGAGGGGACACTTCTTGTGAACATCAAAGCTTAAACAGAGGAAAATGAAACAATTACATATTTTTAATAAATTTGTAACAGCAGTAATGGTCAGTATACCATAAAATTACATTTAAATCTAATTAGCTGATACTTATACCAAACAACCTGTCCTGAATGAAAGGCTTAAGTTACTTCAGAAAATTCTTTTTGTTTCTAAATGCTTGGTACAGTTGGGTATGGCTGCCTTTTCATAAAGCATTTTAGTTCTACAATGAGATTTACAAAGAAATCCTTGATGGAAATCACAAAATCTAGTATTAAATAAAATGAGGCTTATTACTAAAATATTCTTCCTTTTCTTGTGTGTGCTAGTCCTTGGGCTTGGACTCAAGGCCTGGACTCTGTCCCTGAGCCTTTATGCTCAAGGCTAGTTAGTACTCTACCACTTGAGCCATAGCTCCAGTTTTTTGGTGGTTAATTGGAGTTAGGAGTCTCATGAATGTTCCTGCGTAGGCTGACTTTGAACCATGCAAAACTCAAATCTCAGCCTCCTGAGTAGCTCAGCTACCATGATAGGTATGAGCCACCAGCACCCAACCAGTTCTTCCATTTTTAACGAATGGGAAATCCTTTTCTTTTGGGGGGAGCCCATCCTGGTAGTTAAACTCTTGAGCATAGTCCCTGAACTTTTTTGCTCAAGGCTAGAACTCTACTACTTGGGCCATGGCTCACTTCTGGCTTTTTTCTTGGTAGTTAATTGGAGGTAAGAGTCTCACAGACTTTCCTGCTCAGGCTGGCTTCAAACCCATGAATAGCTAGGATTACAGGTGTAAGCTACTAGGCTCCTGGTTTTAAATTGCAAAGATGGATACAACTCATAACTTTCCAACAGTTCAGTTTAGTATCTAGGAAATTTTATGGCATTTCTGAAAATCAGTCCTCTAGGTAACAAGTTATGACACAAATTACTAGGTCCTGTGCCTAGAGTTTCTGGGTCACTATACCATACCGTGGGCACTTAAGACCTTTAACAAGATCCAGGTACCTCATTTTGAGAAAAAAATTACAAAAACCATGCAGCTCTACAAAGGGGAAAAAAAAATTTACCTGGAGTCAAAGCAAAAGCCTGTCCCATGCCCGTGTAAATGCTGAGCTGGCGGGGTGGGAGCACTAGGAACATTTTCATCTTCCTAGACCAAGAAAAAAAGTGAAAATTTTTGAGTGAAAACAAATATAAATTAACATTAATTCGATAAAGCACAGAGACTGTTATAAAGGAAGTAAAATTAGCCAAATAAGTTTTACTTCCACTGTATAATAAGACTTTCACATAAACATGTTTCAAAGTAAATTTTTAAGGCATTTTGCTATAAACACAACAGGATGAATGTATACACTGAACATACTAGGTAGCTGTGTCTGAGATTTCAACAGACCATTTAAAATGATAATACATTTTAGAACTTACAAATTGTTTATTTCTAGAATTTCTCACTTAACATTTTCAGGTCATAGTTGATTGTGCGTAACTAAAGCCACAGAAAGAAAAAAGCACTGATGGGAGACTGATGGGGGGAAGTTTTAAGCTACAATAAAAAGCTGTAGTCACTGAAATGGAGACATACTGCACCTGTACATGTGAATCAAGTGAAAGCAGGAGACCTACTTGAGCCATTTTACTACTTTTTTTATTGTTCTGTAGATGGGGTAGATGGAGTGGCCACTTTCATAAGCATATCATCACTGCATTAAGCTATTAACTTTCAAAACATTTCCAAATAAATTCAATGCACATTATATAGAAATCATAAATACAGGAATAAAATGTGTATTTACACAGGTATATACACTGGGAAATCCAACTGGTAAACACATGTTAAAGCAAAGCAATGCAATGCAACAAACCAAAAGCAAAATTCTAGTTTTGAGATTATCAAGTGAGACATCTAAAAACCTGATTTTAAATCACAAGGAATACTCTTAATTTGTAATTCTGTAACTGCATTCCAGTGCTAATTTACTAGACATTTGTACATGCTGTATCAATGGCCAGAACATGAAAGCAGTGCCTTTTTTCTTCCCCTTAGCAGCTATGAGCTACCCATGTGTCATGACCTAACAGCCTGTGAGCAGGTGCAGGCATGGCTGAGCATTATTTATGTTGCTGGGCAATCATGCTTACCCTAGAGCTATTAATGAGCTAGTCACGTGTGTCACAGGAGGAGGTACCAAAAAAGTGGTATGAAAATGCACTTTATTTTATTTTTATTTTTTTTGGCCAGTCCTGGGCCTTGGACTCAGGGCCTGAGCACTGTCCCTGGCTTCTTCCGGCTCAAGGCTAGCACTCTGCCACTTGAACCACAGCGCCGCTTCTGGCCGTTTTCTGTATATGTGGTGCTGGGGAATCGAACCCAGGGCCCCGTGTATCCGAGGCAGGCACTCTTGCCACTAGGCTATATCCCCAGCCCTGAAAATGCACTTTAAATTAACAAACAAGGGCTGGGGATATGGCCTAGTGGCAAGAGAGCTTGCCTCGTATACATGAGGCCCTGGGTTCAATTCCCCAGCACCACATATACAGAAAACGGCCAGAAGTGGTGCTGTGGCTCAAGTGGCAGAATGCTAGCCTTGAGCAAAAGGAAGCCAGGGACAGTGCTCAGGCCCTGAGTTCAAGGCCCAGGATTGGCCCAAAAAAAATAAATAAATAAATAAATTAACAAACAAAATGTTTTATGGTGGGTACTTGGCTATCATGCTGACCATCTTTCCTTCTTCAAAGTTAAAAGAAAGAAGCTTTTTTCCTGTATTTATCACATAAGAAAGTGCTTTTGTACACATAATTGCCATAGGATGTAACTGGGTAAAAAGAAAATAGGAGATGGAGAAAGCAGGATAAAACAAACAAAAAAAGTTACATCTTCAAATAAGTACAATCCAGGAAGCTTTTAAGTCTGTTCTGTACAAAGAAGGGAGATGATACAGCAGTTGAATCAGCAATGTTCATTCTATATGTCAGTAAATGTTGATTCTGGACCAGGTTACTCGAGCGCCCAGATTCAGGATTCCAAGGATAAAATACTAAAACTGCTTATTTTAAACAGAATAGTGATAATGAACAAAAATTTCAGATTCATCTTGAAAGAGAAAAAAAAATCTGAAGAAATAAGGAAAAAAACATTATGGAGAACTGGTTACACGCCTTTTTATGAGATATTATTGCTAAACTTTATCAGATACTCATTTCCAGTACTGTGTCAGTCGATGGAAGAACACAGAACTGTACAATTTATATATATTTAAAAATATATAAACAAGCTCACAATGATTCAGCCTTATTTGTGGATTTATTACACACAAAGTAGGTAAGTAGAAACTTCTAAAAAAATTTAAACCACTGAATTACCTGCTTTATTTTTAATTTATTTATGTATGTTGGTGGTACTTGAGAACTCAGAACCTAAGGTTTACAAGGCAGGTGCTCTATCATTTAAGCCACACTTCTGGCCCCTGAACAATATATCTTTCACATAAACTCTATCTCAATAAATCTGTCGTCAAATATTACTTTCCTTAGGTGACCTAAATCCTAAATAATTTAGAAGGCTAAATACATAAATAAAGCATATTTCCTTAACTAAACTTAGCCACAAATACTTAAGTAGTCCTCAAGATCTCAGTGACATCACCTGGTTATAGAAAGAGGGAAATCAGCATTAAGAGATGCCAACCAATGGAGCTAGTAATACAGCTCAGTAGCAGTTGTTGAACATACATCAGATAACTGTACACATGCTAAGTTCATGCATGAATGGATAAGTGTGTACATGCATGCATGATGAGGTTCCATCTCTAGCACCACATTAAAACAAAAATTTTTCAAGTCAAGCAGGATATAGAATGCCAAGAGAAAATAGCTACACATTAAAAAATGATTAAAAACACAGAATCCTTTTTATGATAGCCTATTATTTAACTTTTAGTGTCATGAAACAAGCCATTGCCTAATACCACATAAACAAAGAAAATATAGGAATAAGTTTGATTTTTAACTTTTCACATTTAGACCCAATTTAAGTTATCTTTGTATACAGTCTGAGTTGAGGATATTGAGTGTTCAAAGAAACCATTTGTTAAGATTATCCTTTTCCCATTAAACTGTTGATATTCTAAATAAAAATGAATTGACTGTAATTATATCTACATTTATAAACAGATAACAAAATAAAAAAAAATAAGACCGTGAAAAGTGTAAAAAAAAAAAAATGAGGAAAAAAAAAAACTCTTGCACAATGGCAAGTAGGAAACAGGCTTTGATTTTTTTTTAAAGCAATTTGGAGTCACAGACCCTTTAGAGCCACAGACCTTTCTGTGAATAATCACTAAGAATGTGTCATGAAGATATGTGTATCAATAAAAACTGTCTGCAGTTTAGGAGTCCCTGGAGAAGAATTCATATGGAAAGCAATCAACAGGAAAGCAATCAATATATTAAAAGAATTCGTGAACGTCATTAGTCTTCCTGAAAGACAGAGAATGAAAGAAAATGGGAAACAATCCAGAAAAGAAAAGAATGAAAGTAAGTGGAGAATATATTGGATGTGCATTAGAAAGGGAAAATAAAAATAAGTCTGGCGCTGATGGTTCAGGCTTGTACTCCTAGCTACTCAGGAGGCTGAGATCTGAGGATCAAAGTTCAAAGCCAGACCCTGCAGGAAAGTCCATGAGACTCTATCTCCAATAAACTACTCAGGAAAGGGCAGAAGTGGTGCTGTGAGTCAAGTGATAGAGTGCTATCCTTGAGCACCAAAACTCAGGGACAGTACCCAGACCCGGAGTTCAAGACTAATGGAGAAAGTAGTTCTGACCAGTGCATTCCTAACTTTACCAAATACATGATCATTTAGGAATTTCACTAAATACAATCTGATACACAGTACATTTGGAATAGAATGGGAGATTCTGCATTTTTAGCAGTATTTTTGGAGATGCTACTTCCTTTCCTACATAAAAAACATTGAGCAACAAGGATTTAGACTTGTGTTTCCAAAAATTGGTATGAAAGTGCTTAGTACAAATTCAGATATTCGGTGGGTTTAAATTTTTAGGGATAGTAAATATGCAAGAAAAAAATGGAAATCTTTATATTTGTCACATATCACATAAATAATCAGTTTAGGACCAGACCAACTTTAGTCCTCTCAGTGACATACTAGTTTTGAAGCTGTAATGAAAGAAAGCAAGTGGCCTGTAATGCCAGCTCTTCATAAATCTTGAGATCTAGACTGATGGAGGTTAGAAGCCAGCTCTGACAGAAAAGTCCAATAGAACCCATCTCTAAAATTAATCAGCAAAACATAGGGATGGAAGGAGAGGCCAGGTAACAGAGCCAACAGCCAAGCAAGCAAGCCAGCCAAAAGTGTGAGGGTTCAAATCCCAGTATGCCACCCTGACAAAACAAAATGGGAAATGAAAGCAGCTGGTCCAGTAGAATTATAAAGATTGAGAAATTAACAGCATAATGGCCAAAATCTACACTGCCTATTAGTTTCTGTAGTTATTTTAAAAGGAAATAAAAATATCTTCATAATGGTTACTAAATTTCCTAGGAAAACACATTATTTCTTTTGACTTAAGTAGTACTGTGAAATCTAAAAACCAAAGTAAGCAATAAATAAAACCCTACTGAAATGGTAACAAAAAGTGCCACTAATTGAGAATCAATAGAAACCTTTGGTGTGACCTCACCTAAGACTACAGCCTCCACAGCCAAACTGACAAGATTCAAATCCTGCTTTTTATCTTTATCAGCTGTGTGATTTGAGGCTAGCTATTTAATCTGTTTCTCACTTTCTACTACTATAAAGTATCAGTAGTTAAAACTCACACTTCTCAGTACTGCTATGAAGAATAAATGAGGTACTATATCTAAGAAGCTTTTTTTAAAACTCACACTTCTCAGTACTGCTATGAAGAACAAATGAGGTACTGTATCTAAGAAGCTTAGCTTTAGAGCAAACAGATATAGAAATATTTACTGTCATGACTATCACTGCAATTGTGATGTTAGACTTACTGCAATTATTAGGCAAATGGGAGTTATTATAAAAGGATTTTAAAAGCTGACCATTTTCTGAGATAGGCTAAAGGAGTAGGCTAACTGATTCAATGGTGCCTACTGGCACCCTGTGGTTTGTTAATTATTTCAGGGCAAAGAAATAGAAAGAACAGGTCAATTCAAATTTGTTTTCCATTTCTTACTAAAAATACTTCATTTAAAAGTCATCTTTGCTGTGATAATAAAAAGAATTTAAAAGGTTTGAATATGCATAAAAACTGTTTTCTGTCTAAGTGAAAAATCTTCTGATCACAAAGCACAATTATTTCAGGTATGCATATTCATCTCATTACCAAATCTAAGCATGTCAGCAAATGAGCACAAGACTCTAACACTGCTTTTCACGGGTTTACAGAAGGGCAAAGTACACAGATCAGGAAGAACGTTTTGCTAATTAAACTAAAGCAGATGACTATGGAAGAGAAGGGCTTGTCACATGTAGCAATCGTGTCAAGAATGATCAGATTAAATATGCAAAATGTAAAAGGTATAAAAAAAAATAAGATAATACTCCAGGCCTTAAATAGGCTACAAAAGTTCTGACAGTTTTCCTAATTATTCTCAGTAATAGACATAGGAGGCCAAAAGGCAGGATAGAGAAATACATTTTTAACCATTATGGGTGTTGAACACTAAGGCTAAAATCATGCCTGTCTGAACACTGATCAGTTTCTGCAAAGGTTAATAGCAATTAAATGCAGCAAACTACTTTAAATGAGAAACAGGTCATGATACCAAGTGTATTTATAAAGAGCACAATAAAGCATTTCTTTCAAATTTATCTTAATGCACAGGAAATCCAAGAAGAGTTGCTGTGAAGAAAAAAAAACCCTGTATTTCAAAAGTTAAAAAATCTCTTAAATAAAAGTGTTTTGAAATAAAAGACCACATAAACTAATTCAACTATCATCAGTATTGTTTTGCTACCACAGAATAAGAAATGTTACAATAATTATAATAACGGTATCTAAAAGAATATTTCTCCCAAACGATACTATAATAATCAAGATAATAGAGTTCACCTTAAATTTTACAGTTAAGATGTAAATATTCAAAAATGGTTCAGTATGCAGTGCTTTTTCTATCCTGGAGCATTTACAAAGAATGAATGTAATGAATTAGAGATAATTAAGACTGTATTAACTGATGCCTACAATATTCCAAAATTATTCTTTAAACTTTATCTGTTACCTTAGTATATAAATCCTGAAAGCATAATGAGTTATTTTCAAACTAAAATATAAGCAGGTTTCTTTTTGAAAAATCAAGTAGAGGCAATTATATGAAAATACAAGTATACACTCTTTCCACATACACATAAACCCTTAACTTTAAAGTTGGAAAACCTAAGGGTTCAGACCATGGAAATTCAACTTACTTTGCTATCCTCTGGGTCTTCTAAACCATCAGGCCGACTAAGGTTTCTAGCAGGCTGACTGCAAACAACATTGTCTTCCCAAGAGGGGACTCTTAGAGGTGGCCTTTGGATTTCATCTGGGTAAAAAGTGCCATCTGCTCCATCTGTAATAAAATTTCAGAAGAAACAGGGGAAAAGTTTAGAAAGGTAGGGTTAACCCAGTACTAAAATTAACATATACTAAGTACTATGATATTTAAATACTATGAACAGGAACAAAGAACCCAGTAAGGGACAGGAATGTAGATTAGCAGTAGTAGCACTGCAAAATAAAACACAAGAAGGGTGAACAAGAGGAAAGGCAGCAAAGCCCATTATGCACTGTGGCATAAGCCTATAATCCCAACGCTCAGAAGGCTGAGGCAAAAGTATCCAGCCAGAAATACACAGTAAGATTCCATCTCAAAGAAAACAAAAATTTACTGTTAAACCCAATGGTGCACAGAAGTAATAAGTACAAGTAATAAGAAATAGATTATACATTAATTTATGGTATATCACTGCTAAATGATGCCACCAACATTAAACATTACAACTGAAAACAAAACAAAAACCAGAATGTTTCTATTTGTGTTGACTGAACTAGTGGTTCTCCAATCCAATGAAAATACAAGAAACAAAAACAAAAATTCTCCAAATTCAGCTAATCCCAAAGCCAAAAACACTTTAATGACCTCTTGTTTCCTGGGTTGCATAAGGGTTACCATATTGCAGAACTGGCTGAGCATTCAGAAGAACAGGAACATGACCACTGTGCTCCGAGCATGCATTGAGACATTGTGAAATCTGCTGGGGGCTCTCACCTTCCATTTTCCTTTCTATCTGATTTTCAAAACTCCTTTTAAGTTCCTAGAATTAACAACAACAAAAAGAAAGATGAATAAGTTAAGAACTTGCAAGGGCAACATTAAATATTTAAAAAATTAAAGCCAGTCAGGGCAGGAAAGTTCCTGAGACTCTTACCTGCAATTAGTCAAGAAAAAGCCAGAAGCAGCACTATAACTCAATTAGTAGAGTGCTAGCCTTGAACACAAAAGTGCTCAGGGAGTGCATCTAAGCCCTGAATTCATTCAAGCGCCACAGCAGCCAACAACAAGAAATGCAGATCTCAGCCCCTTGCCAGACCTAGTCTGAAATCCTGATTCTGGAATGGGCCCTAGAATCTCTTTTAACAAGTCATACAGGTTAAGTTCAATGCAAGCTCCAGTTTGAGAACCACTAATCTATATTCTATGCTTGAGGATAAAGAATCTGTCTCTGAAGATGAGTAGATGTCATATTATATAAAATATCACGAGCTATGTTAAGATTTTTGGTAAGTTAAGATTATTGGTAAGTGGATAGAAAGTGGATAGGAGTTTTAATAAGAAAGTGATCAGTTTTGGAGGGGGGGGGGTGTAAGGGAGAGAGAGCGGGAGAGAGGGAGACAGAGGCGGAGAGAGGGAGACAGAGAAGGCGGAGAGAAGAATTTGTGCATGTGCCACACATGCAGGTCCTGGGGCTTGAGCACAGGGCCTGGGTGCTGTTCCTGAGCTTTCTGCACTCAAGGCTAGCACATTCTACCACTTGAGCCATAACTCTACTTCAGATTTTTATTTTGTTTGGGTTTTTTTTGCCAGTCCTGGGGCTTGAACTCAGGGCATGAGCACTGTCCCTGGCTTCTTTTTTATCAAGGCTAGCACTCTACTACTTGAGCCACAGCGCCACTTCCTGCTTTTTCTATATATGTGGTGCTGAGGAATTGAACCCAGGGCTTCATGTATATGAGGCGAGCACTTTACCACTAGGCCATATATATTCCCAACCCCTACTTCCAGCTTTTTGGTGGTTAACTAGAGATGCGTCTCGTGGGCTTTTCTGTCATAGCTGGCTTTGAACCACACTCTTCAGTTTTCAGCCTCCATGGAGCTAGGATTATGGGCGTAAGCCAAAGGCAGCTGACCAGTTTTGTATTTTCAAAAGATCACACTGTATACATGCATGGATGCATACATACACACATACATACATATATAAGTGAGAATGAAAAAAAGGGAGGGGCTGGGGATATAGCCTAGTGGCAAGAGTGCCTGCCTCGGATACATGAGGCCCTAGGTTCGATTCCCCAGCACCACATATACAGAAAACGGCCAGAAGCGGCGCTGTGGCTCAAGTGGCAGAGTGCTAGCCTTGAGCGGGAAGAAGCCAGGGACAGTGCTCAGGCCCTGAGTCCAAGGCCCAGGACTGGCCAAAAAAAAAAAAAAAAAGATACAAAAAAAAAAGGAAAAAAAAAGAAAAAAAGGGAAATGAGAAAAGGAAAGCAGAAGTTGTGTCCCTCAGTCCAACAACCCTCAAGAAAATGAATACTGCAACAAATTCTAGAGTAATCATGAAGGTACATTTATGCTCTCTGACACGAACGTCAACCTGGCATCTTACTCCAGTTCTCTGAGACATCCAGAGTCAGAGGACCAGCTTGAATTCCTGTCTCACAGAAACTATAGTCTGAAACCACAGGACTTAACTGTAATGGTTTCAGTATGGACTTGCATAAGTTTCTTTTTTTTTTTTTTTTTGCAGGGAAAGGGAGTGGTGGGGATGTTTGATTTTTTTAAATAAACAAAGACAGACAGACACATACACACACACTCCATGAGACAGAGAACTCTGTTTTACAGCTGTGTAAGTATTAAGATGTACTGAAAGCTCCCCAAATGCATGGATCTTGGTTTCTAAAGTCCATTCTCCAGTAAAAGGAATAGGGTTCCTAGGAGAAAAGATTGGGGCAGGAAAACTACAAGATAAACCTCTGTGTACCACAAATGTTGGGGCTCAACAAATAATGAGGGGCATATTAAAAGGGCACAGCAGCTAGTTTGAAATAGGATTTATTAGTTAAAGGAAGATGTGATCTGAGTAGCAAACTGGTTGTGATGGATTACAACCTACTAAATAAAATAGGAATACATGAGTCTACAACTAACAAAAATCAATGAACAAATAAAGGAACATGAAAAGATAACTCATTCTTACAGAAAAATTCCAAATAGTCAATATAGAAAGAATGATGGAGCTAGAAGGTCATTAATAAATGCTAAAAATACTGCGTGGAAAGTCTGATGAGGAACAAGATACTCTCAAAATATCTGCCTCCAAATTACTAATAGCAAAGGGAAAATTTTCACTATACATGAGCAAAATCTGGCAGAGATTCCAAGAAAAACCCAAAGGAAAATAAAAAAAATACACATGTAATTATTTGTGAAAAAACAAGAGAACAAACTATTATCAGGAAGAGATGGAACAGAAGTGGCATGGGAAACAATGATATTTCTAAGAGTAAATTTTATATAGTTTGGGCATTGGGAAAATACAAGAATGCACTCATTGTATGCTAAAATAACAAATAACAGAACTAAGTATAGGGGGAAATGTCTGAAACTGAATCCAATCAGAAACAAGTGTACTTCAGATGGGGTGTCAGGAGGAGGGAAGCAATACAACAAATCTAAGTTAACATTAGGGGCAAGAGGACTGAACACAATCTTCCACTCTTAGATATATCCTTGTCATAGTGATATTGGTAAGTAATTCCGAAAAACTTTATGTGGTCTACTGGGTTTAAGAGAATAAATATAAAAGAATAAAAGAATAAATGTGTGGTGTTACGGAAAATCTCATAGTAGAAGGGCTAAACAAATAGAAAGGAGGACTAAAGGAAGAATGCTGTGAGCTTAGAGTAGAATTCAGAGTACCTAAAATAGAAATTTTCCCTAGCTCTCTATCTTCTGAAAGAATCTAAAAGCAATGAGCACCAGAAATAATGAGAAAAATTACAACCTATTATTTTATTTTGGTTTCTAGTTATTCCCTACCAGTAAAGAAGGAAGACTCTTCGGAGTCAACAGATTCTATGGTGGAAAGAGAACTTCTTTCTCACCAAAATGGCTGATTCCACAGATATGATTTTTTTTTAAGGCAAGATGAGCTTAGACCTTATCTTGAAGTGTCAGAAAGAAGCTAAATCTTCAAAAAACCTAACAATGTTTGAAGCCTGGCCTATTTGGAACCTGCTAGAAAGTGTACTCATTAACCAAAAGTGGGATTATATGAACCCAAAGTTAAAAAGGTCAATAACCTATTATCCAATGACTAAAAGGAGTATCATATATTGATGATTATCAGATAGGAAAAAATATGACTGGTAGGAAGGAAAATGAATAATAGATACTACATATAGACAGACTATAACAAATGGATGGACCAACATGAAAAAACCCCATCAAACAGTGGTACAAGTTAATTCTGTGTGTATTTGATATTTATTTTGGTTCTTGACATAGGCTTCTCAAACCTTGGAATTTCCACAGTAAGAACTAGGATACATTTGCTTATGTTAATAAGGTAACAACAGAGTAAGTTCTCAGACAGTTTCAAGGGATGAGGCTGCTCACTGAAAAATACTAGCACACAGCACGATTAGAAGGTTGAAAATGCCAGGACATTCTCCTACTCATCCTGGCAACCACCTCCAACCTGTAAGGATGGTGGCTGAATATAGTTATAGTTAAATCACTTACATAATGCTTTCACAACACAAAATCATGTTGGTAAAGAAACCACAGACAATAATTCTGAAAGGACAAAACTTGGATAACTTCCCAGCTTGATGATACCTGGAAAGAACAAAGCTTGGCACCACAATCTTGTCCTATGGACTTCCTCCAATTGGATCTGTGTTTTACCCATTATGATAAATTGTAAATAATGACCATTAATGTTTCCCTGGTTATTCTAAGAAAACATTTTATGGTAGGTATTGTGGGAGCCCTCAATTTGTTTTCAGCTGCAAAGTGTAGGCAGCTCACTTGTAGCTGGCAATTAATTGAAGTGGTAATCCTTTACCTATGAGGGCCATGCAAACTTGCAGCAGCTGGTATCAGAATTTAATTAAACCAGAGGACACTAGCTGATGTGAGAACATTGCTGCTGAAACACCAATGAAGATATAAAGAAGGTTTTTCTTTCTAGTAGATGAAGGACAAATGTGGGAAATGAGGTGGAATTGAAAAATAAGAACTTCGCACCACAGTAACCCATGCACAGTAATCCATCCTCGAGGTTTAGATTATACTCTGAATGACTCTTTTATCAAGCATAACGTTATTACGGAAATTCCTGGTTCGGTGAGTTAGGTACATTTTTGTTATGTAATTAATTATAGCCAGTCTCACTAGATCAACTTTGTAAGCATTATTAGGCATCCAGTTCAGATGAAAGACACACATTTTCCAAGTTTTTAATTTTTGCTTAAAAGCTTGAATTTTATCAACAGCAACAAAGAGTAGCAATTGCTGTCCCTTTAAGTAACCAGCTCACTGTTACATACCTTAAGTCTGGATAATCAAAATGTGTTTCTTTGGATTTGTGTGATAAGTAAAACAGTTCTCTTCCCCTCCCCCCCCAAAAAAAATAAATCACAGAAGGGCTAAGAGAATCATCCCAATTCATTAGGTAGAAATGCTGTGATGAAACTTTTCATTTCATCACATAATGTTAAAAAGATGTATAAGAAGAATCAGGCTGGGCACTGATGGCTCATGCTTGTAATCCTAGCTACGCAGGAGGCTAACATCTGAGGATCATGGTTCAAAGCCAAGCCAGGCAAGAAAGTCTGAGAGACTCCTATCTCCAATTAAAAACCAGAAAGCCAGAAGTGGCACTGTGGCTCAAAGTGATAGAGTGCTAGCCTTGAGCAAAAAAGCTCAGGGACAGCACTAAGACCCTGAGTTCAAGCACCACACCAGAAAAAAAAAAAAAATCAAGCTGCAATAAATGAGTTACTGTTTCATCATCTTAATGAATCTGGCTTTCCCTTCTACTATGGTAAATGCATAAGCAGTAAGTACCAATGGAGTTCAGTGCTATTGCTTGAATTCTTAATACACAACCCCAGCTTTCATATCAATAACAGAAATGTAACACAGAAGGAAAATATCCAAATAGTGTTCAAGTATGATTATGATATCTTCACAGATCCTAAAACTGGATTGGGGATATACCAAAAGTACCACAATCTACCACTCAGTTGCCTTATTATTGGTTTTTATTTGGTAGGGAGGTGTCTTTTATAGTGCCCCCCCCCCCCCCCCCGCACCGCGGCGAGCTGTGGACCGAACTCTGGGCCTTGCACTTGCCAGGCAGGCAGGCAGGCAACTCTTCTGCTGAGCTAAATCCTCAGCCCCCAAATCACCACTCCGAAACAGGGCCCTACAGCATCTTTACATGACAAATGTACTGCTATTTCAATATCAGGTGTTGCAGGTTCAGAAAATACTTTACTGCAATAAAAGTTGAAATACACTCATAAGTAATTTTTAAAATCTCACTAGATTCTTAAATTTGAGCATTATAAAGTTTACTGTTAGATATAAAATATTCAAATACCAAACTGGTAATTTTCAACTTAAGCATTTTTCTTATAGGCTAAATATTTAAAAGCTATTCAACGTTCAGTATGTTTCTTACAGCACACTATTCAATACCTTCTCTCTGGAGAGGTTTTCCAAATGTGAAGTCAGATTATTTATTTCTTTGTCTTTCTCTGCCAACTGAAGCTGAAAATAAAGAAATTATTATTATTATTATTATTTGTTTTGTTGTGTTCTATAGGGAGCAAGGGTGTGTGTGTGTGCAAAACTGGGGTTTGAACTCAGAACCTCCAATTGGCTAGGCTTGTGGACTGGCTGACAATGATCAGATCTGCTTTTTTCGTTGTTGTTGTTGGTTATTCTGGAAAGTCTCTTCATGGTTTCTGCTAGTAGGTTTTCTAATTGAAATCATCTGGATCTCAGCATCTTGCGTTAGCTAGGATTTACAGGTATAAGCAACCACAAATAGGAGTATTTTACTAAGTTTCTTCTTTCTGAAAGTTTTCTTCACTTTCCAACTATCAAACCCATTGAAATAACCACAAACATTAATTTATGACCTTTCTCTTGCCCAAGTTCCAAATTTGCCTTTGTAATCAAAATGCAAAATGTTCCAAGTCTACTTTTTCTAAATTTGACCTGAAGGAATATTTTCTTCAATAAATAAAGAATACTAAGTATTGATAGTTACACTTACTATATAATTTATTTATTATAAACTGATATGCATATACATTAGTATTGTGGCTTTAAGTGTATGAACTTGATGGCTAATTATATTCATTTTTGTGTATGTATGAGGAAGTTGTTTGGGGGTTTGAACTCAGGGCAAATATTATTAGGTAAACGCTGTACCACTTAAGCCATGCTTCCAGCCCAAATTTTTATTATTTAATTTTGCTTTTATCTTTTTTCTTTCTTTCCCTTTTTTTTTCCTTCTGCCACTATTAAGACTTGAACTCAGCACTTCATGCTTTTTCACTCAAGGGTAACACTCTACCACTTAGCCACATCTCTACTTCTGTTCTTTTGAAGGTAGCTTGAAATAAAAGTCTCACAGATTTGTCTACCCAGCTGGTTTCAAACCAGGATTCTCAGGTCTCAGCTTCCCAAGTAGCTGGGATTGTAGACGTGAGACACTAGAGCCAGTAATTTTGCCTGCTGTTAAAGATAAAAAAAAGTGATCATTTCATTATTCCCTTCCTTTTCTAATAACACTTGCATGAAAATGTTAAATTATCTCAAGATGTTGAAATTTTTGTACTGTAATATGTCATAAGTAATTTTAAAAAATTATTCCATATTCAAGCCAGATGTTGGTGGTACATGGCTACAATTCTCTGACAGAATAGGCAGGCTACTGAAGCAGTAGTATCTGAATCCAATGCTAACTTGGGCTACATAACCTAAATATTGGTTATTATTATTTTTTTTTTGCCAGCCCTGGGCCTTGAACTCAGGGCCTAAGCACTGTCCCTGGCTTTTTTTTTGCTCCAGACTAGCACTCTGCCACTTGAGCCACAGCGCCACTTCTGGCCATATTCTATATATGTGGTGCTGGGGAACTGAACCTAGGGCTTCATGTATACAAGGCAAGCACTCTTGCCACTAGGCCATATTCCTGGTCCTAAAATATTAACACTTTAATATTAAAAGTTAGACTTAAAAATCCTTCAAAATAGGGCTGGGGATATAGCCTAGTGGCAAGAGTGCCTGCCTCGGATACACGAGGCCCTAGGTTCGATTCCCCAGCACCACATATACAGAAAACGGCCAGAAGCGGCGCTGTGGCTCAAGTGGCAGAGTGCTAGCCTTGAGCGGGGAGAAGCCAGGGACAGTGCTCAGGCCCTGAGTCCAAGGCCCAGGACTGGCCAAAAAAAAAAAAAAACAACAACAACAAAAAAAAATCCTTCAAAATATACAATAGAAGCTGGATACCTTAATCCTAGCTACTCAGGGTGCTGAGATCCCAGGATTGTGATTCAAAGCCAGCCCAGGAGGGAAAGCCCATGAGACAATTAACTACCCCAAAAGATGTTAAGTGGAGCTTCAGCTCAAGCAGTAGAACACTAGTCTTGAACAAACAAAGCTTAGGGACAGCATTCAGGCCCTGAGTTCAAACTCCAAGACCAGTATCAAAAAGTATAGGTAGCACACCTTCAAAATTAGCAGTTACATCTAAGTATTATGCCTCAAGTTTGCATACAATAGGGGATGATAAACTTACTTTATAATTATCCTCTGCCTCAGTTAGTTCAAGTTTTACATTTTCAGCAACTTTCACTTGTTCTTTCCATTTCAGCTCCATTACTGCAAGTTCATCAGCATATTTACTGCATTTGGTTTTCTCATCCTAAACAAAATTAGTACAATCACAAAAAGATTTAAAATCTATATAGAATATGCATCCATAAAACAAACCTAGATATATGCTGTTTATTATAATACTAAAAGTATACAAATTTAAATGGTCAGAAATACTTAACACAAGAATTTAATATCCATAAAGTAACAGCATATTACCTACTAAAAAACAAATGACATATAGCCGAGAGTTGGTAGCTCACTTCTGTAATCCTACACTGGAGATCTGATGGTTGTTTTCAAAGCCAGCATGGGCAGGAGAGTTCAGGAGACTTGTACCTACCTCCCCACCTTGTAAACTTGTAAACTACCCTCTTTGCCCCCACCAAAAAAGAAAAAAAAAAAAAAAAAGCCAGAAGTGGAGCTGTGGCTCAAGTAGCAGAATACTAGCCTTGAGCAAAAAAGCTAAGGGGCAGCACCCAAGACCTGAGTTCAAGCCCCAAGACTGGCGTACCCCACACCCCCCACCACACACAAAAGAGGTGGACATACAAATTGAAAAATGTCAATTCAAAATGCTAATTGAAAATAGCATGTGGCAAAAACAAATACATAGCATAGTTCTTTTTTTTAGTAGTTGTTTTATATTATTATGTATAATGTGTATGGTTTGTGTTCATAGAAAAATGTAAACCAAAACATTAACAGCTCTAGTAGGGATCAGGACCACAGAAGCATTATTTATTATCTACTCTTTATGTCTGTACTGCCATAATGTTTCACAATAAGTATATATTGCTTTTGCAAAAGGAGGAAATCAAAATAGTTTATAATGGCTGCTTTTTCTTATAACGCAAATCATAAAGCTACAAATCATGACAGAAATTAAATATACCAATCACATTTTGAATTTCTTCAAGGTGAAGTTCAAAATGTACTTAGGGAAAATTTAGTGGAGAAAACACCTTTGAAGTGATAAGACTAGATCAGCTCCAAGCCATACACTCTTTATCTCATACCACAGACAAAAACTAACTCAAGAGTGTTCCAAGACCTAAATGTAAGTCCTTACTTTAAAACATCCAAATGTGCTATAAGTGTATATACAGCTCATTGGTAGAGCTTTTGCCTACTGTGTGTAATATGCTCTGGCTAGCATTCACTCTACCACTTGAGCAACAGCGCCACTTTTTATTTTTTTTCTGTTTATGTTACTGAGGAATGGAACCCAGGGCTTCATACAAGCTAGGCAAGCACTCTACCCCTAAGCCACATTCCCAGGCTAAATTCAAAATTTTTAATAGCAAAAGACTTGAACACTCATTCAGAGAGAGAGAAAAAAGAGAGAGAGAGAATAAAGCACTGACAAGCATAGGTAAAGTTTAGCATTAAGTGGAAATGGAAATTAAAACCACACTGACATCTTCATTACATACTCATTGAACTGAGTACAAAACAAAAAATGGTATAATAGTACTATGAAAAACAATTAGGTAAATTTTCTCATTAGAACATTCACCTACTACCAAATCACCTCATTATTACATTCCCATATATTTACTAAGAGAAACAAAAACTGTTAGGTCACAAAGTCATAGCAAGTTTATTTGTAACTATCAAAAACAATCCCAAAGACTGGGAAAATGGCCTAGTGGCAAGAGTGCTTAGCCTTGTATACATGAAGCCCTAGGTTCAATTCCTCAGCACCACATATATAGAAATCCAGAAGTGGCACTGTGGCTCAAATTGGTAGAGTACTAGCTTTGATCAAAAAGAAGCCAGGGACAGTGCTCAAGCCCTGAGTTCAAGCCTGAGAACTAGCAATAAATAAATAAATAAACGTGCATGGGATTAAGTATGATTGATGAATATTGAAATACACTATAAAATATTTGTCCAAATATTTAAATGTGCTTAAATCCATGATAGTTATTGACCACAAGTACTGCTACATTTGTTGTATAAACAATAATACTGAGTAAATGACATTTAAAAAAAAAAAAAAAATCCCAAATGCCCATCCACTGGCGACTAAACAAATTGCATCAGTCATACAAAGGCTATAATACCAGCAATAAAAAGGAATATAAAGAACAACATAGAATATTCTCAAAATACTTATACTGGAAAGTGGCAGGAAAGAGCACTTCGGTTTATGTAATTTTACAAAACTTAAATCTAGTATGCTTCAGTATTGTACTAATCATCTCTTCTGCCGAAGAATCTTCTCAAGTAAACAAGTTAAAAATTAAATGGAAAAATACTATTTTAAGCAAGTACCAAAAGATACTTTAAATTACTACAGTGAGCTTTCATTCTGTAGACCTAAAAAAAGCACCATATACAAATACGAACACAAATCTAATTAAGCCAAAGTCACACAAAATAACTTTCCTCTCCACTGCAAATATTGACTTCTAGGAGTATTTTACCAAGAAAGCTGCAAAACTGAATAATATATATGGAATAAAGTTTTGTGTCCTTGTTTTCAGGCAGTCTTGCTCTATAGCCCAGGCTAACCTTGAACTTCTACCTCAGCTTCTCTATTTTTGAGGTTATAATCTCAATTAATTGAACTTCTACCTCAGCTTCTCTACTTCTGAGGTTATAATCTCAATTAATTGTTCATTATCCAAACAAGGACATTTCACTGTATTAACAGAAAATACTGACTTTAGAATCATAATTTAACACCACAGGCCTGTAGCTACAGGGCCTCTAAATCAGCAATCCAAAAGTGAAAGTAAAACTAAAGACAGGAATGGAACATCTCTAGAATACAAATCAACAGAAGCAACACAGATAGGCATTTATATTTAATAAACCCAAGTTCACTCGAAAAGGAGATAACTTACCTGCAATAGTTGTTTACATTTATTATACTTTTCTGTTTTGTCAGCAATTTCTTTGGTCATTTCACAGAGTTGACCTTTCGTTAGCATGTCAAAATCTGTCTCTGCTATAAAAAGGCATAAAATTAAGATTTTGTTAAAAAGTATTTGTCTTTTATACTATTATCCTCTTCAGAAAATTTAAAAGCAGTATATTATGAAACATAACAAATGAAATACTGAAGAAACATCTATGTGTATCATAAATATGATCATTTGGGGCTGGGAATATGGCCTTATGGTAAAATGCTCATCTCATATACATGAAGCCCTGGGTTCAATTCCTCAGCACCACATATATTGAAAAAAGCCAGAAGTGGCACTGTGGCTCAAGAGGTAGAGTACTAGCCTTAAGCAAAAAGAAGCCAGGGACAGTGCTCAGGCTGAGTCCATGCCCCAGGACTGGCAACAAAAACAAAACAAATAAAACAACAAAAAAAAAGAAAGATCATTTTTACATGAGAAACTTTAAATAATTTAGGATGGAACTAAAAATCTAATAAGAAAAAGGCCACTCTATTTTATAATCTGCTAAAACTAGTTCCAAAATGCTCAAATATATTTCTCCTCATATAATTGAATAGAAAGAATAAGAAACCCATCTTTTTGAGAATATATTTTAAATAATTCTTCCAGTACTTCATTATCATTCACAAAGTCTTTATTGAGGACTCTGTAACATTTCTGGTTGAACATCACCAATTCTAAAATATGAAACTCAAAATTCACTGAAAAAAAATGCTCCAAAACTTGAAATGTTTTAAACACCAATGTAACAACACTAGATTTCAGATTTTCGAAACAGAAGCAATCTACCACTAAAAAATCTCACTATTCCAATATATGGAAACTGAAGTCTGACATTTCTTTTTTTTTCTTTCTTTTTTTTTTTTTTTGGCCAGTCCTGGGGCTTGGACTCAGGGCCTGAGCACTGTCCCTGGCTTCTTTTTGCTCAAGGCTAGCACTCTGCCACTTGAGCCACAGCGCCACTTCTGGCCATTTTCTGTATATGTGGTGCTGGGGAATCGAACCCAGGGCCTCAGGTATATGAGGCAGGCACTCTTGCCACTAGGCCATATCCCCAGCCCGAAGTCTGACATTTCTAATCCTGAACATTTTAGAAAAAGGATACTCAACCCATGCAGAGGACACAGAAATGGAAGGCCGGATTCTGTCCTGTGGAGATCAAAATTCCTTACTACTTAATAGCCTATGATATTCATGTTCAAAACGACTATTGTAACAATTAGCCCCACACATTGAGCAAAGACAGGTACTTTCTTTAGTACTGGCTTCCCTATTGTTAGATCTCTGTTTACATAAAAGTGTGGGGAAATAAAGATAAGGGAAACCTAGTTAATTCAAACTTTCATATCAATCACATGGTTCATTATATTCCTAATTTGTTCTATAGTATTTGTATAAGTAAAAATGTAACTTATCAGCCAAGGTACACTAACAAAAGAAGTACCACAATGCCCCAAAGCAGCTCCCCTTTCCCCCAAATCAAACCATAGAGGGTGTGAAGAGGGGGAGAGGAAGAAATGTAACAAGTAATATATATTTGCTCTACAGAATTATAAAATTAAAGGATTACAAAAGAAGTGCTTCAAAGTTCCATAGATTTAGAGGAGTATGAAGTGAAAATTCAATTTTTGTATTAGAAAATCTTCAGTGTCATTGTAGGCTACTTTTTCCCATATAGTTCAAATGAGTGTTCACAATACCAGCTCAAGGGAAGATTCTCATCAATATGAATATTCACACTCATATTTTGTATGTTCACATTCAAAATTAACATATTACTGACACCAGTTTTCCCTTTTCTTCCATTCCCTCACGAATAGAATTTTAATAAGCACCCTGATATTCTCACATGGAAAAGACAGTATAAGTCAGCATACTTCTTAATGCAGGATAATCTGCAGAAAAAGTAGCCTTTTTACCTGCAAAATGTAGTGGTTGCTTTACATCTGTAGCAGAGGTAGAAGTGGCTGGGTCAGTGTTTATTGAAGCATCATTCACTTTCTGCTGATTACCAATCTTCTTTATGAAGACAGTATTATTGACCTATTCAAAATATACATAAACAATGAGTTGCAAAATCTCCACAAATTTAATCATACTACTTTCCTTCAATAACTAACAATCATAAAAGGAAAGCCTGAAGGTCTGCAAAGCTACTGTTGTTTTAAAAGCCAACAAAAACAGGGCTGGAGAAATGGCTCAGTGGTAGAGCACCTACTTAGGAAGTATACTGTCCTGAACTCAAACCCCAGTACTAACAAAATATTACAAATAAAATTTAAAGAAAAGTCAAAAGGCTAACATCACATCATTATCTTTATCAATGCAAAAGAAAACATTTTCTAGTGAGATAAAAGAGCCATTCATAGATATCTCTCAAGTTTTCCTTCAGCCACCAAAAATCTTTCTAGATGACTCATACTGTATGTTGTTGACAAAAGCCTTCCCACTAAACTATATACTCCCTTTTGCCTGCTTTCAGATTAAACTAGAAAAATACCATCTATACTATACATTCTAAGACAACTGTGGTACTACTTTCCATTCCAGATTTTAAATATGCTCCTTCTACACTCCCATGATTCTTTCACATAGCAAATCTCATATTTACATATTATTTAATGATTCATAAATATACAACTCCAAGTAATTTCTTTATTTTACTACAAATCTACCTACCCAGTCACAAATGACCCAGTCTCTTTATCTGTTGGGTATGAATAGAAGCCACTAATGACAATTAAGAAAGTAATGACATCTAAACACAGAGATAAATCAATGGTGAATCTCAACAAAGATAAGTAACTTTATCATAAGAGATTCAATAGCATATACAGAGTTTTAAGTGATAAAAATATTAATCAAGAACTTCTTTTTTGTTCTTGGCTGCTGCCTGTGGTACACTGATTAGCTCTTCAGTAAATAAGAATTCCTGATTTTATTTTTTTAATAATTACTTGTTTATTGTCAAAGTGATGTACACAGGGGTTACAGTTTCATACGTAAGGCAGTGGGTACATTTCTTGTGCAATTTGTTACCTCCTCCCTTATTTCCCCCCTCTCCCCTCCCCCTTAGGAATTTCTGATTTTAAAAGAAAATAGAAATATTACAAATCTTGCAGATAGCAAGATAAGCTGGTAAACCAAAACTAGATGGACAACAAAATGGGGCAATGAGCTGGGGCCAAAAAAAGAAAAAAGGACAAAAGAATGAGGAAATAAGGAACATGGCACTAAATGCCACACCTATAGGAACAAAAAGGAAAGCCATCTTCAGGGACTCCAATTTTCTGTAACAAGGAAGATGGTACAAGAAAGCTGAGATGGGCTGAAGTACTATCTTCCCCGTGGCATATCTATGGCATGTGCTCTCTTATCCTCTACCACATTTACTTCAAATTAAAGTTTCCTGTTACCTCTACTATGTCTGTATCTTGCCTGAACTCTTCTCTTGCTGGACAAAAGGACGAAGGTCAACCTGACTGCCCTAAATTTCCATAATGAATTTGGTGCATTTAGAACCTCGGAATTAAGCATATCTTTTTCTGACTTGGATTCATATCAAAAGGTAACATATTTTGGTGCCATGATTCATATATGGCTGTTTCGAAAGTGACACATTAAAATACAGACTTGAAATCAAGAGATTATTTTATTTTCAGAAACTGATAAAAACATGTGGATGAGGAAAATACTTTGCTATGTAGGAATTCAGTGATAACTTACTGACTGATCTGAAAGTCTATTTATATGTTTCTGGAGTCTCTGGCATTCCTTAAATTTTTCTTTATAATGATCTGCAGCCATTTGAAGACGGAGTTTCAGATCTTCAACTTCTCTTCGTAACTCATGTTCGAGTGTACCATTTCTTTCCTAAGAAAGAAAAAGAAAAAAAGAGCCCTCACACCTCATAATGTAATAGTAAATCCCAACTTCATTTTCACACTTTTTCTTTCTGACTTTTAATTTTTATTGTTTTGGGCTTAGGCTACAGAGCCACACTAATTCTCCTCATAAATCCAACTTTATATTCTTAGACTTAAGATTCCTTTAAAAACTAGAGGAAAATAATCCACCTCCTGAGGAACAATTATTACTCTTGTAAATAACCATAATATCATTTTATATAGCTAGTAAACAAGAAGTTCCAAACAAGGCAATATATACTTGACATCAAAACATATTTAATAGAGTAGCTTTTACTAGCCATTAGGAATTGTGCTGACAGAAGTTTTTCTTGAGCCTTACATAATTTCAACCCAAGAGGTTATAATGATTAAGTAAAATGAATGGAAATGTGACCTGACTTGGGACTTCATAGTTGTTTCTGGTTCAACACAGGAATTCAAAAGTAACTTGTTTTGGGCTGGGGATATAGCCTAGTGGCAAGAGTGCCTGCCTCGGATACATGAGGCCCTAGGTTCGGTTCCCCAGCACCACATATACAGAAAACGGCCAGAAGCGGTGCTGTGGCTCAAGTGGCAGAGTGCTAGCCTTGAGCGGGAAGAAGCCAGGGACAGTGCTCAGGCCCTGAGGCCAAGGCCCAGGACTGGCCAAAAAAAAAAAAAAAAAGTAACTTGTTTTACCTGTTCTTTCTTCACAGCACTTAGTTTAAGTTCTGCCAGTGCATCAGTTAACTGCTTTCTCACTTTCTCATTTTCCAGGCGCACTGTGTGTAAATCTGCCATTGTTTTATCTCGCACATTTACAGCATCACTAAGTTCTTTAGAAAGAAAGACAACTTCTTGTCGAGTTGCCTGAACCTGTTCCTCTGCTTTGCGAAGTTGCTCCTTTAAAAGAAATGTATCTTCCTAAGGAGAAAGAAAATATAGCTATAAATTAAGTCGTTCAATTAAAAAAAAAGCAGCAGAAACCCGCTTTAATATACATTTTGACAGATCCAAAGTTTTAAATAATGCTTCTTCTATGTATAAATAGGTACTATAAAAAAACTTAAGGGTTTGTTTTAGATTTCACCATGTATCTACCCTAAAAAGGATACATTGCTACTGATTTATTCATGAGGAAACTAAAGTACAAAAAGTCAGGCCACACACCAGAACTTAAAGTCTTGGCTGAAAGAAGACTCCTAAATGCAAAGAATGAGATCCTCCCAAACCCTTCAGCTACAACTGACCCTCATTTTTAAAAATGGTTTAAAAAGGAAGTGGCGCTGTGGCTCAAGTAGTAGAGCACTACCTTGAACTGAAGAGCTCAAGGGTGGTGCCCAGGCCCAGAGTTCAAGACCCACAACATTAAAAAAAAAGGTTTAAAAAACTATTTTCATATATTTTAAACAACTTTTAAAAATTAAATTGTTTTAATTATCATAAAACAATTCTCAAACTGTACCAAACTTCAAGCTGTATTATAAAGCTATAGTAATAAAAACAGCTTGGTATTGGCACCGGAACAGGCCTGAAGACCAATGGAACAGAATTGAAGACCCAAAAATGAACCCACAGAACTATGCCTACTTAATCTGTGATAAAGGAGCTAAAAAATAGGATGGAAGAAAGACAGCCTCTTTAACAAATAGTGCTGGCAAAACTGGCTCAACACCTCCAACAAACTAAAACTAGATCCTTATATATCACCTGCACCAAAATCAATTCCAAATGGATCAAAGACCTCGAAATAAAATCAGATACCCTGAAAACACTACAAGAAGGAGTAGAAGAAACACTTGGACTCCTTGGCACAGTACGAAACTTCCTTAACAAAGACCCAGAAATGCTACAAATCAAGGAAAGGATGGACAAATGGGACTGCATCAAACTGCAGAGCTTCTGCACGGCAAAGGACATAGCTCGCAAAATAAACAGAAAGCCCACAGATTGGGAAAAGATCTGGCCATACAACAAAGGCCTCATATCTAAAATATATGCAGAATTAAAAAAATTAAATTCCTCTAAAACAAAACCGCAAAGAACCAACAGCCCCCTCAATAAGTGGGCTAAAGACTTAAAAAGAGACTTCTCTGACGAGGAAATGAGAATGGCCAAGAGACATATGAAAAAGTGCTCTATATCACTGGCCATAATAGAAATGCAAATCAAAACAACATTGAGATTCCACCTCACCCCAGTAAGAATATCCTTTATCAAGAAAACTAACAATAACAAACTAGGGGATATGGCCTAGTGGCAAGAGCGCTTGCCTTGTATACATGAAGCCCTCGGTTCGATTCCCCAGCACCAGATATACATAAAAGGGCCAGAAGTGGCGCTATGGCTCAAGTGGTAGAGTGCTAGCCTTGAGCAAAAAGAAGCCAGGGACAGTGCTCCGGCCCTGAGTCCAAGGCCCAGGACTGGCAAAAAAACAAAACAAACAAACAAACAAAAAAAACAAACGTTGGAGGGGAAGTGACTAAAAGGGAACCCTACTTCATTGTTGGTGGGAATGTAAACTGGTTCAGCCACTCTGGAAAGCAGTGTGGAAAATTCCTCTGAAGGCTAAACATAGAGGTCCCCTATGACCCAGCAGCCCCACTTTTGGGCATCTACCCAAAAGACCACAAACAAGAACACACTAAAGCCACCAGCACAACAATGTTCATCACAGCACAATTTGTCATAGCTAAAATATGGAACCAACCCAGATGCCCCTCAATAGACTAATGGATCAGGAAAATGTGGTACAAATACATAGTGGAATTTTATGCCTCTATCAGAAAGAATGACATTGGCCCATTTGAAAAGAAATGGAAGGATTGAAAAAAATTACACTAAGTGAAGTGAGCCATACCCAAAGAAACCTGGATTCTATGGTCTCCCTCATAGGGAATAATTAGATTAGCACAGGTTTAGAAGCTAGTCATAGCAGAGGATCACAAGAGCCTAAAAGCTATGCCCTTATGAACGCATAAGATGATGCTAAGTGAAATGAACTCCACGTTATGGAAACGACTGTTATATCACTGTTGTAATCACTTTCAACATGCCATGTGAAACCATAGCTTCTATTGTTGATGATCCTCTTGTATCCCCTTCCTGTGGTTGTACCCGCCCTATCACAGTATCTCATCTGAATACACTGGATCCTGTATATACTGGTATTAGAACTAGGGAAGTGAAAGGGAATATCGAGAGAGAGACAAAGGATAAAAAGACAAACGACTCCAAAAGCAATACTTGCAAAACTATTTGGTGTAAACCAACTGAAACTTGTGCCTTCTAGCACAAGCCCTTCCTAATTAATACAAAATAGAAATTTATTTGATAAGTTCTAAGCCTAGCCAGCCCTGGTAATCCTAGCTACTGTAATACTAGCTACTCAGGAGTCTGTGAGACGCTTATCTCCAATAAACCACCAGAAAACTGGAAGTGGCACAGTGGGTGGCTCGAGCTGAAAAGCTCAGGGACAGTGCCTAGACCCAGAGTTCAAGCTTCATGACCGACCAAAAAAAAAAGGAGAGCAGGGTGTTTAAATGAATGTCAAGTATTATTTGTAGATTTCTTAATAATCAAAAAAAAGAAAAGGCATATCTATAATAACAAGCAAATTTAACATTATCTGACAAGAATGGTGCAAATTAAGCCAGGTGCCCAGTAGCTCATGTTTTGTAATCCTAGCTACTCAGGAGGCTGAAGATCTTGGTTCAAAGCTAACCCAGGCAACAAAGTCCCCGAGAATCTATCTCCAAAATAACAAAAAGCAAAATTGGAACTGGGCACCAGTGGCTCACATCTATAATCCTATCTACTCAGCAAGCTGAGATCTGAGTATCAAGGTTCAGAGCCTGCCCAAGCAGGCAAGTTTATGAGACTTTTATCTCCAAATAACTGTCCAAAAGCTAGAAGTGGAGCTATAGCTCAAGTGATAGAGGTAGCCTTGAGTACAAACACTCAGAAAAAACACCCAGGCACTGAGTTCAATCTCCAATAATGACACAACTAAAAAAGTAAAATAACTAACAAGAGCCCATCTTAATCATCAAGGCAGGCATAATGGTGCATACCTGTGATCCCAAGTACATGGGAGGCCATACATAAAAGGATCACATTGTGAGACCACCTAGGCAAAAACTAGAGATCCTACCTGAAAAACAAAGCAAGGACCAAGGGCATGGCTTACGTGGTAGAGTGGCTAATAGCAAGCACAAAGCCCTGAATTCTAACTCCAGTAATTCCAACAAAGAAAAAAAAAAAGGCAAAATAGCTATCCACTGTTCTGTTCTGTTCTTTCAACTTTAAGTTTTCAACTTTTTCAAAAGAAATAGATGGGTAAAGTTTAAAATAGAAACAAGCAAAAAAGTAATAAAAGCAATCAAATTACATACATTTAATAGAGACATGTTTTAGAATCTTTAAATACACCATACTTACTTTATTTGAGGTTGTAAGCAGGAAAGCCCTTTGCAGATTCTCCTTTTCAGCCAAACATGATTGCAGTCTGCCAATCTCTTCCTTGAAATGAGTAATCACGCTTTCTTTGTTTCCATCTAAATTCTTTAAAGTCTGAACCTCTGACACAAGCTTCGTATTTTCTATTTCTGTATTCTTCAAATGCACCTGTAAAGGCACTTGAAAATGTCAAAAATACTCTTTCTAATACAATAACCTAAGTTTTAGAGATGAATGGTGGCATTATATTTATGTCTAATACAAAAATAAATTGTCCTACTTCAAAATATTTCCAGTTTAAAAAAAAAAAAGAACTAGGTATTGTGGTACATGCCTGTAATCCCAGTACTTGGAAGTGTAAAGCAGGATGATCTTGAATTTGAGGCTAGCCTGAGCTACATATCAAGTTCTAGGCTAATGTAGCCTAGCCTGTGCAGTAAGATTCTGCCTCAGAAAAACAAAAAATGGAAAAGCAACATGAGGCAAAATAACATAAAAACCAAAATTAAAATACAGAAAGGAACAAGTGTTAAGAGAACAAAGTTCTCCAAATGAATATCCCAACCATAGAGATCACAGCTTTTCTAAGTTTAAAAAAAATTTTCCGGGGCTGGGGATATGGTCTAGTGGCAAGAGTGCTTGCCTCGTGTACATGAGGCCCTGGGTTCAATTCCCCAGCACCACATATACAGAAAATGGCCAGAAGTGGCGCTGTGGCTCAAGTGGCAGAGTGCTAGCCTTGAGCAAAAAGAAGCCAGGAACAGTGCTCAGGCCCTGAGTCCAAGCCCCAGGACTGGCAAAAAAAATTTTTTTTAAAAATCCATAAAGATTAATTATAAAGTCTAACTACATCTCTAAAGACACTTCCTGGGCTGGGGATATAGCCTACTGGCAAGAGCGCTTGCCTCGTATACATGAAGCCCTGGGTTCGATTCCCCAGCACCACATATACAGAAAATGGCCAGAAGCGGCGCTGTGACTCAAGTGGCAGAGTGCTAGCCTTGAGCAAAAAGAAGCCAGGGACAGTGCTCAGGCCCTGAGTCCAAGGCCCGGGACTGGCCAAAAAATAAATAAATAAATAAATAAATAAATAAATAAATAAATAAAGACACTTCCTTTGACTTAATGATTTTAGATAATCTTCCAAAATATGAATGTTTTGGTTGTTTGGGAGAAGAGGAAACATTAGGTTACAGGATTATTCAGATATAAGCACATGGACAAATTCTGGAAAATTAGAAAGAATGCATTAAAAGAACAACTCAAGTGACTCAGTTTTTTACATGTGAAAAGCACTATGATGTCCTCTGCCTAAATAAACATTTGCTGCTGATGAATTAACCTGAACATTATTACTGATTTTTCAATGTGCTTCCTATGCTGCTGATTTGCTCATAAGAGATAAATCAAATGCATTAATTAGGATTGTAAAGAGTACTAACATCGATGAGTCCACTAACAAGGGTATCTTGTTTTAAGAGTATTAGAGAAAACGATTTACTTCTTTTAGTTCACTTTTAAATGAAGAAAAAGCTGAAGAACTAATTCTAGTTCCTAAGTATAAAATGTTGAGTGATTCTCTGAAGTCATCAGTGGCCAACACCTTTACAGTAACCAGTTTTAAACATTACATAACTTCCATAATATTTGACTCACAAAAGTGATTGGACATGAAGCTTGAAATTCTTCATCTAGAAAAGTCTATAGGCAATACCTATTAACTACAAAAGAAAATTCTCCTGCCAGGCACCGGTGCCTATAATCCTAGCTACTAGGGAGGCTGAGATCTGAGGATTATTGTTCAAAGCCAGCCCAAGCAGAAAAGTACATGAGACCACCAGAAAACTAGAAGTGGTGCTATGGCTCAAAGTGGTAAAGTATTAGCCTTGAGTGAAAGAGCTCAGGTATAGTACAGTGCCCAGGCCCAGAGTTCAAGCCTACAACCGACAAAAAGAGAAAAAAAATTCTCCCACCCACACCATCATGGACAATTAAGCCAACTTAATACTCTTCTGCAAGAATGCAGAAAAAACTTCAAAAAGCGAGTTCGTTTGCAGTAAGGCTATTTTGTCAAATCAGCTCTAAAGATTATTCCAAAAGAAAAATTGTATAATATGATCACTAAAGGTTAAAAGGTTAAAATACTTAGTTGTGTAAATGAGATAAGCAAGCAATTATCCTATTGTCATTAACTACTATAATACAGGACCTGTTACAAATTAATTCCCTAAAAATTTATAGGGGCAATAAACACTGTCACTATACTAGGGCTTCTCCTCTTGGATTACATACCCAGTGGAAAGTTAGTTGTCATAATGAGGCCATTCAAACCACTATGGAGAAGCCTCTGAAAGTCAGGTGTACAGACTTGCCAAAAGCTATATATATGAGTGAACCATCATGAAAGCAGCTTCCCCGGTTCCAAGCAAGCCTTTAGCTAACTACTGCCCTTTGCCAGCATCCTGACTGCAATAATACAAGAGACCTGAAGTTCAGCTGAATTGTTCTCAAATTCCTGACGCTCAGCTCCACCAGAATAATTTGCTTCAAAAATCAGAAACACAAAGAATTACCTTATACAGTTCCTTCTCATCCTTTTCTGTCTTTAACTGACCTTCAAGCTGTTCTCTTTCATGTTGTGCCTTCCTGAGTTTGTCCTTTAAACTGTTAAAATTAAGTAATATAAATGAGCATAATACAACTTTCTTACATCATTAGTTGTTTCTTAAAATCATCAGAAATACCTGTCTAATTCAGTTTCCTTTTCAATTGCTTTATGTGTGACTGACATAATATCTTCTTCAAGCTGGAGTGCTTTAGATGTAGCATCACTGAATCTCTTCTTAAACTCTTCATTTTCCATTTTTAAACTCTGTGATTCTTCAATAAGACCCTTGGAAAAAGGAAGGTATTTTCAGAAACATAATCAGAAAATAAAATTCATTTAAAAAACCTCTTTGTGTTTGGTTCTGTTGTTGTTGTTGTTTAAAGATATAATGATCTCTCTGTGTTGGCCCAGGGGTGGCCTCCAATTCCTATACTCAATTCATCTTCCTGCCTCAGTTTCCTAAATACTAAGAATACAGCCTATAATTGTAATCCCACAATTACCGCCCCCCTAGAATTGTGCAAGCCAAGATTAAGAAACTGAAAGCCTAACATACACTTAAGATTTTATATACTGAACTATTAATACATCAATGGTTAATACATATATTCCCTATACTTTTCATGGACCCTATGTTTCAATTTCACTAACTTCTTCATCAGAGAGCAAACAACAAAAATAAAATCAAAATCTGGTAATCATTTTTGTTTTTCACACCTTCTCATTGTTACTCCAATGGCAATTCAGGTCTCATATGACACTATCAAGGTAAACACCCAATTCTAGTATAGATCACTAAGTGATACAAAGCACTACAATAAATACCAGTGTGTCTCAGAAGCCTATGCAAATATTCAGATACCTGAACAAATGTAAAAGAAATGGCTATTTAAAATAACATGTTGCATTTATCAATTCAGACAATTAAGCAACTCAGAACCTGAACAAGCTACTCTTTAAGCTTCTGTAGTAAGAGCTCCTTTTGCATGCTTTATAAAATTCTGAGACAAGTATATAAGAGATGATATTATGGAAAATTCCACAGCAAAAGAATTGGCTAACTCAAATTCTTTTCCTTATAAAGAATTTTTTTAAAAGCTGGGTATGGCATCACATACCTTTAATCCACTCAGGAGACTAAGGCATGAGTATCATGAGCTCAATGCCAGCCTGTATTACCCAGCAAGATCCCACCTCAAAAGAAAAATTTTTAAGATTTCCCCCCCCCCCACACCAAACAGCAATATCTAACTCCCAGCAAGTAAAATCAAACAAAAATCACCATTTTGCTCAGTTAAATCTCAAATATTGTGTATAAGTCACTAAATTTGTATAAAGTAACTTGACAAAATTTTTACTCATAGGTGGAAAAACACTATCTTGCTAGAATGTGACAATTGCTATACTGCATGTAATAGAAAAGTATAATAGTGATCAGGTGGCATGTTTTTTTTTTTTTGTTGACAGTAAATGCATGCCTCATTGAATTTGCAATAGTCAAAAACTGTAAAAGCTGAGCGCCGATGGCTCGTGCCTATAATCCTACCTATTCAGGAGGCTGAGATTAGAGGAGCCCGGGCAAGAAAGTCCATGAGACTCTTATCTCCAATAAACCACCAGAAAACCAGAAGTGGTGCTGTGGCTCAAAGTGGTAGAGCACTAGCCTTGAGCTGAAGAGCTTGGGGACCACACCCAAGCCCGAGTTCAAGCCCCAGAACTGACCGAAAAAAGCTAAGAAAATGACACACACACACACACACACACACACACACACACACACACACACACACACACACACACAGAGTCTGCCACAGTATACACCAAATAAGAACAATGGCTGGTATAGCACTGGTGCCTCAAGCCTGTAATCCTAGCTACTGAAGAGGCTGAGATCTGAGGATCTGCCAGCTAGGGAAAGAAAGTAGGTTAAACTCTTACCTTCAATTAACTATCCAAAATGCCACAAGTGAAACTATGGCTCAAGTAGTAGGGTGCTACCTTTGAATATATAGCTCAGTAGCAGTTCCCAGGCCCTACGCTCAAGTCCCAGGACCAGAACAAAAATAGGTAGGTAGGCAGGCAGGCAGGAAGGCAGGCAGGTAGATAGGTAGATAGACAGATTAGTTGGATGGAAAGAGGAGGGAGAAGAAGAAAGGAAAGGGGGGAGAGGGAGAAGGTGAAGAGGGTTTGGAAAAGAAAGAAACAGAGAGGGAGACACAAAAATTGGGGCAAAGCAAAGAAATGTACACATTTCAGATTTAAAAAGAGATTATGTCTCATTTGCCTGAAGTGACAAATCATTGTTTCCCAAAAGCTATGTGACTATTACAAACTCCTACAAGTCAGAGTGTTCAGATACAAATCATCAGATGGAAGGGTTGTGAATCACCAGACCCAAGTGGTTTACAATTACTATCCTATCTACTCATGAAACAGATCTGAGAACTGAGGTTCAAAGCTAGCCTGGTGAAGAAAAGTCCACAAGCACTATCTCCAATTAGCCAGTTAAAAAAAAAAAAAGAAAGAAAAGAAAAAGCCAGACGAGGTATGGAGTGTAGCTCAAGTATTGAAGAGTGTGGCCAGCCAACAGTGAAAACAGTTGAGTGAGAACATGAGGCCCTGAGTTCAAGCCTCAGGGATAGCATGCTACCCCCGGCCCCCCAGAATGTGGGACAAATGGCTTCCAGGTCCCACTGCTTCGAGATTCTCCTAAGAGGCTTTTATTTCTCTTTGTGAAATAAATTGTTACCTTACTATTGAAAAAAAAAAAAAAGATTGTGAACTACTCATCTATGTGGCCTGACATACAATAAAAATAACAGTTTATCTATTCCAATGTTAAAGATAATTATATTAATTCTGGCTATAAACAAATATGAAGAAATCAGATATTACGAGAGTATTATACAAGCCCAAATTAGTAAATTAGTACATCAAGAGACTTTGACAAATAATTAGCAAAATAATTATGTGTTTTTTGGTTGTTGTTTTTTTGGCCAGTCGTAGGCCTTGGACTCAGGGGCTGAGCACTGGTCCCTGGCTTCTTTTTGCTCAAGGATAACACTCTGCCACTTGAGCCACAGAGCCATTTCTATATATGTGGTGCTGGGGAATAGAACCCAGGGCTTTATGTATATGAGGCAAGCACTCTTGCCACTAGGCCATATTCCCAGCCCCCAAATAATTATGTTTTATGGAAACTACTCATCAGATTTTAAATTAAATCACTCATTTAATCTAACCTGACTTTCCCCAAGCACCCTGCTTCTTTTTCTGTTGTAATTATTAACATGCATGTATCAAATTAATGTGTTTCCTGTGATAATTTTATACAGTTATCAAGTTATCAATAGCTCATCTACCCTCAATTCCCTTCCACTCTTCTACCTTCCCCTCTAACACCTTGCTTCTTGAAACCAACTAAAAATATCAAGCTGTGTAGACAGCTATATAGAATATTTGTTTTGTTTTTGTTGCCAGTCCTAGGGTGTGGACTCAGGGCCTGAGCACTCTCCCTGGCTTCTTTTTGCTCAAGGCTAGCACTCCACCTCTTGAGCCACAGCGCCACTTCTGGCTTTTTTTCATATATATATGTAGTGCTAAGGAATCGAACCCAGGACTTCATGTATACAAGGCGAGCACTTTACCACTAAGTCATATTCCCAGCCTCAGCATACAAGGCGAGCACTTTACCACTAAGTCATATTCCCAGCCTCAGCTCTATAGAATATAAATTCATAACTGATTCCAAAAGCTCGCCAAAAATATAGCTGGCGATATTCAACAAATTACCTCCATTGCACTACAGTAATGGGCAAATAGCCCAAATAACTAAAAATAATTAGGTAATTATTTTTTTTTAATTTTTAAAATTTTTTTTCCAGTTCTGGGGCTTAAACTCAGGGCCTGGGCGCTGTCCCTGAACCTCTTTGTACTCAAGGCTACAGCTCTACCACTTGAACCACAGCACCACTTCCAGCTTTTTCTTGAGTGGTTTACTGGCGTGGTTTCCTGCCTGGCCTAGTTTTGAGAATGCAATCCTCAGATCTCAGCTTCCCGAGTAGCTAAGATTCTGGCCAATTACTTGTTTCTCTAACATATCTAACCCTCATAAGCCACCTGCTTAAGTTGTTACTGGAGTTTTGTTTTTATTATTTATTCCTTCAAAACAACCTGACTGAAACTGTAATTATTTCAGCTAGTTAAGATTAATTTAACAATTCAACAGTATTAGTGGCAGATTTCAATGCCCAATTCTCAGTAGTACATAGAAGAACTAGACAGAAGGTCAGCAAAGAAACTGAACAGTAATTCTACAAACCAATTATACCTAATAGATATTTGTCAAACACTCCACCCAACAACAGAATACGTGTTATTCACAAGTAAAATGGAATGTTAGTCAGAATAGACTATAAACATGTCTCAATAAATTAAGAAATACAGAAATATGACTAAGTATACCATCTGACCACAACTAAATGAAATCAGATATCAATAAAACAAGAAAGTCTGGTCAATTCACAAATGTGTGGAAATTTTACAACACTCAAACAATAAATGAATTAAAAATAAAAGAAATAAAGATTAATTTAAGTACCTTATAATGGTCAAATACGCATATAAAATTTCAAATTTAGGGCTGGGGATATAGCCTAGTGGCAAGAGTGCCTGCCTCGGATACACGAGGCCCTAGGTTCGATTCCCCAGCACCACATATACAGAAAACGGCCAGAAGCGGCGCTGTGGCTCAAGTGGCAGAGTGCTAGCCTTGAGCGGGAAGAAGCCAGGGACAGTGCTCAGGCCCTGAGTCCAAGGCCCACGACTGGCCAAAAAAAAAAAAAAAAAAAATTTCAAATTTATCTTGAAAAAAAAAAAAACCTTAAATTTTATTTCATCAACCAACAACAGGCCCAGAACATGGCTCACACCTATCATCCCAGATACTCTGGAAGGCAGAGCAGAGAACAAGAGAATTATGCTTTGAGGCCAGCTAGGGCAAAAAGCTATTACCCAAGATGCCATCTCAACACACCAAGTATGGTGGCATATGTCTATAATTTTAACTACATGCAAAGCCATAATTAGGGAGTTTAGCCCCCAGACAAAAACTCAAGACTAATCTAAAAAATAATTACAGCAAAAAGGGGCTAGGATGCGGCTCAAGTATTATGAGTGCTTGCCTAGCAAGTGTAAGGCCCTAAGTTCAACTCTAATACTGCAAAAATACACACACACACACACACACACACACACACACACGCAGCAATAGCAAGAAAATTAGTCATAAAGAATAACTTGGGGCTGGGGATATAGCCTAGTGGCAAGAGTGCCTGCCTCGGATACACGAGGCCCTAGGTTCGATTCCCCAGCACCACATATACAGAAAACGGCCAGAAGCGGCGCTGTGGCTCAAGTGGCAGAGTGCTAGCCTTGAGAAGGAAGAAGCCAGGGACAGTGCTCAGGCCCTGAGTCCAAGGCCCAGGACTGGCCAAAAAAAAAAAAAAAAAAAAAAGAATAACTTGGTCGGGGCTGGGGATATGGCCTAGTGGCAAGGGTGCTTGCCTCCTATACATTAGGTCCTAGGTTCAATTCCCCAGCACCACATATACAGAAAATGGCCAGAAGTGGCGCTGTGGCTCAAGTGGCAGAGTGCTAGCCTTGAGCAAAAGGAAGCCAGGGACAGTGCTCAGGCCCTGAGTCCAAGGCCCAGGACTGGCCAAAAAAAACACAAAAAAACAAAAAAACAAAAAACAAAGAATAACTTGGTCAAATTCCATTAAAATAAAGTTTATATACCACAAAATACTTTCTACTCATTAAATGACAAAAAAGTCTGCTACAAACAAATGAACTTAAATTTTAGGGTTAACTGCTCCATTTGTAAGGAAATAGAAGGACTTGGAAAAAATTATACTAAGTGAAGTGAAACAGACCCAAAGAAACATGGACTCTATGGTTTCCCTCATAGGCAATAATTAGCACAGGTTTAGGCTAGTCACAGCAGAGGATCACAAGCGCCAAATAGCTATGCCCTTATGAACATATAAGATGATGCTAAATGAAATGAACATGTTATGGAAACCAGTGTTATATCATTGTTGTAATTAGTTTCAACATGCCATGTGAAACCGTAGCGCTTTTTTTGTTGATGATCCATCCTCTTGTATCCCCTTCCTGTGGTTGTACTCATACTATCACTGTATCTCATCAGAGTACCCTGGATACTGTATATACTGGCATTAGAACTAGGGAAGTGAAAAGGAATATCAAAATCAAGAGACAAAGGATAAAAAGACAAACAACTCCAAAAGCAATACTTACAAAACCATTTGGTGTAAACCAGCTGAACAACTCATGGTGGGAGAGAAAGGAAGAGGGAAGGGGGAGGGGAGAAATGAGGGAGGAGGTCACAAATAATACAAGAAATGTACCCATGGTCTTACATATGAAACTGTAATCCCGCTGCACATCAGTTTGACAATAAATAATTTTTCAAAAAAATTTTTGGTTTTATAAGAAAACAACAGATCTGGGGCTGGGAATATGGCCTAGTGGCAAGAATGCTTGCCTCGTATACATGAGGCCCTGGGTTAGATTCCTCAGCACCACATATACATAAAATGGCCAGAAATGGCGCTGTGGATCAAGTGGCAGAGTGCTAGCCTTGAGCAAAAAAGAAGCCAGGGACAGTGCTCAGGCCCTGAGTTCACGGCCTAAGACTGGCCAAAAAAAAACAAAAAAACAACAACAACAACAAAAAAAGAAAACAAAGAACAGATCTGAAGCACTTAACCTTTTGGTTGAACTTGAGAAAAAATGTATTTCTTTTTTGGCAAAGTGCTGGGAATCAAACCTAGTTTCTTTCTTTCTTTTTCTTTTTTTTTTTTTTTCCACCACCACACCCTGCTATGCATATACTGCATTTTTAGAATCCAGGAAAAATACCACAAATGCTATGAACTTCCATTCCTTGTTGACTCATTCACTGGTTTATCATAATGAAAAACAGTAAGACAATAATAGCTGCTTACATTTAGGAAGAACATACTGCGTATTAAGTACTATGCTAGTTCCCTTTCACCCTCTGGCTTGTAACAGAGTAAGAGGAAAGACTGGCTTTCTAAGGAATGGTAAACTATTTGAGATCTTGGTTACTCAAACAGGGTAGGGTTAGGGCCAAGTGAAAGGGGAAGTAGGTGAATGAAGAGAAGAGAGGGAAAATAAAGACAAGAATCCAATGTACGCTCTACAAAAATGAGATTGAGAGATGGGGTATGTAAAGAAGGGATAGGAGAGAATGTTGAAAGGGGATCAAGATCTATTATATTCATAAGCTGTCTTGTTAAATGGCAAGTTCTTTGTACAACTACTTAAATAAAAAAAATTAAAAACAAAAAAAGCATTTTTTCTGATTATGTTTTTAGAATTTATAGGAGTTTACATAATACTTTCTGGATTTGTAGGGATACCATAACTTTGAGATCACTAAATGAAAATACAGAAATTGAACATAAAGATATAAATAAGTGATTCCAAATACATTGTTCATATAATGTAACATTTAGCTTAGTGTCTCAAAACATTTAAAATTAAATTTGATTCATTTGCTAAAAAAAAAAAAAGATGGGGATTCAGCTTTGTAAAACTGCTAAATCTAGGTATTACTAATTTCTCAGGGTAATAACAACAAAATAACAAAGGAGCAAGGCATGACAGGAAACACCTATAATTCCGGTTCATATTGCCAGTTTGAGGCCAACATGGGCTTTATAGTAAATTCCAGGCCAACTTGGGATAAATAGTGAGAATCTGTCTCTAAATATCAAAATGGGAAGACAAAGGATAAAAAAAATGAACCAATGAAACAGCAATACTTACAAAACATATGCTGTAAACCAACTGCACAACTCATGCGGGGGGGAGTAGGAAGAGGGGAAGGTGGGAAAAAATGAGGGAGGAGGTAACAAGTTGGATTAAGAAATGTACACACTGCCTTACATATGAAACTCTAACCCTTCTGTACATCACTTTGACAATAAATAAATTTTTAAAAACACTAACAACGTCAGGCACAGTAGCTCATGTCCATAATCTTAACTACTCAGGAGGCTAAGAAAAATCGAGGTTTAAGGCAAGGCTACACAAAAAGCTTGCAAGATCTCACTACAACAGAAAAGGCTGAGCATGGTAAAGCGCTCTTATCATCCCAACTATGGCAGAAAGGGTAAAGAGCACAGATGTTGTGGTCCAGACTGTCACAAGCAGAAAATAAGACATCGCAAAAATAATCAACTAAAAAAAGAGCTGGAGGCATAGCTCAAGTGGCAGAATATCTAACTAGCAAGTCTAAAACCTTGGGTAGCAACCCAGTACTGGCAAAAAGAAAAGAAAAACAGTGACAACAGCAAGAAAGTTACAAGATATGCATTAGAAATTGAGCTAAGTGGCCTAAGTATTTCTACTTTACTATATGTTGTATTTAGAATACTGACTTTGAAGTTCAAAAACGAGCAGAGTACTGGTACTCAACTAGAAAACGACCTATTTAGGATGTGGAAGTCGAGTATCTCTGTGTGAAGTCCACCTGGGCAGCAAAGTCTGCAAGACTCCATTTCCAATTAACTAGCAAAATACTGAACTAGAAACATGGCTCAACTGATTGTCACCATGATCAAAAAAACCTGAGGGAGAAAAAAAAAACCTAAGTGAAAGCTAAAAGCCTCAGTACAGATATTATTAAAAAAAAGCAAAAATCAAAACTTAGAAGTGGCTCAAAAAAAAAAAGTGAGAAAGAAAAGTGGCTCTAGAACCAAACAGAAATCCCTACTTCCTATAGTTTCCTTTGTGTTCACCAAGAGTAAAATAAAAAAATTTTAAAAAAAAGTAAAATGAGAGATGTCCTTTTTAGAGGGCTGGGGTATGGCCTAGTGGGAAGAGTGCTTGCCTTGTATACATTAAACCCTGGGTTCAATTCCCCAGCACCACATATACAGAAAACAGCCAGAAGTGGCACTGTGGCTCAAGTGGCAGAGTGCTAGCCTTGAGCAAAAAGAAGCCAGGGACAGTGCTCAGGCCCTGAGTCCAAGGCCCAGGACTGGCCAAAAAAAAAAAAAAAGAGAGATCCTTTTTAATAAAAAAGGCTGTTATAGAAACAGAAAACTTTATAGACATTATAAAGAAACATAAAGACAAACTTGAATGATTCTTATCTCTGATTAATCAGCAAAAAGCCAGAACTAGGGGCAGGGCACCAACCATGAGTAAAAAGGCAAGTGTAAGAAGAACAAGAGATCCTGAGTTCCAGCACAGAGCAAGCACAACAATCATCACAAAAATAATAATTTAAAATTTTTATCTAGTATTATATCTAAATTCTGTGGATCCTTTTCTGAAAAGCAATTTTTATTTATTCACCTAGCCCCTTACAGTGTTTATGGTTCCTAATTTATTCCCAATTTAGTCTCTCCTCCAAGTCTATCAAATATTCTAGAATTAGATGTAAAACATTTGGAAATAGTTGTCAAGGACAACTTCATCAAATCTGGGAACAAGAGTCTCAAAGTATTTTAACTATCTTAAAACACAATAGCAGCTGTAGCAAAAGGTTAATAGAAACTGACCTATTCTTGTATAATGTCTCTTTAAATGCTACTTTTTTCCAGTACTTGGTCCTCACATACTTTAATTGGTTGTTCTTTGACTAGGTGGTTTTCTGACAACCCAACTCCAATCAGTTCCATAAGACACAACTAACCTTTTGCTCTGCTTGCAGAGTTTCACATCTTTCTTTCTCCTGGTTAAGTTCTCTTTCCATTCTTCCGACTTGTTCTCGAAGTTGTGTTGTTTCTTTTTCCAGGACAGCAATTAATTTTAATAATTCTTCCTTTTCTTTAAGAGTTTTCTCAATTTTCAACTACAGACAAAAACAAAAAGGCTCCATTTTTTCCTTAGTTGTAAACTAGTACTATAAGTTTAGGTTTCAATTTCAAAAAAAATAAAATTCACAGAAAAAATTATGGTCAACCTAATTCATTATCAGCTTGTTAACCTTCAGTTAGAAAAATTAATAAATCATAAATTTAAAACTCCTTCTGGTTGGCCAAAGGTTAAAATAGTAAACAAAATTATGAAGTAAGTGAAATATATTATGAAGTTGCCTGCTGATCACTTTTCAGATCAGTAGTGAAAGGCATATTAATTTTTATAAGTGACATTATTAGTTTCTCATCCAAAATAAATTGATCTAAGACACTGTCAGGAAAATTGTACCCCATGTGTGTCTATGTGTGTTTTACTGGAGCCTGAATTAAGGGCCAGGAAGCGCTCCCTTAGCTTTTCCAATCAAGGCTTGCTGCCCTAATCACTTTAGTCACACCTCTACTTTTGGTTTTTTAGTGGTTAGCTGGAGATAAGAGTCTCATGTGCCAGGAACTGGTGACTCACACCTCTAATCCTAGCTACTCTAGAGGCTGAGATCTGAAGTTTGCAGTTCAATGCCAGCCCAGACAGAAAAGTCCCGAGCCTCTCATCTCCAATTAACCACTTCAAAAATAGGAAGTGGGGGCTGGGGATATGGCCTAGTGGCGAGAGAGCTTGCCTTGTAAACATGAGGCCCTGGGTTCGATTCCCCAGCACCACATATACAGAAAATGGCCAGAAGTGGCGCTGTGGCTCAAGTGGCAGAGGGCTAGCCTTGAGCAAAAAGGAAGCCAGGGACAGTGCTCAGGCCCTGAGTCCAAGGCCCAGGACTGGCCAAAAAAAAAAAAAAAGAAAAAAAAAATAGGAAGTGGAGCTGTGGCTCAAAGTGGGAGGGCGCTAGCCTTGATCAAAAGAGCTCAGGGACAGTACTTAGACCCGGAGTTCAAGCTCAATGACTGAAAAAAAGACATACATATGTACATATGTACATAATAAAATAAATAAATAAAAAGACCTCACGGGAGGACTTCAGTTTGAAACCAGCTCGGGCAGGGAAGTCCAAGAGACTCTTATCTCTAATAAACTGCTCAGAAAAGGCTGGAAGTGGTGCTGTGGCTCAAGTGGTAGAGTGCCTGCCTTCAGCAAAAGAGGCTTAGGGACAGCACTCCAGTACAGCCAAACACACACACACACACACACACACACACACACACACACTCCCTCTCTCTCTCTCTCTCTCTCTCTGTCTCTCTCTCTCTCTCATTTTTGTTTAAAATACTACCTATAGTTCATGAATACATATGGCCTGCAACTTGCTATCCTGTACAAAATTGGCAATTTGGAACTTGATATGAAATATAAGGTCACATACGTACACCCTGCTTTTGATACAGTTAATATGAAGAGAAGTTTTCTAAAATAAAGTTTAAAATGTTCTTACACACAAAGGAAAAAAAGGCTCACAGACTATTTTTCCTGGGTTGGCTTCAAGTGGTGATTGTCAGATCTTAGCCTCATGAGTAGTAAGGATTATAGGCATGAAGCTACCAGTTTCAGCTCTATATTTTGCTGGTTATTTTCCTATTTTTGCCAGTCCTGGGGCTTGGGACTCAGGGCCTGAGCACTGTCCCTGGGTTCTTGTTGCTCAAAGCTAGCACTCTACCACTTGAGCCACAGCGTCACTTCTGGCTTTTTCTGTGTATGTGGTGCTGAGGAATTGAACCCAGGGTTTCGTGCATGCTAGGCAAGCACTCTACAGCTAAGCCACATTCCCAGCCCTTGCTGGTTATTTTAAAGATCAAATCCAATGAACAATTCTTCTTAGGCTGGCCTTAAACTATTAAATTCCAGATCTTAATCTCCTGAGTTGCTATGATTATAAGAATGAGCACCTGACACGTACCTCTTCTTTTTTCTTTAGAAATGTATTTGTTATTATTAAGGTGCTGCACAGAAAGGTTACCATTTTATAAGTCAGGCAATAAGTACAATTCTTTGTAGACAATGTCACTACCACTTTCTTAACTATCCCCCAGTTTCTCCCTCTCGTCCTTGTCCACAAGTTGTAGAGTTTGTTTCCCACATAGTATATACTGAATACTATGACTACATTTGTTCATTGTACCTCTTCTTGAATGCAGACCTATAAGAAATTTCTACACTGCTAAAAAACTTGCTTATATGTCACATAAGGCCTTCATCTGTAGCATTACTATTAAAAGTTTTGGTTCCTATGTAAACAAATTATAAACAATTGACATTAACAAATAATTTATGTATTATATAATCTATATACAACTGTAAATTATAAACAATTTATCTAATATAGAAACCACCTATATGTAATTTATATACAAATGTATTTTATATACAAGTACATATTTTAATAAATTGCATGTAATTTATATAACTTACAGGTAAACTATATAGATATAGATTTTATACAAACATAATTTTATAATTGTATGTTTACAAATTTCTAAATTTCATATATTTTTATGTGTATATAAATGGCCTCTATTTGGCTAAACCAAAACCACCAACTACATTTTTATTTACATAAAAATTTACTATCATGAACCATTAACAATGTAATCAGTTCCTACTACAACACTAATAATTACTCAGTTCAGAAAAATTTGAGCTCTAAGAAGTTAAAAAAAATTACTAGCAAAGGACCAAAAGTAGTAGTAAACATAATGCTTAATATATATGCGTATATATATATATCCTCCCCCCCACAATAAGTCTCTTTGCTTCTAACCATGGAAGAAGGGAGACTAAGAGAAAAGACTTTGTAAAGGAAACATACATTTGACTTGTAAAATGCTTTTTACAAGGGAAAAAAAACATTTAAAAAAATTTCCCCAATATATCCCAAAGTATGTTTTTCAGTGTTGAGCTGGAGATATGGCTCAGTAACAGCATGCCTGCTTAGCACGCAGAAGGTCTTGTGTTTCATCCCCAGCACCACACACACAAAAAAGTTTCCAGAGTCATCGAATCAAAAAGATTAATAAATCTAAAACGGCTCTTATGAAAGCTGAACAGGTGAAAACTTTCAGAATGATTCCTCTGTCTATACCAACAGACCTAATGAAAATGCCAGGAGAAATACTCACAAAAGGAAAAAGTGTATTTACTCAAGCATTAATCTACTTTTATGCCTTACGTATTTAACAATGATTTGTGGTAGGTTACAATAAATAACATTCAATGAAATCAACAGAAAAGCAAAACCAAGCAAGGAGATAAACCTAAGAGGTTAATAGCACTATTAATTTAGCATTAAATCTGACTTAAAACTTTCTAGAAGATTTAAAGTGAAGATGAGTCTTGACATAGTTTAAGAGAAACAATTAAAAAAAAATTTCCAATGATTTATCTAATTTACAATACAGTACTTGATAAAATGTTAACAATAAGAGCTGAGCATTGGTGGCTCATGCTTGTAATTCTAGCTACTCAAGAGGCAGACATGAGGATCAAGGTTCAAAGCCAGCCTGGGGCACGTAAGTCTATGAGACTCTTACCTCTGATTAACTACCAAAAAGCCAGAAGTAAAGCAAAAATGCACAGAGACAGTACCAGGGACCTGACTTCAAGCCCAGCACAAAGGGGGAAAAAAAGTCACAAAAGTAGGGGCTGGGAATACGGCCTAGTGGCAAGAGTTCTTGCCTCGTATACATGAGGCCCTGGGGTCGATTCCTCAGCACCACATATACAGAATATGGCCAGAAGTGGCGCTGTGGCTCAAGTGGCAGAGTGCTAGCCTTGAGCAAAAAAGAAGCCAGGGACAGTGCTCAGGCCCTAAGTTCACACAGCCTACGACTGCCCCCCCCCAAAAAAAAGTCACAAAAGTATAAGGAAAAAAATGTTTAAAGACGGAATGAGAATACGGCTTGGTGGTAGAGTGCTTGCTTAGCATACATGAAACCCTGGGTTTGATTCCTCAGTACCACATACATAGAAAAAAGCTGGAAGTGGCTCTGTGGCTCAAGTGGTAGAGTACTAGCCTTAAACAGAAGCTCAGGGGTGGTACCCAGGCCCTGAGTTCAAGCCCCAGGACTGGCAAAAAAAGAAAAAAAAGTTTAAAGAATATGTTACATAAAAATGTTACTATATAAATCCAGGCCTGGAAATGTAGCTCAGTGAAGCAATTCCTGCCTAACATGAACCAAATCCTTGGAATCAGCCTTAAGTGGTACAAAAAGTCAAAAATGTATGTACATATAAATCTAATTTGTGCCAATTTGTATTTTTGAAATATTTCAAGTACACAAAATAATTAAAATTTTACTAATTAGAATTTCCATGTTTGATTCATCTCCTGTTATGTATTTATAAATTTTGTTTTTCTTTGCTAAACCATTTGAACCAAAACTGCAGATAATTCACCCTTTAGTATTTCAGAGTGGGCATTTCTTAGCAGTCACCTTTTCAAAACTCCTATTATCATACCTAACAAAACTAAAAATAATTTTATGTCATCCAGGAGATACACCATAGTCAAACATACTAAGCCTTAAATGTTGTTTAAAAGATAGTACCTATTAACTAATCCAGGTTCACAAATTGCAGAATTTCTCAATCACTTTTAGTGGCAATAGACCAGATAACGACAAGGCCAATTTTATTTTATATAGTATTAGATTTTTAAAAAAATCACTGAAGGGGCTGGGGATATGGCCTAGTGGCAAGAGCGCTTGCCTCGTATACATGAGGCCCTGGGTTCGATTCCCCAGCACCACATATACAGAAAACAGCCAGAAGAGGCGCTGTGGCTCAAGTGGCAGAGTGCTAGCTTTGAGCAAAAAGAAGCCAGGGACAATGCTCAGGCCCTGAGTCCAAGCACCAGGACTGGCCAAAAAAAAAAAAAAAAAATCACTGAATACTTTAGTGTGAAAATTTAAAGATTTTTCAAAAGAAAGTCATAAAGTTTTTTGTCATTTATTTCCATAGGGACAGCAATTTAAGAATCAGTTTATAATGTATCTTTTGTATAAAAGGAAGAAGTTAAGGAGATTTGTACTAGTTTTCAGTTTACTTAAAGAAAAAGCACTAGACAGATGGAGGTGTCAAAATGTCCAGTTTTCCAGCTGGAATGACTGAAACCAGGGTGGTCTAACAAGTATTCAAAAATCACAATATTAATGCTAACTTCATTCTTTTCAAGATTAGGGGCTTGTTTTAGCATCTTTGAGGAGGACTCAATCACCAGGCTAAAAACCTTGATCACCAGGCAACTGTCACTACAAAATGTTTTAGTCACCCTATAAAAGTTACATTTCTTTGTTTAAGATAAGAGAGGAATTTTTTCAAAAGAGGAAGAAAAGATATAAGAGAATCAATGGCTAAAAAAAAAAGTTAGTTCCTTCCAACCTTCTAGTTTGATGTTCTTATAAAAGTATTATAGTATAACCTTTCATCTTTTGCTCCTTAGTGTCAGTTCTTCAAGGTTCAAAATGAAAACCAAAGGCATGAAATATTTACATGCTTAAGAAGATCCACCTGACTATTAAGAATGGGCAATAACCTTCATCAAATAAAGTATGGATGTAAATTAACAAAAAATAGTGAACTAATCTAAAAAACTATTTTTCTGATTTTACCATAAAGTAAATGCAATTATATTTAAAATATGCCATTGTTTTTTCAGATATACAGAAAATGTGATCTTAAAATGAAGAAAAAAAGTTATTTTCTCTTTCATGATTCCTACAATTGAAACATAAGACATTATTAGACCAGCCAATGACTCCAAATATTTTATTTCAAAATCTTATTAAATTATGGTTAATCTAGGTTTATTCATATCAGATAAACAAGGAAAACAATCACTTTTAAAAATGTTCAACCTAAGAGATTAAGGATACTTCCTTAATTCACTGTCATATGCTGAGAAAAAGCACTTATTGTGTTGTAAAACAATGTTCACATCCAATTATAGTTAGATTTATTGGCTTATGCTTCCATACCAATCAGCTTCATCCTTTCAGTGTGTACTATTCAACAATCAACAGAGTAGGCCATCATGAAAAAATAACCATTTAGAGTAAGGAAACATAAGAAAAGCTTTAGGTCTAAATTCTCCAGAACTATTCATTGTATCATCTACTGTGTAAAAAATATTTTAGGCCCTGGGGGACAGTCTCTTCCACAAAAGAACCAAGAAAGTAATTCTGACAAAAAGACATTTTTAAGTATTTTTTAAAAGACACTTAAGTTCACTTAAAAGCATTGGACTTTGATAGTTATGCATAACCTGAAAAACTCAAATGCCAGTACCATGAGCTTTAGCTCTCTGTTGGTACCAACCTCAAGAAGGCCAGCTTTTGTGGTCACCACCAACATGTCAGAATTTCCTTCATCTTCCATAGTCAGCAGCTCTTCAACTGGAGAAGAAGCTCGAAATTGGAATGGTGTACTTGCTCCACGAATTTCACCCTTATGGGTAACATAACAGAACTGGTAAAATTCTCCATCATCATTTGGAAGATAGTATCCTAAAAAGCAAACAAAATTATTAAACTTGCCATTATAAAACATTATTCAATTTAATGATATTTCTGCCTTGAATATGTTTTTTTCTCCTAGGGTTCACAATTTTATCTTTCAAACTTAGTCTTCCACCTGCTCATACTATTCATATTTGGGCCTTGTGTGTTTAAATTACTAACAAAGTTTTGCGTGCTCTCTTCTAGATCAATTCAAATTACAAATAACCATGAATATAAACACTAACCACCAGCAAACTTGGGACTAGCATTCATACAATTGCTTAAAAGTCCTGTGTTCCTCCGAGTCTCCTCTAGCAGCTGTGATGAACTCCCTCGTCACTCCCATTCAGCAGGAAGTAGCTAGAACAAAGCTCAGGATGCCCCCATATCCCCACAGTCAGGGAAAATTCACAGAGGGGAACCGAAGGAAAACATCAGCCCACCAATCCAGGCCAACTTGCCCCCAATCCCAAACAGTGGCCACCACCCAGGGTAGGGTCTTGGTGGCCTCCACCACTAAGTTAAATGAATAAAAATGACTAGGAGTTTGGAGAGAAGAAAGACAGGTCACTAGGTGGAACAAAGGGATTTGAGGAGCACTGAACTATTTTTCTGTGTAATCCTGCAGCAGTAAGTATATGTCTATACAGACTTCAAAATCCAAAAACATGGACATCACTGAAAAAAGCCTTACTGTAAACTATGAACACGCAAGTTAATGAAATCAATGTTGTTTTGCTGTTATTTAAGACAGGGTCTCCTATACAACCAAAGCTAATCTCAAATTCATGATCCTGCCACTCCACAAGTGCTGGATACATACTATCACAGCTAAGTCAATAATGGTTCACAGACTGCGCACAGAGCACACTTGTTGTTGTTGTTGTTTTGCCAGTCCTTGGCCTTGAACTCAGGGCCTGAGCACTTTCCCTGGCTTCTTTTTACTCAAGGTTAGCACTCTACCACTTGAGCCACAGCACCACTTCTGGCCTTTTCTGTATATGTGGTGCTGAGGAATCGAACCCAGGGCTTCATGTATTTGAGGCAAGCACTCTTGCCACTAGGCCATATTCCCAGCCCCACAGAGCACACTTGTAATCATTGCTATATTCAGGAGGGACAGAGATGGGGAGGGGTGGCACTTCAAGACCAGCTGAGGCAAAAAAAAAAGCAAATTTCCTCCATCTAAACCAACAAGAGGGCTGGGAATATGGCCTAGTGGCAAGAGTGCTTGCCTTGTAAACCAACAAGATTGGCATGGTGGCAAGCATCTGTGGGCTCAGCTATGTAGGAAACTATAGATAGGAAAAATGAAGTCATAGGCTTGCCCTGGACAAAACAGTAACTAAAGCAAAAAGGATTAGGGCTTAGTTCAAATGGTAAAGTACCTCCATGAAAAGTGACAATATTGCCAAAAAAATAAAAATAAACATTACTCTGTTTTGTAACAAATATTATATTTAATGAAAAGATGCTAGAGGGGTTAGGGTAAGGGGTTATGAAGGACCTGTACTTTTCAATTTTTTTTCTATAAATCTCAAACTGCTCTAACAAGAATTCTTTAAATTTAGAAGAAAAGCCATCTGACGCTAGTTATTTAGAAGTCTGCTTTGAATATGTCACCAAGATCCAACTAAGATATGGACTGATATAAAGTAGTACAGTACATTATAATTCAGATAAGATCATACTGAAAGTATTTTTTTTATTATCTACTACACCAGTGTTCCCCACAGGTCTTTCATATATCAGATTCACCTGTTGACCTTCTAAAAATTCCAAACCACAGACAAATTAAGTCACAATCTTTGGAGATGAATCTTACATATCTATATAACTTAAAAAACCCAAAGAACAGTTGTTTGAAAATCACAATATGGAAGCTATATACACTGCTGTAAATTATTGTACACTTTAAAACAGGTTAATGCTCTTAAGACTGCCAATATTCCACCTTTATTTGTACTAACACCTAATTAAAATTTTAGGGTTGGGATCTAGCCTAACAATACAGCACTTGCCCATCATTTGGGGTTCAGTACCCAGCACCAAAAAGAGAAAAGAAAAATTACCATTTCCTTTAATTATCAATGTAGGCAACAAGTGATAAAGTATTCCCATTCTCTGTAATTTTTGCCACTAATAGGAATCATAAATTACATGTAATCTATTTTTTTCACATATACATTATTATAACATTATAATTTTTACAGGCATCTCAGTGTTACCTTACTTTAAATTATGGCATTTATTACATCTGCCAGTATATCTTAACACACAAGTTCTTAAGGACTATATTAACACATTGCAGTTTTTTTCCTACAGTATTTTAATTTTAATAACTATTTGGATAGAATCACTTTTCTTGGCAATGCTATGCATTTTGTTTCATCTACACTAAAATGTTCAGAAACAGTAGTCATAAACTTCTCTGGACAAAAAAGAAGTCCTGGCATATACAAGCTTAAAAATATTTAATAACCCACAGTCAAGTGCAATCACTGCAAAATTCCGTAACAGTTCTATGAATAAGACATTTTTCTCCAATTTTTAAAATTATGATTAACAAATGGAATATGAAATCAACTATTTTAACAATTTAAATTATAGAGCTGGCTGTTGAATACATTTAATTTACATTGTTGTACAACCACTGCCAACATCAGTGTTCACCTTGCAAAACTGAATTTCTCATCGCATTAAATAATAACTCCATTACTTCTCTCTTTCCATAGGCCCTTGCAACCACTATTTTACTTTCTATTAGTTTTTTTCTACTCAAAATAATTTATATAAATAAAATCTTGTCTTTTGGGGGGCTGGTTGTTTTGACTTAGCATAAAGTCCTAAAGATTCATCCATGTAGTGGCATATGAAAAAAATCACTTAACTAAAAGTATCTTTTGAAGTCTTTATGTACCAGGTGTCAGTGGCTCATAACTAATTATACCAATTTAGGAGGCTGAGATAAAGAAAACCTACCCATAAAGCTTACCAAGACCCTTCTCAACCCACAACTAGGCAGAGTGGCATGCACCTGACATCTACATCAGAGACTAAGATTGGGAAGATCATGGTTCCACATCAGCCCAGGCAGAAATGTCTTCAAGTTTCAATTGCTTCTGCAACAGCCCTACCCTTCCTCCTCATTTTGCCTTTCATTACCCTTTTTAATTATCACTGTAATTATCTAATTTGTTTGCTTGTGTTTGTATTGTTTATTCCCTCCTACTAATGACAGATGACAAGTTCCTTTCTCCTTTCCTTTCTAAACCTTCCCTAAATTTTTTAATTTGAATGCTCAAGTCTTTGGAGGCAGGTGTGAGGAACACACCTGCAATCCCAGCACTGAGGATTCTGAGGGAAGACTTGGCCAAGAGTCTATCCTGAGGACTACCCTGCCTCAAAAGACCAATAATAATAATAACAGCAACAAATAGTAACAATAAATTTTCAACTCTTAAAAAAAAAAAGATTCATTTGGTCTTTAACTTCCATTTCCTTCATAGGAAACAAGAAATGTTTCTTGTCGGGCACTAGTGGCTCATGCTAGTAATTGTAGCTACTCGGGAGGTTGAGATCTAAGGTTTGAAGCCAGCCTAAGCAGAAAAGTACCAGTGAGCCTCTTATCTCCAATTAACCAAAGACTGGAAGTGGTGCTGTGGCACAAGTGAGCGCGCTAGCCTTGAGCACAAAGAGGCAAAGGGAGAGCACCCAGGCCATCAGTTAGTTCAAGCCCTACAACAGACAAAAAGAGAAATGTAGGTGGGCACTAGTATCATGCCTGTAATCCTAGCTACTCAGGAGGCTGAGATCTGGGGATCGGTGTTCAAAGCCAGCCCAGGCAAGAAGGCTGTGAGACTCTCATCTCCAATTAGCCACCAGAAAACTGGCAGAAGTGCTGTGGTTCAAAGTGGTAGAGCACTAGCACTGAAAGAGCTGAAAGAGCTCAGGAACAGCACCCAGGTCCAGAGTTCAAGCCCTACAAGGGACCAAAAGGAGAGAGAGAAACAATGTTTCACTTTTTATTTTTCCTTACTTTAACCCTGTTACACAAAAACAAATCATTGGGATTGGGAATATGGCCCAGTGGCAAGAGTACTTGCCTCGTAGCCTGAAGCCCTGGGTTCAATTCCCCAGCACCACATATATAGAAAATGGCCAGAAGTGGCGCTGTGGCTCAAGTGGCAGAGTGCTAGCCTTCAGCAAGAAGCTAGGGACAATGCTCAGGCCCTGAGTCTAAGGCCCAGGACTGGTCAAGAAAGAAAGAAAAAGAAAGAAAGAAAGAAAGAAAGAAAGAATTTGCTAAAACTCTGATCTCATGAGACTTTTTGTTAAACACCCTGAAATTCTTTTCACATATGGATCTCAAGGATCTAGGGTTTTATATGATTAGGTGGAGGTAGCCTTATCCATCCATTAGTGACAGAAAATAGTGAGCCTGAGCCAGGAAATGAATTTCACAAGGTACAAAGAAATGTGTTTAGCTTTGGAATCTATCTCTAAATCTTTTAGCCATAGTGGAAGCTTTCTGTCTCCTCGCCCACTGGCTACTTAAGGGAGGACAACAGAGGCAGGGATAAACACAGAAAAACGGAAAAGGAAAAAATGTTCTGCTCTGCCCATTCCATGGCACAAATCAGTTTTCTCAGCCTTCCGAGTAACTGAAAATAGGGTCCTATGACCCTAAGTGAGATCAGTCAATTGGGACTTTGAATGGCATATGGTTGGTTATTAGAGGTACTTGTCTGGCCTGACTTTCCTGGATTTGTTCTACCTAATGCCAACCCCTTAAGTCTGCTTAAAGACCTTACTAACAATTCTCCCCCATTAAGTGTTGCTTGGAAGATGGGTCATTTTTCCTCTTATGGACATGTGAAGACTATGGGAAAGAACAGAGATCATGTTGAGGTTGTTATGGGCAGCAGCCCAGGACCAGCCTATCTCCCCTCAGTTTTGTCCCACAAAATTGAGCTCACTGGTTCCTAGGGAGTCAGATGCTAAGGCAAGCAACTGGGCAGCAGTCTGCTGACTGGAGCATTTGTTAGAGGGAATTGAAAGATTGGAATTTTCTTGTCTGAATTCCTTCTATCTCCTACAAATGCCCAAGTACACTGGTATTCTGTGGTATGCCATTAGCAAAGAGACAGGAGGGCAGACCCCTCTTTGAGTTGAATAAGGCATTTGCTTCTTTTTTTTGGAGGGGGGGGTTGGGGGTGACTATGAAGTGCTCTTTTCCTGCCTGACACGCACTCTGATTTCAGAAATAGGGCTCCTCAAGGTTATTTACTGAGTTTAAAGAGGTGAGTTTCAAAGGTGATAGATAATTGACTCTTAGCCTGCCTAGGAAGTTCAGAAAGCTCCATCAATAAAAGGACTGGGAAGATGCAATAATAAAGAGTGGAACACACCCAGTACAGGATCACTGCATAAATTTTTATACCTTCCAGTACAAAAACAATCTGTCTTTAAGACTACTAGACTAGGGGCTGGGGATATAACCCAGTGGCAAGAGTGCCTGCCTCGGATACACGAGGCCCTAGGTTCGATTCCCCAGCACCACATATGCAGAAAACGGCCAGAAGTGGCGCTGTGGCTCAAGTGGCAGAGTGCTAGCCTTGAGCGGGAAGAAGCCAGGGACAGTGCTCAGGCCCTGAGTCCAAGGCCCAGGACTGGCCAAAAAAAAAAAAAAAAAAAAAAAGACTACTTGACTAAACTAGGAGTTCATACTAAAGAAACTCAGAGAGGTAATTTCCTCAGTCCTCCACCCCCAAAGAATCATAATAGCTATACATCCCTTGTTTTCTTCCTTTATCTTTCTTTTGAGGCACAAAGAAAGCAAAATTGGAAACTGTTAGTATTTGGAGCAATCTGTTAGTTTAAAGAACCCAGAAGGGCTGGGGATATGGCCTAGTGGCGAGAGAGCTTGCCTCGTATACATGAGGCCCTGGGTTCGATTCCCCAGCACCACATATACAGAAAACGGCCAGAAGTGGCACTGTGGCTCAAGTGGCAGAGTGCTAGCCTTGAGCAAAAAGGAAGCCAGGGACAGTGCTCAGGCCCTGAGTCCAAGGCCCAGGACTGGCCAAAAAAAATTAAAATTAAAATTAAAAAAGAACCCAGAAGTCAGGCACCAGTGTGGCTCACACCTATAATCCTAGCTACTCAGAAGGCTGAGATCTGAGGATTATGGTTCAAAGCCAGACCAAGAAAGTCTGCAAGACTCTTAACGCCAATTAACCACCAAAATACCAGAAGTGGCACTGTGACTCAAAGTGGTAGAGCACTAGCCTTGAGTTGAAGATCTCAGGGACAGCCTCCAAGCCCCAGAGCTCAAGCCCCATGACCGCAAAAAAAAAAAAAAAAAAGAACTCAGAATTTAAAGCTCAGGAATTAAGAAAAAGGAAATTTATTATTACAATACAACTTCAGTATAAGTTGGGTAACAGAAAACCTGGCCTGTAAATAAGAGCTACATTTTTTTTAAAGTTACCCTATAGCTTTTTCTGATGACAGAAATGTCACACTGCAAACAAACAGAAGAACTCTGAACAACTCTGATGCTTTTCCAAGAACCCTGGGAAATTTTTAGGTGGACTTAAAGTTATAACTACTATTTTTCACCTAACCTGAATGGCTTACATGTTCTATTCTGTCTGTTGCATTCCTGAAGACAAGCTTAACATTTGGAGAACAGCTTGGGCCTATGCTGAGTTCAAAGTCCAAAACCATTAAAACAACAACAACAAACTATATACAATGCTAAACTAGGAATCAATTTTCTATTATATTTATAGCCATTGTACACAAGAACCATCACAAGAAAGATCTAGTATACCTACTCTAAATCCTGTTAATTACCTTTGTGGTTTTCATCAAATCATTTTCTCCCCTCTAATTTGCTACATTTGTTTTCTTTCTTTAAAAATATCCATTTCTCAGTTAAACTTATTTAATAAATACATAAAAACAAAAAACTATACATACTAATAGGGTACATAAGGTTTAGTAAACAAGTACCCACTGTGTAATCATATTAAATATATCCCGCTCCTCAAAGTTCATCGCTTCTTTATGGCTAAAACATTGAAAATCATCTTTCTAGTTTTGAGACATACAACACTCAATTGTGATCTATAATCACCCTACTACATTATAATATTAGCACTACAGAACTTTTTACTCCTACCTAACTTCAACTTAGGACCCAGTGAATAACCTTTCCCCATGTGCCTCTCCCCTGATAATAGTATTATTTTCTCATTTGAATAAAAAAGTTACCAAAAGTAAGGATACAGAGAAAGAAACACACTCCCTCTTTAATGAAAGTTAAAACAAATTCTATATGTCTGTTAAAATTTCATGTGGGCCTGATATTTACATTCTTTGGACTTGATCAACAAGAACACTAACTTTGGTATCCAAAGTTAATGATTTGCCTATGCATATCATTGTGAATGAGTGAGCATTGTAATGGCAAGAGAATTAATTTTATCAGGTTCTACAGTTTTCCACCCTTACCTTGAAATGCTAGTACACAATTGACTGTAGATCCTTCTACATAATGTTCAGGCATAGGGGACCATAAAAATGTGTAATAATCACGAGCAGTACTCCATCCCACCTAAAAAAGAATAACAACAAAAGTAGGGAATAAGCCAGGCATTGTAGTTCTTACTTTACATTATGGCAAGTATCAGCGCCAGGCATGGTGGTTCATGCCTGTAATCCTACTCAGGAGGCTGAGATCTGAGGATCTCAGTTTTAAACCAGCCTGGGCATGAAAGTCTGTGAAATTCTTATCTCCAATTAACCACTAGAAAACTGGAAGTGGCTCTAAGTGGAAGAACATTAGCCTTGAGCAAAAAGAGTTCAAGAATAGTGCCTAGTGGGCTGGGGATATGGCCTAGTGGCAAGAGTGCTTGCCTCACATACATGAGGCCCTGGGTTCGATTCCCCAGCACCACATATACAGAAAATGGCCAGAAGTGGCGCTGTGGCTAGCCTTGAGCAAGAAGCAGCCAGGGATAGTGCTCAGGCCCAGAGCCTAAGCCCCAGGACTGGCCAAAAAAAAAAAAATTAAGATATCCTACAATGTGATCTAACTAAGTTATCTACAATGTGATTCAAACTAAACTTTTACACTCATTTTCAAATGCTATCTAACCCTAGGCAAGTCAATGCCTAACACTTTCTCAAGCACACTATCCCTTTTCCCATATTCAGTCCTCCTACACAACTACTACATGGGTGCTATATATCTGCCTATCAACAGGTACTCTAACAAAATCATTCTATAGAGCAATCAGCAATATACATAATGTTTGAAAACAAGCAATGCCCAAAACATATCAGTTCCACTTCCCAAAACTGACCCTACAAAGTATACAAATGAACAAAACAGAGTTTGATACCAAGAGCTTCAACATTAAGAATATATAATTTTTATTCATTCTCATGAACATTCTCTTTTCTATTCCTTAGCTTATACCACTTTCAAGACAGAAATGTGTCCCTTTCCTTCAACTGCACTTCCTTTTCCTCATCTAACTCATTCTTGCAGAAAACACCAGTTGGTCCTCCACCAGTGTCAGAGTCCATCAGTATCCTAAACTATACCTCATATAAAATGGAAACTAATACTGACTCCACAAAACGTTTACAATGACTGTTGTCATCATTTTGGAATTAGAAAGTCTAAAAAAGACACAAATAAGTTAAAAAAAATTACTCATAAACATCAAAGAATGAAATATTCAAAAAAAGGAATACTATTATCAAATTTTTCTTTTGTTCAAATGTAAGTTTTCTGCCTTTTACTGATGGACTGTGAATTCAAAACACTCAATATGTTAATTCTTATAGCTTCTTTCTTTCTACTTTACAACAGAACTTTTGAAACAAGCAAGATAATCAAATTTTCAAACTTATTGAAATTCTATCTACATTTGGACATAACATTACTGCTCAAAGAAATGTTATAGTTCTCTACTATATTCTAAAGAAAACCTTCAGCAGGGGCTGGGAATATGGCCTAGTGGCAAGACTGCTTGCCTAGTATACATGAAGCCCTGGGTTCGATTCCCGCACCACATATATAGAAAACGGCCAGAAGTGGCGCTGTGGCTCAAGTGGCAGAGTGCTAGCCTTGAGCAAAAAGAAGTCAGGGACGGTGCTCAAGCCCTGAGTCCAAGACTCAGGACTGGCAAAAGAAATTTAAAAAGAAAGAAAGAAAGAAAACCTCCAGCAGAGTAAGATCACTACAATGATACTAATAATTTTCAACCAAACTATGAAAAAATATTGGTAAACATAAGGACTGGCCATCAAAAAGAGATAACAGTAAAATACAAAATAAGCATCATTTAAGCAATGCAGAACACCAGAAAAGATAATAAATGACTATAGAGTAGAATAAAATTAATCACAAATGACTAAAGAAAATAAATGGTTTAAGAACCAAAGGATAACATTTTTTTTCTTTTAGGTAGGAAATGGAGAACATTTGGGGGGGGGTCCTTTTTACAGAAAAAAAGGTTTTCACAAATCTTAGAAATTCATTTCTAAAGAAATTAAGATCCCAGCCTTTGTTTTATACTATTGTGAACTGTTACATTATTCCCTAGTGATGTACACAAAACTAAACTTTACTAGGACAAAGCTAATATAAGCTACTTGCCAAATTGTTTAAAGATAAAAATGACCAATGTAGAACACATTCAGAAAGCTTTCTTACCTTGAATATCCCAACCCAGTCTTTTGGATGTGGATAGATATAAGGAGTTAAGGTGTAATGACATTCCAAGTGTGCATTGGGAAGATAACTCTTGGCCACATTTTGAAAGATGACATGGGCAAAGTTGGAAGTCTGCAGTGGAACTTCTTGAAATGATGTCATTGTGAATCTGAAACAATTAATTCATGCAAGTTAAATTATACTAGCTAAGAATATATTTGTCTTAAAAAAACTTTCATGGATATACTTACATTTCATAATTGAGGAGATATGCTTTTTAAATATTGGAATTTCTCCTTAAAAATAAATATAAAAACACCAACCAAGAAATACCAATATGGCTCAGAAAATCACATGGAAGTTTAAAAACCATAAACAAATCTGGGTATGGTGGTACTCACCTGTAATCCCAACACCTAGAAGGATGAGGTGAAAGGATCTGAGTTTAAGACCACACTGGGTTACAAAGCAAGATCATATCTAAAAACTAAAGTAGAAAACAATCCTCAGAAGCCTAGCCTTCTGTTCTATCCCAACCAAAAGTAAATGAACCAGTATACATGCTGCTAATATAATAAGCCTGCTGGCCTCTAACAGAAGACACTTAAACTGAAATTCTGTAAACTATCAGGGGTTATTTAAATGCAAATTTCATGAGGCTGTTTCATGGTTATATTTATTTATATGTTTGGTTAGTTTTTTAATATATGTCAATTAGCTATCTTTTCTCCCTAGGTTCTACACTGTTAAAGCTGAACTGGATGCTAACCTCACTGCCTACGTTTTCAACCCATGTTGTAAAACACCTGGATCGGCACTTCTCAATCCTGGCTTCTCATTATAATAGTCAGGGGGGTTTTAAAAGAAAAGAAGACAAACAAAACAAAACATGACTTTCTGGGAGTGGGACTTGGGCATATACATATGTGTTTGTATCAGAGAGCATACTTCTATTTCCCTCCCCTCCGGTGCCTCTCCAAATAACCCAAATCCTATATTCAGTCAAGTTCCAGAACTACTACTTATTAGCCTATAATCCAACTCAATAACCTGTCTCTACTACTACCTGTCATTCAATTCCACCAAGCCCAGCCTGTCTTCTTGGGTGCTGAAGTTTGTTTGAATTCTTAAACTATATAAACTCTCAGCTGGTCTAGTTTGGTGTTTTTAGAGTTTATTTGTTTTCTGTTTTTTGTTGGCAAGCACTTGTCAGGCAAGGTGCTCCATCACTTAAGTCATGACCCACCCACCTTAAATAGCATGACCTATCTGATTCCTCTCTACTCATATCAATTCTACCCTTTTGTCCTGGATTAATGATCCTATCTTGATTTCCACTGTATATATATGGATTCAGTATAAAAGACATTAAAAATAAAAGTACAGTGTCGGTGAAATACATATTGTTGAAAATCTATTAGGAATTCGGTGAATGCTCACTAGTTGAGTAAACACCAAGTAATGAATATCAGATTGTAAAAACAAGATCCAAACAGACTGTCCAAAGTAGATTACTATTTTGTACTCTACTTTTAAGAGAAAGGAAATATCTGGGGATTTACTCAAAAAAGCATTCTACAGAATATATCTAGAATCATGAAGTAGTGCGTTGGCTCAAGTAGTAGAGCACTAGCCTTGAGCTGAAGAGCTCAGGGATGGCACCCAGGCCCAGAGTTCAAGCCCCACTACCAACAACAACAACAAAAAGAATATATCCAGAATCAATACATTCACTGATTATACAAACAAACAACCTTATGGCACTTGTTTTTGAGCCCTAAAACAAAAATTCCTGCACTAATGGAGGGAACCAAGGCACTATTTTTTTGCTAACCAAATTAAATCTACCTTACTTCACTGATTAATGAAGTTTCTTTAGATCAAACACAGCAGTACTCTCTACATACGTTTCAGCCATTAGGAAACTTTACTGCTAACTATGCGTTGAGGCACACACCTGTGAACCTAGCCCTCAGGAGGCTAAAGCAGGATGATCACAAGTTTGAGGACAGCTTTGGCTACATAGCAATTCCCTCAGCATAATGGCATACATATGTAGTACTAGGTACTCCCAAAGCATGGGGGAATCATGATTTGAGGCCAGCTTAAGCAAAAAGTTACCAATGCTCTTTCTCAAATAGTAAATAATAAACCCAGCTAGGCATCAGTGGCTCAAGGCTCCAATCCTACTCAGGAGTCTGAGATCCAGAGGATGGTGGTTCAAGCCCAACACAGACCAAAAGAGTCCTATAGATCCAGCATAAAAAGGACTAGAGGCATGGCAAGTGATGAGCGCCAGCCAAGCAAGCAAACCAAACAAGAAAGCTGTGCAAACACAACTCGCCCAGCCCCCCAAAAGAGAAAAGTTTAGCATGATGTTGAAAATAAACTATAACTTGTGGTTAGGGACAGGAAGGAAAAACTGGGAGGAAAAGGTGTCCAGAAAGGTGTTCTTTTGTTTTTGTTTTGCCAGTCCTGGGGCTTTAACTCAAGGCCAAAGCACTGTCCCTGACTTCTTTTTTTGCTCAAGGCTAGCCTAGCACTCTACGACTTGAGCCACAGTGCCACTTCTGGCTTTTTCTGTATATGTGGTGCTGAGGAATCGAACCCAGGGCTTCATGCATGCTAGGCAAGCACACTACCACTAGGCCACATTCCCAGCCCCTGTTCCAAAAAGAAATGTACTCATCACCTGACTGTAACTCCTCTTGTATTATCACCTTCATAATTACAGTAGAAAGTATACATAATTTTCTAAAAAGGTCAACATAGTGACACATGCCTGTAATCCCAACTACATGAGAGGTAGAAGTAGGAGAAGGCCAACTCAGTGAAAGCTTAAACCAAAGCAAGAAGGGCCAGGGGTGTTGCTCAAGTGGTAGAGCTTCTGCCTAGAAAGCTAGGAGGCCCTAAGTAAAAATTTTATACCACCAAAATATAAAAGAGAAAAATAGGACATCAGTGGCTCATGCCTATAATCTTATGTACCCAGGAGGCTGAGATCTAGATCTGAGGATCACCAATCTAAGACAGCCTAGGCAGAAGAACCAGACTGTATTGTGTGGCTCAAGTGATAGAACATCAGCCATAAGCAGAAAGCCAAACTACAGCACAATAACCAGAGTTCAAACCCCTATCCCTACAAAGCACTTAAAGAAGTTTGCCATTTGGTTTCTTTTTCTGTTTTTTATTGTTGTTGTTGACCTGTTTGGTGAGTAAAGCTAATGCTTAAAGCGGACTTAACTAAGCAGGTTTCTCTGCCTAGGAAGCTAAAGCCTTCAGGAAAATGAAAAGGTAGCAACTACAAGCCCAGAAAAACTCTACCCAAGGTAACAGGAAAGTTTGATTTTTTTGTTTTGTTTTGGTCTTCTGTGTTGAGGCTGGGAATATGGCCTAGTGGCAAGAGTACTTGCCTAATATCTATGAAGCCCTAGGTTTGATTCCTCAGCACCACATATATACAAAAAGTCTTCTGTGTTAATCTAACATGGGAGAGAGGTGAGGAGGTTGTAACATTAATAAAGTCAAACTCTTCAAATCAGTGGTTCCACAAACAGGATTGGTGGGGGGATAAACCTTTCTAATCTTTAAAAGAAAATACAACCAGTTGTACATTTTTGTATGCACCAATAAAAATACTACTAGTTGTAAGATGGCAATAAGTACAACTATTGCTAAATCAATGGAATCAACCTCTACCATATAAAACTATCAAAACTGAGTTGAGTAAATCTACAATACTGCCCTGAGGAGACAGTGAATATTTAGGTTTGAAAAAAATATTTAATAAGGGGCTGGGGATATGGCCTAGTGGCAAGAGAGCTTGCCTCGTATACATGAGGCCCTGGGTTCAATTCCCCAGCACCACATATACAGAAAACGGCCAGAAGTGGCGCTGTGGCTCAAGTGGCAGAGTGCTAGCCTTGAGCAAAAGGAAGCCAGGGACAGTGCTCAGGCCCTGAGTTCAAGGCCTAGGACTGGCCAAAATAAATATATATATATATATTTAATAAGAAGGAATTAAAACTAGACTAGAATAGCTTCCTCTAGTTTTAATTAAAAGTATTTAACAATGAAGCCTTTACTTAAAATTTAACAGTTTCCTAAAGTAAACTAAATAGACACAACTGGAACTATTTCTTTATAACAAAAAACAGTAGAGTTTAAACCTCGGTTACAATAGTGTTTTTAAAATTCCAAAATCCAAATTTACACTTTTACCGCATTTTGAACAGAATAGCTGGTAGTTATATGTATTTAAACATGTGCATATAGTTCTTAAATGTAACCAAAGGAACTGGTAAGACTTTGCTACAAGGCTTATGTGTAAAAGAGGGCTGGCCTAAGGACTTCAACAAGACCTATAATTCCAATACTCTGGAGGACTCTGAGGCGGACGAATCACAAAGGCCAGCCTGAGCTACTACACAGTGAGAAACTCTTAAATCAAAAAATGTGGACTTTTAACTTTGAGCTCAACTTATTGTTTGAATTTCTACAAAGATATATAAAAGTATTTTTGTTTTAGGGGCTGGGAAAGACGCTTAGTGGTAGAGTACTTGCCTAGCATGCATGAAGCCCTAGGTTTGATTCCTCAGTACCAGATAAACAGGAAAAGCTGGAAGTGGCACTGTGGCTCAAGTGGTAGAGTACTAGCCTTGAGCAAAAGAAGCTCAAAGAGCAGGGCGTAAGATATCACAAGAAATGTACACACTGTCCTACTATGTAACTGTACCCTTTTTGTACAACACCTTGCCAAAAAAATTTGTGTTCAGTTAATACATAAATTAAATTTTTTTTAAAAAAAGAAGCTCAAAGAGATCACCCATGCCCTGACTTCAAGTCCCAGGACCAGCAAATTTTTTTCTTTGTTTTTTGTTTATTTGTTTTGTTTTTGTTGCCAGTCCTGGGGCATGGACTCAGGGTCTGAGCACTGTTCCCTGGCTTCTTTCTGCTCAAGGCTAGCACTCTACCTCTTGAGCCACAGAGCCACTTCCGGCGTTTTCTATATATGTGGTGCTGAGGAATCGAACCCAGGACTTAATGTATACGAGGCGAGCACTTCACTACTAGGCCACATTCCCAGCCCCTTTTTGTTTTTAAGAAAGCACATTAATATAGTCATTTTATCCCTCCTCCAAATCTCATATTTTTAATAAAATATTAACATTTCACTTTAAATTTTAGTCAAGAGTAAGAAAATCGGGCTGGGGATATAGCCTAGTGGCAAGAGTGCCTGCCTCGGATACACGAGGCCCTAGGTTCGATTCCCCAGCACCACATATACAGAAAACGGCCAGAAGCGGCGCTGTGGCTCAAGTGGCAGAGTGCTAGCCTTGAGCGGGAAGAAGCCAGGGACAGTGCTCAGGCCCTGAGTCCAAGGCCCAGGACGGCCAAAAAAAAAAAAAAAAAAAAAAAGAGTAAGAAAATCATGATCATCCTATTAATGGCCTTATAAATCAAACTCCAACACTCTAACCTTTTGAAAAATTGTAATGCTATTATAGAAATAATTCCAAGTCATCCTACTCTTCTTGTTAATTTTTAACTTTATTAAGCTCCTATATAGCTTTTAGCTATATTTTTTTAAAGTTAACATAAATGTGAGATGAGCCAAGCTTGAAAAGCTAAATATCATAATATTTCTCATTATTGGAATCTAGACTTAAAAGGTAGACAGGGGCTGGGAATATGGCCTAGTGGCAAGAGTGCTTGCCTCCTACACATGAAGCTCTCAGTTCGATTCCCCAGCACCACATATATGAAAAACGGCCAGAAGGGGCGATGTGGCTCAGGTGGCAGAGTGCTAGCCTTGAGCGGGAAGAAGCCAGGGAAGGTGCTCAGGCCCTGAGTCCAAGGCCCAGGACTGGCCAAAAAAAAAAAAAAGGTAGACATATATAAATATACATACATACATTTCTGTTTATCACTATATCTATCTCTAGATAGATATGAGAAAGAAAACCAATCTAATATAAAACTGAAGGGAAGAGGAAGAAGAGGAAAAGGAAAGAGAATGATGGAAGATAAGATATATGATAGAAACACAAAACTCCAAGTTTAAACAAATGGTAGAAAAGATAAGGAAGCAAAGGCAATATATGAAATAAGTCTGACTAGATTGAAATACACCACACAGCTAGGCACCAATGGCTAACAAATGTAATCTTAGCTACTCAGGAGGCTAAGATCTGATGATCATGGTTCAAAGCCAGCCCAGGCAGGAAAGTCTGTGAAATTCTTATCTTCAGTTAACCAGCAAAAAGCCAGAAGTGGAGCTATGATCACTGGTACAGCATAAAAAAAGAAAAGAAAAACAACACTAGGCCCTGAGTTCAAGCCCCAGGACAGAAAGGAAGGAAGCGAGGGAGGGAAGGAGGGAGGGAGGGGGGAGGAGAGGGGGGAGAAAGGGAGAGGGAGGGAGAGAGGGAGAGGGAAAACCCTGTTACATCTTAATAACAAGAAAATTATATAAATTTTTTGCTGGTTCTGGGGCTATGCACTCTCCCTGAGCCTCTACAACTCAACTAACACTCTACCACTTGAGTCATAGTGCCACTTCCAGCTCTTTTGGAGTACTTTTTTGGGGATAAGACTCTCAGGGCACCAGTGGCTCATACCTGTAACCCTAGCTACCCAGGAGGCTAAGATCTGAGGATCTTGGTTCAAAGACTGCCTACTCAGGAAAGTCCATGAGACTCTTTATCTCCAATTAACCACCAGAAAACGGGAAGTAGCACTGTGGCTCAAGTGGTAGAGTGCTAGCCTTAAGCTGAAAGAGCTCAGGGACAGTAACCAGAGCCATAGTTCAAGCCCATGACCAACCAAAATAAGAGTAAATATGGTCAAAGTAGTGTTATACGCATGTTTGAAATTAGAACAATGAAACCTGCTGAAACTGTTTTAAAAAGGGGAGCAAGGATAAGGGAGAAAGAGTAGGTGAGAATGGATGGATGGGTAGAAATGACACTGGACTAAAACCCCCTTTAACAATTAATGTATAATTAAAAAAAAAACTTTTAAAAAGTAAATGAAGGTAGGGACAGGACAGGGCAAACAAAATCAAATTAAACTTTATAAAGTAAAAGAAATAAAATGAAAATTGTTAAAATTGTTTTAATCAAGGAATGAAGGAGAGAGATGGTGGAGATTAGTTTGATTGGGGTACACTGTATGCATGTATGTTAAAGAATCACAAGAAAACCCCCTTTCTGTAATATATGCTATTAAAAAAATCTTTTTAAAATGTTAACATGAATGAGTGTAACCTGGGAATAACATCATGAATCAACCCATTCTGATAACATTTCTAGTTCTCTCACAGTTCCTCTGCTTCACTGTTCCCACAAACATGAATTGGGCAATATGATAGAAAAGCTTATAAAGCTTATTAAATTCACTGGCTGAGCGGGCCAAACCTGTGCATCCATATGGCCAGTGAAGATGTAATATGCAAAGTCACTGCATCACCTTGTGGTAATTATTGGGAAGTGTAGCTTCACTAACATGAGAAAAAAACAACAACAAAAACTGTTGCATCTGTTGGAAAAAGAAAATACAACTCTTCACTCAAAGGGAAGTGGAACAGCAAGCCACTTCAACATACCAAATTCTTTTTACCATTCTCCGAAGTCCATCTCCAGAAACCAGTATAGTAAGTTAGCCAAAGTAAGTAAAACTTTTCCAGCTAACAATTAAATGGCTAGACACAACTGTCTGGAAACAATGACTAAGAAATATGGATAGCTTGGGGCTGGGGATAAGGCCTAGTGGCAAGAGAGCTTGCCTCGTATACATGAGGCCCTGGGTTCAATTCCCCAGCACCACATATACAGAAAACGGCCAGAAGTGGCGCTGTGGCTCAAGTGGCAGAGTGCTAGCCTTGAGCAAAAGGAAGCCAGGGACAGTGCTCAGGCCCTGAGTCCAAAGCCCAGGACTGGCCAAAAAAAAAAAAGAAATATGGATAGCTGATTCCTCTCATAGGCTTCCTACCTATAACGTACTCTTAAAATATGTATAATTCTAGAATACCTCTAGAATTCATTTCTATGTATCCTTCTTTAGACTGCATTATGAAGTCCTGGATCTAAAATCCAATATTATTATTTTGGAAATTCATTAACATTTAAAGAATAGATATATGTAGGGAGTAACCAATAGATTTAAATCAACAGGGAAAAGCTTATTACATACAATGTTATCTTCAGTTTTTTTTTTTTCTTTTGCCAGTCCTGGGGCTTGAATTCAGGGCCTGAGCACTGTCTCTGATTTCTTTCTGCTCAAGGCTAGCACCCTACCACCTGAGCTACAGCACCACTTCTGGCTTTTTCTATATATGTGGTGCTGAGGAATGGAACACAGGGCTTCATGTATGCAAGGCAAGCACTCTACCTCTAGGCCATATTCCCGGCCCTTCTTCTAAGATTTTTAAAAGCCCAAATCATGCCTTTTGTGGTACTTCTCTTTAGTGGCTCCTAATAACCTGCTATATTTAACTAACTGAAAAATGTAAGCCTTAGTATATTTAGCAAATACACCATACAAAGAACTTCTGCATATTAACCATATGAAACAAAACTTTTTTTTTTCTTTTTTTGCCAGTCCTGAGCCTTGGACTCAGGGCCTGAGAACTGTACCTGGCTTCTTTATGCTCAAGGCTAGCACTCTACCTCTTGAGCCACAGGACCACTTCAGGCCTTTTCTGTTTATGTGGTGCTAAAGAATCAAACCCAGGGCTTTCTGCATGGTAGGCAAGCACTTTACCGCTAAGCCACATTCCCAGCCCAAGTTAAACTTTTAAATATAATATCTTCAAAATATTTTTGCGGGGCTGGGAATATGGCCTAGTGGCAAGAGTGCTTGCCTCATTTATATACATGAAGTCCTGGGTTCAATTCCTCAGCACCACATATATAGAAAAGGCCAGAAGCAGCGCTGTGGCTCAAGTGGCAGAGTGCTAGCCTTGAGCAAAAAGAAGCCAGGGATAGTGCTCAGGCCCTGAGTTCAAGGCCCAGGACTGGCCCAAATAAATAAATAAATAAAATATTTTTGCATACCAAACAGAATTCAAAAAGATTAAAAAGTCATTTTTATGATTTTGTAGGTACCTATCAGTAAGAGACAGTAAACTAATTATACTGTACTTATTTAGATTTACTTTTGAAAACAGGGGGACCAGAATGGGTTGGAGGGGGTAAAGAAACAAGATTTGACAACTTTGATAACCTTACTATACCATTTCATTTTGTGTATGTCGGAAAATGTCCATAATATTTATTAGGCCAAAGCAAATAAAGTTGTGAATTAGCAATAAAAATTCTGTGCTTCACCAACTGCAACAGAAACACATTAAGGCTCTGTTTGGTTGGTTTGTTGGTAGTAGGACCAAAACTCAGGGCCTTGGGCACTGTCCCCAAGGCTTTTTTGCTCAAGGGTAGCTCCCTATCACTTCTGCCACAGTTCCATTTTGGTCCTTTTGGTGATTAACTGGAGATAAGTGTCTCAAGGACTTTCCTACTCACTATCCTTAAAGCTCAGTCTCCAGAGTTACAAGGATTATAGGTGTGAACCACCAACACCCAGACTCACACTTCAGTTTCTGAATATGAACACTTGGTGTTAGTTAGATAGTGGATGACAGAAAGTGTTAAAAAAAAAAAAAACACCAAAAGAGCCTTTAAAAATTATCTTCTAACATCCATCCTATAGGACACAAACATCTGAAGAAAAACAATGCCTAACATTCAAACAGTTCCAATTACTCACTTAGGTTCAAAGAACTCCACTTTTTAAAAAAGACTTCTAACTCTGCCAGGAACTGGTGGCTTATGGCTGTAATCCTAGCTACTCAGGATACTGAGATCTGAGAATCATGGTTCAAAGCCAGCCCAGGCAGTAAAGTCTGTTAAGATTCTTATTCCAATTAATCAACAGAAAACTAGAAGAGAAGCTGTGGCTCAAGTGGTACAGCATCAACCTTGAGTAAAAAAGCTAAGAGACAATGCATAAGCCCTAAATTCAAGCCTTCACCAAAAAAAAAAAAAAAAAAAAGACCTCTAAAATAATGTTATCAGCAATCTTTCTGGGAGACAGAAGTTAAGCCCCAGTTTCTAATTTGCAGTAAAGCTAACATTCCTATTCCAGAATCCTTTACAGCATATTCTGCCCACTTGTCATCCACCACTGTGTGTGTGTGTGTGTGTGTGTGTGTGTGTGTGTGTGTGTGCAGTCAAGTTTTGGCTTTTCTGGTGTTTTAACTGGAAATAAAAGTCTCATGAAACCTTGATCATCAGACCTCAGCCTTCCAGTAGTTAGGATTACAGGTATGAGCCACCAGCAACCATCAACTTTTTTTTATTTTTATTTTTTTGCCAGTCCTGGGGCTTGAACTCAGGACCTGGGCACTGTGCCTGAGCCTCTCTCTCTCTGTGCTCCTGGCTAGCACTCTACCACTTGATCTACAGCACCACTTCCAGGTTTTTCTGTTCATGTGCTACTGAAGAATTGAACCTAGCGCTTCATGCTTGCTGGGCAAGCACTTTACCACTAAGTCACATTCCCAGACCCAGAAAAATAACTTTAAAAAGTTCAAAATAGAAAAGGTTTTAGCATAGCCCAGTTTTATATAATATCCATTACAAAAAATACAATCTAATAAACTTTATATGTGAGACGATTCCCATGTTTTGCATCTTGTAAAGGTTTAGAGTTCATAATCCATATTACTTTTGTAATAGGTAAACATTTTGTTATGGTAAACATTTACTGGTAAAATTTCATATACATGGCAGCAATTGAGTGTAAAAAACATGCAATTTAAGAATGTATTGGTTAAGACACTAGAACTTATAGGCACAAGTAGGAGCTTCCTGAACAGAGTCCCAGAGGCACAACAGATAGGGGAGACTCTTGACAAATGAGACTACTACAAAATAAAAAGTTTCTGCACAGCTAAAGGCATAGCCACTAAACTGGAAAGACAGCCAACCATATGGGAAAGGACCTTCACCAGCACAACAACAGACAAATGCCTAATATCTGTCATCTACAGAGAACTCAAAAAACTAACCCCCTCCAAACCCAGTAAACCAATTATTAAATGGGCAAAGGAGCTAAAGAGAGACTTCACAGGAGAAGAAATAAAAATGGCAAAGAAACATGAGGAAATGTTCAACATCCCTGGCAGTAAAGGAAATGCAAACAAAAACAACCCTGAGATACCACCTCACTCTAGTTACAACGGCCTATTCTCTGACAATAACAAATTCTCAGACAATAACAAATGCTGGAGGGGATGTTGGCAAAGAGGAACCCTTCTCCACTGTTGGTGGGAGTGCAAATTAGTACAATCACTTTGGAGAACACTATGGAGGTTCCTCAAAAAGCTCAGCATAGACATACCCTATGACCCAGCCATACCACTCCTAGGCATCTATCCTGAACAAGTCCCAGGATACCATAAAGACATCTGCACATACATGTTTATCGCTGCACAATTCACAATAGCAAAAATATGGAAACAAACTGCAATCCTCAGATCTCAGCCTACTGAGTAGTTAGGATTATGGGGTTGAACCACTGGCATCTGGCAATTTGGTCTCATTCTAGCTATATATAGGCCTTCTGGGGAGAAGAGGCTACTCAGAAGCAAACCATCTAGAAAAGTCTACCTGAGACAATATTTTATATGCATGTGATATTGTCAGCACTGCGGGTGGGAGCTTCCAGGACTCCCCGCTTTGGCTTGCTTTGGTAACACTGTGAATGATCTATTTGCTGGTTTGTCCTGAAGACAGTTTCTGTCCTACCTCCACAACCCCATTCCCCATTGCCTGCTCCTAGAAAGCCTTCTTGCCTTAGCGGCCAATGTCCTCTCAGAGGTCAAGGCCATCCTCAGATCTTCCTTCCTCTCTCAGGGCATCCTGGTTCCTTCGATTCCTTTTCATAAACTTCTTCAGGATGTCTTAGCACTATGCAACTAACTCTGCTAATGAGCCTTTTTTTTTTTTTTTTTGGACACTATTTTCCTTAGTCACTGGCCTTTCCCAAGAAATCATCATAGCCAATGGTGAGGGTCTCCACAAGCTAAACGTTCAGGGCATTGATGCCCTGCTAATAAGCATGTGGTTCAAGAACTGAGGGCTGGGGATATGGCCTAGTGGCAAGAGTGCTTGCCTCCTACACATGAAGCTCTCGGTTTGATTCCCCAGCACCACATATATAGAAAATGGCCAGAGGTGGCGCTGTGGCTCAAGTGGCAGAGTGCTAGCCTTGAGCAAAAAGAAGCCAGGGACAGTGCTCAGGCCCTGAGTTCAAGGTCCAAGACTGGCCAAAAAAAAAAAAAAAGAATTGGTTCATTCTTTTAGTTATTGAGGAGGATTACACTTGATGGATATAATTTGCTATCCAACACCTATTGATGGATGTTTGAAATATTTCTGGTTTGAGAGTATTATGAAAAAAACTGTTGTGAACATTTGTGCACACAAAAAAATATGGAGGGCTGGGAATATGGCCTAGTGGCAAGAGTGCTTGCCTTGTATACATGAAGCCCAGGGTTCGATTCCCCAGCACCACAAATATAGAAAATGGCCAGAAGTGGCACTGTGGCTCAAGTGGCAGAGTGCTAGCCTTAAGCAAAAAGAAGCCAGGGACAGTACTCAGTCCCTGAGCCCAAGGCCCAGGACTGGCACAAAAAAAAAAAATATATATATATATATATATATATGGAAACAACCCAGATGCCCCACCACAGATAAATGGATCCAAAAAATGTGGTACCTGTACACAATTGAATACTACACAGTGATTAGAAATGATAAAATAATGGCATTCGCAGGGAAATGGTCAGATCTCGAACAAATAATGTTGAGCGAGACAAGCCCAGAACACAGAGAACAAAGGTGCATGGTCTCCTTGATATATGATTGTTGGAGGGGGAAGAACAGTAGAGACCATGTTTGCAAAACAGTAAAGTTCTTTTCAAATGGTATTTCCACATGTTTGGGTCAGCGACTTTACATTATGTATCTAAAACCAAACAACTACTAAACAAACATAAAAAGGTCTAGGATAGAACTATCAGAGGATCACAATAGCTCAACAGCTATATACACGTGAATATATGAGGATAAGCAAAAAGAACTCCAAGAGAAGGACACAGGAGGACTTTATTGTTGTCATTACATTTAATGTTCTAGGTGAGTTTCCTTTGGCGTACCCCACGTGGTTACTGTATATGATTTGGTACACTGGATATTGTATATATGCTTATCTGAACTAAGGAAGGGAAAGAAAAATGAGGGAGGGTGTAACAAATATGACAAGACATGTACTCACTACCTTATTATGTAATGATACCCCCTCTCCTTACATCACCTTGTCAATAAAATTTAATTTAAAAAAAAAGTATGTGTTGGTTAGAGCCAAAAGCACTGGTGGCTCACACTAGCTACTTGAGAGAGTAAAACAGAGAAGATCATGGTGAAGGATAGCCCAAGCAAAATGTTCCTCTCATCCTCACCAACAGCTGGTCATCCTGGGAAATAGAAATGGGTAGTAGTGGCCCAGGAGTGCCAGGCTGTTTGCCAAACCCTATCTCAAAAATAACCAATGTGCCAGGCACCGGTGGCTCACGCTCGTAATCCTAGCTACTCAGGAGGCTGAGATCTGAGGAATGTTATTCAAAGCCAGCCAGGATAGGAAAGTCTATGAAATTCTTATCTCCAATTAGCCGCGAGAAAATCAGAAGTGGCCATGTGGCTCAAGTGGTAAAGCACTAGCCTAGAGCTTAAGAGCTCAGGGACAGTGCCCAGGCCCAGAGCTCAAGCCCTAAGATGTACCCAAAAAAAAAAAAAAAAAAAAAAACACTCGAGCTGCAGGCTTGGCTCAGCAGCAGTGTACCTGCCTGCAGAAAGCAAGCCCCAGTAGTGCCACACACACACACACACACACACACAAAATGGGTGGGTAGGAGTGGGGGGGGTGACTAAAAACAATTACTACAAAGACTATTGAAATTTAACTGATATTTTTTAAGGAAATTCTACTATAATCAAATAATCCTTCAGAAAGTCAAGTTTAGCCAAAGTGGTGGCACACTGTAATAACAGCACTAGAGAGAGACACAAGGTTTTCAGGTTAAAAAATAAAATTGATTCAGGAATAGAAACACTTCTTTAGTAAATAAATAAAATAAAGTTCATTTGTAAGAACATTATGAACAGAACTTTTTGACTCAGCCCTCCTTTATACCAAAGGATAATCAACATGAAGATAATCAGCCTACTTTAAAGTACTAAAATTTATCTTTTTAAAACGTTTTTAGAATTGTGCATCAAAACTGTAATTAATACTTGTGGGAATGTTAACAGCAGAATGCAGAGATAAAAATATTTCCTCTTGGGGGCCTAGGAATATGGCCTAGTGGCAAGAGTGCTTGTCTCATATACCTGAAGCCCTGGGTTCAATTCCTCAGCACCACATATATACAAAAAGGCCAGAAGTGGTGCTGTGGCTCAAGTGGTAGAGTGCTAGCCTTGAGCAAAAAGAAGCCAGGGACAGTGCTCAGGCCGAGTTCAAGCACCAGGACTGGCCAAAAAAAAAAATTCCTCTTGGGAGAGGGAAGGAGTGACATTGTCCACAAATAAATGTCCTCTACCTGATTTATGTAACTGTAACCCCTCTGGTACATCGCCCTTAAGATAATAAAAAAAATTAATGAAAAAAATCTCATCTACATTTTTAACATACCAACTTATAACTACTTTATAAAGCCTAAAACATATAAAAGCTGAAGCCACAAACGTCTTCCAATCAAACTTTTCATGAAGTACCATGTGTATTTTTTTAGTAGAGAATAACACCCCGGCACCCAGCTAAGCTCTAACTGTACCCTCGAGGCCCAGCGATCGATCGGCGCAAGTAGGGACGAGCGCACCACCGTGGACTTGTCCAAACAACTCCTGGCACTGGGCGCCGGGGGGGGGGGGGGGGCGGGTACGGAGGTGCAGTTGTGAAATCCAGACAAGCTGACCAAAAAGGGGGCGGAAGGAAAAACACAAAAAGGACGACTCCTCCTTCCAGCACAAGGTACGAAAAGCCCTTTACAAAGAGATGAAGACCACACTAATCGCTTAAGCCGGCTGGCCGAGACCTTCGTCCCTCCAACAAGGAGGGCACCGACGGCTCCGCCTCCGCCTCCGCCGCCACCGCCAGCGGCTCAGACCAAAACACTGGGGTTTGTCTCGCCCGGGCTCGGGTCAGCCTTCTCCGACTCCGCCAACACCCGCACGGTCCTCACGACAGTCCCCTGTGACCAGAGTCGCCTCGTCCCCCGACCCGGGTCCGACCCTAGGTCCCGCGAGCCTCCTCACCGCCGAGGCCCAGCCCGCGGCCTCCCGCACGGCGGAGCCGCTTGTCACCACCCGCTTCCCCGACTCCACAGCGGACCGGCGTCGCCGGCGCCCCGTCCGACACCACCGCAGGCAGGGAAAGCAGGTTCGTCCTTGGGAAGGGGAGCATTGTCACCCGGCCGCCGCGTCGCCGCGTCGCCCCAGCCCCGCCAGGCCCCCCAGGTTCTACGGGCTGGGAGCGTAGCACGAGTACCCCCAGAGCTCCAGCCCGAGGGAGGGGGGCTCGCTCTGCCACGGAAGACTGGATGGACCAGAATGCAGCTTACCCAGTGAGGGACTCCCGAGACGAGAGGGACGTTAAACAAGTTTCCAGTCCTGAGCCGCCATCAGCCGTCGAACCTCTTCCGCCACCACCACCGCCTCCCTCTACTGACCGGCAACACCTACCCTCACAGCAGGCCCCGTGCCACGTCACTTCCGCCCTCGCGGGGCGGTCACTTCCGCTGCCGGACGCGTTTGGCCCGCCCATCCTGCGGCGAGGGGATTTCCCCAGTGTTGAGATCTTTGAACTTGGTCTTGAATGGTTTGCTGTACTTGATCTTCTCTACAAATCCAGGAGAACCTTTACGCACGGTTTAGTCAAAGCCTTCTAATTTTACAGATGAAGAAATTACCTGTCGACATAAGTACTCACCAACGTTCGTGGCAGCAACCTAATAAAAATAACCACTTTTAAAAAAGTAAATATATGGAAAGTGGAAAAGGGGGAGCCGGGTGCTGGTGGCTCACGCCTGTCACCCTATCTACTCTGGAGGCTGAGATGTGAGGATCGCGGCTCAAAGCCAGCCCCGGCAAGGAAGTCCCCGAGACTCCTATCTCCCATAAACCTCCAGAAAACTGCTAGAGGCACTGTGGCTCAAAGTGATAACGACCAACCAAAAAAGGGGAGGGATTAATGTGAGCTTTATAAACACACTTCAGTTGTCATCGCTTACTTATGGGTAATAAACTTCAAACTGCAGTCTTTCTTTCTTTCTCTTGTTTTTCGGCTAGTCCTGGGGCTTGAACTGAGGCCCAGAGCACTGTTCTTGAGCTTATTTGGCTCTACCATGTGAGCCACAGTGCCACTGCCGGCTTTTTCTGTTTTTGTGGTACCGTGGAATCAAACCCAGGGCTTCATATATTCTAGGCATGCACTCTACCACTGAGCCACATTCTCAGCCCTGCAGTAACTTTCAACTAATGAAATAAAATAAAATATAAAAACAATAGAAACTGTAAGGTTCGCGGGAATGGAACCCCTCCAACATGGTTCAGGCAGAAAGGAGTTTACTGGGGGGGAGGGGAGCAAACTGCCAGCCCACACATGATGAAGGGGCAGAGAGAGAAAGGAAGAAGAGAAAGAGAGAGAAAAGGAAAGAGAGGACTATGTTGAGCCGGACTGTACAGGAAAACGTGGGAGATAAGGCCAGGTGGATTGGATCTGACCTCAGAGAAGGAGGAGGTAACTGCCTCCAGGTGTGCCAGTTACCTAGGTAACAGGTACTAGGCAAAGACTTAAAACAGGTGGGGGCATCTGCTTGGAGCCCTTCTGAAGTGGACCTTACAGAAACCGTAATAAAAAATACGTGCGGGTATTTTTATTTTGGTTTGGTCTTTTGGATTTTTTATGCATTCTTTATTTGGGCAGTACTTGGGTTTGAATTCAGAGCCTTGCACACTCAGGAATTCTTTTTTTGCATGGGGGGGGGGGTGGCTGTCCTGGAGCTTGAACTCAAGGCCTGGGCTCTGTCCCTAAGCCTCTCTGTGCTCCTGGCTAGCACTCTACCACTTGAGCTATAGCACAACTTGTGGCCTTTTCTGTTCATGTGCTACTGAGGAATCTAACCCAGGGATTCATGCATGCTAGGCAAGCACTGTACCCCTAAGACACATTCCCAGCCAGGAATTCTTATCATACCTTCAGCCCTATGTTAGTCTTAATAATTTCTTGAATTTTCCCCAAAAGTTCTTTATTTTTTTAATTTTGATTTGTTTTATTTCTTTTAATGGTTCCTTGAATTTTTAGAGTGTGCTTCTCATAGAAAGATAAATATTCTTTCAGTATTTCATTGAATTCTTCAAAATTCGCTTATTATATCTGCGGCAATGAGGTATGAACTCACAATTTTTTTATTTTTTTATTTTTGGCCAGTCCTGGGCCTTGGACTCAGGGCCTGAGCACCTTCCCTGGCTTCTTCCTGCTCAAGGCTAGCACTCTGCCACATGAGCCACAGCACCCCTTCTGGCCGTTTTCCATATACGTGGTGCTGGGGAATCAAACAGAGAGCTTCATGTGTAGGAGGCAAGCGCTCTTGCCACTAGGCCATATTCCCAGCCCTCACAATTTCTTGTATGAGGCCTTTCTGCTAGATTCAACTTCTTATTGAGTTTAAGTTACTATGTATATTTCACAGTACATATTTTAACCTTCACAATGATGGAAATTATCATTTTACTCTACATAGCTTACGAAGACTATGAACTTTAATAATAAAACCATTTCCTTGGGCTGGGAATATGGCCTAGTGGCAAGAGTTCTTGCCTCGTATACATGAAGCGCTAAGTTCGATTCCTCAGCACCACATATATAGAAAGGGCCAGAAGTGGCGCTGTGGCTCAAGTTGGCAGAGTGCTACTAGCCTTGAGCAAAAACAAAGCCAGGGACAGTGCTCAGGCCCCAGGACTGGCCAAAAAAAAGAAAAGAAAAACCATTTCCTCGATTTCGGGTGGTATGCACATTACTTTCCTTTTGTTTAGTAACATCTGTTCCCTCTTTTACTCTCATTCCCTCCATCCCATCCCCACCCACTTTCATCTATGTCCAATGTAGCTGAAGGTCCCCTCTGCTATATTATTACTTTTTTACCCGCTTTCCACTCATTCTGTGCCCTCCCAGCTTTCCTCTGGTGTGCTTGTGCGTATCCCATATATGAGATAGGGAATATAGAATCATCTAAAAATAATAGGACATTTTCAGATAGGACCCTACTTTCCTTATCTTTGGGGTTCTAAGAGGTGGTTGGGTCTTGCTATTTGGTGCCTTTCTTCCAAGGCTGTCCTCTTTTGTTTGCACTGTATTTTAGTATCTTGAGTCCTGTTTACTTTGTTCTATCTCATTGCATTTTAAATCTAACACCTGCATAACAAGGAGACCATACTTTTTGTCTCTCTGTTCTTGGCCTATCTCACTCAACATGATTTGTTCTAGTTCCATCCATTTCCCAGCAAATGCCCTTATCTTTTCAAATGACTGTGTAAAATTCCCTTGTATATAGGTACCACTTTTTTTAATCCATCTGTAGTCTGGCATCTGAGTTGTTTCCATATCTTGGCTGTGAACAGTGCAGCAATGAACATGGAGATACAGGCATCCTTGTCATATCCTGGTTCCTATTGCTCAGTATAAATGCCTAAGAGTGGTGTGGCTGGGTCACAGGGTATGTCTATGTTTAATTGTTTGAGGAAACACCCGACTGCTTCAACTTCAGATTTTTAGAGAGGTATACTTTACATCCTATGGGGTCTGCATCATCACTGTATAATCAATTTGACATTCTTTTCAGGGGAAAAAAATGAATTATCAGGCTAAGATAAATGAAGCATATAGTCTTACTACAATTCAAATCAGGTTTTGCTATTTGCCACCATGGGTTTGGTTGAAGTCAAGTGGTAATAACAAATGAGTCCTATCAGGACAGGTTTTACCAACAAATCTACAAATAAATAAATAGCTATTAGTGCTTTTTAAATTTCAAAATGGCGATAAGGTATTGCAGACCTATTAAAGAATTATTGGAGAGTAAATCACTGAGCAACCCCCACAATCTTGGGAGCAATTATACTTTCAAGCAACCTCTGACCAGTTGTCATGACCTACCTAGCTTCTGTTTTCATTGGAAAAATATGGAGACTTCAACTAAAAGACATGCCTTTATATAGGGAAGAAAAAATAGCTCATAAATAGTAAGATAGTCAGAGATTGGAGAAGTCAGTATAGACTTATGAACAGGAGCTGGGAATGTGGCTTAGTAGTAGATGCATGCCTAGCATGCATGACACCCTGGGTTTAATTCCTCAGCACCATATAAACAGAAAAAGCCAAAAGGGTTGTTGTGGCTCAAGTGATAGAGTGCTAGCCTTGAGCAAAAGGAAGACAATACACAGGCCCTGAGTGTAAGCCCCAGGAATGACCAATAAATAAATAATCTTATATGAACAGTATACTTTTAATGGAACCGGCAGGCCTACACTGTTATGTTAGGGTTGTAATGAGAAATTATAGGAAGTGAATTTCCCGATCAGAATGCAAGAGCTTATGCAAAGGAGTTAGGAAGAAGATCAGTAATCACACCAATAGTAATTTCATTCATGGAATACTGAATACTTTCCAGGCATGTGCTGCTTAGTGCACTCCACTCCTCACAGTAACTCTCTTGTAAGTTAAAAAATATTCCCATTTTGTTGAGAAATGGGGACTCAGAAAAGGTGAATCATTTGTAAGTCAAAGAAAAAATAATTAGACCTAAAAGGAAGTCTGACTCCAAAGTTCACACATTTCCTATCATGTCTTGTAGCTTTTTTTTACCATAAACAGTGGGAAAACTCATTTTGTAGTCAGGATGACCCTCTATCTTTCAAGTACTGGCATTCCAGCTAAAAAGAAAGCTTTTCAGGATGGAGTTTGGATAATAATAGGTTTTAAATAGAGAAGAAAATAATTCAAATACTCCAAAACATATATTGTTGGGGGTTTTTCTCATACTCTAGCTCTTAGATGTTTTTACTTGGGTTTTTATTTTGAGGGTTTTTTTTTGTCTTGACGTTTATTTTGCTTCTACTTATTAGTGGAAAATTCAACTTTACCCTAAAACTTACCCTTTATTTTTTTTTAATTTTTATTGTCAAACTGATGTACAAAGAAGTTACAGTTTCACAGGTTAGGCATTGGATACATTTCTTGTACTGTTTGTTACCTCCTCCCTCATTCCCCCCTCCCTCCTCCCCCTTTTTTGAGGGTTTTTTTCCTGTTAGGTTTTTTTTGTTTGTTTGTTTGTTTGTTTTTGCCAGTCTTAGGGCTTGGACTCAGGGCCTGACCACTGTCCCTGGTTTCCTTTTGCTCAAGGCACTCTACCACTTAAGCCACAGTGCCACTTTCGGCTTTTTCTGTGTATGTGGTGCTGAAGAATTGAACCCAGGGCTTCATGTATGCTAGGCAAGTCCTCTACCACTAAGCCACATTCCCAGGCCCTGTTAGATGTTTCTGATACAAAAATTGTCCTTGTTGCATCCCTGTCATTACCCTAAATGCTTTTTCTAAAGTCTTTAAATTGATCCTTTGAGTTACATGCTATTTGCTTATTTCCTCCTCTGCCATCCTAACAGCTGTCATCAGGTCTCCAAGTTGGGTACTCTCCTACTGCAATCTCTTCTGCATACAAACATCTTCAGTTCCTTTGTGGATGAGATCAAACTTACAAGGACAATATCCAAACCTTTTACTTTCTTGAATCCCTCATCTCCAATATTTTCTTCAATAAGTACTTATTTCTGTGATCATACATTTGATCTCCTCATAACTTTCAAAACCAAGCATCCTATCTTTTGGCCTCCTTTTCTTCTAACTTGCTTATTCATATATGCCCACTAAAGCTTTTTTCCAAAGTCATCAGGATATCTAATCCATTATTTTTTTTCCTCAGAAGGCTTCCTCAGTGTAGAGTCCATGAACTACCATTTCTTTACCCACATCCTAAACATTTGTTTCACTTCTAGTACCCAAATTTTCTTGCCTTCTGATGTTGCACAGTCAGTGCAATTTCATCAAATAAACATTTTATAGATTCTGATTATCATATGGTTTTTGTTTGTTTGTTGCCAGTCCTGGGAACTAGACTCAGGGCCTGAGCACTGTCCCTGGCTTCTTTTGCTCAAGGCTAGCACCCTAACACTTGAGCCACAGCACCACTCCCAGCTTTTTCTGTTTATGTGGTACTGAGGAACTGAACTCAGGGCTTTGTGCTCACTAGACAAGCACTCTACCACTAAGCCACATTCCCAGCCCCTGATTATCATCTGTTTTACCACTAAAGATTATTTCTGGGAAAACCATGCAATTTCTTTCTCCCTTCCTTCCTTCCTTCCTTCCTTCCTTCCTTCCTTCCTTCCTTCCTTCCTTCCTTCCTTCCTTCCTTTTTTCTTTTTGGTGCCAGTCCCAGGCATTATACCTGAGCTTTTGTACTTGAAGCTAGTATTGTACTACTTGAGCCACATCTCTACTTTTGGCTCTTTTTGGTGGTTAGAGATAACATTCTCACAAACTTTTCTGTCTGAGCTGGCTTTGAGCTGTGATACACAGATCTCAGCCCCCTCAGTAGCTAGGATTACAGGAGAGAGCCACCAGTACCAGTGAGGCAAATTTTTTCTTAAAGATAAAAGTGAGTATCTTCTGAAGTTTCTTGAACTATGAAGAGGAGAGGCTATGATTTATGAACAACCAAAGCATGCAGAGAGACGTTTAAACTTGAGTAAATCATTGCCCACCTGGCTCCCCAGAGTGTTTTTTGTTCCTGTGTCAGTAAGAGACCACTGGGATATAAATATTCCCAAACTTCTCTTCTTTATCTTACTGAGAAGAGTAAAGGCCAATGTACTGCTTTGCATTCTTATGGGCGTTATGTAAACAAGCTTCTGCCCAGGCAGTGTTCATCTTATTAAATTTCTTTATTTTATGAGTCACTTGCATATCGATGTTAATAAGTTACCTTAAAAAACTTAGCAAGATAATTTTCTCAAGGCCGGCCCTTAAAAAGGTTCCATCAAAGTTTTAAGTTGAAATGTGTTATTATTTTCATAGATCCCACCCCCTGCCCCTTTCTTAGGGCCTCTTTTTCATATTCAAACCCTCCATATCTCCACTGGATGTATCCCTTTGTCTTTTAAATACCCTAAAGTCTTTTCCATTTATTTTAAAGATAGATAAATAGATAGGCAGACAAATAGAGAGGATAAGATAGGATAAGCTATGTAGTCTACCCGGCCTACAGATGGATAGATAACAAAACTGCCTCACTGCATTTCTTCACAGCAATCAGGGTCCCTCTCCTACTTTACTTTCACAAACCTCAGTTCCACAATTTTGAATATTGCACCTTACCATTTCCCACCTATTTCATCCCACTTTGGTCTGACTGTCATTGGATCAAGCCAAAACAGCTGGCATTAAAGCCAAAATGTGCAAAGTGTGCTCTAGACAAGTCCATGTTAATATCCATGTACCTCCCATGGATGCTAAGCTAAAGTGCTATCACATCTCATCCCTTCTCTAGTATTCAAAAATGTATCCATGATTGAAAAGTCCAGCCATTTACCTACCTATTTCATAAAAACATTAAAACATATTTTGAGGAGCCTAAAACTTGGAGGAGTAGCCTGAAATGAAGGATGAGTATCTCACCAAATATCAATACAATGCCTACCACTTCTAAATTCACCTTTTTTTTTTTTTACCTATTCTTTGAAAATGCACTTGAATTCTTTAAATCCTTTCCTTGGCCGGTGGGCACAATGTTAAGTTTTGTTAGTGAGAGACACAAGAGAAAAGGATTTTGCTTCCTAGTTCCTATGTATTAGTTCAACATTCCTTTTGCAACATATGGTTTCTCCAGTGTTCATATCCTACACCTACTCAGTGTCTCCAGTATCCAGAGCATTCTCAGTGCTAGGGACTTAGGTGTGACCCTTAGTCAGTCAGCACTCAGCATCCAGCACTCAGTAGTACCCTGCAACTCACTCCCCTTGGTTCCATGTCCCTATCCCCCATGTTCCCCTCTAGGCAGCTTTTGGAGGAACACCTCCAGTGAAATACTGTGCTGGGAACAGCTCTCCCAGAAACATAGAGGGCATATTTTCAGCAAGTTCCAGATAATAAAGAGAGCAAATTTTCAACACAGCATAGCCGGAAGATTTCCAGCAAATTCCAGACGGTTGCTACCTAGCCAAAGTTTCAGATGGTGGATTTCTGGCAAGTCCACCAGCACAGGGGCATAAGGATTTCTCTGAGGGATTTCTTCACTCAGTGACCTTCAGCCATGCCCTCTCTAAGGCTTAGATTTGAGTCCTAAGAAGTATTCTTATTTGAGTATTCTCTTTCAGCCCTGGAAGTAGTGTCTGTTCCTTGTAACTGTCAAACTGTCATTGCTACATTCCTTGAAGTCTCCTTTATTCTTCCTACTAAACTGAGCCTGATATGGCTAATTCTCTAAATTAAAATTTCCCTGTTCAAATAACTGTGTGGTTTCTCTTTGTGCGCCGCCCCCCCACTCTCTCTTTTTCTTTACCAGCCTTGGGCCTTGAACTCAAGGCCTGGTCACTATCCCTAACTTTCTTTTGCTCAAGGCTAGCACTCTAACACTTAAGCCACAGTGCCACTTCCAGCTTTTTCTGTTTATGTGGTACCGAGGAACAAACTCAGGGCTTCATGCATGCTAGGCAAGCACTGTACCACTAAGCCACATTCCCAGCCCCTGTGTGGTAGTTTCTCTCTACTGACTGGACTCAGAGGGATACAACACTTCCTTTGGCCTCATAGGTCAAATCTGTGTTGGTTATTTTTTTTTCTTTTTTCTTCTTAAGCTCAGGAAATTAATATAATTCTGACAACCTACAGTTAGTGACATATAGACCTTTATTATACTGCAATTTTATGCTGTTATTTGATGTTAATTATGATGCATAGGAGTTAGAATTTCTTGGCTAAGGTAGTTGAGGTTGTAGAATTCAATGAGCAATGATTTATTACCACTTAGCATTGCATTTAGTAGATGAAAGAAATACTGTTATTCCCATAAGAGACCATGGAAAGCTAATCTTGCCATAGGACAAAAGAAAATATAAAGTTATTATAATAAGTCCTTAAGCTGAATTCTTTTGTTTTGTCAGTCCTGGAGCTTCAACTCAGGACCTGGGCACTGTCCTGAACTTCTTTGTGCCCAAGGCTTGTGCTCTACCACTTGAGCCACAGCACTACTTCTAGCTTTTTCTGAGTAGTTTTATTGGCAATAAGAGCCTCGCAGACTTTCTTGCCTGGCTGGGCTGGCTTCCAACTGCTGTCCTCAGATCTCAGCCTCCTGAGTAGCTAGAATTGAAGGAATGATCTGCCAGTGCCTGAGGGGTTTTGTTTTTGTTTTGTTTGTTTTTTGCCCATTCTGGGGCCAGAACTCAGGGCCTGGGCACTGTGCCTGAGCTTCTTATACTCAAGACTAGCACTCTACCACTTGAGCCACAGCACCACTTCTAGCTTTTTCTGTTTATATGGTACTCAGGATTCAAACCCAGAGCTTCATGAATGCTAGGCAAGCACTCTACCACTAAGCCACATTTCCAGACCTAAACTAAGTTCTTTAGAAGGGTGTTTAACATATTTTATTAGTTGTTTGGAAAAGTTGAATTTTGAGATTTTTTAATATAACATAGCAAATTGTGTGTGTGTGTGTGTGTGTGTGTGTGTGTGTGTGTGTGTGTGCCAGTCCTGGAGCTCAAACCCAAGGTCTGGATGCTGTGCCTGAGCTTCTTTTGCTCAAGGCTAGTGTTCCACTGCTTAAACCACAGCTCTACTTCTGGCTTTCAAAAAAACCCTCTTACTATAAAGGTGATACACAGAGGAGTTATAGTTACATAAGTGAAGTAATGAGTGTCATTTCTTTTCTTTTCTTTTCTTTTTGGCCAGTTCCTGGGCCTTGGACTTAGGGCCTGAGCACTGTCCCTGGCTTCTTTTTGCTCAAGGCTAGCACTCTGCCACTTGAGCCCCAGCGCCACTTCTGGCCATTTTCTATATATGTGGTGCTAGGGAATTGAACCCAGTATATGAGGCAAACACTCTTGCCACTAGGCCATATTCCCAGCCCCGTGCCATTTCTTTTTGAACAGTGCCCCCTCTTCCCTCATTTTCTCCTAGTTCTCAACACACCTCCCCAACGCATAGTTGTATAGTTCATTTTCAACATACTGCCTACTGAGTATCACTGCTGCATTTGCTTACCTGCTTTTCTTTTCTTTTTTTTTAGTAGTTTATTGGAGATAAGTGTCTCATGGGCTTTCCTGGCTGGACCGATTTTGAACTGCCATCATCAGATCTGTCTCCTGAGTAACCAGGATTACAGGCAGGGCACCCAGCAATATGGCAAATTTTAACACAAGTTGCAAGTAGATAGAATCTTTTAAACCTTTACCTAACAGCACCTTTGCCTACCTTTCAGGTTCTTTCCCAGATTATATAATCCCTCCCATTCCTAAGGCACCAATTAGTCTTATCCAGGGAGAAAAAAAGGAAAGTGATTCTCAATAATAACCCCTGAAAGTACCATGGGTTTCAAAGTAAGGCAGACCAGCTGAAACAGTCTTTCATCCACACAGACTTCCCTCACCTGTGGGGAGGGGCTCCTCAGGTGAAAGGCCCCAGTTATTGTTGCTGAGGGAAAACCTTTCACTCCAAGCCATCTTCCAGCTTACATTCTATTTTTCTTCTTCCTTCCCAATTGAACTTCTTTAAAGAGCAATCTATGTGCCATGATAATCTGTTGGACATAGCAAAGATAGTTTTCCTTATATATTCTCTATCTCTGGCTTGCCATTTTCGCAACCCTTTCACTTCTTGTTCTTATGAATCAGTACATTTGCTGTCCTGGGGAAAGGGAAATAGAAGGAAAACCTTTCTAGTTCAGTTTCTAAAACTTGAAGCTCCACAATGGAGAGAAAATTCTACATGTGATCTAATGTGCTAAGTCTCAGCCCCAAACCAGATATACTAGAGTATTATATAATATTACCTTTTGACTATGAGTATAGGATGTAAATGAGACATAAATCAATTTTTTGTTTAGACCTACAGTCCATACCCAGTAGATTTCATTTATAGTCTTCTGGCACTATATGTTGGGATTTTTGTTTGTTTGTTTTATTTTATTTTTTTGCCAGTCCTGGGGCTTGGACTCAGGGACTGAGCACTGTCCCTGGCTTCCTTTTTGCTCAAAGCTAGCACTCTACCTCTTGTTTTGTTTTGTTTTGTTTTTGCCAGTTCTGGGGCTTGAACTCAGGGCCTGAGCACTGTCCCTGGCTTCTTTTTGCTCAAGGCTAGCACTCTACCACTTGAGCCATAGTGCCACTTCTGGCTTTTTCTATATATGTGGTACTGAGGAATCGAACCCAGGGCTTCATATATACGAGGCAAGGACTTTACCACTAGGCCATCTTCCCAGCCCCAGTATTCTACCTCTTGAGCTACAGCACCACTTCAGCTTTTTCTGTTTATGTGTGCTGAGGAATTGAACCCAGGGCTTCATGCATGCAAGGCAAGCACTCTACCACTAAGCTATATTCTCAGCCCCACTATATGTTTCTGTTTACATTTTATATGTATTAATTTGAGGATGTTTTTATCATTCTTTTTCTCCACCGTTAGAAGTTTCTAGGAGGTAAAAGGTCACGTGGTTTCATCTACCATCATGGCCCCAACACTTACCAAAGTGAATAAATAAATAAATGGGTATACATAATCTTGGTGCCTAAAAAGCAAGCATATATAAAAGGAAATACTACAAACTACATAATAAAGCGTCCTAGAAAAGTGACCAGATCCTTAAGCAACAAAATGACACATGTATGTCACACTCTGTATGATGTCCCATTCTGTAATGCTAATCATGATTTTTTAATCGACTTATGAATTAATCTAACAAAAACCCCAACATTTTAACAAGCTCACTTTTATAAACCTACTGCTACATGTTCTAAGACTAATAGGCAGTGTTTGAAAAACACATTTTCTATGCAAGTATGTGTTCACAGAACACAAACAGCTTTCTTTCATTGCTTTATTAAAAGTTAATTTTTTGGCAAGGCATAGTGGTACAAACTTATAATCCCACCTACTTGGGAGACAAAATAAAGGAGGATTGTGGTCCAATGCAAGACCAGCACAACCATGAGACCCTATCTAGGTTAAAAAAAAATTAAAAAAAATGGACAGGGACCCTGGCTCAAATGGTAGAACAAATATGAGGTCTTGACTTTAAGTCCTAATACTGCAAGAAAACAAATTAAAGTTACTGTTTAATTTGCAAGAAAATCACCTGGTAGTCTGGATTAATATGTGGGAAGATTTTACTTTCTAGAAATTATCTTACTCATGTGATAAAAAAAAATCAGTTTTTGAGTTGGGAATATGGTCAAGTGGTAGAGTGCTTGCTTCATACACATGAAGCCCTGGGTTCGATTCCTCAGCACCACATATGTAGAAAAAGCCAGAAGTAGTGCTGTGGCTCAAGTGGTAGAGTGCTAGCCTTGAGCAAAAAGAAGGCAGAGACAGTACTAAGGCCCTGAGTTCAAGCCCCAGGACTGGCAAAAAAAAAAATCAGTTTCCAAAACCAAGGTTGTCAAAATTAGCAATTTATTTCCATTGATTGTATCTTCTGAATGATTTATAAATCTTCAACTTCATTTGTTGGGAGAACAAGCATAGATTTTTTTTTATTGCCTAAAACTTACTAAAAAGCCAAACATTCATGTCTATTATTCTAGCTACTTGGGAATGAGAGAATTGTCATTCCAGGCCAGCTCAGGCAGAAAAGTCTGTAAGACTCCAGCTCCACAGAAGATGATGAACCTAATGGCATATGTCTGTCATTCCAGTGCTGATAGAAAGCCTAAAATAGGCAGAGCATGGCCTAAGTACTGCCTGGGCAGGAAGTAAGACTTCTCAAAAATAACCAGTGCAGAATAGGGCTGGAGGTTTGGTTCAGTTGTAGAGCTTCTGCTTAGCAAGCACAAAGACCCTGGGCTCAAACCCTAGCCCAGAAAAGAAAAACCTTATTAAAAAATTATTAAAAAGAATTTTTTCAGAGTTCTTTTAATATTCTCCAAACAGCCTGACTCCTTAGACTCCAGCACAAGTTCTGTCTCTGGCACACAGCTATGATCAGATGTTGCTAATATTCCTTATTAACTAAAAAGTTTTACATTGCCTGTACATTCTTGATGCTCATTTCTGAGTTAACTAGAATTAATGAAAGCACCCATTTACAGATGGCAAGAGCTGCTCAGAAATCCTGAAATGATGAAATTTGTGTCTTGAAAATTTGTCACATGAGGCTGAGTGAGATCAGGCACTTTAATTTTACATATGTACTTGAGAATTGAGAATGTAAGTCTCCAGGTCTCTTTGAAGGAAGCTAAGTGAACCCAAGGTGTGATCTTTGGCAGCTTTATGCAGCCTGATGGACATGTAGAAAAATGTTTATAAACGGACACATTTGAATCCCTGCTACCTCTCAGTGGGATCACTGTGCTGTCAAACTGTAAAGGAATGTTTAAATACAAATAAATTATGCTCTCCCTGAATGGAGTATACTCTCTGGTGCATAATTACTGAATGTGTACTTGGGGGTTTCAAGTTTGAGTGAGTGTTTCATTTCTCACTTATGGGAGTCAGCTCACCTCTTGGCACCCATGATGCAGTAAACAACAGCTTCCAGATGCCAAAGTACTCCTGCCAGCAGCCGGCAGATGGATGCATGAATGGCAGAGGCATGGTCGTCACACATAGCTCCATCTTGGCTATTTTGTTTATTTGATGTCTGATACATTTTTTTTAAAAAGTCACATAATTTAGATCAGATCTTTCAAGTGTTAAATAGCCATGAGCACACAACTCAAACTTCAGGAGAACCACAACATTATTAATGTTTTTCATCTACTTCCTCTTATCTGATTTGCCTCTTCTTCGGAAGTAACTGTTGTGCCAAGTTTCAAGACCACCCCAAGAAGACCACCGAGATTCAGACACTCCGAAATGCAAAAGCAAGGCAAGGCTTTATTTAACGAGCTGCCAACTCGGGCCTCGTCCTACCCACCGACACAGCGGAGGTTAGGAGGAAGCCCCGAGCTGTGATTACACAGGGCTTATAAAGGCAAAGAACAAGGTTACAACAATCAGCTGTGCAAGCAAGATTAGAACACAGGTACAAATCTAATTGGCTCAGGGTTCGATTCTAAAATGGGGTTCACGTGGTGGGGCCTGACTTCAAAGTCTGGCACCTCATTTCCCCCTTTTTCTTTTTGGTACCTTGGGAGCCAATCATGGCTCCATTCTGTCCATTTCAATGGCTTGCATGTCTAGGGGATGATATAGAGGTAAGGCATGGGCCAGTAGGGCCCAATGTAGTAAACCAAAGGGCCTGTCACCATTTCTTACAAGAATAGTCTCTGTACCTCTATTTTGCATGCCTCTAGTTTATCCTGCCTCATCTTCCCAAAAACAACTCTGGTCCCTTGATTTTAAAGGGGGGCTGATGGGTGAAGATCATCCATCTTCTGTAACTTCTTCAGGCTGACTCAGGGGCGTAGACCTTACCTAGCCAGGAACCTATAACCTTAGTCTGTCTTGAGGCGAAGGCAAAGCGGCTGAGTTGGGTGCTTGGAGACCTCCCATGTTCCATCACGGTAGTTGTCATCCAGGGCAAAGGGGTCAGCTGGCCTGGCGTGGAAGCAATGAACCCAAGTGGCGATGCCGTCTAGGGTCCCTTCCACCGTGGTTCTAAGGAGTTCAGTCTCCTGGGTAAGATTTCTTTCAGGATCTTCTTAGCCACTACATTCGCAGTCTCATGCTTTGTTGGATAGACTTCAACCCATCCTGAAAAGGTGTCTACAAAAACTAGCAAATATTTGTAATTTCTGTGAAATCTACTTCCCAATACACGCCTGGCCTATTCCCACAGAGGCGAGCTCCTTTAGTAATCTGTTGATTGGGGGCATTGGCAAGCTGACAGATCTTGCAATTTTTAACAATATACCTTTGCAGGCCTTTAACAGATCTCAATAAGGACACAATTTCAGGTCTACAAGCTTTCTTTACTAAACAGATGTATGAGCTTAAAATTCTCACTGCCAGTCAGAGCTTTGAGTAAATGCGGGGGGTTGAGATTTTAATCTATCCTCTCATTTGACAAACTTACCCTTACTAACCACTATCACAGATGACTGGTAAATTCCTGCCCAGTAGACAGACATGGGCATTGGAAAGGCATGCTTATGAACTATTCTTCTAGGACTTCCCGGCTTTAACTTTTGAAAGGCCAACAGTAGTGACTCTAGGATCTGACACCATCTCTGCCATCCAAGCAGTGGCTTACTGCCTCTGGATGCTCCATCACTTTTGTCCCAGGAGGAGTGACTTTCGACTTGGACTCAGGGCCTGAGTGCTGTCCCTCAGCTCTCCAGCTCAAGACTAGCACCCTACCACTTTGAGCTCCACACCACTCCATTCCCAGCACTCTGCTGGCTGATTAGAGACAAGTCTCTCACAGGGACCTTTCTTTGCCCGGGCTGGCTTCGAACCGCAGATTCAGATCAATGAGTCTTATAAGGGGCCACTTTACTCCAATTATAAGCAACAAGGTGGTCCACACAGAAGTAGTTTTTAAGCATGCTCTCTTACCTGGAACTTATTAAGGGTCAGTATTAGATCTTGACAAACTTGTAGGAATCACCTGTGCTTCTCTGTGGGCCTGCTGGAAACTGTTACAAAAAACCTACAAAGAAGCTGGAATGGCAATTAAACATTTTGGTAGCCATAATTCTCCTTTTCTCGCTTTGCAATAATTATTTAGGACAATTTTACTTCCAAATTTCTTTCAAAAGGCTACAAAAACAAAACAATTAATACAAAAGGAGGAAAGCACACAGGCCTAAGAAAAGCTACGAGTTGGAGATCTCCCAAGCTGGGCCACAACCTCCTACAAGAGTGCAGAAGGAATGGACCCGAGTTGGCCCACAACCTCCTGTAAGAAGGAGTGGACCCGAGTTGGCCCACAACCTCCTGCAAGGGTGCAGAAGGAGTGGACCCGAGTTGGCCCACAACCTCCTGCAAGGGTACAGAAGGAGTGGACCCGAGTTATGAGTTGGAGATCTCCCAAGTTGGCCCACAACCTCCTGCCAGGGTACGGGAGGAGTGGACCCAAGTTGGCCCACAACCTCCTGCCAGATAAGCAGAAGGAGCAGACCCAAGTACAAGGTGGGCGGGTTGAGTCTCGTTTAGGAGGCCCTCCTGGTCAGTTCTGGCCAAAAACCAAACTGACTCGCGCCCTACAAGTATAAGCAAAAGCAAAACAGACAGACAAATTACAGGACAAGACAAATGCACAGTGCTGTTTTCTTACCTTCGGAGTCTGGGGTCTCGGGGGTCTCTGGGGCCATCCCGGACGAAACCCCAAATGTTGTGCCAAGTTTCAAGACCACCCCAAGAAGACCACCGAGATTCAGACACTCCGAAATGCAAAAGCAAGGCAAGGCTTTATTTAACGAGCTGCCAACTCGGGCCTCGTCCTACCCACCGACACAGCAGAGGTTAGGAGGAAGCCCCGAGCTGTGATTACACAGGGCTTATAAAGGCAAAGAACAAGGTTACAACAATCAGCTGTGCAAGCAAGATTAGAACACAGGTACAAATCTAATTGGCTCAGGGTTCGATTCTAAAATGGGGTTCACGTGGTGGGGCCTGACTTCAAAGTCTGGCACCTCACTGCCACCTTAAATTTTTGTTGCTTTTAATTTTCTGTTTGTTCATGGTGCTGGGAATCGATCCCAGGACTTTTACATAGTCCTGAGTAACATCACCAACCCTTGCGTTGTTGTTGCTTTTTGGTTTTGGTTTTGTTCATTTGTACCAGTACTGAGGCTGGAAACCAGGGCCTGTATGTTGTCTCTTGGCTTTTTAGCTCAAGACTAGCACTGTACTGCTGTCACAGCTTTTGGGTGGTTACATGGAGATAAGTATCTTAGGGACCTTCTTACTGAGGCTGGCTTCAAATCTAGATCCTTAGTTCTCAATCTTCTAAGTAGCTAGGATTACAGATGTGAGCCACAGTGCCCAGTTTCCAACTCTTGGTGCTTTCTTGTATCTGGTTTTTTGTTTGTTTGTTTGTCTTTTGAGACAGTATCTCACTGTGTAGCACAAGCTGGCCTCAAATCATGTTCCTCCTATCATTCAAAGAGAGAGAAGAAATAGATAATAAACAATGATTATATGACATTACATTTCAGTGTCAAGGACAGTTTGGGGGCTAGATAGACCAGGCCTCAAATCTATTCTCCACATCAGACCAAATACTTTACTTCTTTATAGCTGTTTTATCTTTTATAAAGCTTATAGCATTGTTGTGAGAATTTGGAATTGGTGTATAAAGACTGCTATTCTCTCCTGTCTGGACACTTTATGGCATTTCTGGGGGAAGAAAAAAGGATCTCAAGGTCAGGGCAATGTCATCTCTACATTGCTTCTCTTGAGGCCAAAGGGCAACACTTCTTGAGGAGGTAGAGTTCTGCTCACTTCTTCTTGCCAGCACTATCCTGTCCATTATATCTTGATAACATTGTGCACCTTCTCCTACTTGTTGAACTGGTCTCTTGACTCTGACCCTGCTTTTGTTTCCCTTTGTGAGGCTCAGAGCATTGGTTTAGTATGGCTTTGTGGTCACACTATCTTCCTTGCTACTTTTCAAATGTTGCAGATTCTTACTTAAAGATTGACTTTAACAAACCAACTGGCAATGTAGTAACTCAGAATTTCCTATAGAGGAAATTGGCTCCAGGATTCCTTGAAGATACCAAAATCCTCAGATGTTCAAAGTCCTTACACAAAATGGCATATTTATAGATAAACTATGTACATACTATTTATTGGTTTGTTTATTTGATAGGGAGACTGCAGTATAAGGCCTGAGAAAAAGCGGGATGAGATCTTATCTGAAAAATAAACTAAAAGTAAAAGGACATTTGTGTGGTTCAGAATGAATTAGTACACGTTCCTAAATTCAATCCTCCATACTAGAAAAAAAGCACCACCAGAATTATTGATAACTTTTTTAAAAGGTGATTTTGATATCGTGTCTGTGTTGGTACAGAGAAAAATGTTTTTATCTTTCAAAATACATACTGAATATGTATTTAATGATGTCTTGATTTTCTTTAAAATAATCTAGTGGGGGAAGGTAGGCTGGTGATAGGTCAGAAGCATAGTAGCAGAACAATGGTTAAATTGCCAGTGATGATTTGATCTACTTCTATATATGTTAAAAAATTAAAACAATGTAAATATGCTCCCTCATGCCTAGAATGTTATTTTTTTTTTCCAGATAGCTATATAACTTATCTGATTTCTTATGTTCCTACTCAAATGTTACCACCTGAATTGGGCTAACATTCTTTGCTACAGGAGCTTGCTATATAGCTCATGCTGGAGTTAAAATCAACACCAAGATGATCTCTAACTCAAGATCCTTCTCAGCTGGGTACTAGTGGCTCACCTCTGTAATCTTAGTTACTCAGGAGACTGAGATCTCAAGATTGTAATTCGAAGCCAGCCCAGGCAAGAAAGTCTGTGAGACTTTTATCTTCAATTAACCGTCAGAAAACTAGAGGTGGTACTGTGACTCAAAGTGGTAGAACACTACCCGTGAGTGAAAAAGCTTAGGAACAGTGCCCAGGACCTGAGTTCAAGCCTCACAACCACCACCAACAACAAAAAATCCTTCTGCTTTTGCCTGCTTAGTGCTAGGATTATAGGTGTGTTCCATCATAGTTGGCTTTCTTTCCAGTCCTTTACCCCATTTAGTTTTCCTTTTGAATATACTTCACATTAAATTGTATTTTTCACGTTATTTGTAAAAATGTAATTTGCATTAAGATGAAGACTTTCTTTCATCACTTGTATGTCCACATAATTGGGCCATAGGTTGGCAGGTAAGAAACTGTTAAAAAAAAAAAAAAAAGCCTATAATCCTAGCTACTCAGGAGGCTAAGATCTGAGGATAGTGCTTTGAAGCCAGTGTGGGCAGGAAAGTCCTTGAGAATCTTCTCTTTAATGAACGAGCCAAAAAGCTGGAAGTGGAGGTATGGCTCAGGTATTAGAGTGCCAACCATGGGTGAAAAAGCACAAAACTGAAAATTGTTTTTGCCAGTCCTGGGGCTTAAGCTCAGGGCCTGAGCATTGTGTCCCTGGCTTCTTTTTGCTCGAGGTTAGTACTCTGCCACTTGAGCCACAGCGCAACTTCTGGCCTTTTCTATTTATGTGGCGCTGAGGAATCAAACCTGGGACTTCATGTATATGAGGTAAGCACTCTTGCCACTACGCCATATTCCCAGCCTGTGACTATATTTGGAAATAAGGTGTTTAGAAATCATTGAGGTTGGGCTGGGGATATAGCCTAGTGGCAAGAGTGCCTGCCTCGGTATACCCGAGGCCCTAGGATCGATTCCCCAGCACCACATATACAGAAAACGGCCAGAAGCGGCGCTGTGGCTCAAGTGGCAGAGTTCTAGCCTTGAGCGGGAAGAAGCCAGGGACAGTGCTCAGGCCCTGAGTCCAAGGCCCAGGACTGGCCAAAAAAAAAAAAAGAAATCATTGAGGTTAACGTGAGCCAAAGTGCCACTTCCAGATTTTTCTATTTATGTGGTGCTGAGGAATAGAATCCAGGGCTTTGTGCATGCTAGGCAAGCACTATATCACTAAGGCATATTCCTAGCCTCCCATAATTGTAAATATTGTATAACTTAGAGTCCTCATCAAAGCCTAATCAATGACCTTGCTTTATTGAGTTTCTATGCCTACTACCAACTGATTCTCTGTCTAGAGTATTCTTCATACCTTTACAGGTTTGAGAATTAAATAATAGTAATAAATGACTTGTCATCTTTTCTAAACCAATTTGGAAAGACTGAAAAAGAATTGTCAGATGACTACACTGAGATCACTAAGACTAAAATCACTTTAAAAGTCTCCCATTTTATAATTCATGCTTCCCAAAGCCACTGTCTAGAATAGACAAAATGTACTATGGCTAATTTAATCCTTACAAGGATAAATCATTGTACTCTTCCACCTAGGAACAAAGGTATCAACTTTCTTGGACTTGAGGTAACTGCTTTCTCCTCTGAAGAACATAGTTGTGATTATTTTTCTGATAGTAATAGTTTACTCCAGGTTCCTCACAGATGTAGACTGATTCCAGACAAGCCTTGAACATTCCTACAAGACCACTGACCACAGAACCAAAACAACCTAAGTCCTGGCTTCATTTGTCAAACCACAAGACCTTGAGGGACATGACTTGTGCCCCAGTTCCTTCTTCGATGTCCTTGCCATGTATAATGTAACAATGCTCATTTCTAGATACTCTTTGAGATCTTGACTTCTAATGCTTAGTTCTAGTTTTAGGGATCCCAAATTTCTTTTGTGGGGGGACTGAAGGGAAAGAGAGGTAATAGAATCAGCTACTGAGCCAAAGGCCTTGAAGCCATTCATGCCACAAAGGCATACACAATGCCTACAAAACCTCTCTGTTGTCTTTTATGAAGCCACAGATTTTGAGTTTGAGGATTTCACTTTTGGCCAATTGTACTTTGGAAAAATAAGCATACTTCACCAAGATGATATGAATGATCCCATTGGAATAATTACACAGAAGATATACCAGAGACCTACACTTGTGGTAGAATGTTACACAATTAGTAATATCTAAAATTTTGGAGAACAAAGTTTTAAAAGGAGAAACTGTTCAATGTGCTAAAGTGTGTTTAAACAGGGCAAGATAAGCATCTTGGTAATATTTATTTTAACATTTGCCTTCAAAGCAGTTTTCTCATTTGCTTTGAGGAGAGACCAAACAGAGTCATGATTAGTTTCCCACATCTTGTAAAGGCTGACCCATGTGGACTCTGGCCCTTTTTTACTTATAAACTTTTTATGGAAAAGAGCCTTGGATTCTGGGAAGGCTACTCCCATGTAATAACGATGCCATATTTTCAATAGTGCCTATTAGAAAGGAAGCAGGGAACAACAGAAATATGCAAATAGTATGACGGACTTCTGTTCCTTCAAATGTAAGGCTAGAAGTGCCGGGTAGGGGAAAGGTGCAGAAAATTAACCTTAGTAGGTCTTGGGGGAGGCCAGGAGCTCCTCCTAAGAATAAAATGTCATACTTCATGTTAAAATGAGATCATTTAACATGAGACTTTGTGGAAAAGCCTTGCCCCTTGTCCAAGAATTAATTCCTGCAATTTTGAGCATGACAGACAATGACCAAGAAACACTGGAAGATAAGAAGCAAATCCATGGGAGAATGCTGGTTCGTCTTGCTTGGTGCTTGCTCACACCTGTAATCCTAGCTACTCAGGATTGCAGTTTGTTTTTGCCATTCCTGGGGCTTAAACTCAGGGTGTGAATGGGCACTGTCACTAAGCTTCTTTGACTCAAGACTAGCACTCTACCACTAGAGCCACAGCACCACTTCTGGCTGTTTCTGTTTATGTGGTATGAGGAATGGAACCAAGACCTTTATGCATGCTAGGCAAGCACTCTACCACCAAGCCACATTCCCAGCTCTGAGGATTGCAGTTTGAAGCCAGACTAGGTAGGAAAATACAGGAGACACTTATCTCCAATTAACAAAGAAAAAAACTGGAAATAAACCTGTAATTCAAGTGATAGAGAGCTAGCCTTGAGCAACAAAAGCTCAAGGACAGCATTCAAACCTCCAGACTTTAGACCTGAGGCCCTTCGGCCAACACAAAAAGAAAACAAAAACCCAAAAAACAAACAAACAAAAACGGTACAAGGACATCAAGATGTGTGAAATAAGCTGGGTGTGGTGGCCCAGCCTGTAATCTGCAAATTGGGATATCATATAGTTCATTCAAAGCCAGATTTGTCCATCGCAACCAATGGCTGAGTGTGGGGACATGTTACATGGCCATTATCCCAGCTACAGGGGGTGAACACACTGTCATCCCCAGCAACATGGGTAAGCATATGTAAGAAAGAGGATCACAGCCCAGACCTGTCCTGGCATGAAGCATGATCCTACCTCAAAAATAACCAATGCAAAAAGGGACTGGAGCCGTACCTCAAGTGGTAGAGCTCCTGTCTAACAAATGGGAGACCTTGAGTTCAAACTTCAGTAATGTCCCCCTTCCCGAACACATAAGTTAGAAGTACATTTGGGGCTTTGTTTGTTCCTGCCTAGACAAACTCATGGAAAATATGTGTGAATATTTAATTTATCATGAAATATTTTAGGCACTCAAAGAAGCATAAAGGATATAAAATACAAGCTACTCTTAATCCATTATAAATAATAAATCCTCATCAACACAGTTGGAGGCTTCTGTGCACCCCACAGAGATTGCATACCTCTCCACACAGGGGTAACTAATATTCTGAATGGACTGTTAATCATCCAGTGTGTTTCTCAGGAGTTGTGTTTCATGCCAACTCTGTGGAAGTTATGAACATACTCTTTCAATTTTAAAGCACTCTTTAAATTGTGCTAAAAATATCCCAGTTATTGCTCTAATAAGTTAATATTAAAAATATTTTTAGCATACATGAAGCTCTCTACAGTACATTATTTTAAATGAGTCAACTAATTGGTAGTAAATATCCCAAGTTAAATAATAATTGCAAGCAATCTGGAGACTCTATGGATTGAATTTATAGTTTTTATTCTATCCTTCTTTTAAAACTAAAAAGGAAAAAAACAGCAGCCATTCAAAAGCAGAAAGAACCCTTGACTACCTGGGGGCATGCCAATGTTCATGGCATCTATAATCACCTATCAGTGACCAGAATAAAACACTATTAGGGGGCTAATGACTAAGAAATGTATTTTATATTCTTTGAGGTGGGCAAAATTCCCAGTGAATCACCTTGTTCTTGACCTCCCCTTGTTATGATTTAGGCATGTTCCAGAGTTGTATGTAAAGCTTATTAATAGCAGAGCACCATTTAACAAATCTCTGTTTTGTTATAGTCATCCAAGAGTCCTTGTTTACTAGACACCACCAACTATTTTGTGCCAGAATGTTAGAACAATAGATGCACTTAGAAAGAAAATTGCTTTCGCTGGCTCAGGAAAGTATGAATGGGTCAAATGGAGTACAGTTTATTTTGTAGAGCACCAGAGCAATGATGCATTGGAAAGGACAAACAGTAATGATGTCTATAGTCCAGTAACTTTGTTCTTTTATTTTGGGCATCTAAGGCTAAAACTTATTATTAATATGGGCCCACAATATTTTTCCTGATTAAGAAAGCTAAACAACTTGGAAACTGATAACTTGTTCAGAACTCATTTAATTTCCAAAGCTTGTGTTTCTTTCTTTCTTTATTTACTTTTTATTTTTTGGCCAGTCCTGGGTCTTGGACTCAGGGCCTGAGCAGTGTCCTTGGCTTCTTCTTGCTCAAGGCTAGCACTCTGCCACTTGAGCCACAGCGCCACTTCTGGCCGTTTTCTGTATATGTAGTGCAGGGTCTCATGTATACAAGGCAAGCACTCTTGCCACTAGGCCATATCCCCAGCCACCCAAAGCTTGTGTTTCTATAAAGGTATTTGATAGCAAATCATCCCTTGGACCAACCTTAGAGCCACCCAGAGCATTTACAGTGCATATTTGCTCCACCACATTTAAATAGCAGGTTTGGGACTACCAAGGAGGATTGCTACAAAGTGAATAGAATCATCATTCTAAAATCCATAACCTTCTGAAATCTGAAGATTTTTGCTGTCATCTCTGAGTTGGGAAAATCTCCAAGCTAAAACCATTAGATGCTATGATTGAGGAAAATAACACTTGTAATTCCCATTGTCAATTCTCTAGAAAGCCTCAAGGTATTTGCTAAATTTGCTATCTTAACCATTCCATCATGGCATCTTACATGCAAAAACAAAAACATTCTAAAAGAAATATTAAGCTTGTGAGCTATCACAAAAAATTCTAAAATAAACATTACACTTATAAGCTCCCACTTTTCATCACGTTGTTATTCTGATTTCCCATTTCTACCCTCACCCCAAGCCAAGCAAAGGACTCTTAAGATTAACTGCTGATGGGGCTGGGAATGTGGCTTAGTGGGAGAGTGCTTGCCCACCATGCATGAAGCCCTGGGTTCAATTCCTCAGCACCACATAAACATAAAAAGCCAGAGATGGTTCTGTGTGGCTCAAGTGGTAGAGTGCTAGCCTTGAGCCAAAAAAAAAAAAAAAAGAAGTCAGGGACAGTGCTTAGGCCCTGAGTCCAAGCCCCAGGACTGGCAAAAAAAAAAAAAAAAGAGACATCTGCTGGTAAATTGATACTTGGAGGCAAGGCACTAGTGGTTCAAGATTGAGGGAATTATGATTGCAGGTTAGCCTGAGGGGGAAGGGGAAACTCATGAGACCTCATCTTAATAGAAAAAGCTGGGCATGGGTGTGTGTGCCTGTCACTCCAGCTATGGAAGAAAGTGTAAATGAGAGGATTATGGTCCAGGATAGCCTGGTTAAAAAGCAAAACCCATCTCAAAAATCAGCATAGTACAAGTTGGGGGCCAATACAATCCTAACTACTTAGGAGGCTGAGATCTGAGGATCATGGTTCAAACTCAGCCGAGGCAGAAAAGTCTCTTAAGACTCTAACCTCCAATTAACCACCAAAAATCCAAAAGTGGAAATGTGGCTCAAATGGTAGAATGCTAGCATTGATCAAAAAGCTCAGGGATAACACAAAGGCCCTGACTTCAAAACCTAGGACTAGGGCTGGGAATATGGCCTAGTGTCATGAGTGCTTGCCTTGTATACATGAAGCTCTGTGTTCAATTCCTCAGCACCATGTATATAGAAAAGGCCAGAAGTGACACTGTGGCTCAAGTGACAGAATGCTAGCCTTGAGCAAAAGGAAGCCAAGGACAGTGTTCAGGCCCTGAGTTCAAGCTCCAGGACTGGCAAAAAAACAAAACAAAAAAAACAAAACCCTAGGACTAGCACAATAATAATAACAACAACAATCAGAGCACAAACATTTAGAGGCATGGCTCAAGTGGTAGGCACCTGCCTACATACTTGAGGACCTGACTCAGTTTTTTGTTTTGTTTTTGTTTATTTGATTGCTTTGGTTGGTTGTGGGGCTTGAACACAGAGCCTGGGTGCAGTCCTGGAGCATTTTTGCTCAAGACTAGTACTCTACCACTTGGGCTCCACTTCTGGTTTTCTGGTGGTTAATTAAAGACAAGAGTCTCACAGACTTTCCTGCTCTGGCTGGCTTTGAACAGCAATCCTCAGTTATCAGCCTCCTGAGTAGCTAGAATTGCAGTTGTGAGCTACAAGTGCCTGGCTTGAAGCCCTGAGTTTAAAATCTCAGTACTCCTTTTTGAAAAATGAAGAGAAAGAAAAGCATTTAGGAGGATTTGTCTGTTCGTATAGAGTCATCCCTGGGATGAACTTATAATTATACTCTGAAATATCTGATTTATCTTGTGTCCATTGGAGTAGGTGGAAAAGGAACTGGGGGTGATGGAACTAGGAGAGAGCAAAAAGTCTAGCAGTTGCCTGCTCCTTTGTCCTAACCTTAACCACAAGTCTAGTGGAAGAGCTGAGGTTCTTGGAGATGGCATCATTTAAGCGTACCTGCAAAACCACAAATGAGTCTATTTGAAGTAGTATGTTTTCTGTTCTTGTTATTTTTGCATGTGTAATTGGCAGATTGCTGTTGAGCAGAGCAAGAATAAGAGAGTGTTTTAATGGGTAAGTGGGCACTGAGAAAGATAGGCTACAGCCATAACTTCCTGGAAGGCTAGAGGAGCCAAGATCCAGAGGCAGCACAGTGAGGGAAAGGAGAGGAAGTTGGTGGATTTGACAAGGTATCAAACTACCTTCTGTAGTCAGAGAAGTAAACAATGGAGAGATTCACAATAAAACCCCCCAAAGAACACCCACATGCTCCTCCAGAAGCCACCTTCAGCAAGGGCATCTACGGCCAGAAAGGATGACAACAGGAGGTAACCTAACAAGATGTTCATCCTGTTTCCTTGCCTTTCCCTTTGGGACAAGCTGTGGTGGAGCAAAAGCCTTGAGAATGTATTCATACATAGGGCCAGCATTCTGATATTTACTCTTCCCATCCTCTTGCCTAGCCTATCTTTTCTTCCACCCTTGACAAAGAAATCATTGTTCCTCTGACTCTAGCAGGAACAAAAGAACATTGTTGCCCTTCCCATAGCAAAGCAAATGGTATTTTCCATAAGGACATGGATTCAAGACAAAGGTATAGGGCTGGGAATATGGCCTAGTGGCAAGAGTGCTTGCCTCATATACATGAAGCCCTGGGTTCCATTCCTCAGCACCACATACATAGAAAACGGTCAGAAATGGGACTGTGGCTCAAGTGGCAGAGTGCTAGCCTTGAGCAAAAGGAAGCCAGGGACAGTGCTCAGGCCCTGAGTTCAAGACCCTGGACTGGCAAAAAAAAAAAAAGACAAAAGGATATATATAAAACATGAACTTCATAAGACCAGTGATGCCAGCCCAGGATAGGTTTCCAATCCTACAACAGCAAAGCAGCACTAGGCCCTCTGAGGATTTGGGCCAGTAATACACAATTCATATAATCCACAAACTAGCTCTTCACACCTCCTTGGTCTTCATGCCTTCTTAAAAGACAATGAGTGGACTATGAGTGACACACACATGAATAAAGGTAGAGTGCAGTCTTTGCTTGGGAGTCCAACTGAACTGAGTGACCTTATGAAAGTTCTATATGCCTCAGTTTTTTCCTATCATTGCTATTATTTTATGAATCTTCCCATTCTCTTACTTTCCTCCTACCCTAGAAAGTAGGCAAAGGTTATTTTCACATGCCTGGATTATCTAAAAAGTGGCCTATGGATTTGAGTAAACTGTGTCTTAGGTTTGTTGAAATTAACCATATGAAAGGCATCAGTCCACTTGCTAGTGAAGCTTGGCTTCCTTACATAAAATTCCAACCTAGTTAATCCCAGCTACTCAGGAGGTAGAGATCAGAACGATGGTAGTTCATGGTTAGCTGGGGCAAAAGATTAGAAAGACTCCATCTCAGCCAACAAGCTGAGTGAGGTGGATACATACCTGTAATTCCAACTATGGGGAAGCATAGGTATGAGGATTAAAGTTTGAGGCCAGACAAAGGCCAAACTAAGAAGTCCTACATTAAAAAAAAAGTAAAGCAGGGAGGGATACATGGCTCAAGTGACAGAGTACTTGAGAAGAAAGCTTGAGGCCCTGAGTTCAAACCCTAGTACAAGCCCCAACCCCACAATCTTCTAGCCTGGTGTCTGGACCATGGGGCCTTGGTTCCTACTGACATATCCTTTCATTCCAAGCCTAGCTGAACATTCTGAGTTTTGTATCATCTCTGAATGACATCTTTACATCTGAAAGCTAGGAGGTAGACCTGTTCTGGGCCAGCCATTTACCTACTTTCCCCAATCCCTACATTTATTCAAGATAGGAAAGCTCCACTTTCCAGCCTAATCCAGGCATCAGACCAGACCACACACATAGGCAGAAAACGCAATTACTTAATCTTAGGTGATTACTAAGTTACTTAAGATTTAACCTTCCCAAACTCAGTTCACTCTTTGTGAAAGGAGGATTAGGATCTCTATTGCTCATGAAGGCTAAATGAGAATGTGAACATCTAGCATGTAATGCAGAAAGGGCCTACAGGACCCTGGGTACAATAAATGGTAAGCACCGTCACAAGTGTCACAAGTATAGGTTTGCAAGATCTCATGAACAACCAAATAGACAATATATCTCAAAAGAAAACAAGATTTAATTTACATAGTCTCTCACCCACATTGAACCTACTCAATCAACCAGTGTTTCTCAACCTTGACAAATGAGTTACCCATTTACCTCTGGATCTCAATCAAAGTCCTACTCACCTATGATAGAAGAACAAACAACACATTTATAGACCTGGGTATTGTTGATTTCCTAACTATGGTGCATCTTTATTGCTGACTCCAATCATGTAGTTACATACAGAGTTCCTTTCTGTTTATCATTCCTGGAAGCTTGTTGGTTAAGGGCAGGGGTTTTCATTGGCTACTTAACATGCTTACTTTCCACACTCACATTTACTAGTTGAGGCTATGTGTTCCACACTGCCCAAAGTCTCTCCTGCAAAGTGTGGCCACTTCTATTTCATAGCAAGAGCTAAAATGCTTGTTAAATAAATGAACCCCGAAAAAGGATTCATTTTAGTTAGAAAATGGCTAAAAGCCTCTTGCAGTTCACTCTTGGGTAAAAGAATGGACGTGGTTCATGGATAGGGGACATAGCATATTTCCTTTCAGTATTGTTTTTCTTTTGGCAGCGCTGGGGTTTGAACCTTTGGACTTGGGCCTGATAAACAAGTGCTCTACCACTGAGCCACACTTCTTACCCTCTGTCTTTGAAGTAGCCTACTGGAGTGCAGTACAGTGAGCTTTGGAGTTTGGCACTCCAAATTGGAAAGATCGATTAATTCTCTGAGCTTCTGTGAAAATGAATGTAAGGACAATGCCTACTTCTTGGGTGACTGGAGGGTTGAAGAAGTTAATCAATGAAAAGTGCACATCTCTTAAGGGATGTGTGCCAACTACATATCTTTTCTTGGGGTTGTCTTGTCCTCTTTTTCTTACTTGCATTCATCTTCTAGTTTCTGACCAGGGATGTGTCTTGGCCTGATGATATCTTGACAATCTTATTGACTTCTAGATATTTAAATAAGGCTTGGAGTAGAGTTACAAAAGCCAGAACATGGTCATATTAGATGTGAAGAAACTGTAATGTAAATAAAAGGAAAAACTAGATGTGGGATGTGTGAGAACTCTTTGTAATATGCCTGCTCTTCTTCCATAAATCTAATAGCATTGTGAAAGACAGTGGCTTTTTGCTGTTGTTGTATGTTTCCCAGTCCTGGGGCTTGGACTCAGGGCCTGCGCACTATCCCTGGCTTCTTTTTGCTCAAGGCTAGCACTTCACCACTTGAACCACAGCACCACTTTCTGGCTTTATCTGTTTGTGTGGTGCTGAGGAATTGAACCCAGGGCTTTGTGCATGCTAGGGAAGCACTCTACCGATAAGTCACATTTCTGGCGCCAACAATGGTTTTCTGTTCACTGGGGAAAACTTAAAAGTGGGGAAAAGGTTTATTTTGCTCACACTTCCGAAGGTTCCAGACCACAATCACTTTCCATGGAGATAACACACAGAGTTGAGGAGGCTGTTTTTCTTCACAGATACTGAGGGGGGGGAGGGGGAACCATATGCTTCAGTGATGCAATCACAATCAGTGAGTGTGTGGCACTTACATACTTACATAGAGAAAAGGGTCTGGGTCCAAATATTCTCTTCAAGAGTATGTCCCAGGGCTGTGAATATGGCCTAGTGGTAAAGTGCTTGCCTCACATACATGAAGCCCTGGGTTCAATTCCTCAGCACCACATATCTAGAAAAAGCCAGAAGTGGTGCTGTGGCTCAAGTGGTAAAGTGCTAGCCTTGAGCAAGAAGAAGCTCAGAGACAGTGCTCAGGTCTGGAGTGCAAGTCCCAGGACTGGCGAAAAAAAAAAAAAAAAAAAAAAAGAGTGTGTCCCAGTGATCTAACTTCCTGCCACTAGGTCCCACCTCTTAATGGTTCAGCCATCTTCCAATAGTGCCACAGGTTGCTGACCAAGAATTTAGCATGGGGCTGGGGATATAGCCTAGTGGCAAGAGTGCCTGCCTCGGATACACGAGGCCCTAGGTTTGATTCCCTAGCACCACATATACAGAAAACGGCCAGAAGCGGCACTGTGGCTCAAGTGGCAGAGTGCTAGCCTTGAGTGGGAAGAAGCCAGGGACAGTGCTCAGGCCCTGAGTCCAAGGCCCAGGACTGGCCAAAAAAAAGAATTTAGCATGAACTTTGTGGAGCATTTCTAAACCATAGTGGTTTGTTTACTGTTAAAAACAGTATCCATGCACTGAAAAGTCAATCGTTACATGTATGTTTATAATTTATTCCATTATATACATAAATTACTGGGATAAAACAGAATTTTTTTTTTTTTTTTTTTGGCCAGTCCTGGGCCTTGGACTCAGGGCCTGAGCACTGTCCCTGGCTTCTTCCCACTCAAGGCTAGCACTCTGCCACCTGAGCCACAGCGCCCCTTCTGGCCGTTTTCCGTATATGTGGTGCTGGGGAATCAAACTGAGAGCTTCATGTGTAGGAGGCAAGCACTCTTGCCACTAGGCCATATTCCCAGCGCAAAACAGAAATTTTTAAAATAGAATTTTAGTCAAGAACAAAAACTATTTGAGGGGGATAATAATAGTCTTTTCTTTAAAAAAAATATTTCCAGGCACTTGAAAGGTGGTGGCTGTTGCTGGGAGGTTGCTCTGGGCCTCGGTTGCCTGACATGCAGTACCATCTCTCAGGGCATTTCTGACTCTGCAGCCCTTAGGCATGTTGCTTCTAGAAGAACTTGCTTGACAAACATACTGTGGTCTGGCTCTACTCAAGCAAAATTTGCCTTGAGCACTAGTTTCTTAACTTCTGGCTCCTGCTGTCACCTAGCATGCACCTTACTTTAAAGGCACAGCTATTTCCAATGGAGAGTTCAAAGAGCTTACTTAGCCTTGATGACTTTCAGGGGAAATACTTGGGGCTTTTCTATCCTTTGGATTTCACCTTTGTGTGTCCTACAGAAATTTTTGCTTTTAGTGAAAAAGCCAATGAGTTTGGTGACATGAGCTGTGAGGTCGTTGCAGTTTCAGTGGACTCCCACTTTATCCATTTTGCCTAGATCAATACATGAAGAAAGAATGGAGGCTTGAGCCACATGAACAATGCTCACTCTTATCAGATTTAACCAAACACATTTCCCGGAATTGTGGTATGCTAATAGAAGGTCCTGATCTTGTACTCAGAGGTCTCTTCACAATTGACCCCAATGGACTCATTAAGCATCTGAGTGTCAGTGACCTGCCAGTGGCTGGTGTGGAAGAGAACTTCCACTTGGTGAAGGCATTATAGTTTGTGGAAACCCATGGAGAAGTCTGCACAGCAAACTGGACACCAGATTTTCCTACAATGAAGCCAAGTCCAACAGCTTCCAAAGAATACTTTGAGAAGGTCCAGCAGTAGATGATCTGTGTGCACCTGAAGCTTCACTACAGAAGAGAACCTCAGCTGGCACCCTTTCAGCATTTCAAAGATTATTTATAGAAGGGAAAACACAATCTTGCTTGTATTTATAAATATTGTTGAAAAAATGGAGGGGAATGGAAAAGGAATAAGCCTAACTCATTGTCAAGGTGAGGACTGTTTATTGAGGAACAGCAAGGGCACAGACCTTCCCTCAGGACTGGAGGTTGCACCTGGGACTGGATTTTGGAGTGGGCTTATATAGGGCTTAACAAGGAAGTAGAAAACAGAAAATGGGTTATAGTCTCCTAGGGGCCCAGTAAAATGCTCCGCCTGGGGTCAGGGACTATTGTCCCCTGGGGACCATGGGTGGTATCCTTGGCCAGGCCCAGTTTGGAATCACCTGCCTGAGGACAGGCACGTGGTCAAACCTGCTCTTGCTTGACCTTGGAATGAGGGAGGAATCAATCCTTCATATCCCATCTTTAGATTCATAGAAAGAATAAGCCTAAAAGGGAGAGTCCAGTCCCTCAGATACTACCTTATTTTTATTTTATTATTTTAAATTTATTTATCAAGTTGATGTACAGAGGGGTTATAGTTACATACATAAGGTAGTGAGAACATTTCTTGCTATACTTGTTACGCACTCCCTCATTTTTCCCACCTTCCCTCCCCCAACCCACTCCCCCGTTTAATTTTTTTGTTTGTTTTGTTTTGTTTTTTGGCCAGTCCTGGGACTTGGACTCAGGGCCTGAGCACTGTCCCTGGCTTCTTTTTGCTCAAGGCTAGCAGAGTCAAGGCTAGCACTCTGCCATTTGAGCCACAGTGCCACTCCTGGCCGTTTTCTGTATATGTGGTGCTGAGGAATCGAACCCAGGGCTTCATGTATACAAGGCAAGCACTCTTGCCACTAGGTCATATCCTCAACCCCCGTTTAATTATTTTAACAAATAAAACCCTCTTGTTTTCATTTCCTGGAGAGATACTACTCTTAATGTTTTCTTTTTGTAATACTGGTTAAAACTTTGTCTAGGTAGTTAGTAGCTAACATAAGAAGTCCTTCATTGGCAATGTTGTTATTAATAAGAAGTTCTTTAGTGACAATGTCATTATTGATCATGTCTTCAGTGGGCAAAGGAAACACTTCCTCCTTAGCCTTCCAGACCTTTGCTGCATCAAAGTAACCCAAAAACAGAATGCTCCTGATCAAAAGTCCTGATTTTTCTTTTTTTTTTGGCCAGTCCTGGGGCTTGGACTCAGGGCCTGAGCACTGTCCCTGGCTTCTTTTTGCTCAAGGATAGCACTCTGCCACTTGAGCCACAGAGCCACTTCTGGCCATTTTCTGTATATGTGGTGCTGGGGAATTGAACCCAGGGCCTCATGAATACGAGGCAGGCACTCTAGCCACTAGGCCATATCCCCAGCCCCTGATTTTTCTTTTTGTTGGCTAGTCCTAGGCCTTGGACTCAGGGCCTCCTGAGCACTGTCCCTGGCTTCTTTTTGCTCAAGGCTAGCACTCTGCCACTTGAGCCATAGCGCCACTTCTGGCCGTTTTCTAAATATGTGGTGCTGGGGAATGGAATCCAGGGCTTCATGTATAGGAGGCAAGCACTCTTGCCACTAGGCCATATTCCCAGCCCCAAAAGTCCCGATTTTTCTTCGGGAAGCTCTTTGTACTATGTGAGAGCCCCCCAAAACAGCTGTGAAATCTGAAAGGATTGGATGTTTGGAAGGCCTTCTCCCAACGTACTCTCAGAATAGAGTTTCCTGGAAAAGTCAGTGAGTCCAGGCTTAACAGGAATTCAGGTCTATCCTGGGTGTGGGCTAATTCCACTCCAAACTGAGCGGAAGCCTGGGGGTAGACTAAGGTTTATGCAAATTGTAAGTTGTTTACTGTTTAGCTCTAGTTCCTGAGAAAGTCTTCAAACACTTGTATACAAAATATTGTCACATGTTGATGTTTATACCTTTCTGCACATACTTGCCTATATGAACCCAATAAAAACCTTGGTGAATGGAACCATGGGATCAGAAGCTAGCAGAAGGCTACAAGTCCCCAGGGGTGCCCTGGCAGGTTGCAACAGTATTAAACTGAATTTCCTTTAAGATAAGATAGCTTCCCTTTGTTAGGCTCTTCTGTCTAAGATAACTCAAAAAGGATGTCTATGTGATGGAAACAAATGTGAATTGAGACTAAAACACAGTGGCATGGAGACTTAACTGATCATGCAGGACCTGAAGTTTATAGTTTACAGTTACTTATTTTATTCACTAGCTGACTTAGTTCAGTGTGTATTTTCAGATAATGATTAGATGTAATTATAAAGGATGTATATTAAATCCAGAGATTGAATTTTGCTTCCAAGTGCTTGATGTAAAATATATCATAACAATAAACATGACAATTTCTGTTGCATGGAAGAAACGTATATATGCTATAGTAGTCATGTTTGGTGGCACATGTTTGTAATCCCAACATTTAGGGGGGCTGTAACTGGAGATTTGTAAACTCAAGGTCAGCATGAACTACATAGGAAGTATCAATGTAGCTTGGGCTATATGCCAAGATCTTCCTTACAAACAAAAAGAACTGCAATAGATATATAATATAAGATATATACACTAAAATCCTCAAAGAAGGAGAAGGGAGGGAGGTATGAGGGACGAGGTAACAAACAGTACAAGTAATGTATCCAATGCCTAACGTATGAAACTGTAACCTCTCTGTACATCAGTTTGATAATAAAAATTTGAAATAAAATAAAATAAAATCCTCAAAGAAGAAACAATGAAAAGAAATAATGTAAGAGTTTTACCTTAGGTAATTTAGTACACTGATAAGCACACAATGGACATATTATTCACCAGTTTAGGACCTCTTTCAAAGTCATTCAAGGAGGAGACAGATAATCCCTTTGGGAGATGTTGTGAGAGTGGCTACAAAGTTTCACTTGATCAAATTTTTTGCACTTTGAATGTCTAATCCTATGTCCACCGACCTTTTCTTGCCCTTCGCTACTTTCCTCAATTTTGGTGTGTTAAGTTTTGCATTTGGGAAGGACTTCAGAGACCACCTAGCTCTAGCCTTCCTGCAATATTCTTGGCCTCCAGTTTTCTATGGAAGCATGTACCAGTGCCCTCACTTGTCAGAATGAATGAGCAGTCTTTATTCTTTCTGGCTGTGGCTCAGGAACCTTATCTCAGGCTTTCTCTGCTCTGATACCCAGTTTGGACACACTTTTCCAGCTCTGATATCTGAATGTTCCCAGATTTGATCTTGACCTCCTGCCTCACAACTCAAGCTGTGGCTGTATCTGTGGCCCATACAACTGCTTGGCAACAAGAAACAGAAAAAAAAAAATCTGTAATGACACACTGCCCTCCCCTAGGGCTCATTTCCCCTCAAAGTAATTATTTTCATGAAACACAACTTAGATCATGGACTTTCATGCCCTTGCACAAATAGATCCTAGAAATGAAACAGAATGCAACTTAAAAATACATCAGGACTCACAAAACAGACAAGCCACAGCAAAACATAGTGAGCCATAAGCACTAAGATCAAACTAATTCCCCCCAACTCCTTGAGATTTATATCTTCCAAGTGGAACCACAAATAAACCGTCTTAACTGTAACTGTCCACTCACGTGTCCTACAGATAAGACCACTGACTCTCTTAATAGCTACTCGTATCTGAATTCGGACCAAGCCCTACACAGAACACACTTGTTAACTACCACCTAAATCAGCTATCAATTGCAGTCCCTCCCTACAGAAACTTTTCCAACTCCTCCCTTCTGAGACACTGTTATAATTAGAATCTTTCTTGCTCAGCTATGACTGTAGCCCCTGGGCATCACATCATGGCACATTGGCCAGAGAAAACTTATATGTAAACAGGAGACTGATTGTACCAGAATGAGCATCCAGTCAGCAGGGCTGTGGACTGATGAAGAGCTAGTGCAGGATGCTTGGAGCCTCAGATTTGGTCTGGGGACTAATATGGCTCATGGGCTGTCCAATCATCTCCAGGTGGTGCCTCCTTCTTAGACAGGAGCTCTTCTTATCTTTTTCTTCAATAAAGCATTGCTGTTTTACTTCTCCCATTGTGTCTGTGGATTCATTTTTCAAGACCATTGAGCAAAGGACCCCATTGAAGTACTTCAGTTTTTACGTATCAAAAATAAATGTCTTTAATATAGTCTTTTTCATTAGTATTTTATATGTAAAACTTTATTTTGATGAAGGTCTCAGGTCACTCACCAATGCTTAAACTTATATTGAACCCATATACTAAACAGTACTGTTTTCTGTCTATAAATGCAAATGTGTAAAAATAATCTTGAAGAATATATGGGTAACTGAAAATAGTAAAAGCCTTTGGAGGAGTAGTGATGGATTCAGAATAGAGGCAAGGTTACCATATATGTTTATACCAAGATAAGTTCATGTCCTAATAATTAAAATAATTTTTTAAGAAAATACTTAATAGGGGCTGGGGATATAGCCTAGTGGCAAGAGTGCCTGCCTCGGATACACGAGGCCCTAGGTTCGATTCCCCAGCACCACATATACAGAAAACGGCCAGAAGCGGCGCTGTGGCTCAAGTGGCAGAGTGCTAGCCTTGAGCAGGAAGAAGCCAGGGACAGTGCTCAGGCCCTGAGTCCAAGGCCCAGGACTGGCCAAAAAAAAAAAAAAAAAAGAAAATACTTAATAGGATTGCTGGGAAAATGGAGGAGAATGGAAAAGGAATAGGCCAGACTTGATCCTCAATAGGCGAGGACTGTTTATTGAGTAACAGTGAGGGGTACAGACCTTCCCACGGGTTTGGAGGTTGTGCCTGGGACTGGATTTGGGGGTGGGCTTATATAAAGCTTAACAAGGAAGCAGAAAACAGAAAATGGGTATGGTCTCTTGGGGGCCCAGGATGATGTCCTTGGCTGGGCCCACAGTGGAATGCTCCACCTAGAATCAGGGGCTATTGTCCCCTGGCGACCAAGGGCGGTATCCTTGGCTAGGCCCAGATTGGTATAACCTGCCTGCAGACAGCCATGTGGTCAAGCCTGTTCATGTGCACCCGGGGTGCCTTGCTTGGCCTTGGGGAATAAAGCAGGAATCAATCCTTCAAGGATTTATTTTCCTCTTTATAAGATAAAATTGAAAACAGCATTTGGCATGCACATCATTTGGGTCCCTGTAGGCTTGTTACTCCATGTGACACTGGCTAACCAGTACATAGTTATATTGATTCTTCTCATCACAGAAAGATTTACACTACCTGAGACTACTACACACATACATAATGACTGAGAAAGCATAATTAACACATGCATCCAGTAAGGCTCTGTTTGTTGTTTTGTTATGAAAATGAATCTGGGTTTAATTAACATTTATTTAGTATCTATACTGTATACAGGACCAAGGTAAACACTGGACATGCAAAGATGCTTAGAAGCAATCTTAAGCTTAAGGAAAAGGGAGGGAGTAAACACACATAAATTAAAGAATATGCAGGGTACCAGCTCAGACTTGCTATCAGAACCTGGTCCTGTGGGCTTCTTGCTCTGGAAGGGGGAAAGAGAGGAGAGAAAGAAAAGGGGGAGGAGAGAAGCAAAGTGGGTGTACCTCTGGTGCTGTCAATCAGCAGCCCATTTCTGGAACCTTGAGGATAGATCACCTCCTACATCCACAGTGATGCCCTTCTCTCCCTACATCTTCTCTTTTTGATCAGTTTTCACCAGATAAATTATACAATGGCTTAACTTATTATCTCTGTTCACTCTCACAGCAACCCTGTTGACCATAGGTTATTTTAGTTTTCTACTGTTAGGCTTTTTGGAGACAGAATCAAACTGGCCTTGAACTCAAAATTCTCCTTCCTCAGTCTCTGGAGGCATGCACTACCCCACCTGGCTTATAATAAAAATGGAACATATTTGTTTTGCTCACTATTTGATTTTGTATTTCTGCTTTGGTGCTGGAGATGCTAAGTGCTCACTTTACTCCCTTATTATCTCCATTTGTCCAAAAGAAAATGAGACCTCAGAAAGCAGCTTAACCAAGGTCACAGCTCATAAACAACAGTAATGTCAAATCAGGTTTCAGGCATCAAATTTCATGCCCATGATCCCAGAAGTAACAATTTGGGGCTTACCGCGGGTTATCACAAGGAGCTTTGTTGGAGGCCTGTGGCAGACTTCTGGCTGCCCCTACATGGTGTATTTTCCTCTTGCTCAGTATCAGAATCAGCATTTTATTCAGGCAGCAGTCTGACCAACAGGAAGTCTGCAGCCTCCGATCATGTGACTGATTCTGTCCAATGATATAAAAACAGAAGGTATCCCGTGGTCTCCTGCGCCCATTAACCTGCAATCCTGCTTCCTGTCTGGAAAATGGGCATGATGGCTTCAGTATGTGGAAGGTCAGTCTGATCTTTAAGTGCAGTCAGTAGCAGAGGAGGCAAACTGGAAGAAAATAGGCCATTAAGATTTTTTTTCCATGCAAGAACTGGTCTAAACTCATGGCCTTGCACCCGCAGTTGGTGTTTTTGCTTGCGACTGATGCTCTACCACTTGAGCCACAGCTCCACTTTCTGCCTTTTGCTGTTTAATTGGAGATGAGAGTCTCATAGACCCTTCTATCCTGGCTGGCTTTGAACCTTGATCCTCAAATCTCAGTCTCCTGAGTAACTAGGATTACAGCTACCATACACAGCAAGATTTCTTCTAATAACCTCTTGATTTGGATATAATTTTATTTTTATTTAAATTTTATTGTAGGCCGGCAGGCTCCAGCTTCCTGCTGGGTCCCTCCGTGCACAGCTGAGCACTGCCTGGGCCCGTGGGACGAGAAAAGCGCCGCCCTACCACCACCTGCCCCAGGCAGCCATTTCTGTCCAGGAAGATCTGTTTCCCTCCCACCCTCAGGACCACCAATGGCAAACGAGGCTTATCCCTGCCTGTGTGACATTGGGCACCTGCTGGAGTACGGGGGCATGGGCCACGACGTCCAGGTGGGGCACATCCAGGCCTACATGATCCTGTTCCCCATTGATGTGGGCAAGGCTGTGATTATCATTCAAGACATATTTGGCTGGAAGTTGCCCAACACCAGGTATATGGCTGACATGATCGCAGGAAATGGATACACAGTCATCGTTCGAGACTTCTTCGTGAGTCAGGAGCCCTGGACCCCCTCTGGTAACTGCTCCACGTTCCCTAAGTGGCTGAAAACGAAAAATACCAGGAAGATCAATAGAGAGTTCGATGCTGCCCTGAAGTATCTGAAAGAACAGTGTCACGCCCAGAAGATCAGCGTGGTGGGCTTCTGCTGGGGCGGCGTTGCTGTGCACCACATCATGGCGACCTATTCCGATGTCAGGGCTGGGGTGTCACTCTATGGAATTGTCAGAGATTCTGAAGATGTCTACAACTTAAAGAACCCCACGCTGTTCATCTTTGCAGAGAAGGACTAGGTGATAACACCAGAGCAGGTCTCTTCTCTGATTTGTGCATCGGAAGAAAGAAGATTGTTTACCTGCTGACAAGCCCTATATTGATGAGGCCCGAAGGAATTTAATCGAGTGGCTGAACAAGTATGTTTAGCCATGACCGGTGATCAAACACAAACTTGTGTGAAAGAGGTGCATTAATAAATTTGCTGTGTATTCATTTTAGATCCTTTTATTTTTCTTTTACTTTCTATAAAATTTTGGAATTCTGAAATTTATTTCACCTGAAGTACATATTCAGTAGAAACTGTTAATATAGAACAATAATTTTTGGCATATGTGTAAACATTTATTGAATAACATATAATGAAAAAGATAGAGATAAAAGAAAAATCTGGGTTCCTAGAAACCTGCCCTACTATGTAACTACCCTTTTTGCACAACACCTTGTCAAAAAAATTTTTGTTTAATTAATAAATAAATTACAAAAAAATAAAAGAAGAAAGAAAGGAAGAGAAACAGAAATTGTCTGGATAGGAGAAAACACACAATGTAATGAGTTTAGTTCCTGAAAATCCTGATGATATGAGAAAGCTCAGAAATGTAGTTTCCCTCCTCCACCTTTCTTCTTATGTACACTTAATCAGTTTTAACAAAAAAAATTCCCAATATTGAAGGAAATAACAGTAGGTATAACATAAAATCCTGTATCAGTTTTTCATAATTAGAAGCTGCCACTTTCAGATGTAACTCAACACTAAATTATAGATCATGTTGAAAGTTTTTTGTTTTTTGTTTTTTGGCTAGTCCTGGGCCTTGGACTCAGGACCTGAGCACTGTCCCTGGCTTCTTTTTGCTCAAAGCTAGCACTCTGCCACTTGAGCCACGGCGCCACTTCTGGCCATTTTCTGTATATGTGGTCCTGGGGAATTGAACCCAGGGCCTCATGTATATGAGGCAAGCACTCTTGCCACTAGGCCATATCCCCAGCCCGAAAGTAATTTTTAACTACATAAAATTTTAAAAATCAAAGTAGATCACTACCTGATTTGATAGATTAGGCCCTAGTCCAAAGGGAGAAACGTGGGGCTCTTCCATGATCAGCTGAAAGCTCAGGTATGGTATTTCTAGTCTCTAATTGCACACCCTTAAGATGACTAATATGAGCTGGGTGCCTGAGGCTCATGCCTATAACCCTAGCTACTCAGCGGCTGAGATCTGAAGATCAGTGTAATGACAGCTGGATAGGAAAGTCCATGAGACTTTTCAGTTTACCAGTGAAACCAGCCAGGAGTGGAGGTATGGCTCATGTGGTTCCAGTTGGTAGAAGTGGAGGTATAGCTCAAACCTTGAGTGAAAAGGTCAAGGGTACCATGGCCTGAACCTGAATTCAAGCCTCTGTACTAACACCAAAATAATATCAAGTGGCTAATGTTGCAGAGCTGCAGGAGACATGAAGTATAAACAGGGGTAGATTAAAAATCTGAGTTTGTAGACATTGATCTTTGTGTTAAGAGACCTGAAAATTTGACCTTTCTGTGTTGTACTATGAAAAGTTAAATTCAAGTATGTTTCAGTTCACTTGATTGTTTCAAGCTAATAAACAATGTTTGGATTTTTTAAAAAAAATTATTGTAAAGATGACATACGGAGGGGTTACAGTTACCTAAGTCAGGTAATGATGTCTCCCCTTCCTTAATTTTCTCCCAGTTTTTCCTCTTCTGACTCCCCCCCAAGTTGTATAGTTCATTTCCAACATAGTGTCTAGTGAGTATCACTGCCAAATTGGTTTATTCTTTCTTTTTTTCCCCCCCAGTTCTGAGCCTTGAACTCTGGGCCTGGGCACTGTCCCTGAGCTTCTTTTGCTCAAGGCTAGCACTCTACCACTTGAGCCACAGAGCCACTTCTGGACCTTTCTGTTTATATATGGTACTGAGGAATCCAACCCAGGACTTCATGCATGCTAGGTCATCGCTTTACCACTAAGCCACATCCCCAGCTACTTGGTTTATTCTTTTTCCCTCTGTTTCTGGGCATCTCCTTCCCCTCTCCAACTCCGATAAATTTATAGACAAGACAAAGGGTACAGAAATAAAAAACAGTGACAAAAGGGAATAAACTGAAGGGGGGAAAAGACTGCCAACAGTACAATAAAAAAATCTCTTGTTTCTTTTTCTTGGAGTTCATTTTGATAAGCATCATTTTATATGGCCATATGCACATAGCTATTGAGCCATTGTGATCCTCTCCTAAGAATACCCTCCTTTGTTCTCACTGTGTAAATGTTTAGAGTGCATTGTTTAATCATGCCCAAGTGTTAGTATTATTATTACTATCAATTTGATTTACTTATAATTTACAGACATTCTAGTTATTACAAATGAGAGAAGCCATGCAGCCTATGGTTCTTTGGGTCTGGCATATATATATATATATATATATATATATTACATATATTATATTATATATATTCCAAATCTTTATATTTCCTTACAAATGGGGCAATGTCATTCTTTCTGATGGAAGCATAGAATTTCATTGTGCATGTATACCACATTTTCTCTCTTCTTTTCTGTTTGTGTGTGTGTGTGTGTGTCTGTCTGTCTGTCTGTCATGTGGCCTGGGCATTGTCCCTGAGCTCTTCTGCTCAAGGCTAGCACTCTACCACTTTGAGCAACAGCACCGCTTCGTTTTCTGTTGGTTAACTGGAGATAAGAGCTGGCTTTGAACCATGATCCTCAGATCTCAGCCTCTTGAGTAGCTAGGATTATAAGCGTTAGCTACCAGTGCCTGGCCACACCCTATTTTCTTGTCTCATTCATCCACTGAGGTGTACCTGAGCTTATTCCATAACTTAGCTATGGTAAACAATACTGCAATGAATATGGTAGTGCTGATGGCTTTATTGTGGGCTGATTTGTGCCCAGGAGTGGCATTGCTGGATCATAGGGAAGCTCTATGTTTAGTCTTTTGAGGAATCTCCATACTGCTTTCCAGAGGAGTTGAACAAGTTTATGTAAGGAGTTGAACAAGTTTATGGGAAGGCTCCATACAGATGCCCCCCACCTCTTTAAGTCTGTGCCCAGTACTGGGCTACCTAGGTAACTGGCATACCTGGAGGCAGTTACCTCCTCCTTCTCTGAGGTCAGATACAATCCACCTGGCCATATCTCCCACCTTTTCCTATATAATCCAACTCAACACAATCCCCTTTTATTTCCCTTTCTCTCTTGCTCTTTTCTCTCTTTTTCCCTTCTCCCTTCCCCTTTGTCTCTCCATGCCTCCATCTTGTGTGGGCTGGCAGTTTGCTTTCCCCCCAATAAACTCCTTTTTTTTTTTTTTTTGGCCAGTCCTGGGCCTTGGACTCAGGGCCTGAGCACTGTCCCTGGCTTCCTTTTGCTCAAGGCTAGCACTCTGCCTCTTGAGCCACAGCGCCACTTCTGGCCATTTTCTGTATATGTGGTGCTGGGGAATCGAACCCAGGGCCTCATGTATACGAGGCAAGCTCTCTTGCCACTAGGCCATTTCCCCAGCCCAATAAACTCCTTTTTGCCTAAACCATGTGGTGGGTTTTCTTTCTGGCAAACCTTACAGTTTACATTCCCACCAACAGTGTAATAACATTCCCTTCTGGCCACATCTCAGCCAGCATCTGTTATTATTTTTTTTCTTTTTCTATGTTGGTGCAGAGTTTGTTTGGTTTTCTTTTTCCTATAGTTTTTGCAGTAGTGGGGCTTGAACTCAGGGCTTGGGCACTACCCTGAACTTTCTCATTCAAGGCTAACACTCTACTACTTTGAGCCATAGCACCACTTGTTTTCTGGTGGTTAATTGGAAGTAAGAGTCTCATGGAGTTTCCTGCCACAGCTGGCTTTGAACCAAGATCATCAGATCTCAGCCTCCTGAATAGTTAGGATTACAGGCATGAGCCACTAGTATCCACCAGTTTGTGGATTTTTTTTTTTTTTTTTTGCCTGTCCTGGGCTTGGACTTAGGGCCTGAGCACTGTCCCTGCCTCTCTGTGCTCAAGGCTAGCACTCTGCCACTTGAGCCACAGCACCACTTCTGGCCATTTTCCATATATGTGGTGCTAGGGAATCGAACCCAGGGCTTCATGTATACGAGGCAAGCACTAGGCCATATTCCCAGCCCATTATTCATTTTCTTAATAGTGGCCATTCTACCTGAGGTGAGGTGGAACCTCAATGTTATTTTGATTTGCATTTCTTCTATGGCCAGAGATGTCAAACATTTCTTCATGTGTCTATTATCCATTCTTATTTCTTTGGAGCGGTCTCTCTCTAAATCTTTAGCCCACTTATTAGTGAGGTTGTTGTTTCTTTGAGGATTTGTTTTTGGGGAGGGGGGTAATTTTTTTTGCCTGGCCTGGGGCTTGAATTCAAGGCCTGGATATTGTCCCTGAGCTTCTTATGCTGAAGGTTAACACTTTACCACCTGAGACACAGCACCACATCTGCCTTCTGTGTATGTGGTACTGAAGAAGCAAACCCAGGGCTTCATGTGTACTAGGGAAGCACTCCACCACTAAGCTACATTTCCAGCCCAGGGGAGTTTAATTTTTTGAGTTCTAAGTGTATTTTAGATATGAGGCCCTTGTCTGATGCATAACTAGTAAAGATCTCCTCCCATTCATTGTATTTCTGTTTATCTTGCCAACTATGCCCTTTGCCATACAAAAACTCTTCAGTTTGATGCAATTCCATTTATCCAGTCTTTCTTAGAGTTGTTGTGACTCTAGATCTTTTCTTAAGAATTTTTGACCTGTGCCAAGTAGCCCTAGTGTTTCCCCTATCCCTTTCTGTTATATTTTCAGGGTATCTGGTCTTACATTAAGGAGTTGATTCTGGTGCAAGTGATATATAAGGATCTAACTTCAGTTTTCTGCACATCTATAGCCCGTCCTACCAGCACCATTTATTGAAAAGGCTGTATCTTTCTTCCATCCTGTGTTTTTGGCTCCCTTATCAAAGACTAGGTAGCTATAGTGGATATAATTTTAAATTTACATGAAAGTTGCAAAGATAATACAGATCTAAATATATATGAAAATGTATACAGGGTCGTATGTACAAACATATTAACTAAAGTATGGTACATGCAGGGGAGAATTCCAATGGTATAAGTCCTTTGGACTTACAGTTTAACAAAAGGAATAAAAGGAATCTGGAACATGTGTTATTGGTGGGCAGGCATGTCAATGGAGATGGACCGTTGAATGGAGAAGAAATCATACTATCCTACATATTTGAAAATGGAAGCAGGTTAATTGAGGACATGGATGGAGCTGGGAGAGATAACAGGGAGCAAAAAAGAGATGCCATTGATCAAAATACATTGTCATTACAAACTGACATGTTGAATTGAAATCCCTTTGTACAACTACTTAAAGACTAGATAGGAGTAAGATGGGAGAAAAATGAGGGAGAAGGTAAAAAGTTTGACAAGAAATGTACTCACTACCTTATGTATGGAACTGTAACCCCTCTGTACATAACCTTGACAATAAAATTAAGTTTTAAAAAAGACTAGATAGGTAGATCTGTCTGTCTGTCTGTCTATATCTATGTCTATAAATAACATATAGAGAAAAATTTAAAGATATTCCAAAAAGAACAAAAACAAAAAGGAAAGGTTATTTGAGTTCATAGTTTCAATCCATACTCAGTTGACCCATTGCTTTTGGGCCTGTGGCAGCACATCCTAAGGAGACTGTTCTGTTTAGCCATGGTAGCCAGGAAGCAAAGAGAGAAGAAGGGACTAAGTTCTCAGTACCCCTTCAAGGGCACACATCCAATGACCTAACTTCTTTCCACTAGGCTCTGGGTCCCAGAGGTTCCATTGCCTCCTAACAGTACCACAAGTTGTGGATCTGGAGTTAAAGACATGAACCTTTGGGGAATATTCAAGATCCAAATTCTAATTAAAGTAGATTAATGTTTACCAGTACTGAGGGGAAAGGGGAAGTGAAGAACAACAGGTACAAAGTTTCCTTCTGGGATGATGTAAATATTCTGCAGTTAATGATTATGATCATAAAACACTGTGAGTGCCACTGTTATGCAGAATTCCACACTTTTTTGTGAGTGGGTATCTAGGACCTAGGGCTTGAACTCAGGGCCTGGGCACTGTCCATGAGATTTTATGCTCAAGGCTAATGTTTTACTATTTGAACCACAGCTCACTTTTAATTTTTTTTTATGGTTAATGGGAGATAATAGTCTCATGGGATTTTTCTGTCCCAACTGGCTTTGCACTAAAATCCTCAAATCTCAGCCCCTGGAATAGTTAGGATTACAGGTGTGAACCACTGCTGCCTGGTTTCAGAATTGTATACTTTTTAAATTTTTATTTTGTCACAAAGAGGTCCTAACGTATTATCCAAGCTGGCCTTCCACTCCTAAGCTCAACAGATTGTGTTGCCTTAGGTTACTAATTAGTTGGAGCTAGAGATGTATGACCCCATACCTGGCTTGAATCATCCATTTTAAAGCATTTTAAAGAAATAAATAAAATAAGTTAGACACAAAAATAAATTGGAAATAAAAGTCTTATTTCTAATTAACTGCCAGAAAACCACAAATGGAGCTTGACTCAAGTGGTAGATCACTACCTTTGGGCACACAAGCTCAGGGATCATGCCCAGGCCCTGAGTTCAACCCCTTGACCAGTACACAAAAAATGTAAATAGGGCTGGGAACGTGGCTTAGTGGTAGAGTGCTTGCCTAGCATGCATGTAGCCCTGGGTTCTATTCCTTAGTACCGAGTAAACAGAAAAAAGCCACAAGTGGCTCTGTGACTCAAGTGGTACAGTGCTAGCCTTGAGCAAAAAGAAGCCAGGGACAGTGCTCAGGTCCTGAGTTCAAGCTCCAGGACTGGCAATACATAAATAAATAAAATAAGATAATTAAAATGATGAATTTTATCCTACATGAATATTACCACAATGAAAGAAAAATTCTCATACATTTTAGCCAGAGTGTCCTTTTCTTACCTAGCCAAGGTCCAAACTTTAAAATTAATAAATCAACATTGGAATAGCACAGAAAACTAAGGATTTCTTTGGCTGTACTCCTTTCACCTTGCCCTTTCTTGAAAAGCTGCTTTGATTGCAATGACTTTGACAGTTCCTCTCTACTATTATAGTTAGGGTGGATCGGGGCTAATAACTTGTTCTTTACTTTCTAAGACTGCAAGAGTCACTCCCATATGTAATGTTCAGGCCTACCTGCATCTGGAGACCCTGGAATTTTCGTTGCTGTTGTTGTTGCCATTCAGGGCCTGAGCACTGTCTCTGGGTCTCTTTGCTCAAGGCTAGCATTTTACCACTTGAGCCACAGTGCCAATTCCAGCCTTTTCTGTTTATGTGGTGCTGAGGGATCGACCCCAGGGCTTCATGAATGGTAGGCATGCACTCTACCACTAAGCCACATTCCCAGCCCCAAGACCCTGGAATGTTGCTGACTACAATAACCCAAAGATCTTTAAGAAGTAAATGTATTCTGTGTCCTGGAGGAAGAATGCTTAGAAACTGCCTCTAAGCAGGAAAGGACTGCCAGAGACCATTAGCTGTGTACATATTCTCCATGCTCAGTCATTCCCAGATACAAGACCTTGATTTAGTTATCTGTGGGTATGTGTGTAATTAAAGGTCTCCATTTCCAGTATTTTCCCATAGTTAGATGTGGCCATTTCACAAAATTCTGGCCAATATGATGTAAGTGGATATCTCAAGAGAGGCTCCTTCGATGCTGAGCTCCTTACAATAGGGGCAAACACCTGCCCCTCCCCTTTCTTCTTTTCCTTCTTGCAGATGTACCAGCTGGAATATGGACGGACAGGTCTGCACCAAGAATAGCAGGGTTTGGGTCCCCAAGCTTCAGCTCTTCAGCTGTTCTGATGTCTGTACTTATTTCATAAGGTACAAACAATATATATAGGCCACTGTACTTCCACCAATGGAGCCTCCTGCTCCTAACTGACATAAAGTTAAGTTTGCTTAGGGTTAATTTCAAGAGTGTATGATGGGACATTTTCTAAGCTCTCACAAGACATTCAGATTCTGTCAGATGGTTTTCATCTTATAGGATAGGCTACAAATGGAGAGGTGATGAGTCACCATTTTGGTTTTGGGTTCCAGTCATCTCAGGATAACCTCAGGGTAGACAGATTTGATTCTGAAGTCGAGTCCCAAATATATTTCATATTTTCTCTTATTTTCTATGTTGCTTTGACAGTAGTGGTGCTTACACTCAGAGATACTTTTACCACTGAGCCATAGCTTCCGCCCCAATTTTCTTTCTAAAACATGAGCCATCAGTGCCGAATTGTTTTCTTTTAAATTTGTGTCACTGATTTGGCTCTAAATAATTGTGATTCTCAGTTTCCATGTCTTATGCTCCACAAACATTTATTTACAAAGTTGCTTTTTTTTTTGTTCTAGTTGTGGGGCTTGAACTCTGGGCCTGGGTGCTGTCCCTGAGCTCTTTAACTCAAGGCTAGCACTCTGCTACCCAAGCCATAGCACCATTTCTGGTTTTCTGATGGTTAATTGGATATAAGAGATTCATAGACTTTCCTGCCCAAGGCTGGCTCAGATCTCAGCCTCCTGAGTAACTAGGATTACAGGCATGAGCCACTGGTGCCCAGAATTTTTTTTTTTTCTTGGAGGTCCTGGGGTTTGAATTTCAGAGCCTTTCACTTACTAGGCAAGTGCTCAACTTCTTGGGCCACATCCCCAGCCCCTTGTGACTTGCTGGCTCTATCAGAAAGGAAGTGTGAGAAGAAATGAGCATTGTCATTACACTAGACCTGAGCATTTCCTACACCAGTGAGCTAAAATATGAAAGTTGAGAATGTCAACCAAGACAGGAATAGAGTGGAAGATCGACTCTGTAGCTGGTAAAAGAAAGTTGTAAACTATCTCTAATCTACAAAAAGCTGTTCAAGTCAGGACAGAAGCTGAGGGATATCCAGGTAAACATGGAACACTAAATACTTTTCAGATCTTTGGAAATTATCCACTGATCTATCTCTACAAAAAGTCTCACCAGGATTGAAAGTGGCTTCAGTAATGGGATTTTCCCTCTTAATGGTTTGGCTAGAAGTTTAATTTACATTTCTATGTTCATTGTTGTTATTTAAGAGATATTTTGAGCTTTTTTATTGTTAATTGGAGATAAGAGTCTCTGGGACTTTCTTGCTTGACCAGCTTCAAATCACAATGATCATATCTCAGCCTCCTGAGTAGATAGGATTACAAAGTATGAGCCCCAGTCCCCAGCGTTAAGAGTTTTTTTCTCATTGTCCTGGAATCAGGGTTACTGGGTAGTGAGGAATTCATTGTTAGAAATCTAGAAGCCAATGGGTAGAGCATTGTTTACTCTGTTTACTAAAGATAATGGGCTCTCTCATTTGCATTTATTAATGAGGGCACACCATCTTTCCTTACAGAATCGAAACAACACTCATGCCACACTCAACAGCCTCCCAAGAACTACAGTCTACAATAAAGCATGAGGGGGTTGACTGGTCTTTGTATATTGTAAGGGGTAGACAAACACCTTTTGTTTTACTGTTGCTTTAATTTTTTCAAAAAAAACATGATAATGGATATTTTAATGAAATTTAGAAGGGAGTTATTTGAATATTTTTAATTAGAGGAACCAGTGCATAGTGCTACATTTAGTCAAATCTAGAGTTCCCACTTCAGGCTTAAATCATAAATGTGAGTATTATTGCCTTTTACAATACACCATTGATAGAGCACCAACTTTAAAGCCAATTAAAGGTTGGCAATCTTCCTACCATTGGCAAAGTAACACTTGTTAACAGTTCCCCTTGTGACACGTTTCAGCATAATCACTGATTTCTGGAAACCTTATTTAGCACTTACGGATATTTTGAAATCTCTAATGAATTTCTTTTTATAGACATTTTTACGTTTTACTCTAATTTTTTAAAGGTGTTCAGGTAGTTTAATTTTATGCACTCTGATGGTGCATGTACCCAGATATTTATGTGTGAAAAACAAAATGTTGGACTATATAGAACTATACTCCATAAGTAAATAGTTCACTCATACTACTCAAATTTTAATAGTTCCATTTCTGAATGCTAAATGTGCTCAAATTCATTCAGAAAAATCTCATGCTAGAATCTGAAAATGAAGATAGTATTCTGTTCAATAAATTACAAAAGATCTTGTCATTTAAAAACAAGTTAGAGGCTGGGAATGTGGCTTAGTGGTAGAGTTCTTGCCTAGCATGCACGAAGCCCTGGGTTCAAAATTCCTCAGCATCATATAAACAGAGAAGACTGGAAGTGGTGCTGTGGCTCAAGTGGCAGAGTGCTAACCTTGAGCAAAAGAAGCCAGGAACAGTGCTCAGGCCCTGAGTCCAAGCCCTAGTACTGGCAAACAACAACAACAAAAAACCCAACCAGTTAGAAAAAGAAAAACTTGGCTAGAGTAAGTAAATTCCTTTACAATTATTTACTTCCAATAAAAATGTTTTGGAGGCTAACAAAGTATTTTTCCTTTCATAAGGAAATAATTTGATAAACTTGGCAAAGATAAGAAACATGAACTTAGAACATTCAATTTATTTTGGTCCTGAATTACTAACACCAAAAAGAAAACTAGTTTCCACCTATTAGAACATAGCTTGATTGTATGCTATGCAAAATGCAGAAGTGAACAACAAATAGCTAGTTCTCACTTCAAGTTTGTTTTCTAGCATGCAGTAAGTAGATAATATTAATTCAAGGTGAGACAATGTCTTCAGATACTCAATATTAGAAACTAGGTAACATTAAATGAAGACTATAGAAGGCATCAGCTATGCATCAGGCACAGGTAATGCAAGATAGTAGAATGTATCCAGATACTGACAGTAGATTGATGCATTTATCTACAAAAACCAGCAGCCCTTCCAAAGCTTCTGACACGTTTTGTTTGGCATAATCTGGTCCTGTGTAAACGATCAGTATTGTACAGGAAAAGAGAACCAGGAAAGCCACATAATTTAGAATATCTTTAGCCATCTATCCTTCCCACAGTGCTTACATAAGGACTGCATATTAATATAAATATATAGACACCATTTATTGCTTCTTTCTTGCCCTCTCTCCCTCCCTCCCTTCCTTCATTTTCATTTCCTTTTTCTTTTTTGGTGTGTGTGTGTGTGTGTGTGTGTGTGTGTGTTGGGGCTTGAACTCTGGGCCAAGGCACTGTCCCTTAGCATTTTTCTCAAGGCTGGAGCTCCACTCCTGACTTTTTGGTGACTCATTGAACAAAAGCATCTCATGGACCTTTCCTGCCTAGGCTGGCTTTGAACCAAAATCCTCAGATCCCAGCCCCCTGAGGAGCTAATAGCTAATTTTATAGTCTGAGCTACCTGAGCCCAGCCCATTAGTTATTTTAGAGATGGCACCTTTTTGCATTGCCGCAGGTTGTCCTTGAACTCCTGAGCTCAAGAGATCTTCAGGCCTAACCTGTTTACAAAAAGAGCTCTCTACTGTTGTTAACATTACGAGTTTAAGTATTTGGTATAACAAACACACAATTCTTCCAAAGAAATCGATTTTTTTTTTTGGCCAGTCCTGGGCTGTGAACTCAGGGCCTGAGCACTGTCCCTGGCTTCTTCTTTGCTCAAGGCTAGCACTCTGCCACTTGAGCCACAGTGCCACTTCTGGCCATTTTCTGTATATGTGGTGCTGAGGAATCGAACCCAGGGCCTCATGTATACGAGGCAAACACTCTTGCCACTAGGCCATATTCCCAGCCCCCAAAGAAATCGATTTTTAGGGATTAATTTTTAAAGATTTAAAATATAGCTGGCTGTGGTGGCACATGCTTCAAGTCCTACCATTCTGGAGGCTCAAGCCACCTAGACAACCCAGGGAACTGGAGGCTAACCTGGAATGCACAGTGAGACTCTGAAAATAAAGAAGGAAAGAAGGAAGAAAGTGAGTGAGAGAGAGGGGGGGAGGTAGAAAGGGAGGGAGGGAGAGAAGGAGGCAGGGAGGGAGGGAGGGAGGGAGGAAGGAAGGAAGGAAGGAAGGAAGGAAGGAAGGAAGGAAGGAAGGAAGGAAGGAAGGAAGGAAGGAAGGAAGGATGGGAGAGGAAGGAAGAGAGGGAGGGAAAGAGGGAGGGAGAGAAAGAAAGGAAAGGAGAAAGAAAAGATAGGAAAGAGAAGAAAGAGAAAGGAAGGAAGAAAATATTTAGAATAAGGCAAAACTGACAAGTATTTAAATGATGTTGATAATGCACATAAATAAGTTTAAGGTTTACTTTTTTTTTTTTTGCCAGTCCTGGGGCTTGAACTCAGGGCCTGAGCACTGTCCCTGGCTTCTCTTTGCTCAAGGCTAGCACTCAACCACTTGAGCCACAGGGCCACTTCTGGCTTTTTCTGTTTATGTGGTGCTAAGGAATCAAACACAGGGCTTTCTGCATGGTAGGCAAGCATTCTACCACTAGGCCATATTCCCAGCCCAAGTTTTAGGTTTACTTTAAATAAAGTGTTCCTTTTAAATTGTTGTGGCAGACTGGGTGCCTAACCATATTTTATTTATTCAAGTTCTGGCTAATGAAATGGAAGCTAGGTTCTGAGAAGGTTCTTGCTAGTAGCTGATTCAATAAGGATGAGAGGCTCCATAGCACTTTTCCTTTTCTCTTTTAAGTCAATGAACTCCAGTAGTGGACGTGGATGGTGAAAGGACCTTGAGCATCAAAGGCCTACATAGTGGATGAACATGCTACGAGATAAGAGTCCAAGTTCTTGAAGACTAGTGGAGTGTGCCAGCTTCATGGAAACAAGGGCCCAGCTCAGCATCTAATGTTTTATTGTTACTGTCTCGAAATTCTGAATAATTTTATTCTTAAAATGACTTTTTTTTGCCAGTCCTAGGACTTGAACTCAGGGCCTACGCACTGTCCCGGAGCTAAGTCCTGCCCAAGCTGGCTTTGAGCCATGATCCTCAGATCCCAGCCTCCTGAGTAGCTAGGCTTACAGGTGTAAGCCACTGGCACCCAGATGGATTCTGTGTCCTTTACCTTATGTTAGGTGTGTTCACCTATATATCTTCGAGAAGGTTGTAAGGAGAGAGAGGGAGAATGGGTGAAAAAGTACAGCTGTGAAGATCACTGGACATTGATGAAAGTGAACTATACAACTTATGGGGAGAGATGGGAGGGAGAGAGGGACTGGTAGAGAAGGAGGGACTAGAAGACACTGTACAAAAGGAAATTTACTCATTACCTGACTCATGTAATTGTAATCCCTCTGTACATCATCTCTATATTAACGATAACTTTAAAAAAGAAGACATTGACACTTCTAGAAATACAGTCTACCCACAATTTCTCTAATAATATTTCTCCCTGAAATATTTCTTTCTTGCCCTGGGTATGATAGCCTAGAAAGAAAAAGCAAGAAAATCCTCAGTCCTCCTTATTCATTAGTAGGCCAGAGGTGAAGAATGTTGGTAGAAGGTATGAGTCATGAAATGAAATAGAAACAATTGGCTTCACTTTGTGGAATGTTTTCATTGTTCTGATAAGAACAAAGTACAAATATGCATGTTATGAAACATGAATTATGTGATAATTAATCTATCGCTAATTTTAGCGATGCTGTGTACATTACAAGTTCTTAAAATTAATTTTTGTTACTCAGAATAACATTAATTAGGTTATAAAAAGCAACCTAGCTTTAATATTTTTAGTGGATATGTTTTCCTACTTTCTTAACAGTTTGCACTAGCTACTACAATCATATTGCCAAGCTGAATTTCAAGGAGCCACCGTATCCTCTATGAAGTGACTATTTTTGTGTTTGTCTATTTACTTATTTTGGTACTGAACATTGGACCCAGGTGCAACTACGTCTTAAACAAATGTTCTATCACATGAGCCTCTCTCTAGCCCCTACTTTCATGTTTAAATCTGTTACTTCTCTTTAGCCAAATCTAATCATAATGTACGTTGTTTGTAGCATTGCTACTAAATTATTAAAGAAAAATATTTAATTGCATGGGAAAATTTTGTTAGGCTAAAAAATTGGTTATAGGTAGCATGTTAAGCATATTCAAATATATAGACACATGGAAAATGAAGAAATAATTACACAAAAATGTCCTAATTATTTATCAGAGGGTGGGAGTTATTGGAGTTCTTTTGTTTATTTGTGTAATTTATTTTTGTGTGTGTAATCTATTTTTGGTGCTGGAGAATCAAACACAAGTTTTGCATATGTTAAACACACATTGTACCGTTCTACCATTGTACCATTCTGTTTTATTTTGTAGGTGATTTTGTGTGTGTATATACCTTTTCATTCTTGTAAAACGAGTATTGACTGCTTTTATAGTTAAAGAAATAGAACATTTAGAAATGAATATTTCTCTCTCTCTCTCTCTCTCTCTCTCTCTCTCTCTCTCTGATTACCAGTCTTGGGGCTTGGGACTCAGAGCTTGAGTACTATCTCTGGCTTCTTTTTGCTCAAGGCTAGCACTCTACCACTTGAGCCACAGCGCTACTTCTAGCTTTTTTTGTTTATGTGGTGCTGAGGAATCAAGCCCAGGGCTTCATGCATACTAGGCAAGCACTCTACCACTAAGCCACATTCCCAGCCCTAGAAATTAATTCTTACTCCGTGTAAAATTTACTTTAAAAAAAGACCCATTTAAGGGCTGGGGATATGGCCTAGTGGCTAGAGTGCCTGCCTCATATACATGAGGCCCTGGGTTCAATTCCCCAGCACCACATATACAGAAAATGGCCAGAAGTGGCACTGTGGCTCAAGTGGCAGAGTGCTAGCCTTGAGCAAAAAGAAGCCAGGGACAGTGCTCAGGCCCTGAGTCCAAGCCCCAGGACTGGCCAAAAAAAAAAAAAAAAAAAGACCCATTTAATAACATTTATTTATGTAGTTATTTAGTTAGCTAACTAACTAGCAGAGCTTCATTAATACTGAGTGCTCTTCTACTGAGCTATACCATCAACACCTGAATTTACTCTTGAATCTAGAAACTATACAAAACTCAAGCTTATGTCATTTTCTTACAGTTTCCTTAATTTGGAATATTTCAAATTCTAATAATGATGCACTCAAGCAACACAAATTATATGAGGAGAAACCAATTTCATGTCTTCTATCCTTACCATCAAAGGTAAACATGTTTAGGAATGAACATGTATCGTTCCATAAGTTATATAATGTAATGAAGCCTGTGTAATTTGTTCACCATAACACTACACATACATACATACATACATACACACCACCACCACCACCACCACCACCACCACCACCACCACCACAGTAGATGAGAGAGTAATTAATTTGGGGATTCATTTGTTTTCTGTGACATAGAATCCTATAGTACACATTACTCTACAATTTAGGACTTGCACTTAGTATATCATGAACAAAATAATGCAAGATATAATATATAAACTTATCTCTTGTTAATTTTCTATGTATACATAGAGACAAATCATTCATTCTATATCCCATCTTAGCCATATTATTTTGAAACTTTAGTCAGGCCTATCTAGGCTCTAGGTTTATTTATGTTCTTCCTTTTTTTTAAATTAAAGGATTTTATTAAATTTTTTTTTCAGGGGCTGGGAATATGGCCTAGTGGCAACAGTGCTTGCTTCGTATACATGAAGCCCTGGGTTCAATTCCCCAGCACCACATATATAGGAAACGGCCAGAAGGGGTGCTGTGGCTCAAGTGGCAGAGGGCTAGCCTTGAGCAAAAACAAGCCAGGGACAGTACTCAGGCCCTGAGTCCAAGGCCCAGGACTGGCCAAAAATAAATAAATAAACAAATAAATAAAAATGTTTTTCATTATCTTGAGTTTTACTCTCTCATGTTAAAACTGCATAGTTGTTTCTTTTTTCCCCCCTTTATTGTCAAAGTGAAGTATAGAGGGGTTACAGTTTCATATGTAAGGCAGTGAGTACATTTCCAACTTGTTACCTCCTCCCTCATTACCCCCCCCCCCCGCCCCAATGAGTTGTACTGTTGGTTTACACCAAATGGTTTTGTAAGTATTTATGTTCTTCCTTATAAAATCCAGTTTGGGGGAGAACCCACTTTTATTTTCTGATTAAGTCTCTTATCCTCCACCATCACTCTAGTCAGTGTGATTCCCAGCCTTATCTTTAACCATACCCTGTTAGTCCATTTACTCAGAATTGCCTTACTTTAATACATCTTTTCCATCTGCTGACCCATCTCACTTCTTGGCTGTTAAATTCTCACTTTGAAGTTGAGCTCAGCCTCCTGCCCCAATGCAAAATCCTATTGTCATGATCCTTGTGCCTGTCTGCATGTCTTGAGCAAAGTCTTTCTTGGTACACTTTTTTTTAAATTTAATTTTATTGTCACGGTGATGTACAGAGGGGTTACAGTTATGTATGTAAGGTAGTGAGTACATTTCTTGTCAAACTTGTTACCCCCTCCCTCATTTTTCTCCCACTTCCCCCTCCCAACCCCCTCCACAAGTTGTATAGTTAATTCCCAACATATTGGCTTGTTAATATCAGTGTTGCCTTGGTTAGCCCTGGGTCCTTTGTCTCAGCATTTTGTTGTTCCCCTTTCCTTCCCTAACTGAGATAAGTGTATATAAATTACCCAGGATAGCAAAATCAAATGTGACAACAGGGGATGAACCATGGGAGAAAAAAAATGAAAGAAAAAGGAAATAACTTTGGCATGAATGCAGGAACAGAAATTTACTATGGAGAGTTTCTGAACAGCATTGATTTCATTCTGTTCCTGAGGCCCAGCTGTATCCTTGTGTGGAATGAGTGAAATGCCTCTTCCTCTGAAAATAAATTTCCCTCAGCTCAAAAAAAAAAAAAGAAAAGAAAAAAGAAAGAACTTCACATACTACATTAAAAACAACAATAACAATGAAAAACCTCTTGTTTCCATATCTTGGAGTTCATTTTGCTTAGCATCATCTTTTTTTTTTTTGGCCAGTCCTGGGCCTTGGACTCAGGGCCTAAGCACTGTCCCTGGCCTCTTCTTGCTCAAGGCTACTAGCACTCTGCCACTTGAGCCACAGCGCCCCCTCTGGCTGTTTTCCATATATGTGGTGCCGGGGAATCTAACCGAGAGCTTCATGTGCAGGAGGCAAGCACTCTTGCCACTGGGCCATACTCCCAGCCCCTAGCATCATCTTATATTGGCATGCTTTAACAGCTATTACTGAATAGTGTGTGTGTGTGTGTGTGTGTGTGTGTGTGTGTGTGTGTGTGTGTGTGATTAATTGGAGATAAGAGTTTCATGGATGGGGCTGGGGATATAGCCTAGTGGCAAGAGTGCCTGCCTCGGATACACGAGGCCCTAGGTTCGATTCCCCAGCACCACATATACAGAAAACGGCCAGAAGCGGCGCTGTGGCTCAAGTGGCAGAGTGCTAGCCTTGAGCGGGAAGAAGCCAGGGACAGTGCTCAGGCCCTGAATCCAAGGCCCAGGACTGGCCAAAAAAAAAAAAGAGTTTCATGGACTTTCCTGCCCAAGCTGGCTTGAACTGTGATTCTCAGATCTCAGCCTCCCGAGTAGCTAGGATTACAATCATGAGCCACCTGGCATAGGAATCTTTATTAGACTGCAAACATGATCACGTAGGGCTGGGATATAACTCAGTAGTAGAGCATATTCAGGTATTCAGGAGGCCCCCTTCCCTCAAAAGTTACAAAATAGAACATTTTGATGAAAATTATGGTTATTTCTACATTATATTAAAAATAGATATTTTTGAGAGAAGTTATCATTATACAACTCAGATTGACCTTAAATTCTCCATCTTTCTACTCCATTTTCTGAGTCCTGTGATTACAAGCATGTGCCACCATGCTGCTAAGTTATTATCCCAAAACTGATCAGTCTGTAGGGCTCTGTAGACAAAGTACCAGTGATTTCCTCAGGGTTCTCTGTGTCCTTATTAGTATGAGACAGTTGACAGGAGGTTCTATGTACTCTGAGTGCATGTGTGTATACTTAGTTCTATTTTCTCTGGAACGGAGAAGAGTTAGTTATCAAAGAATTGCTTTTATCATTTTAAAATAGATTACAAAATTGTTTCTGTACCATCTATTTATGATGAATCATATTTTAAGTTTTCATATCTGTGGGTTTATCATCATGAACAGTTATTCATTGTGCACTGACTGCTTAGCAGTTTACTCAAATGAAACTTGGAAATGTTCTTAAACCCTACAGGAAACATGTAATTAAAGTTTTGGATTCTTTTTTTCTTAAAAAGAAAAAACCAATTTTTAGTGGAATTTTTATTCCCTAAACATATCAATAGAAAAATCTTTGCAGGATACAAACACAGGATACAGAAGAAACAGCCATTACATTGAAAATACTACAAAAATTGAAAATATTCTACAGCCAAAATCCCCTTTTGCTGTTTCATGTTAGTACCAATAGGTAGAGTTGAGCCAAATTCATTATTTTAAGAGCTTTGCCAAAATTGCAGATAGAAAATAAAAATTAAACATGTAAATCTAAAGCAAAATGAACCCTATTTCCAAGTACATGTCATGAAATTAGCTGGACATCAATGGCATACACTTGTAATCCTAGCTATCTGGGTGGCTAAAATCTGGGAATTGCAGTTCAAAACCAGTCTGAGCAGAAAAGTCTGTGAGACTCAATCACTAATAGGGTATCAAAATCTGGATTGCAAGGGCCAGGAATATGGCCTAGTGGTAAAGTGCTCATCTCGTAAACATGAAGCCCTGGGTTTGATTCCTCAGCACCACATATACAGAAAATGGCCAGAAGTGGCGCTGTGGCTCAAGTGGCAGAGTGCTAGCCTTGAGCAAAAAGAAGCCAGGGACAGTGCTCAGGCCCTGAGTTCAAGCACCAGGACTGGCAAAAACAAAGAAACAAAAAACTGGACTATAGGCATGGGTCAAGTGGCAGGGCACCAACCAGCCTGGAATGTAGGGTTCTGAATTCAAGCTCTAGTAAAGGCAAAAATTAACAAGGTAGGGCTGGGAATATGGCCTAGTGGCAAGAGTGCTTGCCTCCTATACATGAAGCCCTGGGTTCAATTCCCCAGCACCATATATAGATAAAGGGCCAGAAGTGGTGCTGTGGCTCAAGTGGTAAAGTGCTAGCCTTGAGCAAAAAAGAAGCCAGGGACAGTGCTCAGGCCCTGAGTCCAAGGCCCAGGACTGGAAAAAAAAATTTACAAGGTAGAAAGAAAATTACAATTAGGGGCTGGGGATATGGTCTAGTGGCAAGAGTGCTTGCCTTGTATACATGAGACCCTGGGTTTGATTCCTCAGCACCACATATACAGAAAATGGCCAGAAGTGGCGCTGTGGCTCAAGTGGCAGAGTGCTAGCCTTGAGCAAAAAGAAGCCAGGGACAGTGCTCAGGCCCTGAGTTTAAGGCCCAGGACTGGCCAAGAAAAAAAAAAAAAAAGAAAATTACAATTAGTATTCTTTTCTAAACCAGAGTCATTCTAGGTTAATCTCATCCTCATGGCTGGGCCTAACCAGAGGCAAGCTTGTGCAATACAAAGTTTATCTAAACAGACACAGTGTTCCAAATAACAGCATTGTTGTCACTTCTCCTCCTTTCCTCCAGCCCACAGGGGTCTCCCAGTGCTTGGCTAAATTTTGCTCTCAGCTGGCAACTAATTAGTGAGTAAGAGGGTACTGTTGGTGGAGAAAATTGTGCTGCTAAGTATTTACAATGTCTTTATATGTTTTGACATTTTTCAGTTATTAGAAACAGGGAGGAAAATTCTGGTAGTAGAAAAAGCAGTTGGCTCCAGGTCAGTAAACCCATCTGGCAATTTAATATAATCAAATCTTGGTAATTAATTTTGGACTTTATTATGTGAAATGACCCCAAGGTATCTAAGCAGCAGAGGTAGACCAGGGAATGTAAAAGGTGGTAGAATTTTAGAAATTTTCTTTTTTCATAGGGCAAAAATAATCATGGGAGCTACCAAAGACTGGAAAATTCACTCTATTTTTTCTTCTTTGATATTTAGCAGAGGGGAAAAAATTACCACCAGAATGTAATCAGAAAATTTTGCTGTATTTGAACCTTCCTGTGGGGTTCAAATATAGGCTTTACAGGCTTAAATATTGGCAAAATAGAGCTTGAGAACTAACTACTTCTCGTCTACAGTGTAAACAAATGAGCTGGAAGGTAATGAAAATGAAGGCCCACTATGTCCTCCAGTCAATGTCTATTTAACAGGGAGAAACCCACATTTGATTTCCAGTAAAATAATAAATAAAACAAGCAATGTGTAGTTGAGTATGTATTTTTACTGAGATGATATGTTCTTTTACACAATTTTAATTGTTATTATATATAGCTGTAAGTTATGTAGTTACATTTTCTTTCTTTTTTTTTTTTTTTTTTTTTTGGCCAGTCCTGGGCCTTGGACTCAGGGCCTGAGCACTGTCCCTGGCTTCCTTTTGCTCAAGGCTAGCACTCTGCCACTTGAGCCACAGTGCCACTTCTGGCCATTTTCTGTATATGTGGTGCTGGGGATTCGAACCCAGGGCCTCATGTATACGAGGCAAGCTCTCTTGCCACTAGGCCATATCCCCAGCCCTGTAGTTACATTTTCTTAATAAGAATTTTAAGTTGCTTAAGGTGCTTTCCTGTTTCTTCAGAGCATAGTTCTTCAAAGTTCTTTGTGTATGTAATACCATAAGACTATTGAAAAGCATAGGAATCCTCAAATATTTTACATGGATACCTAAAAATGGTTTATCTTAAGTTAAAATCATTGCAAAGAATGTATTTTTGGGTTTCATTTGAATGTGCACTTAACCTTATATTAAATCCTTGGAGCTGCGAAGTGCTGGTGAGTCTGTTGTAATCCTAGCTACACAGGAAGTTGAGACCTGGAAGGCTGTGTTTTGAAGCTAACACAGGCAGAAAAGGTCAAGAGACTCCAGATACCATCTCCAAAATAACCAGCAAAATGCTAGATTGGTAGTATGACTCAGCTGGTAGAGAGCATCAGATATGGGCAAGCAAGTCCAGTGAGACTTCAGAGACCTGAGTTCAAACCCCTTATACTAGCATTAAAAAAAAAATACATTGAGGCTGTGGATTTAGCTATAGAATCAGCCCTTTGTATGACATATGTTACTGGAGAAGACAGTGTTCACTGTCAAACCTATGAGTTAAACTGGACGTTAGGACCTATGGTTGCAAATTTTAACTGTAATTCTAATTTGACATTGTCGAGAAAAAGCGAGACTTTGGTTTATGATGAGGTTCTGTTTGGTTTGTTTTAGGGGAGAAGTGGGAAAAGCCCCCGTTGGAGGCAACACATTTAAAATTATTCCCTTATAAGTTGTCCCTGTGAAGTGTGTGTGTGTGTGTGTGTGTGTGTGTGTGTGTGTGTGTGTGTGTGTGTGTATGTGTGTACTGGTCTTGGGACTAGAACTCAGGTCTGTGAAGTGTGTGTGTGTGTGTGTATACTGGTCTTGGGACTAGAACTCAGGTCCTGGGCGCTGTCCCTGATTTTTTTTTTCCAGTCTTGGGGCTTGCACTCAAGGCCTAGCACTGTCCCTGGCTTCCTTTTGCTCAAGGCTAGCACTCTACCACTTGAGCCACAGCTCCACTTCTAGCTTTTTCTATATATGTGGTGCTGAGGAATTGAACCCGGGGCTTCATGTATGCGAGGCAAGCACTCCAGCACTAGGCCATATCCCCAGCCCCTGCTTTTTTTTTTTTTTTAAATTCAAAGCTTTTCAATGGTTATTTAGAGATAAGGGTCTCAGATTTTCTTGCCCAGGCTGGCTTCAAACTATCATCCCCAGATCTCAGCCTCCTGAGTAGTCAGGATTATATGCATGAGCCCCCAGTGCCTGGCTGTCCCTATGATTTTTTTATTTTTTGCCAGTCCTGGGGCTTGGACTCAGGGCCTGAGCACTGTCCCTGGCTTCTTCTTGCTCAAGGCTAGCACTCTGCCACTTGAGCCACAGCGCCACTTCTGGCCGTTTTCTGTATATGTGGTACTGGGGAATCGAACCCAGGGCCTCATGTATACTAGGAAAGCACTCTTGCCACTAGGCCATATCCCCAGCCCCTCCCTATGATTTTTTATATTATCTTTTATTTTTTATTTTTTGCCAGTCCTGGGGCTTGGACTCAGGGCCTGAGCACTGTCCTTGGCTTCTTTTTTGCTCAAGGCTAGCACTCTGCCACTTGAGCCACAGCACCACTTCTGGCCGTTTTCTAAATATGTGGTGCTGGGGAATTGAACCCAGTGCCTCATGTATGGGAAGCAAGCACTCTTGCCACTATTCCTAGCCCTGTCCCTATGATTTTTATGCCCTGAATCAATGCAGTAAGGTCAGATTCAGGTGATGGAAAAAGGAAGATAATGAAGTCCTCCGGGAGACAGGCCCTCAGGAATCAGACCTAGAAACTGAGAATCTGGAAACTGATTTCATTAAAACTCCCTTCAGGTACCCTGTAAGTATGAGTATTCAGCTTGAAGTATGCTCTTCTAAATCCTATTTAGAAACAAAGTGAATGTTCTATAAAAATAGAAGATACAAGATAGCCTTCCAGTGGCCAGGCATGCGAACAACAGCAGACATTCCAGAAAAATCAGGGCAAAGGGAACCACTTTGTCAATGCTTCCCAAATGTGGAGCAGCTCACATTCCCAGTACTAATTCTTTCCTATATTTTAATCTAAGCATATCGAATTAAAAAAAAATGGGACCGCTTAACAGGCCAGTGGCTCATACCTGTAATTCTAGCTAGTCAGGAGGCTAAGATCTGAGGATTGTGGTTCAAAGCCAGCCCAGGCAGAAAAGTCCCTAAGATTCTTTTCTCCAGTCAACCACGAGAAACAGAGCTGTGGCTCAAGAAGTAGAGCACTAGCATTGAGGAAAAATAATGCTTAGAGACAGCACCTTGGCCCTGAGTTAAAGCCCTGGGACTGGCACAAAAAGAAAGGAAGGAAGGAAGGAAGGAAGGAAGGAAGGAAGGAAGGAAGGAAGGAAGGAAGGAAGGAAGGAAAGAAGGAAGGAGAGAGGGAGGAAGGGAAGGAGGGGGAAGGAAGGAAGGAAAAAGAGGGGTAGTGGGAGGAGGAGAAGGAAGGAAGGAAAGAAAGAAAGAAAAAAGGAAACTTATTAGACACAAAAATGTAAAGCTAGAATAGTGGAATGAGGAGAAAAGAGATGATCTTGCATTTATGGCTCTACTTGTGGTATAAGATAGTCTCTGAGGGCTGGGAATATGGCCTAGTGGCAAGAGAGCTTGCCTCATATACATGAAGCCCTGGGTTCAATTCCCCAGTACCACATATATGGAAAGCAGCCAGAAGTGGCGCTGTGGCTCAAGTGGCAGAGTGCTAGCCTTGAGCAAAAAGAAGCCAGGGACAGTGCTCAGGCCCTGAGTCCAAGGCCCAGGACTGGCAAAAAAAAGATAGTCTCTGATAAAATGTTTCAGAGAAGTACCTAAGTTCAGTTACAATAATACAACATCTCACAGAGTTCAAAAGCATGCAAAACTTGTGTTCCTGCTTTGAGAATGCAATTGTATGAGAATCTAAACTTCAGAATAGGTAAACTAATACAGATTCAGTATCTCTTAGCTGAAATACTTAGGATCAAGTGTTTCAGATTTTCATGTATTTCTTAGAGTTTGGAATATCTGCCTACAGTTAGATATCTTGTGGATTGCCTGAACATGAAATTCCTTTATTTTTTTATGTATTACCTTCTATACATAGGCTGGAGGTATGTTAATAATGTTAAATATGTTTGCGTGCTAAATAATTTTGTGATTAAACAAATTTTTGTGGTGTGGGATTTTCCACTTGTGGCATCATGTCAATACTCAAAAATTATGAATTTTAGAGCATTTTGGGTTCAGATTGGAGTTTCTCAACCTGTATTTGAAAAGAATGCTTCAAAGAACATTAAAATATTATATTATTTTATATTAAATATATTTTATTTTAACTTACTTTCCCACAAAGAGGAGGGACAAGAAGGGTCTATCTTTACCAGTAGCAGGAATTTGTTGAGTTTCCCCGCCCCCCCACCCAGTATTTCTGATTTCTGTCTCCCATATTCTAGTAATATTTTTCTACTCCCTTTGGTATATTTTACTTTGTGAATTTCAAGGCTGCCATTCATAGCACAGAAGTTGACTTGTGGGACAGGCCTAATCTATGTGTGTATGTGTGTGTGAGTGTGTGTGTGTAAAAGAGAGAAAGATAGTGAGAGAGGGGGGAGAGAGAGAGGAAGAGAGAGAGAGAGAGAGAGAGAGAGAGAGAGAGAGAGAACACATGCCAGTACTAGGGCTTGAACTCAAGGCCTAGACACTGCTTCTTAGATTTTTTTTGCTCAAGGCTGGTGCTACCACTTGAGCCACAGCTCCACTTCTTCACTTTGGTGGTTAATTGGAGATAAGAGTCTCCTGAACCTTCCTGCTCAGCTGATTTTGAACCATGATCCTCAGATCTTAGCCTCCTAAGTAGTTAGTATTACAGCCACTGGTACCCAGATAGCCTGATCATTTTTAGCATTCCAATCCACTAAACATACAGAAATGGGCATATGACCCAAACTAGGTGAATTAGAGTCCTAGTTTGGGATATTTATATGGAATTGAGAGCATTTCAATCCATCAAAGAAAATAAATGCTACATTTTGTTGGATTTCTTATGGATGATGATAAACAATAGTGTTTTCTCATTGGGGTCTAACGTGAAGCATAGCTTAGAAGTCTATGCAGAGAGTGTAGACCGAACACGATAGAAGGAAACAGATAATGATACATCAATTAAAAGGGCTGGAGCTTCTGTTGGCCTTGGACTGATATTCAGAAAAAGATTTGTCTACATTCCTGAGAGTTAGAGAGGCTTTGGTGGTATGTGTGACAGAATTTAAAAAACAGATTTTCAGGGCTGGGGATATAGCCTAGTGGCAAGAGTGCCTGCCTCGGATACACGAGGCCCTAGGTTCGATTCCCTAGCACCACATATACAGAAAACGGCCAGAAGCGGCGCTGTGGCTCAAATGGCAGAGTGCTAGCTAGCCTTGAGCGGGAAGAAGCCAGGGACAGTGCTCAGGCCCTGAGTCCAAGGCCCAGGACTGGCCAAAAAACAAAGAAACAAAAAAAAAACAACCAGATTTTCAAGGCTTGAAGTTGAAAGTAGAGCTGTGGCTCAAGTGGTAGAACACCAGCCTTGAGTGAAAAGGCCAAGTGCAAACCTCACTACCAGAATTTAAAAAAATTTTTTTAGAAGTTTCCAGAATGGACACAACAGGAAGAATCTCTTTTATATTATTTACAGACATATACCCAGAGGCTTTTTTTTTTTTCGGTCCTGGGGCATGGACTGAGGGCCAGGGCACTGTCCCTGGCTTCTTTTTGCTCAAGGCTAGCACTCTACCACTTGAGCCACAACGCTACTTCTGGCTTTTTTTCTGTTTATGTGGTGCTGAGGAATGGAACTCAGGGCTTGATGCATACCAGGCAAGCACTCTACCGCTAAGCCACATTCCCAGCCTCCCCAGAGGCTTTTTGAACTGATGGCATTTCCTGCACCCAAAGGAAGTGTGTATAAAAGGGTAGAGGGAAAGTGGGCCATTATACAAGGTCAAAGGCGTAGGTGTTCACTGCAAAGCTTTTCAGGACTGTGGACAAGAAGTGTCTCCTGTGGGAATTTGGGGCGATTGTGGTGGCGGCAGAGGGGTACTGAGGCAGCTATAATACCCACGCTTCAATATTGCCACCATGTGGCTTTGTCACCAGCAACACCTTTGCCCTTGCCCAAAGTGCCATTTTGGTTGACTAAGCCGAATTTCTGTTATTTTCTTTCCTGTGAATGATAATATGCAGAGGTACCAACTGAGTCTTTGAAGAGTTTATGAACTTCTTGGAGAAGGACATGAGAGAATGATTAGGGAGAGGATTAAAGAGGAGATCACATAGAAGAAAAAAATGTTCATGAAACTGGATGCCAGTGGCTTACACTTGTGATTCTAGCTACTCAAGAGGCTAAGATCTCATGATCACAGTTTAAAGCCAGCTAGAGCAGAAAAGTCTGAGACTCTTAAATCCAACTGAACATCAAAAGGCTAGAAGTAGAGCTGTGGCTCAAGAGGTAGAGTGCCAGCCGTGAGCAAAAAAGCTAAACCCTAGCCTGGCACATACAGACACGCAGACAGACAGACAGACACACACACACACACACACACACACTCAGAGATGTTTCTGGCATCAGACAAGTATGATTTTAATATAAAAAATAAGTAAGTATTCATTTTGTTCTCCTTGTTTGAAGAATTAGAGTTTGTTAATAATAGGATGCTAGAGTTAGCCTGTACCGAATTTATACAAGCTGGATCAGGAATTTTCAGGAATTTTGCAGGCTGATTACTGAACAAAACCATGAGGAAAAATAAAATACACATGTCAGATTTGATGACAATAGATTTATTGGAAAAAGTTAGGGGATTGGGATGCATGCAACTCTATCAAATCATAGTTCGATTGCAACCATATGTTGGCCACAGAAACATGTTTGGCAAAAATCAACCAACACATTCTGTAAGAATCCATTGACTAGGGGCTGGGAATATGGTCTAGTGGCAAGAGTGCTTCCCTCATATACGTGAAGCCCTGGGTTCGATTCCCCAGCACCACATATATAGAAAATGGCCAGAAGTGGCACTGTGGCTCAAGTGGCAGAGGGCTAGCCTTGAGCAAAAAGAAGCCAGGGACAGTGTTCAGGCCCTGAGTCCAAGCACAGGACTGGCAGAAAGGAAAAAAAAAAGGATCCATTGGCTAGATGTTCATTTTTTTTTTTTTTTTTTTTTGGCCAGTCCTGGGCCTTGGACTCAGGGTCTGAGCACTGTCCCTGGCTTCTTTTTGCTCAAGGCTAGCACTCTGCCACTTGAGCTGCAGCACCACTTCTGGCCATTTTCTGTATATGTGGTGCTGGGGAATCGAACCTAGGGCCTCGTGTATCCGAGGCAGGCACTCTTGCCACTAGGCCATATCCCCAGCCCCTAGATGTTCATTATAATAAAAGTATTGTGTAGGGCTGGGAATATGGCCTAGTGGTAAAGTGCTCTCCTTGTACACATGAAGCCCTGAGTTCGATTCCTCAGCACCACACATATAGAAAAAGCCAGAAGTGGCACTGTGGCGCCAGTGGTAGAGTGCTAGCCTTGAGCAAAAGGAAGCCAGGGATAGTGCTCAGGCCCTGAGTCCATGCCCCAGGACTGGCAACAAAAACAAAAACAAAAAAAGTATTGTGTATGTTATGATTGTTTATAAATTGAATACATACTGTACATTGTAAAAGTTTTAATAAACTTAAATCTGTAAACACTTACAAATATATGAATATATACATATATATACTTTCCCCCGAAGAATTCATTGTTAAATATTACAATACTATGTCTAGATTATTATATATTTATCATGAATTTCTAACAATATAAAAATATGAATAATACATCACTTTATTCCACTGCCACTCAATTCCTAACTCATACTCCATCAATGCTACAAAAATGTTCAAGCTGAAGAGTGATGTTATGGTGGTGCACTGGGCTCAGGGAAACCAAGACAGGAAGATTTCAACTTCTAAGCCCACCTGGGCTATAAAATGAGACTGTCTCAAGTTTTACCTTCTTTAAAAAATTAAACTATTACCATTGCTTAATAGACATATCTATTCAATTGCTTCCTTAAATGCTTTGGAGACAAATCATCAAGTGAACTTCTGTAAGGTTTCTGGTGACACTTTATTTATTTTTTTAAAAACCTTTTGCCAGTCCTAGCACTTGGACTCAGGGCCTGAGCACTGTACCTGGCTTCTTTTTGCTCAAGGATAGCACTCTGCCACTTGAGCCACAGCACCTCTTCTGGTCTTTTCTATATATGTGGTGCTGAGGAATCGAACCCAGGGCTTCATGTATATGAGGCAAGCACTCTTGCCACTAGGCCATATTCCCAGCCCTCTGGTGACACTTTAAAATCATCCTGAAGGCTGGGATGTAGCTCAGTGGCAAAGTGCTTGCCTAGCAAGTGCAACATCCTGGGTTTCATCCCCAGTACCAAAAAAAAAAGAAAAGATAAAATCATCCTGAAATGCTACATTTCTAATATGTTAAGAAAGTAACATTTTCTGTTTATTATGTTGTTCAACTTTACATAATAGTTTAAGAGGTTAGATCTCATCATAAACTTTTTATGGAAAAAGTAGGCCTGTGGATTTTTTATGTATAAAGATAGATAATGAACACAATCTTCTGAGATTCAAAAAATAAGAATGAGAGAGAAATTTCCATTTGAATGGCAAACTGAATAAAGGTACTCAATCTAGGCACTATTAAAATGATAATAAGGAACAAAAGTCAAAAAGAAAATTAAAATCGTAAGAATTATGAGAATTGAGTAAGAATGCCAACAGATGAAAATGTTAGCTTATGGAAGTTAGGAAAGAGATAGAAGTTTGTGATGGATTAAACAGAGATAGGAAGTCACAGCTCAGATACCATCAGGAGATTTTACTAACAACAGGAGTAAATCTACCTAGGACTATGGTTCAAAGCCAGCCCAGGCAGAAAAGTCCTCTAGATTCCAATTAACCAGGAAAAAAAAAAAGCCTGCTCTAGAGGTATAGCTTAACTAGTAAAGTACCAGCTATGAGCAAAAAAGGCCCCTAATTCAAGTTCTTGTACTTACACACGCACACACACACACACAGATACACATACACACACTCATCCATACACCCACTCAAGGCTCAAGTACATCCAAGATATATATAGCCAAAGAGGAAGAAAAATGATAGAAACATGTATTTAGATGTAAATTGAGTTAAATTCTTAAACAAATCAAGAGATAATAATATAAGCATCTTATTTAGATTTCCAAAACTATTTAAGAAGTAAAACCAAAATGGTTGAAAACTAGATTCTGAGGAGCAGAAGACTGTTGTCTATCATTATACTTTTTTTTCTTTCCTTCTTTCCTTCCTTCCTTCCTTCTTTCCTTCCTTCCTTCCTTCCTTCCTTCCTTCCTTCCTTCCTTCCTTCCTTCCTTCCTTCCTCCCCCCCCTTTCTTTTTGTGCCAGTCCTGGGGCTTGAACTCAGGGCCTGAGCACTGTCCTTGGCTTCTTTTTGCTCAAGGCTAGCACCCTAACACTTGAGCCACAGCGCTACTTCCAGCTTTTTCTGTTTATGTGGTGCTCAGGAGTTGAACACAGAGCTTCATGCATGCTAGGCAAGCACTCTACCACTTAGCCACATTCCTAGCCCCTTCTTTTCTTTCTTTTTTAAATAGTGCTGAGAATTGGATCCAGGGCCTTGTACATGCAAAACAAGTGCTCTCACATTCAGCTATAACCACTTGTACAAGATAAGAAAGTTCAGCTGAGAGTATATAGCTCCACAGTAGAGTGTTTGCCTAGCATGCATGATTTTTTAGGTTCAGTTATCAGTATGGCCAAAAATGGGGTTAGCTATTTGTGAACATGCTCTTCTAAGAATGCATTCTACATAAAATAGTGAGGTAGCTGGGTGCTGGTGGCTCATGCCAGTAATGCTAATATCAACCCAGTAGGTTGAAATATGAGGGGTTCAAAGCAAGCCTGGGCAGGAACGTCTGTGAGATTTTTTTTTTTTTTAATCAGTCATGGGGCTTGAACTCTGGGCATAGGCGCTGTCCCAGAGCTTTTCAGCTCAAGGCTAGTGTTCTACCACTTTGAGCCACAGTGCCAGTTCTGGTTTTCTGGTGGTTAATTGACTTTCTAGCCTGGGCTGGCCTTGAACTATGATCCTCAGATCTCAGCCTCCTGAGTAGCTAGGATTACAGGTGTGAGGCATCAGAGCTGGCCCAAGTCTGTGAGATTCTTATCTCCAATTGAGTGGCAAAAAAAAAAAAGCCAGAAGGGGAGCTATGACTCAACTCAAGTACTAGACTGCTAGCCTTGAGCACACAAAAAGACTGGCACAGAGAGAGAGAGAGAGAGAGAGAGAGAGAGAGAGAGAGAGAGAGAGAGAGAGAGAGAGAGAGAGCACTGTTGTTTTGTTTTGTTTCTGGGCCTTGGTGATACACACCTATAACCCTAGCTACTCAGGAGGCTGATATCTGAGGATTACAGTTTGAAGCCAGCCTAGGCAGGAAAGTTTCTGACCCTCTTACCTACAATGCACCAAAAAACTGGAAATGGGGCTGTGGCTCAAGTGGTACAGCACTAGCCCATGACAAGGGTAAAAGGGCAGCACCCAAGCTGAGTTCAAGTCCCAGGACTAGCACAATGAAAGAAAAAGAAAATTAAGTAATATAGCATCCTACATATTTGCTTGAGCTCTGAAAGTCAGTTTGTGCAGGTTTAGGCTGAGCCCCACAACTTACTGGGTACTGTCTGTTTATTTACTCCCTTTGTTCCTTATTATCAGCATGGCCTTGGGCATATTACAAATCCCTTTCTGTCTTACCTGGCTGAACATAAGAAGAGTCAATCTATGCTAAATGCATAGAAAATACCTAGAATATGGAAAATTCCCATAGTGCCATGTAATTTTGAAATAGATAGCAAGGGTATTTTTTTTTTCAGTACTGGGTTTAAACTCAGGGTCTCACGCTTGCGCAGCAAGCCTCTACTGCTAAGTTACATCTCCAGCAACCCAAGTCTGTCAAAATATACAGAGGCTGTCCTCCCCACTCCTTCTCTTTCTCCCTTCTTCCCTCCTTTCATTCCTTCGCTTCCTTTTTTGGTGGTAGAGCCTGGTTACATAATCCAGGCTGGCCTCCTGCCTCCGACCTCTAAGTACTGGAATTACAGACACCATGTCTGCTTTTTAAATGTTGAGTGGTATCTCATTGTGTGTGTATATATACACACATAATATATATTACATATATATGTATTACACACACACACACACACACACACACACACACACACACACAGAGCGATAACCAGAAAAACAGAGACAGATAGACAGACAGACAGACCTACAGAGAACATGATTCTTGCTATGGGACTTTAGGAGAATGTAGAGAAGGGGAAAGAACAAAAGAAAGATGGAGGGTGAATAATTTTGAAATGCATTGTATTATATATTATGATGGTGCAAGGAATTTCAATGAAAGCTGCTTATCATTAGGGTGTTGGAGTTAGACAAAGGAAATCAATACAGTAGGGTGTTCTGATCAAAATATAATATGTGCACAACTTAAAGATAATGGAAGAAACCCTTGGAACAGTTAACACATGTGTGTGCATACACACACACACACACACACACACACACACTGAAGTGTCTAGGAAATAAAACTCTCTCCTGGGGTGAGTAGGTAGCACCAAGAGCAGGAAGAGCTAAGGAAGAGGGTAGATGAGGATGAATATGATCAAGATAGTCATTTGCAGGCATGACAATATAATAAAACTTGTTGAAGTCGTTTTAAGAAGGAGGAAGTGGGGTAAGGGAGAGTGTTAGAGGGGGTGAGACTGATCAGGATACATTGTAATGTGTGTATGAAATGTCCAGATGAAATTTCATCTTGTGCCATTGCCTTGTTTCTTTTTTGGTCTTTTGTAGTTTTGTGTTTTTTTTTCTGGAGCTGGAGACCGAACCTGAGGCCTCACGCTCGCCAGGCAGGCACTCTTCTGCTGAGCCAGAACCCCAGCCCCATGAAATTTCATCTTGTATAACTAATGTATGCTAAAAAGAAAATTCTGGGGCAGGGAGGTTAGGGAAAGAAAGAGCAATAGAGGGGTTAATCTGATTAATGTACAACATATTCATATGTGAAATATCACAGTAAAACCTCTTTGGACAATTAATACACAATTTTTTTGCCAGTCCTGGGGCTTGAACTCAGGGCCTGGGCACTGTCCCTGAGCCTCTCTGTGCTCAAGGCTAGCACTCTACCACTTGAGCCACAGCATCACTTCTGCCTTTTTCTGATTATGTGGTACTGAGGAATTGAACCCAGGGCTTCATGCATGCTAGGCAAGCATTCTACCACTAAGCCACAGGCCAGCCCAATTAATATACATTTTAAAGTGAAGGACAGTATATAAAACAAGCCCTAGTTGAGAGTGAATACTAGTGGGGAAAGAGAAGGTGAACAGAGATGGTGAAGGAGGGTGAATATGGTTGTATGTATGAAAATAACAACCAATCTACAGAAATTAAGAAGGGTTAGGGGGGATGAGAGAGTGATGGAGTTGGGGAGTTGGACTGAGGTACATTGTGCATAGGTACAGAAATATCACAGTAAACATTCCTTACACAAATAATATATGTTAATAAAATTTCCTAGGGTGAAGTTTACTTCTTCTTCTTCTTTTTTTTTTTTTTTTTTTTGGGTAAGTCCTGGGGCTTGGACTCAGGGCCTGAGCATTGTCCCTGGCTTCTTTCTGCTCAAGGCTAGCACTCTTACCACTTGAGCCACAACTGAAGTTTACATTATTAAGGGCAACAGTCCTACTGAGAAGATGATCTAAGCTGGGCATGGGGACTCATAACTATAATACTGAGGAAGATCAGATTCAAGGCTAGCCTGGGCAAAAAGTCTGCCAGATCTTATTCCAACCAATAAAAGCTGGGCATGGTGGCATCCCCGTGGCATCCCAACTCCAAGAAAAGGATCTAGTGGGCCATATAAAGGTATAAATGTGAGGGTCTACTAAAAAATGAAATAAAAGGGGCCGGGGCTCAAGGGGTAGGGTACTACAAGCTCCTGAAAAGCACTTGTGCTCTCCTAGGAAAAGAAGAAGAAAGAGTGGGCTAGGAATATGGCCTAGTGGTAAAGTGCTCACCTCGTATACATGAAGCCCTGGGTTTGATTCCTCAGCACCACATATATAGAAAAAAGCCAGAAGTGGCGCTGTGGCTCAAGAGGTAGAGTGCTAGCCTTGAGCAAAAAGAAGCCAGGGACAGTGCTCAGGCCCTGAGTCCACACCCCAGGACTGGCAACAAAAACAAAACAAATAAACAAAGAAGAAAGAGAAGGGAGAATATTTTAGTACTTGGTTTAGGGATTCTTTTCTGTATTTTTTCATGCTGATACTAGGTCTTGAACTCAAGATCTAGGTGCTTCCCCTGAGGGTTTTTTTTTTTGTTGTTGTTGTTGTTTTTTTTTTTTTTTGCTTAAGACTGGCACTCTATCAGTTGTGCCACAGCTTCACTTCTATATCTTTTGGTGAATAATTGAAGATAAGAATCTCAAAGACTTTCCTGCCTTGGCTGCCTTCAAACCATGATCCTCAGATCTCAGCCTCCTGAGTAGCTAGGATTACTATGTTACTGGTACCCAACATTATTTTTGTGATTTTGAGGAAGAGTCTTGCTATGTAGCTTAGGTTGGTCTCCAACTTATGATCACCCTGCTTCTCCCAAGTGATGGGGTAATATATATTTGCCTTCATAGATTTTCTTTTTGGTGAGGGTGGGGGTGGGGGGCTTTAGTTTGGTTTTTCTTTTAGACAAGGCCTTGCTGTATCTGTGTGTTTGTGCATGTGAATGGGTGTGTTTGCTGGTACTGCAGCTTGAACTCAGGGCCTTGCCCCTTTGCTCACCCTTCTTTTTTTTGGGCCAGTCCTGGGGCTTGGACTCAGGGCCTGAGCACTGTCCCTGGCTTCTTTTTGCTCAAGGCTAGCACTCAGCCACTTGAGCCACAGCGCCACTTCTGGCCGTTTTCTGTATGTGTGGTGCTGGGGAATCAAACCCAGGGCCTCATGTATACGAGGCAAGCACTCTTGCCACTAGGCCATATCCCCAGCCCTTGCTCACCCTTCTTGTTTATTCCCCTCAAATTCCCAATTCTCCTACTTCAGGCTTTTCAGTGCTGGAAATATAAGCATGAAGCAAGATGTCTGGGAATTCACGGAGTTTTCACCATGAGTTTAGGGGTGATTGAAAGTAGACTTGGAACTGGATTTGAAATGTTTTATGGGTAAAAGTATGTACCCCCTGACCCATGTGATGATAGGAACTGATTTGGAGGTCAATACTTCTAACATGCCTTGTAGGTGTATGGCTGAATGTCTTGTGTTAAATATAGGCAGACAAAAGTAATAAAAATATTAATAGTCTTATCACCCATGAGATAGACACAGAGAAATATGATAACATTTATGGTTAAATTGAGTAACATTGTTTCCTAACAGGCTTAGAGAGCAAGAGAAGATGTAATAGCCTTTCAGAAACCATGGATTTATCTTTTGACCACAAGTACCCTTAACATTTGCCTGACTAATGAAAGAAGTTATATTACACATGGGACCGTTGGAGTCCCTAATGAGTCACATTAGTTTTTCTGAAAGGACCCCAGTGGCCTTCTGAATTGCATCCTGACACAGCAGGAAGACCTGGATCTGGGCCCTGTCTGTTGGCACACATAACTAGCTATGTAGTTATACTATAAGATTTCCTTCTCCAGTTCCCATGCTGACTGACAGGGTATACCTGCAGCCTTATAAGCCTGGACAGGTCTAGGAATGTTGCTGTCATGGCACTGGGTGAAGCTTCTCAATCCTTTTGAAGTTGTAGGACCATGGAGAGGTTTTTTTTGTTTTTTGTTTTGTTTTGTTTTGCCAGTCCTGGGCCTTGGACTCAGGGCCTGAGCACTGTTCCTGGCCTCTTTTTACTCAAGGCTAGCACTCTGCCACTTGAGCCACAGCGCCACTTCTGGCCATTTTCTATATATGTGGTGCTAGGAATCAAACCCAGGGCTTCATGTATATCAAGCACTCTTGCCACTAGGCCATATTCCCAGCCCCCATGGAGAGTTTTTTTTTTTTTTTTTTTTTTTTTTTGGCCATTCCTGGCGCTTGGACTCAGGGACTGAGCACTGTCCCTGGCTTCTTTTTTGCTCAAGGCTAGCACTCTGCCACTTGAGCCACAGCGCCACTTCTGGCCGTTTTCTGTATATGTGGTGCCAGGGAATTGAACCCAGGGCCTCATGTACACGAGGCAAGCACTCTTGCCACTAGGCCATATCCCCAGCCCCCCATGGCCACTAGGCCATATCCCCAGCCCCCCATGGAGAGTTTTGAATAAATGAAACGAGATAGAGGTAGTTTTCTGATTTCTTTCTCTCAAAACACATTTTAAGCGGGGTGTTGGTGACTCATATCTGTAATCCTAGTAACTCAGGATCTGAGGATCATGGTTGGAAGCTAGCTGGAGGCAGGAAAGTCCATAAGACTCTTATGTCCCATTAGACACCAAAAGAGCCAGAAGTGGCTCAAGTGGTAGAGCACTAACCTTGAGCAAAAAAAGCTCAGAGACAGCACCCAGGCCCCAAGTTCAAGCCCTAGGATTGGCAAACACACACACACACACACACACACACACACACACACACACACACACACACACAAACTCAAAAGGAATCTTAAAAGAATAGTTTAAAAAGCTTCCTGATTTAATTTCTAGGGACTCATATCTGTTTCGGGGCTTTATTTTTTGTTTGTTTGTTTATTTGTTTTGTTTTTGTTGCCAGTCCTGGGGTGTGGACTCAGGGCCTGAGCACTGTCCTTGGCTTCTTTTTGCTCAAGGGTAGCACTCTACCTCTTGAGCCACAGCACCACTTCCAGCTTTTTTCTATATATGTGGTGCTGAGGAATCGAACCCAGGGCTTCATGTATACGAGGAGAGTACTTTACCACTAGGCCATATTCCCAGCCCTGGGGCTTTATTTTTTAATTAACTAAGCACACTAAGTTTATATTTGTTTGTTTGGTTTTTGTGAAGCTCTTAGGAGTTGAAGCTAGATTTCATGATGAGGAGCTGCTTTTCTCCCTTAGTAATTAAGCTCATCTGGTGCTAGGGTGTAGGAGACTACTGAGCATTGCAGAGTACCTGCCAACGTGTTTCCTTGGAGCTTGGCCACTGGAGACATCCCTTTATGGTGGAAATGAAGGCTAGGATGGAGGTTAGTGGGACTCCAATTTCCTGACTTCACAGCTTCTGCTATGCTAGTAGTTGGATTCTAAGTAGCTTTTAACTATTGAACTGTTGTCCTGCTTAAAATACTGCTAAAAAACTGTTCACAGGTGACTGCTGAGCAATGAAATGTGTGAATCTGAATGGACATGGGCATGAAATACAACACGGGCTGGGTGCTGTTTGCTCACGCCTGTCATCCTAACTACTCAGAAGGCTGAGATCTGAGCATCACAGTTTGAAGCTAGCCCAGACAGAAAACTCCGTGACTCTTCTCTCTAATAACTACTCAGAAAAAGCTGGAAGTGGTGCTGTGGTTGAAGTGGTAGAGCGCAGAGCTCAATGGTTCAAAATGACAAAATAAATGTGAGATATCCCACTCATAATTTTTAATACTGATTATATGAAGAAATACTTAAAATGTTGGGTTAAATAAAATGTTATTGAAATAATGTTCTTGTTTATATACATGTATGTGTGAATATATACACAGGTTTCTGTCTATAAATACATGTATATACATATATACATACATGTATATACATATGTATATACAGAGATATAGTTGTTGTTGTTTTAGTACAAGGCTTTGTGATCTCACTGTTTTCTTGCTTGAGGCAGGAACTCTGCCACTTGAGCAACACCTTCAGCTCTTCTTTTTGCTAAAGGCTGGCACTCTACCACTTGAGCCACAGTGCCACTTCTAACTTTTTCTATATATGTGGTGCTGAGGAATGGAAACCAGGGCTTCATTATATATGAGGCAAGCACTCTACCACTAGGCCATATTCCTAGCCCCCTCTATAATCTTTTAAATGGTGGCTTTTGAAAAAAATGTAAATGACTTACAACTCCCATTAGGTTTCTTTTGCACAGTGCTGCACCAGAAAATAGTGGGGGAATTAGGCTGAAAAGAATACATTGCAGGCTTGGAATGTGGCTTAGTGGTAGAGTGCTTACCTAGCATGCATGAAGCCCTAGGTTCAATTCCTTAACACCACATAAACAGAAAAGGCCAGAAGTGGCACTGTGGCTCAAGTGGTAGAGTGGTAGCATTGAGCAAAAAGAAGCCATGGACAGTACTCAAGCCCTGAGTCCAAGTCTCAGGACTGGCAAAAAACAAAACAAAACATTGCAGTGGCTATAGTATCCAAACTTGGTAAGCAATGCTCACATTTAAGCAGGCTTTCACTACTTTCTCAACTTTTGAAATTCCGTTTGTCCTAGGTTGGCCCAGAAATGAAAACAACACATCTGTTTTAGTCTAGTACATTCAATGCCAATAATACATGAGAGACAAAGCCTGGAAATCAAATAAATGGCAATTCAGAAAGGCATAAACACATTGTTAATTCATTGCTAGGAACAGTACTAATTTTGATAAGTAGTACTCAACTGAAATAGCCTTAGAAAAATTGTTTTGATTTGTTCCTGAGAGATATGCCCAAGGCTTTAGCCTCCTCAGAGATATAACTTTCCACTGAGTTCAGCAGAGTTACCAATAGCTGAGGAAGAGGTTAGTGGCTAATAGTGTCTCTGGGTCAGTGTGTGTAGACCACAGAGTTCCTGACAGGTTCTTCACATAGTACAGACTGTACAAGTAGCCTGAGGCACCCTGCCATTTTGGTTTGAAATAAGGAAAGGACTTTTCTCCAAGGAACGTTGGTCACATGCTGTGCTAATACTCTCCATGTAAGTCAGCATCTGCCACAAATGCACCTTGAAAGATTAGTTGAAACCATCTCAGTCACTGTGGAGGCAACAGACTGGCTGGCAATGAGGACAGTTAGAAAAGAAGGGCCCAGAAACATGTCATAGAAATGGCTTTCTAATGTAAATACTCACCTCAATAAAGAGTCTGAACCATGTTATGGGGCATGTGAAGAGTGTCTGCCAAATATGGTTCTATGCCTTTAAATAGTTTGGTTCAGCAAAACCCTGGGAAGGGTACTTCCTAGAACTCTGCAGCATGCAGAGCTACTATGGTTTTGATGTTGAATATCTCTCAAAGACCCATGGATTAAAAGGCTTGGTCCCCAGAGTAGTACCATAGCAGGGTGGTCAAAACTTTGGTATGGGGGGGGGCAGGGTGAGGTCCTTAAGTCATTAAGAGTGTACCCCCAAAAAGGTTTTCAGGCCCAGCACCAATAGCTCACATCTATAATCCTAGCTACTCAGGATGCTGAGATCAGAGGATCACAATTCTAAGCTAGATGAAGCAGAGAAATTCAGAAGAGTCTTATCTCCAAGTGATTGGCAAAACACCCCCACACAACAACGACAACAAAAACCCAGAAGTAGGGTTGTGGTTCAACTGGCAGAGCATCCATTTTTTTGTTTTGGTTAGTTGTAGGGCTTGAACTCTGGGCTCGGGTGCTGGTCCCTGAGCACTTCCCCTCAAGGCTAGCGCTCTATCACTTTGAACCACAGCTCCACTTCCCATTTTCTGGTGGTTAAATGGAGATAAGAATCTCACAGGGCTGGGGATATAGCCTAGTGGCAAGAGTGCCTGCCTCGGATACACGAGGCCCTAGGTTCGATTCCCCAGCACCACATATACAGAAAACGGCCAGAAGCGGCGCTGTGGCTCAAGTGGCGGAGTGCTAGCCTTGAGCGGGAAGAAGCCAGGGACAGTGCTCAGGCCCTGAGTCCAAGGCCCAGGACTGGCCAAAAAAAAAGAATCTCACAGACTTTCCTGCCCAGGGCTGGCTTTGAACCTTGATCCTCAGATCTCAGCTTCCTGAATAGTTAGGATTGCAGGTGTGAGCCACTGGCACATGGCTAGAGCACCAGTCTTGAGTAGAAAAAGCCACGTCAAAATGAGAGGCCCTAAATTCAAGAAGTAGTACTGGTATGTGTATGTGCATCCACGCCCACACTTGTACACACACACACACACACACACACACGCAGTAGGGGACCATGCTCATCATCTTTCTCTCTTTGCTTCAGTTGGCTGATGACTGTTCACTCTATGCATCTGCCAGTCTCATCTTCTAGTCTCACTTGAGGCCACACCAGTGTAGCATGACTGGTTTTGGACCTGGAACCTCCAAATCCATATGCTTAACAAATCTTTTCTTTGTAAAGGGTTAGCAGTCCCAGATATTTCATTATAGTAACAATTACCTTTGACCAAAATGGTAAGGCCTTTTTTCCCCATCATTATCTGACCTATGCACATGACAATGATGGCTGATATCTATAGCCTCAGATTCTTGGCTTTCCTTCAAGGACTTTTCCCTTAAAACTGTTCTGCCAGATCTCCTTTATTTATTTATTTGTTTGTTTATTTATTGTTTTTTCCAGTTCTGTGCTTGGACTCAGGGCCTGAGCACTGTCCCTGGCTTCATTTTACTCAAGGCTAGCACTCTGCCACTTGAGCCACAGAGCCTCTTCTGGCCGTTTTCTATATATGTGGTGCTGGGGAATCGAACCCAGGGCTTCATGTATATGAGGCAAGCACTCTTGCCATTGTTAGGTTTTTAAAGTAGGTAGCCGGTAAAGGAGAACACCACGCGGTATTCAGGCAGGAAAGAAAGTTTATTACCGAACTGCTGGCCTGTGGCCAAGATGATCCACGGCCGGAGAGAAGGGAGAGAGAGAGAGAGACCCCCACCCAGCCCTGCTTTATTTAGGGCAGCGGCAAGGGGTGTGGCCAGGTGGATTAGGAGGTGACCTCAGGGAAAGGGGAGGTAACTGCCTCCAGGTCTGCAGGTTACCCAGGTAACTGGGTGGAGACTTAATGAGGTGGGGGCATCTGCATGTAGCCCTCAGGGAGAGGACCCAACAGCCACTAGGCCATATTTCCAGCCCCCAGATCTCCTTTATTTATATTATGAAGAAAAGAGAAGAGTTAACTCAACAGACCTGACAGTTATCTTTAAGAAGGCCTCTTGGCAAAGTTGATCACTGGTTGATATCTACAAAGTTGGATTGTGGGAAATTTCTTACAACCTCCCAAGATAAAACAAAATGGCTGGCTATACTAAACTCTGTGCAAACAATGTATTTTATGCTAAAAGTATGCTTTCCTCTGAGGACTCTGGAATTCTGTGAAAGGCAGAGGGTAACTGTATGACCAGTCCCCAGTAAAAACCCTGGTTGCTCTATAATGAGCTCTGGCAGACAACATTTCCCATGTGTTGCTGTGACTCCTTGCTGAGGAATTAAGTATGCCCTGGAACTGAATTGAGAAAGGATAATTAAAATCTTACACTTGATTTCCTCTGGACTAGGTCCCATGTGCCCTTCACATGTGCAATTTTCCTTTGTATCCTTCTGCTCTAATAAGTAATAGCATGACTATGACCACATGCTGATGCTTGACTCCTCCCAGTGAATAACTAACCCAGAAAGTGGTCTTGGATATATTCCAAGGTAATGTTTAGGTAATAGACAGAACCTACTGGAGAAAGCATTGAATATAGGAAAGTGTGGTTTGATTATCCTTCTCATAGAGTACATAATTTGTTATTCCAGCATTTTGGAGGCGGTGGCAGGGTGATCTTGAGTTTAAGGCTAATCTGGATTACACAGTGAGACTCAATCAAAAAGAGAAAGAGAGACAGAGACAGAGAGCAAAGGAAAGAAAGGAGGGAGGAAGGAAAGAGAAAGAAAGGAAGGAAGGAAGGAAGGTTGGTTGTGGGGCTTGGGGCTGGGTACTGTCCCTGAGCTTTTATGCTCAAGGCTCTCTACTATTTTGAGCGACAGTGCCACTTTCTTTTCTTTCTTTCTTTTTCTTTTTCTTTTTCTTTTTTTTTTTTTTTACAGCTTTCTGGTGGATAATTGGATATAAAAGTCTCATGGACTTTTCTGTCCCAGCTGGCTTTGAACCATAATCCTCAGATCTCAACTTCCTGAGTAGCTAGGATTACAGGCATGAGCCACTGGTGCCATGTAAGAGTTGGAACTTTTAGATACACTGAGAGTTATAAAAATGTGTTTAGGACCTTTACAACAATAACAATAACAACAAAAATATTGGGAAAAATATGTTTAGGAATCCCAAAGCACTAACGCTGAGGTCAATGTTATGTTTATACATTGGTATGCCCTAGAGAGATCAGTGGAAGGAGACCAAGAGAAATCTGAAGTGAAAGGGAGACATTACTTTAAAAAGATTCCTAGGCTAGGTTCTAGGGAAAGGAATGAAGAGATAAGAGCTGCTCTTGTTTTGGGCACACTGGCTGACTAACCAAGAAGTTTATCGAGACACTAAAAAACCCTCAAAAGTCTAGTACTGGTCAGTATAAGTATGAACTTCTTTCTTTCTTTCTACTCTTTTTTTAAATTGAGTTTAAGTTACTACATATATTTCATAGTACACATTTTAACCTTCACAATGGTGGAAATTATCTTTCTACTCTATACAGCTTACAAACTCTATGAACTTTAACAAGAAAATCATTTATTCCATTTTGAGCGATATGTATATTCCTTTCCTTTTGTTTAGTAACATCTGTTCCCTCTTTCACCCTCATTCCCTACTTCCCATCCCTGCCCATGAGTTGCTTAGTTCACTTTCATCAATGTCCAGTGTAGCTGATAGTTTCCTCTGCTATACTTTTTTTTTTTCACCCACTTTCTACTCATTCTGGGTCCTCCTCCAAGCTTCCCTCAGTTGTGCTCATGTATATTCCATATATGAGGTAGAGAACATAGTCAACTAAAAATAATAGGACCTTTTCACAAGAGGTCTTTTGTTTCTTTGTCTTTGGGGTCTTGGTATTTGGTGCTTTTCTCCCAAGGCTGTCCTCTTTTGTTCTCATTGTATTTTGATATCTTGAGTTCTGTTTACTTTGTTCTATCTCATTGTGTTTTAAATCTAATACCCACATATCTGGGAGACCATACCTGTTTGTCTCTCTGTTCTTGGCTTATCTCACTCAACATAATTAGTTCTAGTTCCATCCACTTCCCAGCGAATGCCATTATTTTATTCTTTCTAATGGCAGTGTAAAATTCCATTGCATATAGGTACCACATTTTTAAAATCTATTACTCTGTAGTGGGGCATTCTGGGTTGTTTCCATATCTTGGCTATTGTGAACATTGCAGCACATGGAGGTGCAGGTGTCCTTGTCGTATCCTGGTTCTTGTTGCTCAGGATAGATGCCTAGGAGTGGAATGGCTGAGTCATGGGTATGTCTATGTTTAGTGGGGAATTTTTTGCCAGTCTTGGGGCTTGAACTCAGGGCCTGAGCACTGTCGCTGGCTTCCTTTTGCTCAAGGCCAGCACTCTACCACTTGAGCTACGGTGCTACTTTGGCTTTTTCTATATATGCAGTGCTTAGGAATTTGAACCCAGGGCTTCATGTATGCGAAGCAAGCACTCTACTATTAGGCCATATTCCCAGCCCTATGTTTAGCTTTTGAGGAAGCTGCTTTCCAGAGTGGTTGTACTAGTTTACATTTCCACCAGCAGTGTTTTAGGGTTCCTCTTTTTCTGCATCTTCACCAGCATTTGTTGTTGTTGTCTGAATTCAGAATATAGGCCATTCTGATGTGGGTAAGGTGGTATCAGTGTTGTTTTGATTTGCATTTCCTTTATGGCCAGGGATGGCGAGCATTTCCTCGTGTATTTCTTTGCCATTTTTACTTCTTCCAAGAAGTGTCTGTTTAGTTCCATTGCCCATTTAGTGATTAGTTTATTAGGTTTGGGAGGGATTAGTTTCTTTTTCTTTTTTCTTTTTTTTTTTTTTTGCCAGTCCTGGGCCTTGGACTCAGGGACTGAGCACTGTCCCTGGCTTCTTTTTTGCTCAAGGGTAGCACTCTGCCACTTGAGTCACAGCGCCACTTCTGGCCATTTTCTGTATATGTGGTGCTGGGGAATTGAACCAGGGCTTCATGTATACGAGGCAAGCGCTCTTGCCACTAGGCTATGTCCCCAGCCCGGGATTAGTTTCTTGAGCTCCCTGTATATAATGGATATTCGGCCTTTGTCTGTTGCATTGCCGGTAAATAGCTTTTCCTAATTGGTTGGCTGTCTTTCTAGTTTAGTAGCAATGTCTGTATCTGTGCAGAAATGTTTTATTTTAATACAGTCCCATTTGTTAAGTCTCTCTCCTATCTGTTGTGCCTCTGGGACTCAGAAAGTTCCTGACTATGCCTTTAAGTTCTAGTGTCTCTCCTACTCTTTCTGGTAGTTGAGCTTCTTTCTTAAAGAATGTTATTCTTGATAAAATTGGAGTTAAGAGCTTAGGGACAGGGCTGAGGATATGGCCTAGTGGCAAGAGTGCTTGCCTCGTATACATGAGGCCCTGGGTTCAATTCCCCACATACACAGAAAATGGCCAGAAGTGGCGCTGTGGCTCAAGTGGCAGAGTGATAGCTTTGAGCAAAAAGAAGCCAGGGAACAGTGCTCAGGCCCTGAGTCCAAGCCCCAGGACTGGCCAAAAAAAAAAAAAAAAGAGCTTAGGGACAAAAAGTTCACAAAAGAAGAATGCAAAGAGTATGATGTGATTGAAAAATATTTTCATTTGTTTGTGTATGAATGGATTAAGTTTAGCATTGATTGACTGGTTGATTGAGAGAGAGAGAACCAAATATTTAAGAAACAGTAAACAAAGAGTTGTTGAGGCGCTTTAGTTTTATTGTCTCACAGAAAACCAGAGTTTTCTAATAGAAGCCAGCCCTTGCTCTTTTTTTTTTTTTTTTGCCAGTCCTAGAGCTTGAACTCAGGGCCTGAGCACTGTCCCCGAGCTTCTTTTTGTTCAAGGCTAGCACTCTACCACTAGAGCCACAGTGCCACTTCCAGCTTTCTCTGTTTATATGGTACTTAGGAATCAAATACAGGGCTTCCTACATGCTAAGCAAGCACTCTTCCATGATGCTACATTTCCACCCCTAGCCTTGCTTTTAAAAAAGAGATTCTATAAGGTATTTATCAACATGCCTGTGCTTTATTATTATTTTATTTATCTATTATTTTGTGTCAGTACCAAGGGCTTGAACTTGAAGTCTTATATTCTTTTTTTTTTTTTTTTTTTTTGGCCAGTTCTGGGGCTTGGACTCTGGGCCTGAGCACTGTCCCTGGCTTCTTTTTGCTCAAGGCTAGCACTCTGCCACTTGAGCCACAGCGCCACTTCTGGCCATTTTCTGTATATGTGGTGCTGGGGAATCGAACCCAGGGCCTCATGTGTATGAGGCAGGCACTCTTGCCACTAGGCCATATCCCCAGCCCCGAAGTCTTATATTCTTACTCAGTTCTCTTACTCAGTTTTCTTTTGTTCTACTACTTGATCCACACACCTCCAGCCCAACTTTTTGCCAGTCAATTGGAGAGGAAATCTTGTAGAGTTTTCTACAGTCTGGCAGTTCTCAGTTTCTTAAGTAGCTAGTATTACAAGTGTGAGACATTGATGCCCAGCTTGTTTTTTGTTTTTGTTTTGTTTTCTTTTCCTTCCAGACAGGATCTGTATAGCTCAGGCTAAACTTTTGAGATCAGGCATGTACTACCATGTCCAATGTAATGCCTAGTTTTTGAGTTCTACTTCTAACACTAGTTACTGTAATGGGGTCCCCCCAGGGGAGGGAACCACAATGTAATGGGGCCCGAGGGGGCGGGGAATCCCCCATCCCTCCAAGAGTTCATCACTCAGAGACAGTCTCAAGTAAAAAGATGGATTTATTGGGGAAGCAAAAAGCATAGTGACCGAGCAGGGTCACGGCCCAGACTCGGGAACTGGGACCACACTCCCCAGGCCATGCTCCGGGTCAGATTATAAAGGCAAATATCACAGGGTCAAGCCTGCCACATGCAGGTGGACAATGAGGTTACAACACTTACAGAGCATGCCAGGTTACACACAAGTGGCCAATGGTGTTACAATCTGCCTCATAGCAACTGTTTGAACCAACTTATCATTTTAGTTAGACTTGGCACATGAATTTGGCCAGGCTCACATCATACAGGCAGATACGCCTACTCATGGGAGGGCACAGGTTTAACCTTGAGCTTTGCACTACTCAGGTGGTCAAGCAGTTTACACAATTTTACCATAGCGAAGGGGAACTTCCCTGGATAGGGAGATCTTAGTGAAGATGGAGTTGGCTTCTGCTCTCTTTAACTAATCTGAGATCGAGTCAATGTGACACCCCTCAACAGCCAATGATGGTGCTGGCCAGATCTGACCTCCATATTACATCTAGATTTCATCGTATTACCACATTTAGAAGTACATTCTGGTCTTCTCAGATTTCCTATTGGCCCAGACTTGTGAATAAGCCCTGTGAAATGTGTTGTAACACTGTTGTGCTAAAGTAATAGTAAACCTGCCCTGCCCTATATCCCAGAGGTAACCTCTATACTGAAATCTGAGTCATTTTCTTGCCTTAAAACTTGTGTTCTAAATACAGATATACATGTTTATAAAAAGAAATACGTGGGGCTGGGAATATGGCCTAGTGGTAGAGTGCTTGCCTCTTACACATGAAGCCCTGGGTTCGATTCCTCAGCACCATGTATATAGAAAATGGCCAAAAGTGGCACTGTGGCTCAAGTGGCAGAGAGCTAGCCTTGAGCAAAAGGAAGCCAGGGACAGAGCTCGGGCCCTGAGTCCAAGTCCCAGGACTGGCACCAAGAATAAATAAATAAAAAGAAATACGTTTTAGCTGGGACTGGAGGCTCACATCTAGCTATTTGGGAAGCTGAGATCGAAAGGACTGAGGTTTTCCTCCAGCCTGGAAAGAAAAGTCTGAGACTATCTCCATGGAACAAGCTGTGCATGACAGCAATATCTGTGCCTGTCATCCCAGCCTAAAATAGGTGAATTGCAACCCAGGCCTGTACCTAGGCAGGAAATGAGACCTTATTTAAAAAAACAAAAACATTGCAAACAAGGGCTACAAACATGGCTCAGCAGTAGAGCAAAAGAGAGGCACTGAGTTCAAATTCTCACTTCACTGAGAGAGGGGTACCCCCTCTCAATTAAGCATGGCTCAAGTGACAAAGTGCCTTCTTACCAAGCCCCAAGTTCCCCAAGCTTAAAAACCCCAGAGCCATAAGAACAAACTGAAGTGCCAGACTTTGAAGTCAGGCCCCACTTTACCGCGTGAACCCCACTTTACCACGTGAACCCCACTTTACCACGCGAACCTGAGATTAAACAGGCCCTGTGAGCAGACCCAGGACAAGCCCATTAGGGCCCAGTCGGTCTAGAACTCTAACCGCTGGGAATGCTTAACTCTAATCACCCCTAGAATCAAACCCTGAGCCAATCAGATTTGTACCTGTATCCTAATCTTGCTTGCTTGAACAGCTGATTGTTGTAACTTTGTTCTTTGCCTTTATAAACTCGAGGCTACCTCCTAATCTCTGCTATGTCGGTGGGTAGGACGAGGCCCGAGTTGCAGCTCGCTAAAATAAAGTCTTGCCTTGCTATTGCATTTCGGAATGTCTGAGTCTCGGTGGTCTTCTTGGTGGTGATCTTGCGACTTGGCACAACAAAACAACAGAGAGAAAGAATGAAGTACTTCTACGTCTGTGAATGTCATATATGTAATGGAGTCCCCCCCCACCCCCAAGGGAGGGGATTCCTGGTTCCTCCAAGAGTCTACCACTCAGTCTCCAGCAAAAAGATAAAAGGATGGATTTATTGGGGAAGTAAAAAGCAAACCGACCAGCCAGGGTCACAGCCCAGATTCGGGAGGTGAAACTGACCAGGAGCAGCCTTCTGGGCCGGGTTATAAAGGCCAACATCACATAGTCAAACCTGCCACACGCACTTACAGAGCATGCCAGGTCACACGCAGGTGGCCAATGGAATTACAGTCTGTCTCACAGTATCTGTTTGTTTTGTTTTGTTTTTGTTGCATGGACTCAGGGCCTGAGCACTGTCCTTGGCTTCTTTTTGCTCAAGGCTAGCACTCTACCACTTGAGCCACAGCGCCACTTCCGGCTTTTCTCTATATTTGTGGTGCTGAGGAATAGAACCCAGAGCTTCATGTATACGAGTCGAGCACTTTACCACTAGGCCATATTCCCAGCCTCCACAGTGTCTGTTTGAACCAACCTATCATTCTAGTTAGAATTGGCACATGGATTGGGGGGGGGGGGCTCACATGATGCAGGTAGAAACGCCTACTCATGGGAGGACACAGGTTTAACCTTGAACATTCCTTGAGCCTTCCACAACTTAGAAGGTCAAGCAGTTTACCCAATCTTATCATAGTGAAGGGGAACTTCCTTGGATTCTGAGCAGACAGGGCACACTCCCAACCCTGAGGTTCAGGGGCAGGGGAGAGCTTAGTAAAGATGCAGTCAGCTCTCTTTAACTGAGATGGAATCAATCTGACACCCCTCAACAGCCAATGATGGCGCTGGCCAGATCTGACCTCCATATTACTCTCTCTCTCTCTATGTATATATGTGTGTGTGTGTGTGTGTGTGTGGTATGTGTGTGTATTTATTTATTTAAGATGATTTGACATTGCTTGTGAAAATCATCCAAAAAACTGGGTATCGTGGTGCACACTTGTAATCCTAGTGCTCAGGAGGTAGAAGCTAGAGGATTGAGTTCATGGTCACTGGGATACATAACTTATTACCAGAGTCAGAGACAGAGACAGAGAGAGGAAGAGACGGACAGAGAGACAGAAACTGAAACAGAGACACAGAGAGAATGTCAGGTTGTTATGGGGGAATTTGCAGTTGCTAAGTTGATCTCAGTCCATGTGGCCAGCAAGAGAATTCAGGCAAGATGCAAACATAAGTAAAGGTAATAGGAAAAGAAATATACAGAGAATCAGACCACAGGGCATAAATATGCCTACTACTTGGGAGTAATTCTAGCTATACAGGAAGCTGAGATCTAAGGATTACCTTTCAAACCAGTCCAGCAGGAAAGACTGTGAGACTCTTATCTCTAAATTAACCACCAAAATGACAGAATGAAGTTGTGGTTTGAATGGTAGAGCACCAACCTTGAGCAAAAAAACATAGGACAGTGCCCAGGCTCCAAGTTCAAACCCGACTATCAGTGCAGAAATACATATGCACCTACACACACACATGCACACACACATGCACACACATATTCAGGATTAGCTCTGCTTGCTTTTTTTTTTTTTTTGTCAGTTTTGGTCCTTGGACTCAGGGCCTGAGCACTGTCCCTGGCTTCTTTTTGCTAGGCTAGCACTCTACCACTTGAGCCACTGCGCCACTTCTGGCTGTTTTCTGTATATGTGGTGCTGGGGAATTGAACCCAGGGTTTCATGTATAAGAGGCAAACACTTTTGCCACTAGGCCATATCCCCAGCCCCTGTGCTTGCTTTTACTAAGTCCCTTCTTTCTACTTCTAGGAGGATGTTGTTCACAGGAGGCAGCCTTTGTATGGAAATAATAACAATGACAAAAGCAGTCTGAAAATCAAATCTCAAGAGGACTGAGAACTAGAGTGATCAATTGATGTCTTTTTCTTTTTCTTCTTCTTCTTTTTTTTTTTTTTTTTGGTCAGTTGTAGGGCTTGAACCCTGGGCTTGGGTACTGTCTCTCAGCAATTCAGCTTAAGGCTAGTGCTCTACCACTTAGAGCTACAGTGCCGCTTTTGGTTTTCTGGTGTTTAATTGGAGATAAGTGTCTCAAGGACTTTCCTGTGCAGGCTAGCTTTGAATCTTAATCCTTTTATCTCAGCCTCCAGAGTAGCAAGGATTACAATCCTTTTATCTCAGGGACCAGTGCCTGGAGATCAATTGAGTGTATTGTAAACAGCTCTACTAAGGAGATTTGGCATAGCTGGAAGCAAGACTATTTGAGCAGTTAAATAAAGAAATTTGTTGGGCTGTGTTTACTAGTTATGGTAGGTCTATTTCAGTTAAAACCTAAGCAAAGGAGAAAAAAGAAACATAAAATACTTCAGAAGCTTACTGAAAATCTATTAGGAGCAGGTGCTGGGTGGCTCACACCTGTAATCCTAGTTACTCAAGAGGTTGAGAAATGAGGATTGAGGTTTGAAGCCAGCCTAGTAGGAAAGTGTGAGACTCTTTTACCTCTAATAAACTACTGAGGCAAAGCTAGAAGTGGCAGTGTGGCTCAAGTGGTAGGGCATTAGGCTTTAGCAAAAGAAAGCCAGGCTCAGAGTTCAAGACCAGCTCAAGATCCAGGACCAGAAAAAAAATCTTATTAGGGTTGGGGTACCAATCTGAGGAAACTGTCCAATACCTGAAATGAATTCCTACCTTCCTCTCTGCGGTATCTTTTGTTACTGTGGGGAAGTGTGGTGCAGAGTCAACACATGAAGAAAATTTTTCCTACTAGTTACAGATGAGTCCTGGCACTCTACTAGCTCCTGGAAAATTCTTGATATGCCTACAACCAGGAGGGAGTCTGCGTGGAGATTATCTAAAACCTTTGCTTTCCCTATTGTGGCTTCTGACTCTATGAGAAACCAGGAGTTAAAAAGGAAAAGGTCAAAATCAACCTTGATTCTGCTGTTTAGATGAAAAGGTTGGGTGAAAACCACCCTTGGCAAATGAACATAAAGTAAATTTGGAGTAGGGCATGGGGTAGAGACCCTGAAGTTGGGTGGTGAGGGGAGCTTGAACTCAAGGCCTAGATTCTTTCCCTTAGCTTTTTTTGTTCTGTTTGTTTGAAGCTGGTGTTCTACCACTTGAGTCATGCCTCCCCCTTCTGTCTTTTTGATTAATTTGAGGTAAAAGCCTTGTGAACTTTTCTGTGTGTGCTGTCTTTGGATGGAAATCTTCAGATCTCGGCCTCCTGACTAGCTAGGGTTACAGGCATAAGCTACCCCCGCCTTGGGCTGACCCTGTTTTGTTTTTTTTTTTTAATTTTTATTTTGCCAGTCCTGAGACTTGAAGTCAGGGCCTGGACACTGTCCCTGAGTTTCTTTTGCTCAAGACTAGTGCTCTACCACTTGAGCCACAGCATCACTTCCAGCTTTTTCTGTGTAGTTGGAGATAAAGTGTCTCATGGACTTTTCTGTCTGGGCTGGCTTCAAACTGGGACTCCCCCAGCAGGCACAGCAAGCACTCAACCACTGAGCCACATTCCCAACCCCTCTGGGGTTCTTAATACTTGAATATTTCACTCTCTTTTTTATTTGGACTACTACCTCTTTGAAGGCTTGAAGCTTAACTTTGTTGTATTTAGGGATCCCAGCCCTTCAATGGAGAAAGGAAACCCTGTAACTTTCTTCAAGAAATGCAAGTAAATACTCTGGGCACATAAAGAAGAATGAATAAGTGTGGCTTCTAACACTCCTGGATATACATTCTTACAGGGTCATGGATTTTAATTTACTTTGTTATTCAGTTGCAAAATAGTTGTAGGGTGTAGAATTTGCAAACATTAAAGAAGTATGTCTTGAAATGCAGAAAGCAAATTCCTAGAAATTCTGCTTCAACAAGAGTAATATTAACTTTTCCCCTACTGTTTTACAAATTTATTAAGAAACCGTTGGGTTAACTAACAGAGAATCCAGTTTTTACATACATGGTAGGTTTCTGTAGTTGTTTTTCAACAAACAGACTCTGAAAATAGAAACGTTAGGGGATCCACATATTACTTTAGTTGGAAATGCTCAACACTTGAAAAGACTGGGGATTTCTGCTCTTGCCTAAAAATTGCAGCAAGCTACTGCCAAACTTTGTCCTTTGGTTCAGGGAAGAAATACACGTAGTTACAATCCTCGAAGGGGCGGTTCTGGGGACCAGTGGGTTGAGGACACTGCAGCCACCACCACCCACCTACACGTCCTCAGCCTTGAGTAAATGAGGAGACTCCCGCCCTCGCGTAGTAAACAGTGAGCAGTTTGGGGGCGGGGTCATGAGGAGTCTTCGAGTTTTGATTGGTCAGTTCCCCTGCCTGTAAGGGAATTGACAGTCTCCGTTCGCTGGGCCACCCCTCACGACTTGGTGTCCCTCCCCTCATGGGCGGGCGCACGCCAGCCCGGAGCTGCGAGGGCGCGTGCGCGAGTGTCCCCCCACCCCCGCCCCCCGGCCGCGGCAGTGCCTGCCTGGCCGCGCACAGTCGCAGTGTGCGGGCCAGCTGGGAGGCGGCGGAGGTCACCGAGGGGGGAGGCGGGGCAGCATGGCAGCCTCCTTGCGGCTCCGGGGAGCCGCCTCCGGCCTCCGGTACTGGGCCCACCGGCAGCAGCCGGCAGCCGCCAGCCTTGCAGCGGGTAAGGACCTCGCGCCTCTTCCCCACATCTCTCCTCTGGCCGCCCGCTTCTCGCGACCCGGCGGCCCGGAGAGGTCTTTCCTCGGGAGGTACCATGGTTGGATTGAGGGTTAAAAACAAAAATTTTGACTGGTCTCAAAGGCCCGCCTCCGTGTGTGACCAAAAATCCCGTCTCCTTGTCTCTCACCCGTAACCCGTGCCCTGTTTGCGGGGTTCAACGTTCTTCGCCGTGGGGGGAGCTCGGGGTGAAGGGAGGAGGGCTTGGGTCCGGGGCTTGCGTCTTTGGAGTTAGGGCCCTGGGACATTGGGAGACCCAGCTGCCAGGGTTGACCCCGCACCCACTCGCGTGACCCCGCCTGCTTTCCCGGGGCTGCACCCTGAGTGGGCTGCCTGGGGACTCAGGGGCGGAGTGGTGTTTAATCCCCTTAGTCCACGCGACCGTCACAGTCACAGCCTACCATTCCTGCAAAGCGTGTTACTCTTGACCAGGGAGGCGGGTTCACCCCCAGATCTGTAACTCTGCTGCCAGAAAGTTGGGCCCTTCGGTCCAATTATTAACCACAGCATTTAAAAAAACAAACCAAATGAGGGCCGAATCCATCCCGCCTCCTTTCTCTCCCCCCTCTCCAAACCCTGAAGTTTCCAGCTAATCCGGGACGTAGAGCAGAGGCAGCTTTTAGAGATAAGTGAAGATCCACAGAAAACAAATTCAGTCTTTTCATTTTTCAGGAGACAAATTTGCCTCTTGAAGAAGTGAACTAGGGTATAGCCAGCTGTCTAGAAAGGAGGTGTTGATTCTTCAAAATCTACATTTTTTTTAATGACATCTCGGTGCTGCTTTAATTGAGACGCTTGAAGTGGTAAACTGCCTGCTTGCAAGGCGTTGAGTTCAAACTCCAGTACTACAGGGGGTTGAGGCAAGAAACAAAGAAAAGTTGGTTGACTTGTTGGGGCAGTGTTATTGTGTATGTATAAAAGCTAGTTTTGAACAAGGCACAGTTTGGCACAGCCATATTCAGGATTAACAAAAAATTATTGGTATTTGGCTAGAGGATGAAGCTCAGTTTTGCCTAACATGCATGAGTCTAGATTCATCCTTAGCAGTGAAGGGAAAAAATCCTCATGGTATTAACTTTTTCTGATCTTTGTTTTAAAAAAATATCCTGTTAAGCCAAGTGCTTGTGACTCATGCCTGTAATCCTAGCTGAGGCTGAGATCTGAGGATTGAAGTTCAAAGCCAGCCTGGTCAGGAAAGACTGAGAGACTCTTACCTCCAGTTAACCTAAAACCAGAAGTGGAGCTGTGGCCCAAGTGGTAGAACAGACAGCTCAAGAACAGCACCCAGGCCATGAGTTCAAGCCCCAGAACTGGCACAAAAAAGTGAAACAACAAAAATATTGAGAAATTTTGAGAAATTAAGTTCTGAACAGATAGTTTTTAGTCTTTCCCCTAAGGAAACCGTATACATTTCTTTTCATGCTACAGAAAGACAGCCTTTATGTGGTGAAAAGATGAGTCTGGTAGACAATCATAGTAACAAGGGGTACACTCACAGAATTTATTTGAGCTGCAAAAAATATTTCCTACTTTGGAGATGCAATAGCATCAGTCACTTTTCCAAGCAACTGAAAGAACTAGAGTTTCAAATGAATACACAGTTCTTTCAGATTTGATTAGCTGAGGAAGATGTATTTGCTGCTTAGTGGTTTTGAAAGGTGTTTTAATGATATGTAATGAATCCTCGATGTGCTTTTTAGAGCTACGAAAGTTTGTAGAATTTATGATGGAAGAAATTGTGTCCCAAAACTCTAGTATTTGTTTTTGACAGCTGGAAGGGCCTACCTAATTCAAAATACTAGTTAGACCACTTTAGCATATGACCTTTTGCTTAAGGTTCTTTGGCCTAAAGGTATGTGAAAAGCATTTTGAAAAGTCTTAGTTTTATAATAATTTTTTTTAACCCTGTTGAATTTTTTTTCCCCACTTGGATATTGGGTTTTGAAGTCAGGGCTTTGCATTCCTCAGGCTTGCTTGCTGAGCTGACACTCTATTAACATCTTTTGCTGGTTATTTTGGGGATAGAGTCTCATGGACTTTACTGCCCAGGCTGGCTTTGAACTAAAATCCTCTGGTTCTCAGCTTCCTGAATAGTTAGGAATATGGGCCCTATGGCCCATTTCTATTAGCATTGTTTTTACCACTAAGTGTTAATTTCTTTTTAATTTCAACTTAAAAAAAAAAGGAGTTGTGCAAAAGAGTTTGAACAAGTCAGATTATAAGGACAATTTATCTTGATCAATGTCACCCCTTTCAGCTTTCTCCCCCATCTTTTCCAAACCTATCCATATCCTCAAGTTACATACTTCACCTTGAATTTCAACTCTTTATTTTTTCATTATTATTATTATTATTTTTTGGCCAGTCCTGGGCCTTGGACTCAGGGCCTGAGCACTGTCCCTGGCTTCTTCCCGCTCAAGGCTAGCACTCTGTCACCTGAGCCACAGCGCCCCTTCTGGCCGTTTTCCATATATGTGGTGCTGGGGAATCGAACTGAGAGCTTCATGTGTAGGAGGCAAGCACTCTTGCCACTAGGCCATATTCCCAGCCCTATAATTTATTATTTTAAAAAAGATGACATCTGCCAGGCCCTGGTGGCTAATGCCTGTAATCCTAGCTACTCAGGAGGCTGAGATTTAAGGATTGTGGTTCAAAGTCAGCCCAGGCAGAAAAGTTCCTGTGAGACTTTTAGCTCTAATTAACCACTTTGAAACCGGAAGTGGTGCATTGACTCAAAAGTGGTAGAGTGCACCTTGAGCAAAAGAGCTCAGGGACAGTACCTAGGCCCTGAGTTTAAGCTCCTAGATCGACAAAAACAAAACAAAACAAAATAGAAAAGAGACTTTCTGGGTCCTGGTGGCTTTCCAGCACAGGAAGCAAGCCAACCAAGCCTGTCCTCTCCTCCCCTGCCCCCCCAGTTCAAACCTTGGTATAGGCAAAAATCCAAAACCAAATAAAAAAACTTATACCTAAAGTCACTGGTCAGTAGTGCCATCTTAATTTTAATGTCTTTAATGCTTTGCAAAGAAAATAGAAAAAAAGAGAACTATTAAACTATGTACATATTACTGTTACATTGCCCATTTAATAAAAATCAAATTTGTATTTTATTTTAAAATCTAACTTACTTTTGAACCTTTTGTTTTTATTTACTTATTATTTTTGCCAGTCCTGGGGCTTGAACTCAGGGCCTGAGCACTGACCCTGGCTTTTGTTTGCTCAAGGCTAGTACTCTGCCACTTGAGCCACAGCGCCACTTCTGGCTATTTTCTTTATATATGGTGCTGGGGCATCGAACCCAGGGCTTCATGTATATGAGGCAAGCAGTCTTGCCAATAGGCCATATTCCCAGCACCTTTTGTTTTTGTTATTTTTGTTTTGTTTTTGCATATATGTGTGTGCACCAGTGATGTGGCTTGAATTTAGGGCCAGGGTGCTGTCTCTTAGTTATTTCTCCAAAAGTCTCAAGGAGTTTTCTTGCTTAGGCTGGCTTTGAATTGTCATTTTCAGATCTCAGCATCCTGAGTAGCTAGGATTACAAGCATGAGCCAAAGGTGCTAGGCTTAGATTATTTCTGTACAGAGGGAAAACAAAGCTCCACATACAGAGGCCCTCTACACTTCTTGTGATTCATCAGCACTTACATGGAAAAATAACTATCAGGACAACTTAAAGTGACTGACCGACCACCTGACCATAGGTGGGATGGGAACATTAACTGATATTGTATATAGCAATGGGAATAATATTTTTTAATTGGTCCTTCGTGTATATGTGATATTCAAAGCAGCATAATTCTAGCATAAATCAAAAACATAATGACTTTTTCCCCAAGTTTTTATTAGCTTCCAGGGTAAAACATGAAGTTCTGAAAAGTGACATGTGATCCTAGAAGTGAAGTTTATCTTTAACTGTGAAATGACACAAAAGGAATATTTATTATTAAAAAAGCTTGACTCAGATTGAAGGGTCTGTCTAGAATAAGTCACTACCTTTACTTCACTAACTTTTAGCATGAAATTAGTGCTCATTATAGAATATTATTTCATCAAGTAGGACCCAACATTGCAGGTACTGTAGTTATCTCTTCTTTGACATCCCATCCCCCCCCTTTTTTTTTGCATTTCTGCTATTCCCCCATTCTAAAAAGACTAAATGAAAAGATATTTTGGAAGAGAGACCACCTTCATATAACTAAAAAATATATTGTTAGAAGCATTCTGCTTTATTATTAGTTATTTTTAGTCTGTCACTGTGTCTAGTTTAAAACTCACACACATACCTTTATTATAGATATATATGTATTTATAGAAAAAAAACTATATGGGGCTGGGGATATGGCCTAGTGGCAAGAGAGCTTGCCTTGTATACATGAGGCCCTGGGTTCGATTCCCCAGCACCACATATACAGAAAACGGCCAGAAGTGGCGCTGTGGCTCAAGTGGCAGAGTGCTAGCCTTGAGCAAAAAGGAAGCCAGGAACAGTGCTCAGGCCCTGAGTCCAAGGCCCAGGACTGGCCAAAGAAAAAGAAAAAAGAAAAACTATATGTATATGTGTAGACTATGTATAGAATTTGGGGCTGTCTACAATTTCAGACAGTCACTAAGAGTCTGGAGTATATCTATATCCTCCCTTGCATAAGGATAAATTACTGTATGGTATAATCTTACACATAATGGGGAAAAATGTGTTCAGAGACTAAAAAAGGGCTTTGTAAAACTTTTGACAGTGTTTATTTTTGTGTAGTGAGATTAACTTTTTTCCACACAACTTGGTACTTTTTCATGCTTTCCAGTTTTGTGCAATAAACATGTATTATTTTGTGTGTGTGTGTGTGTGTTTTTCTTTTCTTTTTTTTTTAACCAGTCCTGGGCCTTAGACTCAGGGCCTGAGCACTGTCCCTGGCTTCTTTTTGCTCAAGGCTAGCACTCTGCCACTTGAGCCACAGCGCCACTTCTGGCCGTTTTCTGTATATGTGGTGCTGGGGAATCGAACCCAGGGCTTCATGTATTAGAAGCAAGCACTCTTGCCACCAGGCCATATCCCCAGCCCCATGTATTATTTTGATTAGGAAAAAACTGGGTATGTAAAAACAGTCCATTACATATTTTGAAACAGTATATCGGATTACCAAGATGTGGATAACTTTGCTCATGTTGAGTTTGAGAAATTGTCTCTGTAAGTTTGCACCTATTGAAATAGAAACTTAACACCAGATTATCAAATTAGTTTATTTACCAATCTCCCCCTATCCCCCACCCCTCCCATTTTATCTGTGGTCTGACTTTGCTCTTTCTACATACCACTGTTAGAACTTACTTGAAGGAACAAGCATTTTTAGGTTTTAAAATTTTCAGGGAAATGATTCCATGACTCTCCTTTGCATTTTTGCCCCATATGTGCAAATTCTCTTATTTTCTAGGCTCTCCTGCTGCTTTGTCTTCACTAAAAACTGTCTTGTCCTAAATGCTTCCATATCTTTAATCTCTTTGGCTCTTTTAACCTAGTAGGCAAAAGGACCATTTGGCATAATATTTGTCCCATGGTACTACTTCTTGCTAATAAAAGTAGTATTACTGACTTAACATGTGCTAGGCATTGTTTAATGTTTTGCATGCATTATCTTAAGTAATCTTTACAATAACCTTTTGAAGTAGGTCCTCTGGTTGATAAAACTTGGTATCTACAGAAGTAACTTTTTACTTCAAGGACAAACATCTAAGAAATAATCTCATCTAGAGCTTTTATTTTTTTATTTATTTATTTTTTTTTTTGGCCAGTCCCGGGGCTTGGACTCAGGGCCTGAGCACTGTCCCTGGCTTCTTCCCGCTCAAGGCTAGCACTCTGCCACCTGAGCCACAGCGCCGCTTCTGGCCGTTTTCTGTATATGTGGTGCTGGGGAATCGAACCCAGGGCCTCGTGTATCCGAGGCAGGCACTCTTGCCACTAGGCCATATCCCCAGCCCCTCATCTAGAGCTTTTAAATTCAGGGACAATTTAAAATTTTATCATCCTCAATAAATTACTTATTGTTCTTTTGACAGTTCAGCTAGTTATACTATTACTCTTTCTCTGTCTTTGCCACAAACAAAGATTAAATAGGGAATATTGAACCCATCATTGAAAACTTCATCTTGATTGACAGTCATGTCCTCATTTTTCTTCCTCAACCTCTACAACACTAGGTTTAAGTTCTTCTAGAATCTTATTATAGTTTCTTTTTTTTTTTTTTTTTTTGCCCAGATTTCATGAGAACTAGTCTTCTGGTTGTTAGAGCTCCCTCTGTGAACTTACTGACTAACCATGCTTTTTATTTTCATCATTACACTGGTCCTTTGACTACTCTTATTTCATTTCCATAAAGTACCTCCCCAAGTTTGTATATATCCAATCTCAAACTTATTTATAGTCAGGAAGTTTCACTGATGCTTTAGATTCTAATATTTTTGTCAACCTGCTGCACAGATTCTGAGTAATGTCTGTTCTCTCTCCTCTGGACCTTTCCCCAGCTGCCCCTTAGGTCACAGAAGTTTACTGATTAGATACAATTCTTTCATAATCTCATTCATTTCCTATTAAGTTTTCAGATTTTCTGTAGCTCTTCAGGCGCGCACGTGCGTGTGTGTGTTTAACTTAGTTATGGCAGCTCCTAAGTCAGACAGTTGTCAGAAATAGCATTACCATATATTGCTTAGACAGTTGGGAACCTGATCCTAAATGAAGGAGGAGAGGATATTGGAGCCCCAACTTGCAGTGTGTAATGGCTGTTGTAATACAGTTCACTTTTACTGGATCCACTTTATATCACTATTGTTACTCTAATTGCTTCATAAAGTAGCTTATTTCCATATGGTTATTTTTTCATCTGTATAACTCATTAAACACTCATAGTGTGCCAATTCATTTATTTCATTTTTTAATGAAAGTAGTTAGAACCTTGGGCTAGAGAATAGGAGTAAGAATCTTCTCTTCAAGTTTGGGTCCATTACTTTTAAATTCCTGGATGGAAATATGTTTCTCATGTATCCATATAGAAAGTCAGAAAAACAAGTACAATATAATCTTTTTCCCACTCAGTAATTTATCCTGGAGCTATTTCCTATGATTTTAGATAACTGTGTTTCATTGCCCTGATTTAGTATGACCTATCAAGTGCCCTGTTACATGTATTTGATTATGAATTAAGTGCCCTGTTATGTGCTTATTTTCAGTTTTTCTGCTATGATAAACAGTGTTATAATAAAGTCTGTTTTTGTGTTGTTCAGAGTTTATAGTGTAGAGACCAGTAAACTCTAGTCCATAATCCAATTTATTTTTACATTCTTGCATGCTTTTAATTATTTTTCATACTTGGTTTTTCTATTTCTATCCTTTAACTTATGTTTGTTAAGGACTGTTTTGTCCATCCAAAGTTCATATGGTGAAATCCTACCCTCCCATGTCAAAGGATTAGTAGATGAGACCTCTGAGGATTAGGTTATAGGGTAGAGCCCTGTAAGAAGAGACATGAGAACTTTTCTTCTCATGTGAGGATGCAATGAGAAAAAGGGCTAGATGTAAACCAGGAAGACTCAGAATCTGACATATTGAATACCTTCATTTTGGATTTCTAGGCCTCCAGAATTATAAGAAATCAATTATTGTTTAAATCACCTAGTCTATGGTATGTTTGTTTTAACAGCCTGAATTATGACCTGGAGTATTACTGTCACTTTTATATTGATCTTCCTACAGTGAAGCTCTTTATTCTATTTCAATCTATACACTATTGCCTCTTTTCTGTTTCTAAAGCATATGTCTAATTTTGTTATTTTGTTGCCCAACCCTTCAATATTTACCTTTTGCATGTAAAATACCATCAAATTGCTTAGCATGCTTTCTAGCCTTCCATATTATGCTCACATTATTTAGTCTAGTCTTGGCTGCTGTTTTGTTTCTTTGCATGTGTTGTTTGAAGAGTGGAGGCATTGTATGGTTACAAGTGAAGTATATAGTTACACTAGCTGGATTTGAAGATTGGTGCAAAAATTTATAAAGTTTAGGCAGTTTACTTAAAATTGCAAATGTGTCAGTGTTTCCAATTGAAAGATGGACTTGAATAGCATATAAAATTATTACCTTTAAACTGTTTAGTAGTGCCTGGTGTAATAAATATTAACTATTACTATTTCTTTTCTAGTTCCTTGAATGTACTCACGTTTCATTTTCTTTGTTTTGTTTTGTTTTTGTTGCCAGTTCTGGGGCGTGGACTCAGGGCCTGAGCACTGTCCCTGGCTTCTTTTTGCTCAAGGTTAGCACTCTACCTCTTGAGCCACAGCACCACTTCCAGCTTTTTTCCATATATGTGGTGCTGAGGAATCGAACCCAAGGCTTCATGTATATGAGGCAAGCACTTTACCACTAGGCCATATTCCCAGCCTTCATGTTTCATTTTCTATGTAGAGTTCTCTTCCTTATCGTTTTTCTAGCCATTTGAAATCTTAACCCTCCTAGAATGCTTAAGTCAAATGCTACTTTATTTAAATAAAGTTTTATCTGTCTCCTTTATCAGTAGGGTGTGTGTGTGTGTGTGTGTGTGTGTGTGTATGTACACGAATACATATGTATGCACACACAGTCTTTTTTTTTTTTTTTTTTTGTCATGGGGCTTCAGCTTGAGCCACAGTGCCACTTCCACACACACAGTCTTGTGTTATTTGTATGCTTTATGTCCTCTTAGATTTTAAGTTGCTTGAGGGCAAAGTGTGTGTCATTTATGCCTCTGGTATGGTTATATATGAATGATTGTTGCTTTTTAATTCTTGCTAAATATGTGAATGAATTTTAGTTCTCCCTTGCCATATTTGTTACGTGTTGAACCTAGAGTAGTGCCTGTTAAATTAACTGCCTTTAAAATATAGTTGTTCCTGGTTTCTTATGGAGATTGTTAAATCGTATCATTCTAGTCTTAACATAGTGGTCTGGCACATTTTCTTTCAGACTATTCTTGTTAATTTTCTAATAAGCCCTAGAGTTCTTTTACCTTACCTTACATCTCATTGTGTTTGATTTCAAAATAAAATTTCAGTTAGGTGTTGTTTTTGTCATTGAACCCCTGTGGGCCAGAAAGTTAAACAGAAGGCTTCTGCTATGCCAAGTATGTTAAACTTAACACAGTATTGTGATGTTGCACAAGAATAGCACTCACATTTAATGGTAGTGAAAGAGCCAGACATGAAATTAAAAGGAATTAATAATGCTTCTAACCCAGTGAGACTCTCTTAAGCATTAGAGTTTTAAATAGCTTGATTTGGGCTGGGGATATAGCCTAGCGGCAAGAGTGCCTGCCTCGGATACACGAGGCCCTAGGTTCGATTCCCCAGCACCACATATACAGAAAACGGCCAGAAGCGGCGCTGTGGCTCAAGTGGCAGAGTGCTAGCCTTGAGCAAAAGGAAGCCAGGGAACAGTGTTCAGGCCCTGAGTCCAAGGCCCAGGACTGGCAAAAAAAAAAAAAAATAAAAAATAAATAAATAGCTTGATTTTAGGAAATCTCATTATATTAAGTTCCAGGAAGAATAGGGGTCAGTCATTGGAGAGGATCTGAAACTTAAAACAAGGGTGACTATGATTAGTTGTTGCACTGCACATTTAAAAAAGTTTTTGCCTATGTCAGTTTTACAGGGGGAGATGATTTTCATTGTTTCATCTTTGGACATGTTTAAACTGTATTTCAATCAATCTCTAGCCCTTATATCCTACCCTCCAAAACTAGCATCTCCAGCATTATGTAGTTTTAAAACTGGAGTCCTTGAAAGAGAAAGGAAGAATACTGTACCAATTAAAAGGGCAAGTTGAGTCATTTCTCCTCTTTCAGTAGATTGTGGGCTCTCCAGGGGCAGGTATCATATCTTGCTTGTGTCTTTCTCTAAACTCTGCCAGTATATCATGCAGTGAATATTTGTTGAGTGGTTATTTGTTCGAGTTCTAAAATCTGAAAGATTGTCTTTAATGTTACTTTCATGCTATTGTAAAGCTTTCTTACTCACCAAATCATTACTTGGTTGTGTAGTCTCAAGGTGATTTCATAAATCTTTTTATGAAAGAGAAAAGGATAAGTAAAACAAACTATATACAGTTTTAACTTCCTTCTTTCATTTCTACTTCTTTCTTTCCTTGCTCACTTTTATTTTAAGGGGTAGGGTGGGTAAATGGGAATTCCTCTTCTGAAGGTGAAAGGGGTTAGGTCAAGTCTTGATACTATTACATTTCCCATTTAAAGCTTAGGGAATCATTCTTTTCCCCACCCCCAGGACTAACTATGGTTGAAATACATTCTCCTGGGTTTAACATTTTATTCATTTATTTGGTGCTAGGGGTTGAACCCAGGGCCTTTTACATTCTAGGCACATGTTGAGCCACTAATCTATACGCCTAGACCAAAATTTCTTTTAATACCATTAGAAGGGACGGTTTCTGTAATTCTGGGAGTAGGAAGGTAATACTTTTCACATTCTTGGGCTCTGTTCAGTATAAAGGTCTTTCAGTCTTTTTTTATATGTTATTAAAATATATAATATAAGCACAAAGACTAAAATACTTCACATAAGGCAATATGTTGTAAACTAACTGTACAACTTGGGGGAGGTTGGGGAGGAGGAAAGGTGGGAGAAAAATGAAGGAGGAGGTTACAAGTTTGACAAGAAATGTTCTTACTGCCTTATGTATGTAACTTTAACCTCTCTGTACATTACCTTGACAATAAAATTAAATTAAAAAATACTTCACATAATAGGTCACTCATGTAGTTTATAAATGATAATTATTAAGTTTATTGTTAAAATTGAGAAAGGAGCATTTTTGAGGTAGCAAGTGGGTGAGATTATTTAAAATTTTGTGATTATTTCCTGAAGAAATAAATAGAATTTAGCCTGCTTGCACATTTCTATGTTTAAATACAATTGGTTATTAGTATAAAAATAGCCTTCAACATTTTTAATAGGAAAGATTAAATAAAAGATCCATTGGTATTGAAAGACTGTTTATAATAAAAATGTTATCTACCCCTATTGAAAGTAATATATTGAAATCAGTGTGTTCTAGGTCAATGGCTTCTAAGACTCCAGTTGGATTCATCGGACTGGGCAACATGGGGAATCCAATGGCAAAAAATCTCATGAAACATGGCTATCCACTCGTTGTTTATGATGTATTCCCTGAGGCATGCAAAGAATTTCAAGAGGCAGGTGAACAGGTATGGCGTTTTCTTTTGATTTATTTTAGATTTTGACATTTAAAAATGTGAGAGCTTATTAGATGTATATTTGGTGGAGTTGTGAACTTAACTCATTGTAAACTTTTTCAAAAATTTGTGTTTACCATTGATTCAATATTGAGATGTACAACAAAGGAGTGCTTCCATTAGTTACCAGAAAGGGGTCTGTTTTTTTTTTTAAGCAGGTTAGCTGCAGTGTTTTCCAAGTTTGAGCTGAGGGCTTTACTTTGCTCCATTCATTTGTTTATTGTTTGTACTGTTAAAGAGTTAGTTTGGTAGAAGTAGCCTCCCATGTTAAGGCACTGTTGTTTTAGAACAAGAGTAGGTTTAGAGATAGAAAGCTTAGCTTGATTCCCAGATCATATGCTTACATACTGTTTTAATGAAGGGAAGTTATTTTACTTAAGTTACTTTCTTCATCTGTAACACATGAATGATGACAACTATGTTATGCTCAAAGGAGAGAGTATATGTGATTGTACTTTGTAAATGTTGTGATAGCACTGTGTGAATACATTCATTATTAATTATAAACCAAGAGACAATCTACAAATGTGTATTATAATGAGAAGTTGAATTGTGACAGACTTGTAGTGTGTTGTTTTAGGTGATTATGCTTTCAGGATTTTGGGACTAGAATCTTGTCTGATGATAGCATCTACTATTGTATTGTTTGGATGTTTTACTCTATTGTATCTCAAAAGACAAGACCATGTATTAGTACCTCAATTTTGAAGTTTTTTTTTTTTTTTTGCCAGTCCTAGGGCTTGGACTCAGGCCCTGAGCACTGTCCCTGGCTTCTTTTTTGCTCAAGGCTAGCAATGAGCCACAGTGCCCACTTCTGGCTTTTTCTGTGTATGTGGTGCTGAGGAATTGAACCCAGGGCTTCCTGAATGCTAGGCAAGCACTATACCACTAGGCCACATTCTTTTCTCCATGAATTTTGAATATTTTTTCTTAGTTATGAAGGAAATTTTTTACAAGTTGTAGAATGGTAATTAAGGGTGAAATGTTATAACTAGAAGAGTACTAAAGGGCTGGGGATATAGCCTAGTGGCGAGAGTGCCTGCCTCGGATACACGAGGCCCTAGGTTCGATTCCCCAGCACCACATATACAGAAAACGGCCAGAAGTGGCGCTGTGGCTCAAGTGGCAGAGTGCTAGCCTTGAGCGGGAAGAAGCCAGGGACAGTGCTCAGGCCCTGAGTCCAAGGCCCAGGACTGGCCAAAAAAAAAAAGAAGAGTACTAAAAACTTTCTGAGAAATTCAGAGTAAAGTGAGAGAAAATAAAATTAAATACCCAACTCCTAGATAGTGGACTTGAAAGTAAATACAATGAGAAATTCAGTGCCTAGGTGAAAAACAGATTTAGTTAACTTACAGAGAGGCCATCGGAAAGCCTGAGCATCTTGTCTCTTCATTCCTGCCATAGCTTTCATGCCATCTGGAAATGGCAGAAGTGTTGTGTGATAATGTGAATATAATCTTGAAAGTTCTCAGGGTATTTTGAAACTTTTGTGACAATATAGTTTGTAGAAACCTGAAATAACATAGGGACTTTAGTAGTCTTGCTGGAAAGATTTTTTTCTTTTTTTTTTTTTTTCTTCATAGCTATTTTTTTTGTAATTTATTTATTAATTAAACAAAAACTTTTTGACAAGGTGTTGTGCAAAAAGGGTACAGTTACATAGTAGGGCAGTGTGTACGTTTCTTGTGATATCTTACACCCTGTTTTTCTTTCCCTTCCCTAGGTCAGGTAGACATATATACAATACACAATGTACCAAGAACATATACAGTAGCCACGTGGCCCATGCCAAAGAATGCTGGAAAGATTTAATCACTTATTTTGCTAGAGAATCTGGGAAAGGTGATCTTTTGCCATTCTCAGATATAGTAAAACAATTTTTAAAATTAAAGAAAATTTTTTTTGTTTTGTTTTTGTTGCCAGTCCTGGGGTGTGGACTCAGGACCTGAGCACTGTCCCTGGCTTCTTTTTGCTCAAGGCTAGCACTCTACCTCTTGAGCCACAGCACCACTTCCGGCTTTTTTCTCTCTATATATGTGGTGCTGAGGACTTGAACCCAGGGCTTCATGTATACAAGGCGAGCACTTTACCACTAGGCCATATTCCCAGCCCCAGCAGTTTTAGTTTATAGGATGAGTCAGTTATTTTAAGATATCTGCTTTTGGGGATTGCACATCTGTTTGATATTACTATAAATTGGTACACACACTATGAATATGTAAGAGTAGCAGTGTTAGTTTCTTAACTGAGGAAATGTCTTCAGTTAAATGCAGAGTTTTGGGTAGGACTTAGGTTGGGAGGGGTGGGGAAGAATGATGTGAAGGGTAATAGTGATCAGGATGCATTGTACTTGAAAAACTGATTTATGAACGATAACTGCTTTGTACAACTACTTAAAGATAATAAAATAAAATTTAAAATGTAATTTTACCAAAAAGTGAAATTGAATGGCTACTAGTTGGACTGATAAAAGAACCTATAGCCTTTTAAATTGTTATTAATGTTTTTACTCTTCTCTCCATGTCAGTAATACTTAGAGGTTATGTATAGAACAGCTAAAATGGCTGTTTTGTAAATATTTTCTGCCTTTCCTCAGATTTCTAGAGCTTTCTGACCCTATGCCTCTAGAATCTCATATACTCTCAATTTACCTTACTGTTTTAACTTTGTTCGCCAACAAAATTCTTGTTCTGTGTAAATTTTAGATAAGTCAAAGGGAAGCTACTCTTAAGAGGAAATAGCGTCATAACCATGAGATACACGTGTTAGGATGAATATAATAAAAAAGTAAAAAATCTGGTTTTATATGGACTTGTGGAGAAGCTGGAACCCACATACAAGTCTGGTATGATGTAGAATGATATAGTCACTTTTGAAGAGACTTAGAATTTCTCAAAAATAAATAAGTGTAGAGTTAGATCTAGCAATTGCACTCCTAGGTATATACCTAGAGAAGTGAAACATAAATCCGCACAGAAAGTTCTGTTTACCAGCATTATTCATAATAGCCCAATGGTGGAAACAACTCAAATGTATGTTAGTGGATAAACAAACAAAATGTATGTATACATTTGAATATTATTTCTAATGAAAAAGAATGAAGTACTGATGTTTATTCTACCATAGATGAACTGTTAGAAAACAGGCTAAATGGAAGAAAATATGTTCTGGAGTTCTACTTCTGTAATAAGGACATCTGCAGAGATGGGAGGCACATTAGCTGCTTCATGTGGAGGAGGAAATGGAGGATGGTATAGAGAAGCAACAGTTCAAGGCTCAAAAATTGACCCTGGTGATAGTTTCACATAAGTTGCACATACTTGTGCAACTAACTTGTGCATCAAACAATATATCCTTTTTTTTTCTTTTTGGTCAGTAGTGAAGCTTGAATTCTGATCCTGGGCACTGTCGCTGAGCTCTTCAGCTGAAGGTTAGCGCTCTACCACTTGAACCACAGTGCCACTTCCAGTTTTCTGGTGGTTAATTGGAGATAAGAATCTCACTGACTTTCCTGCTTAGGCTGGCTTTGAACCTCAATCCTCAGATCTTAGCCTTCTGAGTGTCTAGGATTACAGGCGTGAGCCATTGATACCTGGCCAAATAATATATCTTAAGTGGACAAATTTTATATGATATACAAATTATATCTTTGTAAAACCATTAGAAGTGGGGCAGGGGGCTGGACATGAAGGGTAGCTGGTAGAGCATGAGCTTAGCATACATACGGATCTGAGTATGATCCTAGCACCACCAAAGAAAAAGGTCTTTCTTAGTTCTTACCAAGCTCCAAAACATATTACCTTTTTTGGAAACAGGGTGTTTAAAGATGGGAGTAAGACCAGAATCTTGAGAAGATATCCTCCCTAAGTCTGACTTGAAATGTCCTTCCAAGAGACAAGAAGGGAGAAGACACAGACATAGACAGGAAGGTCACTGAACATGGATGACGACTTTAAAGTTATTCTACTGCTGGTCAATGAATGCCAGAAACCACCAGTAGCTAGAAGAAGAAAGAAGGATCCTTTTAGAGTTTTTGGAGGAAGCATAGCCATGCTAATAACTTGATTTCAGACTTTTGCTCTTCAGAACTATACATGAGTATTTAATTTTAATTTTTTAGTGGTATTGGAGATTGAACTTCTGGCCTCATGCTTGTTAGGCAGGAATTCTACCATTTGAGTCATGCCTGAAGGCCCTTTTTGCATTGGTCATTTTTGAGAAAGGTTCTCTTTATACCCAGACAGGCCTGTATTGTGATCCTTCTACTTGTGCTTCCCCATTTTGCTGTGGTTGACAGGTACATGTCATTGTACCCAGCCATTATGCTTACCCTATAGCTGAGATTGTAAGGTCCAGTCACTATAATTGGCTAAGTTTCTGTTGTTTTCAGCTATTGTGTTTGTGGCAATTTGTTGCCACAGCCATATAAAACACAAGTACTGGAACTCTGTAAGATGCCTGGATTTGGAATCTGCCTTCACCATGTAGTATTTGTGTGATTTGGGGGAATATTATTTTTTATTTTTGTTTTCTCTAGTGTCTCCAAACCTTGATTTCCTTGTGTGAAATAAGGATAACAGATCATCCCTTTTTCATAGGGATGTTAAGAGGCTTACATGAGTTAATATAGAGAAAATTTAGAGTAGTGTTTGACACATAGTAAATACTGTATGTCAATGTTAGGTAGAAATTTTGTCTTTTTTGCACTGTTATATCCAGCTGTCACTTCTTGTGTATTACATTCTATTGAAATGACAATGTCATAGTTTAGCCCCCCGCCCCCAAAGTTACTTTTTGTTGTAATGATTGCTGTCGATTAAGGTTCCTGTAAACTACCTTAGCAAAGTAGGGGATAGGGCCTTCTTTAAATCATGAATTCAACAGATGTTTCTTGAGTACTTTTTGTGTACAGGCACTGGACAATAGCCCGTAACAAGAGTCATCGTCTTTTGGGGATCAGTAGATTAGCAAACTAGATTAGTAAAACACACACATGTGTGATTCCAAATTTAATAATGTGAAAGAAAAGCTAAAAGATCATACTAGATTTTTTAATGCATTTCTTCAGGTGTGAGGCAGATTAGAGAGTTCTCTGTACAGTCTAGATATTTAGGCAGGCAGCAAAAGAATATGTAGGGTTTACTCAGGTTAAGAATGAGGCCAGAGAAGAATTGCTTCAAGAAAAAAAGCCTTTAACTTCATTTGATGGATTTTTTAGGTAGATTGGCAGTAGAAGCTTGAGTGCCTGCCATAGGTCTATAGTTTCCCTACTGCTGTAGTTAGACAAGTTGAATTAGATGTGACAAGGTGTTGGCAAGAACTAATATTATAGGAAATTTTGTATTGAAATAGTCATTTGACTGTAACAATATGATAAGGCAGTTTTTGAAGAAGAAAGGTAAATCTTAAGAGTCATTTTGTTTCTGATGAGAACTATAGAAATATTGTAATCTTGCTTACCCTCTAGCAGAAATGATGTAGTCTAAAATGGAAATCATGAAGACAAGTAACTTAAGTTCTGGGACGTAGACTCACTAGTTTTTCCTTTTTTCCTCTCCTTGTGATAAGTAAGTGGGTATACTGAAAGATGTAAGACAGGCTGTGGGGAGCCACTCCTCCCAAATTACCCAGTAGTGCAGACTTGCTTTCCCTTCTTCTGTGCATCTCTGGGACTCAACATCTAGTGGGAAATATTCTATATGTAGTTCATACTCAGGCAGGTAGCCTATAAGACAGAATCCTCTTTTCCCACCTTCCATGGCCCTAACATCGATTGTGTTAGTAGTGGTCATGAGAAGTAGGTAGAAGAATGAAATGTCAGTGAATAAAGTGTTAAGGTTGAAAGGTAAAAAAACAATGGGCCTGAGGGTAAATATCCTGTCATAATAAAAAGAAAGCTCTCTTTTCTTTTTTTTGGTGATACTAGGGTTTGAACTCAGGGCCTTGCTTTTGGTAGGCAGGTGCTCTACCTTTTGAGCCATGCCTCCACTCTGAAAACACTGGTTGGTAAATGATTCATGTTGGAAGGTTAGGAAATGTTTGGATAGGAACAGTGTATTTGAACCATTATGAATTCTTAGGAGTACTACTTTAAAAGTACTACTAATCTGGGTGAGTTAAATTCTGATATATTAAAATGTCAATGTTACTGTCTTTTTTTTTTTTTTTTTTGGCCAGTCCTGGAGCTTGGACTCAGGGCCTGAGCACTGTCCCTGGCTTCTTTTTGCTCAAGGCTAGCACTCTGCCACTTGAGCCACAGCACTACTTCTGGCCGTTTTCTATATATGTGGTGCTGGGGAATTGAACCCAGGGCCTCATGTATACGAGGCAAGCACTCTTGCCACTAGGCCATATTCCCAGCCCCAGTGTTACTGTTTTATGCCTATATTTCATCTTAAAAAGTCTTGGTTAAAAGCAAAAATTAATTTCATTCTATTGCTATAAAGCAAAGACAAGGCCTGGAATGAGATAGAAAAAAATATATGTGAAAATCTTGAAACTTCTTGCCATTGCATTTAACAGTGTCTTGAAGGCATTAAAGATTAAAAAGTTCTGAGTATCCATGAATTGATACCTACGTTTTAGTGATAGGTGTTCATCTTCCTGCGCTTGTCCTCCCATGTTACTATTTAAAATGAATTGAATGAGGTTGAAGCCAAGGAAAACAAGTAGTTTTTTTTCCCCTCAAAGATTATAGAAAGATAGCATAGTTGTGCTTTCAGGGGAAGATTTTCAGCGAACAAAGAGTTCCAAAAATTTATGTAGTTCAAAGAACAATCAGCTGGTTCTAAGGATGTTAAGGCAGTACATTTTGACATCCTTACTTTGCTTCACATGACTATATTTAACCATTTTATTTTTGCCTTTAAATGCTTACCTATTCTGATAAGGTATTTACAATTGGACTAATTTTGAGTTCATCAATACTCCTTTATTTTATCCTTTTTTTTCCTATTGGATTCTTATATATGAACAATAGCTCATAATCTCAACTTTTAGTGTTTTTTTTTCTAAGAATGTAACTGATGATTATCATCAGGCTTTCATATATACTAGAAGTCAGGAATCAGTAAATTATGAACATATAAGGGCTTAAGAACACAAACTTTTTTTTTCCAGTTCTGGGGGCTTGGAGTCAGGGCCTGAGCACTGCCCCTGGCTTCTTTTTTTTTAATGCATGTATTTCTAAAGGATTTTGTATTAGTCTACATTAGTTGTTCAAGGGAGAAGGTTCGTTTGTAACATTTCCATAATTGTATACACTGTGTCATCAGACTCAACCCACTCAGATGCTCTCCCTTACCCCCACCCCCCACCCTCCCTTGTTTTTGCTTTGTTTTTTGCCAGTCCTGGGGCTTGAACTCAGGGCCTGAGCACTGTCCCTGGCTTCTTTTTGCTCAAGGCTAGCACTCTACCACTTGAGCCACAGCGCCACTTCCAGCTTTTCTATATATGTGGTGCTGAGGAATTGAACCCAGGGCTTCATGTATACGAGGAGAGTACTTTACCACTAGGCCATATTCCCAGCCCTGCCCCTGGCTTCTTTTCGCTCTAGGCTAACATGCTACCACTTGAGCTACAGTGCCACTTTTGGTTTTTTTCTGTTTATGTGGTACAGAGGAATTGAACCCAGGGCTTCACGCAAGGCAAGCACTCTGCCACTAAGCCATATTCCCAGCCCCAAGAACACAAACTTTTAAACCAGATGCTTGGGCCCACATCTCAACTCTGTCTTAAGCTAGCTGTTTGTCTTTAAGCAAATTACTTGCTCTCTCTCTCTCTCTCTCTCTCTCTCTCTCTCTCTCTCTCTCTCTCTCTCTCTCTCTCTCTCTCTCTCTCTCTCTCTCTCTCTCTGCTTATTCCTTTCCTTTGCTCTGGCTTAGTTCTATAGAATCTGACACTACAGAAAGTACTATTTCTGCCGAGCACTAGTAGCTCACACCTGAAATCCTGGCTACTCAGGAGGCTGAGATTTAAGGATCACAGTTCCAAGCTAACCTGGGCAGTAAAGTCTGTGAGACTCTTTTATCTCCAGTAAACTACTCCCCACCCCAAGCCAGAAACAGAGCTGTGGCTCAAGGGGTAGAACACTAGTTTTGAGCAAAAGAAGCTCAAGGACAGCACCAGGCCTGAGTTAAAGCCCCAAGACCATTTAAAAAAAAAATGATTTCAGCTCCTGCCGCTATTATTACCATGGTGGTGATGGTTGTATCCATACTATATTTCTCCCAACATGCTGCATAGAAATATACTTTTGTGATGGCCGAGTTACCAAGTGTAAGTCCAAAGTGCTATGGAAGAGAATGGTAAACATTATTTTAGATGAAAGAACAGTGATCAAAATTAAAAAAAAAACAACTAATAGATAATATGATTTGACAGCAGCCTTGCTTTAAAGATCTATCCTGTTTCTTTCCCCTTCATTCCCTTTTTTACTTTGTAAAAGAGACTTATCTTTCTTTGTAATTTAAGCCTTAGCATTAAGGCCTTGCAAATTTAGGATTTCCCCTGGAGATGCTCTGATCCATACCAAAAGTCTAGTACATATGCATAATTTCTGTGTGTGTTTTCTGGTTGTACTAAGCTCAATTATATCTTCTTTTCTTTTGTTTTCTCCTTAAAAATTTGGAAACCATTTTGTTGTTCCTGGGTTTGCAGGCTGAGATGTTTGGCTAAGTAAGTCTCTTATGACCTTATCTTCTCAGCTCTTATTAAATGGGAACTTTTTAAAAGCTTCTTGCTGAGAGGACTTCATCATTGTTAACCAAGTTTCAAGATGTAGTCACTAACCATTTTTTTCAGTTTTCAAATGTAGTATAATTTTGAAGCAAGAGTGTGCATTTCTACTTTTTGAAGGTAAGAGTGATTAAATTTAACAAAGTTTTGTTCATGCCATTTCTTTGCAAGTTTCTGTTTCCAGTTAGATTACTTTGTAGCAGGGCTGAATGGAGGTGATTTTTGTCTAGAAAAGACAGCAAGTTTTCCCTTCATATAAGTGACTTCCTCCTGAATATACAGAAACAAAATATGGCTTTCAAATTGTTCTTGGTCCTTTTTGTTTATCCCTCTCCAGCAAAGAAGATTTTGTCCATGCTGTATTCAGTCCTTTATTCTTTCAATTACACATTTGTTGGTAATGTATGCTAGCATATAGATGCATACATGTAAAATCCAGAGGAATTGATGCATACATGGGAACCAGTCTCCTGTAGTCAAACCTGAGATCATAGAAAAGTAGAATTATTTTTATTCATAGTAGTGCAAAATAAGAAATGGAATCAGTAGATTTGTCTGGACAGCTTCACAAATAGAACTAAGATCTGAATTAAGTACTAAGGACCTAGATTGTGCATGTCCTGTGAGTTTGACTCATTGCAGGTACTTCAGTTCCCATTAGACCCTAGACCAATCTTCCTAGAATGTAAGGTTACTAAATATAAAATATATTTCTAAGCTTCCTTTCTACTTTGGTGATAGCCTTAAGATAACTCAAATAACTACTCTAGTACTATTTATCGGGAATCTAAAGCTAGAGAGAGTGAATGATTTGTACAAAATCCCACTTGACTTCTTGGCTGAACTGTAACTAAGGCTGGGTCTCCGTCTTTTCCAAATTAGTGTTCCTTTCTTTGATTCCTGCTGTTTTTGCTTATTCACTCAATTAGCAAATGTAATAGACGGGATTCTAATTAGTTTGGCTGCTAAAGGGTTTTGTGGCTAGTGTCAGATTGGCAAGGATGTTTTTTCCTCTCAGCTTTTGAGTTGTGGCCAAATTTTTTCAGCTATTTCAGAGTTTTGAAGGCATCACATCAATTTGAATTGTCTTAGGACACTTGCCTCTGTAGTGCAAATTAGAGATTTACTGTAATGTACTCAATAGTCATGAGATATAGAGAAGTTGTGGCAAGGGTAGTAGTGCCATTCCAACTGTTACTATCAGTGTGTGTTTTTTCCAGGTCTATGAGCTTTTGACAGTACTTTGTTCTATAATTGAGGGGTTAGCAGTACTCTGGCAAACCAAGCATCCTATGAAGCAGATGCTAGGGATGCAGGGGGCTGATGACTACACCATGTAGTTGGCAGTTGGATGAATTGGCACTGCCATTTCATAAGCATGAAAAGCTTGGAGTTGTGAAGTATGAAGCTGAGGTGAAGTATATGATCTGTGAGTTAATTGTTGGTCCCCTTTAGGGGCCCTCTCAAGGAATTATTTAAATGGAACTGACTTTCTTTCAATGAAAGAAACCTGCGTTTCCTAAAAGGAAGCTTGAAATCGACTCTTAATAGGGCGCACTGATATCCCAGGAAGATTTAGAGATGGAACTGCAGTAGAAAGAAAGGCCACCGAAAGGTATGCCATCATTTTGTATTTTATTTACTTTGTTAAAGTGGAGATGAGCAAATGGGGTCTTCTAAGAAATTCAAGCTCTTGAGATAGTTTAGGAGTAGAGAATTACTGAGCTGTTTCTCTCCCCCACCTTCCTTTCTTCTCTGTGCCGGCCCTGCGCGTGCCCCCCGCCCCTTCTCTTCTTTCTCCCTCACTCCCATTTTCCTCTCTCCTCCTTTTTCTTTTCTTTTTTTTTCTTGGGATTAGGTATCATATGCAGCCCAGGCTGACAGCTGATACATAGCCTAGGCTTGTGTCAAACTCCTCAGTGCTATGATTACAGGCATGTGCAAGTCTTGAACTATGTGTTTCTTAAGTAAACTTGAACTGTTGCCAGGAAATAGTAGACTCATTCTGAATATTAGTATTTAATTTATATAGAAAAATTCATGTAATTAAATATTTATTTATAATTTGTTGGGAAGATTTTGAATTTTTAAAATTATTTGTGGCAAATCTGTTTATATCAATATACGTGTTCAATGTACTTCAGTACGTTCTCTAAAATGCTGCATTTTTAGATTGAAATTTGTTTTAAAGGCTAAAATGTTTGTTTGTTTGATTTTTTTTTTTTTTTTTTTGGTCAGTCCTGGGACTGACTGAGTCCTTTGGACTCAGGGCCTGAGCACTGTCACTGGCTTCTTTTTGCTCGAGGCTAGCACTCTACTTCTTGAGCCACAGTACCTCTTCCAGCCTTTTCTGTTTATGTGGTGCTGAGGAATGGAACCCAGGGTTTTGTGCATGCTAAGCAAGCAGTCTACTGCTAAGCCAAGGCTTAGCCAAGGCTAAGCCAGCCAAGGCTAAAATGTTTTATAATGTTATTTTCTACTCTGTTAATTCATAAAATGTAAAGATATTTGATTATGTGGAATTTTAAAGAATGATTTGCAAAAATGTTTTATTCAGAATTTAACTCAGAAACATAATCTTTTTTGTTTTTTGTTTTTGTTTTTTGCCAGTCCTGGGTCTTGAACTCAGGGCCTGAGCACTGTCCCTGGCTTCTTTTTGCTCAAGGCTAGCACTCTGCCACTTGAGCCACAGCGCCACCTCTGGCCATTTTCTATATATGTGGTGCTGGGGAATCGAACCCAGGGCTTCATTTTTTTTCTTTTTTCTTTTTTGGTTTTGTTTTTTGAAGAAACATAATCTTTTATGAACATTTGCAATGTAATTTTTTCTTGCTTATATTTAGATAATACACTGTATTTGACTTTCCATTCTTCAACATATGCATCAAACACATGTTAAAAATATGGAAACTTACATGAAAAGCAAGTCATTACCATTCCTAAAATGATTATCTATCATTCTTTCTGGTAGAACATATATCAGTTTTATGTACATAATGTATGTTGAATTAAGTCAGTTTTTGCTTACATAAATTACTCTGGAAAGAGGTCTTCAACTATCTGCTTGATGGTCCTTCATCATTGTCTTTTTTTTCTTAATAAAGGAAAGACATTAGGGAAATTTCTGAGTGATGGATTCCTTCTGTTGGAGAAGAATTTGAATCTGAGTGAACTCTTGGTCTTTTCTGACCTTTTTGGTTGCCAGTAGTAGGCAACCAAAGTATCAAGGTGTAGTGTAAGAGAAATCTAGTGTACACAAATACAACTTCATAATATGCTTATGGTCATTTTAAAGCATGAAAGTGGGTTGAGAGGGTGCCTTGATGCTTGTATATATGTTTGTCTTGTGTGTGTGTGGTGTGTGTGTGTGTGGTGTGTGTGGTGTGGTGTGTGTGTGTGTGTGTGTGTGTGTGTGTGTGTGTGTGTGTGTAGTTTCCAGATGAGTTTAAGTAATTCATACTTGCCAGTCTTCCAGTGGTCAGCTCACTCATGGCAGTAGTGTTTATGTCCTGGTCTGGATCCTGATCCTTTCTTCTCCAAAAGACAGTGATTTTTATTCAGAAATTTCTTTTGGAATCTGGGTGCCAGTGGTTTACATCTGTAATCTTAGCTATTCAGGAGGCTGAGTATGAGAATGGCAGTTTAAAGCCAGCTGAGTAGGATAGTTCATGAGACACATCTCCAGTTAACCAGCAAAAATCAGGAAGTAGTGGTAAAATAAGAAAGCAAAGGGATGGCATCCAGGCTGTAAGTTCAAGCCTGGTACGAAACAGAGCAAGACAAAAAAGAGGAAGTATTACTATTATTATTATTATTATTATTAGGCTCTGGAAATAGAGATTAGAGGATGATGGGGATTAGTTTGAGAGTTTGCTGAATCTTCTAATTGGGTGGTTATACTACATTATTATTATTTTTAATAAAAGTATGTACAGTAGGCCTTTGGTATCTTCAGGTCTATGATTGCGAGAATACTGCCCTTGAGGGAAAACCATGAATGCTTAGGATGAATGGAGTTTAGTATGATACCGTGGATGCATGTTAATTTTTCCCACAGCACTGTTCAACTACCCATAATGACATATCTTTCAACACTTTATCACTTAAGCACATCCACTTTTTTTTTGGCCAGTCCTGGGGCTTGAACTCAGGGCCTGAGTACTGTCCCTGGCTTCTTTTTGCTCAAGGCTAGCACTCTACCACTTGAGCCACAGTGCCACCTCTGGCTTTTTCTATATATGTGGTTCTGAGGAATCGAACCCAGGGCTTCATGTATACGAGGTGAGCACTTTCCCACTCACTGGCCATATTCCCAGCCAGCACATCCACTTTTGTCTTGCTTTTTGAGCATCCTTTGTGCAGTTCAGAACAGAGATCACTCAGCAAATTACACAAGTATTTAAGCACAACTGACAACAATGCAGGACTGAATAACAGCTTCTCTGTATCTTTGCATGTACAGAAATTTAAAATTTTTGGTTTTGAAAAATATTGTTTAAAATTGATTATGTTTTGACAACACATGGTTACATATGCAAATAAGGCAAGACTATTTGGTTATGCCTCTGTCCCGTCAACTGTCTTCATAGTTTAAAATGAGCAGATTGGGGCTGGGGATATGGCCTAGTGGAAAGAGCGCTTGCCTCTTATACATGAGGCCCTGGGTTCGATTCCCCAGCACCACATATACAGAAAATGGCCAGAAGTGGCGCTGTGGCTCAAGTGGCAGGGTGCTAGCCTTGAGCAAAAAGAAGCCAGGGATAGTGCTCAGGCCCTGAGTCCAAGGCCCAGGACTGGCCAAAAAAAAAAAAAAATAAATAAATAAAATAAAATGAGCAGATTTGATTCCATATACACTGAATTTAAATATACAAGAAGTAGAGGCTTCATTTTACTTGGTAAGCTATTTTCTTTTTTATCAATAGAAAATAAGAATTGGTTTTTATGTACATTGTTATAGACACATATAAAAAGATACATCCAATTTACGTACTAGAAACTGCTTATATTTTAATTTAAATAATATATACCTTTGTATTTTTTCTTTTAAAGGTAGTGTCTTCCCCAGCAGATGTAGCTGAAAAAGCTGACAGAATTATTACAATGCTGCCCACAAGTATTAATACGGTAGAAGTTTATTCTGGAGCACATGGAATTCTCAAGTATGTATTTCTCAACTATAGATATTTCCTTTTCAGGAATTTTACTTCTGTTAGAACTAGTGGGAAATTACAATTATGTTTGTTAAACCTTTCTATACTGGTTTACTATTTCATAAATTGAACAGTGTGATTTCTTTCTCATTATTAGGGTTTGTTTTTTTTTCATGGAAGTGATGTATATGACTTTTGGGAATAACTTTTCTTGTTTCTTTCCTTTAACTTTTGCATTAAAATTAGCCTTCCATGACTAACATGTTTAAGAGACTTTTAAAGCTTACATTTTACACTGTACAACTATTAAAAGCATAATTTTCATAGAAAAAGGGTTCTATGAAAAATAAAACCAAACATTGGAAGGAACACTACTGACATTTTATAACATAATAAAAGGTTATTGTATATCCTCTGGGTTAGTACATCTGTAATAAGAAATATAGGGAAGTTGGACTTAAAAATTAGCAGTAGCTCCTGAAATAAAATAAAATGTAGGTCAGAGTTTCCTAGTCAGTGCCTATCTTTCCTGGTTCTGTGATCTTCTTGGTTAATTGTTTCTTATTGCTAAATCCTTGTGGTTATGTTAGGAAGACAATGTTTAGATTCTTTTTTCCTTTTCCTAACTTGTTTTGTTGAATTTCAGCAAAGAGCTAGTGCCAAGTCTTTAGGACCTGTAGACACATACAATGAGAAAAAGAGTTTAGTTTCAGGAAACTATAACATATGGCATTTGAGGTTTTTGGAAATTGAGTTGCTCTGGAAAACTAAGGAAGTTGGAAGTGAAAGACACTTGGATATTAGGCAGAAAACTGATAAGATAAATGTTTAGATTTCAGAGATGGTTGAAAGACATTCATTTTGCATGGAGCTTGCCAGGCTTACAGTGTGTGTGGTCCTGAGGTATCTTAGCTGACTCATTACCCAGCCTGTTTCAGTTATGGCCCTGCTTTACCTCTCAAGGAATAGTTATGAAAAACTTGTAAGGAGACACACCCCTACATTTATTAATATCTTTACTTTGGAGGCTATTGGACCATTACAAGATCAACTTTGTGTAGTCCTTTGCAAAACTTTGCCTTTACATTTCGTGTGATTTGTTTCTTATGGGTGATTCTTTATTTTCTTCTGGGTCAGGATAATTTCCTCACATCTAATGCATATGTAATTTTTAAGATAATCTCCCATTTAAAAAAAGATTTAAGATCTTAATTCTCAAATGTAATTCATATTTTTTAGGTTACATAAAGTGAAATCTCCATACTGAAGTGATTTCTAGTAGAATTTACTGTGTTTCTTTTGTGGTATATGCCCAATCACTACATTTTTTTGTTTCCTTTTATGTTGTAAATTGCAATGGGGGGGCAGTTACAAGAAGATTACAAGTTAAAATGGCCATCTAAGTGCCCAATGCTTCTTGATCAGAGTCATACCTTCCATCATCTTTTGTGTGTGTGTGTGTGTGTGTGTGTGGCCAGTCCTGGGCCTTGAACTCAGGGCCTGAGCACTGTCCCTGGCTTCCTTTTGCTCAAGGCTAGCACTCTGCCACTTGAGCCACAGCGCCACTTCTGGCCATTTTCTATATATGTGGTGCTGGGGAATCGATCCCAGGGCTTCATGGATACTAGGCAAGCAGTCTTGCCACTAGGCCATATTCCCAGCCCCTCCTTCCATCATCTCTATTCCCTCTATAATCACTGTATTTGAAGTAGAACAGTTAATATGCCTAAAACTTAACTAATTTTGTGTTATATTTTTTCCTATAGAAATACTTTACTTTTGGTAATTCTTTTTTTTTTTTTTTTGTTTTGGTCAGTCCTGGACCTTGGGCTCTGGGCCGGAGCACTGTCCCTGGCTTCTTTTTGCTCAAGGCTAGCACTCTGCCACCTGAGCCACAGTGCCACTTCTGACAATTTTCTGTATATGTAGTGCTGGGGAATCGAACCCAGGGCTTCTTGTATAGGAGGCAAGCACTCTTGCCACTAGGCCATATTCCCAGCCCGGTAATTCTTATCAATGACTTTTTTCTTTATTTTACTTTAATATTTATATTTATTAAGTTCTAATTTTCCTCTCATGATTCTGTGTCCTCTAGGTTAGTATATCTGAAGTGAGAACTTAGGGAAATTTGATTTGAAGGTTAGCCATTGTTCTTTCAGTAAATTATAACTTAGCTCAACATATCCTAGCTATTAAAAGGAGGCATTGTCTTATAGATGATAAGGGAACTACGTAGGTATGTATGTGTTCTGTACTTATAACCAAATCTCATTTAAATATTATGTAAAATACCATACATGAAAAGATTATGTGCCTCTTTATCAATGTATGTTTTAGTTCACCCTGAAAAACAGAAAAATGAAATTTCTAAATTCATTCTTATTTTTCCTTAATATTCTTAATATTTTATTTTGTCTTTTAAAAAGTTTCATACATAAAGAATATGCTACCCTAAAGACAATTTTCAGTTGCTTATGTTTATTCTGTGTAGTAGGAATGATATGGATATATGAGATTTGCAGTACAGCTTGTTAAATTATTTTTTTAAAGATCCAGTGAACCAAAATTTCAATCCTATCAAATTCAAATACCTTATTAAAGTTAATAGATGCTTTATGTTTTTTTGTTTTTTTTTTTGGCCAGTCCTGGGCCTTGGACTCAGGGCCTGAGCACTGTCCCTGGCTTCTTCCCGCTCAAGGCTAGCACTCCGCCACTTGAGCCACAGCGCCGCTTCTGGCCGTTTTCTGTATATGTGGTGCTGGGGAATCGAACCTAGGGCCTCGTGTATCCGAGGCAGGCACTCTTGCCACTAGGCTATATCCCCAGCCCTAATAGATGCTTTAAATTGCTGACATTTTAGCTTTACTTGAATTAGTCTGGTTAGTGTGCACTCCACCTAAAACAAGAATACGTACCATGTAGTATATTTGAATTTTTTCTTTTGTTTTATTTGGAAGTTTGACTTTCTTTGAACTATAAGTAAAAATAAATATGAGGTTTTGAGCCAGTTTTAATTATTAGTGTGTTTAATTTTAAGCCAATGACTTCTTTGATGTCCGAGATAGCTTTTAGTTGATCCTCATTGTGTAGGTAGTTGCATGAAATGTTCAGATTTATAAACTATAAATATTTTCATTTATTTGCTTAGAAGTGTGAAGAAAGGCTCATTATTAATAGATTCCAGTACTATTGATCCTGCAGTTTCAAAAGAACTGGCAAAAGAAGTTGAGAAAATGGGAGCTGTTTTCATGGATGCCCCTGTTTCCGGAGGTAAGTGGTAGCTAAAGTATGTGCAGTCCCATTTCTGTTTGTCAACAGTAGCAGCCATGGTTTTGTGTTACCCAAGGTATTACTATTAGAGGATTCCTAATCTTTTTTTTTTTTTTTTGTCAGTTTTGGGGCTTGATTTCTGGGCCTGGGCACAGGATTCCTCATCTATCTATCTATCTATCTATCTATCTATCTATCTATCTATCTATCTATCTATCTATCTATCTATCGTCAAAGTGATGTACAGAGAGCTTACAGTTTCATACGTTAGGCATTGGATACATTTCTTGTACTGTTTGTTACCTCCTCCCTCATTCCCCCTCCCCCTCAGAATCTTTTCGTTTAGCTTTTCTGAACTGTCCAAGATATTATGGTTTTCTGTAGTCACGCTATTGGGCAATAGAACACTTAAAACTTTCTAGTCTATAACTTAATACCTGTTAAACAACCTTTTTCCCTTTTGACCTCCTCTTTTCTTTCCCAGGCTTTGCTTACTACTATACTACTCTCAACTTCTGCAAGACAGATCATCCTTTTTGAATTCTATATATGTATAATATCATGCAACATTTGCCTTTCCATGCCCAAATTATTTCATTTAACTTAATTAATTGTCATGAATGACAGGACTTAATTCTTTTTATGGCTGAACAGTATTCCATTGTGTATATAATACATTTTCTTTATTCATTTATCAGTGAGTGGACACTTAGGTTGTTTCCATTTGTCAGCTGTTGTGAAATAGTACTGCAGTAAATATGTGGGTACAAATGTCTCTCCAGCAGACTGATTTCACTGGCTATGCATTTATATCCAGGAATGGGACTGCTGAATCTTACGGTCATTTTGTTTAAAAATTTTTCGAGCCTTTATTCTGTTTTCTGTAATGGCTTTACCAAATCACATTATCACCAGTGGTGTGTAAGTGTTCCCTTTTCTCTATCCTCACCAGCATGTTGAATAACTATGGGGAGGTAATAACTATGGAGAGTGGTTGTGATTTGTATTTTCTTGATGATTAGTGATATTGAGCATTTAATAAGTATACCTATTAATCATTTGTCTATTTAGGTTTACTGCCCATTTTTAAGTCAGATTATTATTTTAATACTATGAATAGTATGGTATACAGACCTTTTCTCCTATTCTGTAGGTTCTCTTCACTATTGTTTCCTTTGCTTTGTGATGTAGCCGGTGTTCTTTTGCCTCAAAAGTGCAGCCTGATGCTATCATCCACCAATAACAAATTTATTTATTTAAGACAGGGTCTTTATGTTTTGCCTAGACTGACCTTGAGATCAGGTCCTCCTGCCTCGGTCTCCCAAGTTTAGATTACAGGTGAGCACCACCATGCCTCATTTGATTTAAAAGTGCTATTTTACCTATTAAAATGCACTGTTAATTGTGTGAAAACTTTGAAATTACTCTTTTCTTTATATGAAGCTGTTTTTACATTCTGATATAACTGGGAGCACATCTGTATCTTTATTATTAATTAAAAGCTTTGTGTAGGGATAGTTTGTAATAGTAACTGGTTGACATGTGGGTTTTTTTTTTGTTTTGTTTTGTTTTGTTTTGTTTTTTGCCAGTCCTGGGGCTTGAACTCAGGCCCTGGGCACTTTCCCTGAGCTTGTGTTCAGTGCTAGCACTCTACCACTTGAACCACAGTACCACTTCCAGCTTTTTCTGTTTATGTCATGGTGAGGAATCAAACCCAGGGCTTCATGCGTGCCATGGAAGCACTCTACCATTAAGCCACACTCCTAGCTCTGGCATGTATTCTTTAGTGTATAGTAGCAGCTTATTTATATTGGTCCTATAGTTGGTATTTTTACTTTATTTTCTTGCTGGTCATGGGGCTTGAACTAAGGGGGCACAGTCCCTGAGCTTTTGCCCAAGGTGAGTGCTCTGCCATTGTGAGCCATAGCTCCATTTCTGGTTTTCTGGTGGTTAATTAGAGATAAAAAAATCTCACAGACTTTCCTGCTTGGGCTCACTTTGAACTGCAATCCTCAGATCTCAGCCTCTTGAGTACTAGGATTACAGTACACTGGTACTTGGCTGTATATATATTTATGTGTGTGTGTGTGTGTGTGTGTGTGTGTGTGTGTGTGTGTGTGTTTGCCAGTCCTAGGGCTTGGGACTCAGGGCCTGAGCACTGTCCCAGGCTTCTTTTTGCTCAAGGCTAGCACTCTACCACTTGAGCCACAGCGCTGGCCATTTTCTATATGTGTGGTGCTGGGGAATCAAACCCAGGGCTTCATGTACGGAGTCAAGCACTCTTGCCACTAGGCCATATTCCCAGCCCTATTTTTATATTTTTAATGTGATTAGTTAAAAACAACTCCTAGCTGGTCCCTGGTAACTCATGCCTGTAATCATAGTTGCTCAGGAGGCTGAGATCTGAGCATTGATCATGGCTGGAAGCCAGTCCTGGCAGAAAAGTCCATGAGACTCTTATCTCCAATTAAGCACCAATTGGAGCTGTGGCTCAAGAGGTAGAACACTAGCTTTGAGCATAAAAGCTCAGGGACAACTCCAGGTACTGAGTTCAATCTCTAGGATCAGCATATACACAGCAAGAACAAGAACAGTAACAACCAGTTCCACTTAACTTCTTTTTTTTTTTTAGTGGTTCTGGGGATTGAATTGAGGGCTTTAGGCTTGCTAGGTAGGTACTTTAGTAATTGAGTTACACTTCCAGCAATTTTGTGGTTGGTTGTTTGGAGGTATGGTCTTACTTTATGCCTGGAGCAGCCATGGCTACTATTCTTCTTGCGCTTCTCTGTGTTACTGGGGATAACAGTCACTGCCACTGCACCCAGCTCTTGGTAGAGATGGAGTCTTGTCAACTTCTGTGCCTGGGTTGGTGTTAGACTATGATTCCCTCTATCTCTACTTCCTAACTAGAATTAGAGGCTTGAACTACTGCACCCAGCCAATAGTTTCACTTTTTTAGTTGAACCCTATTTCCTGTACATTAAACAAACTGGTTTAAAAATCATATAAATAAAAAATGTTTATTTATTTTATTTATATTGAAGTAAGGAGGTCAGGTCTGTCCTGTGCCGTCTTAGCCACTTGATGAATTGTAGGGTCTGGCATCTTGTCTTCATGGATGTGCTTGAATTCCTAGAGTTAGGCAAGTCCCACCCCTAGGTGATGGGTGTGCCTGAATCCCTGGAGACAGGGGTGGGCACTTGGCCTATAGGTTACTGAACATGTCAGTCCAGTGCCTGGCACTGGGAGCTTCCTGTGACCCTGCCCCCTGACCTGACCCTATTTAGGGTCAGACCAGCTCAGGTGCCATTAAGCCATGCCATATGTCTCTGTATTTGTTTCCTGTGTCCTGTCTCCAGGCTTGTCTCCAGTCACCATGGTGTCCCACTTCAGCTCTCCATTGGAGCTGAATTGGTTTGTTGGTATTATTTTTGTTATTTCTTTCCTCTCTGGATTGTTTGCTCACAGTGTTAAGGGTATTTGCGGACTGCAGGCTTTTGTAACAATTGGCTGCCTACAGGCTGCTAGCATTCTAATAAAGACTTCAAGATTTGATTCTTCAAAATGTGGCTTCTCTGATAATTTACCTCACAACAATATATATATGTGTGTATGTGTGTGCATGTGCGTGTACATCCATGCTGGTCTTGGGGCTTGACCTTGGGGGCCAGATGCAGTCCTTGAGATTTTTTTGCTTAAGGCTACCACTCTACCACTTGAGCCACACTTCCACTTCTGGCTTTTCTTTCTTTCTTTTCAGTGATTAATTGAAGAGTCTCACAGACTTTCCTGCCTAGGCTGGCTTGGTACCATGATCCTCCTGAGTAGATAGGATTGCAGGCATGAGCCATCTTTACTCAGTTAAAAATCATGTATTTTAATAAGATGAAGTAAAATAAAATAAGAATATGGAAAATAAGAAATTAAATGCTCAATATTGTAGTTTTATAGAAGTTCTATATTCAGTAGTCTTAAAATATGGAATCTTTGCGATCCTTTAAAAATAAAAAAAAATATATAAAACGTTTAAAAAATTTCTCCTTTCTATCCCTTTCTCCAAGCCCTTTTTATTCCTTATGTCATACTTTTATAAAATATGTTTATATGGAATATGCTAGCACATGCTTGTAATCTCAGTACTTGAGAAGCTGAGGCAGGAGGATTGAGAATTTGAGGCTAGCCTAGGCTACCTAGTGAGACTTTCACTCAAAAAAAAAAGCAAAAATAAGTAAATGTACAATTAAAATAGAAAAGACCCATCTGACAAAATCTTTCTATATTATGTATCTTTATATAACCATTCAAATGCAGTAAGATTATTAAAAGAAACAAATTATATAATATACTTTTCCATGGTAAGCATTTTAAAGACATATGTTTTTAGCTTAGATACATTTTAAATGGTATACATTTTTGAAAAGTTTCCTCAATTCAGTATTTTACTCTATTCTGTTAAGTATTATTCTGGGAGTAACATAAAAAGAATTATTACTATATCATTTATCAGCTCCTGGGATAACAGATTGAAGTTTTCCCTCAGGTTCCATTTTGATATTTATTAGATCCAGCATAATGGCTTCTAGGGACATATCCTTATTAGAAATAGTGCAACTCCAAAAGTGTTGAGCAACTTTTCTCAAGACCTAAACTATTGGTTGTGGTAGAGTGGAGGAGTGATGTGATGTTGTTCATTAGGCTAAAAAGTCCTAATTTATTTCAGGAGAAAATAAAGATTGTTAAATAGAAGAATATTTTTTTGAGTCAATACATATTTATATATTTTAATTTTGCTTTGTATATAAAATCAAAGCCAACAAGGTTAACCACAATTTAAAATTTTATCACAAATTATTTTTTGACACTTTTCTCGTACTTGAACATCTTCACTCATGGTTGCTTTTGAGTTACCAATAAGTTCATTTAGACAATAATTAAATTCCATTTTGCCTGTTTTCCAAAATAAAAAAAATTTAGCTCTGTGTATAGTGTATCTGTAGAAACTGTATCAATTAACTGTCCAATCTTACCACACTTTTCCTGTTCAAAGAAATACCATCTTTGAAATAATCTGAGAGAATACTGTACAATTCACAAAACACGAGTACCATAATCACTAACAAGTCTCCTAAGTATGTCTTGTGTCAATTTTCTTAATCAGAATAGACACACTTTTAATATAACAGAACATTTAATTATATTAGTTTCCCATTAGCCCATCAAAGACTTTTGATAATGCTTATATTGGCCATTTCCACTGGTTCGCAGGAGGCTCTTCCATTAATGGCTCCCATAGTTTCCACGCTAGCATTTTTCTTGCCAGACTCAGTTCCTTTTCAGCCTGAAGAATCACCTCTTCTAGTTGACCTCCCTCAAGTTTGTCTTCCAACTTCTTAACATCTGGTTCAGCTTTAACCATATTTAACCACATTGAATTTCTCATTGTGAATTTTTTGTATGCTGCATTTTTAGGGAGTTGTTCAAGAACATCAGGAATCTTTGTGTACAATATTGTTAGCCTGTAGTGCGGAGTGTCGCAAACAGCCAAGCCCATCAGGCCAGTGGTCTTCTTCAGCACACCCGCCATGATGGAGAGCACCTCCAGGGAGCCATAAGAATGTTTTGTAAATGATAAATTCTTTTCATTACATGCTTAAAATGACTAATGTTTGTTGTGGTATAGTGTATAGTAATGGCCTCTCATGACTCATCTTGTATCTATTCTGTACACTCCTTGCATTGACTGCAGGCTTGGCCATCTGACCTGCTTTTGCCAGTGGTATGTTAGCAAATGTTAGGCAAGGAGAGAATTTTTATACAAGTGAAGTATGCCCTCTTTTGCGGCTAGTAACTTTCCATATTACCAGCAAAGCCAGGGTTGGTCTGCTGGAGCAGTTGCACTAAACTACCAACATAAGCAAGTGGGGTCTTCTGACCATACTACAGCCAGACAGCCAGATGACTTCCAACTGCACTGCTGATGTCACAACCAACCATCAGATAAACTGGCAGATAGACCCAGTAATTATGAACAAGTGAAGTTACTGAGTTTGTATAGTGCTACACAGTAATAGTTAACTGGTTTTTGGACACTTAAGTTGGGAAACAATGGGTCTAGTCCAAGATTTGTCAAGAAGCCAGAGAAAATGTCCAAAGAATTGTTTGTGGTAAACAGTTCCCTAACTTGTCTCTTTATTTCTGATTACCAAGCCAAATATTGCCCAAGTAGCTGCCCTAGGGAGCTAATAGGAGGAAATATACATAGTAAGATCTGGAAAAATAGTTTATGAAAATTCAGTAGAAGAGTTTTCTTATAAACTGCTGAGGTTAGACAATATATCTAGGTTTTGTGTGTGTGTGGGGGGGGGTTGTGTGTATTTACTTGTCTTAGGGCTTGAAATTGGCTTGGCCACTCTTCCTGAGATTTATTGCTCAAGGCTAGTACTTTATCACTGACCTACATCTCTACTTCTGACTTTTTAGAATTTTTTGGATGTAAGAGTCTCAGACTTTCCTGCCCGCTGGCTTGAACTGGGATCCTCAGAGCTCAGCCTAATGAGTAGTTAGGATTACCAGTGTGAGCTCCCAGCACCTGGCTGTATATCTGTCTAGATTTTAAATGTCTCTTTAAAATTGAAATTGAGTTTTTTGTTGAAGGAGACCTTATCAATAATTTAGTTTTATTCTTATTTTATAGGTGGAAAACTCCAGGTTCTAAGAGGGCAAATGACTTGTTTTATCAGCTACAAATCTAGAACTAGAAACCTGTTTCTGCAATTCATTCTCAAGTTCTTCTATTCTGTCAGACCTTCTTCCTTTCAGTCTCATTCTTTGGTTACTTTCTCTCTTTTCCAAAGCATTCTGTGGTCTTCAGATTACTCTGTTTCTATCAATTTTATCTACCCTAGTGGCTAGTCTACCTACTATGTACTACCACTAAACTGGCATGTAGTGAAACCATGGAAGTATTGTCATGTTTTTTAACGCTCAGAGACTATTTTCTAACCTGGAAGAAAGTTAACATTCTTGTAACAGTTTTTTTTTTTTTTTCTGTTTGGGATTACCTCACTGGTATTAGTGAAACAAACCTCTTGAGAAAGAAGTGAGCACTATCTACAGGGTTTGAGTTTAGCTAGGGTAGGATCTATGCTTAGTTGACCAGGAAGCAGAGGGAAGAGAAGATTGTTTTATGAGGCTCTTTCCTCTCTACTTGAGTAGTAGTGTATTTTTGCTATTTCAGAGACCACTGTGTTATGCCTATATTTGTTCCTGTTTCTTCTACCTAAGTGAAGGGAAGACACTATTTTATTCAACTTTGTATCATTCTATATCTCCAGTATATAATCCTAGTGGGCATTTACCAAGGTATAGCTGATTGAATAAAAACTTCATTTGTACTGTTATTTACTTACTTTGCTGTACTGAGGATCAAATTCAAGGCCTGGCCCATGCTAGGCAAGTGCCTTACCACTGAGCCATATCTTTCAGTTGTTCCTCACTCCTGAGTATGTATTATTCACAGCAACTGAAGGAGGAAGTCCTTACATCTGGAATTTAGGAAGACATACAAATAATATGTGAGTGGTTGTGAAATGCAAAATAATGCAACAGCAATATTATTCTCAGTACTTAGCAAACAGAAAGGGAAATTCTCAGTAGTAGTTTGATCTATTGTCACTGTAGACAAATATTCTTCATTCTTGGTACTTGTTTGGAGTTTTGTCTCATACTCAGCTTTATGGATTGAAGGTAACACTGTATTTAACATGTAGCTGATTCTGCAACAAGAGTAGGAGTTTTAGATCTGAAAAAGGAAATACATGCGCACGCACACACACTCATGCACACACGCACACACGCACATACGACCCAACTAGAAACATCATAGATAATTCCCAGCAATATTTAGGCTAACTGGGGCATTTGGACTTGGATTTTACAATTCTTTAGTAATAATTATTCTTTATGTTTAAATAGTGTGTGTGTGTGTGTGTGTGTGTGTGTGTGTGTGTGTGTGTGTAGCTATGGCCTTGATCTCTATGTAGGATTAGGTTCCTGGGAATGGTCTTTAAATGAAGAAGAAAATGAATTGGTTAGTCGAGTAGTTTTTATCACTGTTAGCTTTATTTTCATTTTTGTTATATTTCTGTTAGTGAAATTAAAAGAAGTTCCCTTGGGTATTTGAGAAAGTATGAAACTTTTAGAAAGAGAAGTCAAATCAAAATATTTTGCCCTTAAAGTTATGGTATTTAATGTAATATTTACATTATTCTGTACTGTTTTATTTTGACACATTCCTTTTCTTCCCTGTTGGGTTGACAGTACCTTGATCATTCTCATTTCATACAATAAACATTTACTGAATACTTCATGGTTTCTTTTTGTGCCAGTCCTGGGGTTTGAACTTGGGGCCTGGGTGCTGTGCCTGAATCAAAATAGTGATAGATATGTTTGAGGTTTTAAATGGAATGTGTCTAACATTTGAGTGTGCAGTATGATGTGCAATGAACATCTTGAAGTCTCCTGCTGCTATTTTGCTAATATTTAGTTGAGGAAGTGGCGCTGTGGCTCAAAGTGGTAGAGCACTAGCCTTGGGCAGAAAAGCTCAGGGAGAGTGCCCAGGCCCCAAGTTCAAGCCTCATGACCGCTCAAAACACAAAAGCAAATAAACAAACAAAAATAATGTTTAGTTGAATCTCAGTCTTACAAAATGAGTTTTTGTCCATTGAGATGATCTCATAGTTTTTCCCTTTTGTCATTTTATGTGCGGAATTGCACTACTAAAATTTTTAATTTTAGCTGGGCACTGGTGGCTCATGCCTGTAATCCTAGCTACTCAGGAGGCTGAGACCTGAGTATCTCAGTTCAAAGCCAGCCTGGGCAGAAAAGTCCCCATGAGACTCTTATCTACAATTAACTACTTAAAAATGGAAGTGGCACTGTGGCCCAAGTAAGTGGCAGAGTGCTAGCCTTGAGCACAAAGAGGCTCAGGCACAGAGCCCAAGCCCTGAGTTTAAGCCCCAAAGCTGACAAAAAGAATTCTGTTTAAACTATCTTTGCATTCTTGAGATAAAATGAACTTCTTAATATTAGGATATTACTGTATTATTATTATTGTTACTAGTAGTTAATTGGAGAAAGTAAGAGTCTCATGGACTTCCTTGCCTGGGCTTGTTTTGAACTGTGAACCTCAGATCTCAGCCTCCTGAGTCGTTAGGATTATAGGCATGAAACAATGACTCCCAGTTTTACTGAGTACTCTCTGTACATATTAGGGTTAGGGTTTTGCTGCTTGGAGTTTATGTTTAGTAGGAATAAACGGCACAAACAAAACTAATTTTAGTAACTAGTGCCTTTTTTTCAGAGTAAAAAGAAAAGAGTAATCATAGAAGAAAGAGACTGATGGGTAGGTCCATTTATGTAAACTAGATGGATTCTGTTTCTGGAGTGACATTTAAGCAGAGATATGAAAGTAGAGGTCCAGAGGAATAGTATGTGTGGAGAAAGCTGCTCTGATCTGGCTCTGAAGCATGAATAAACGGGTATGTTTGTGGAACTTTGATCACTGTATCACCAGGATTTACATGGTAGTTTCACTTGGAGTTTCTTGATTAACCTTTAGGAACTCATCCTATGTTTCATGCCAACCTTCATTTAACACTTTGTGTCTATAAAACTAAAACTAAGGGGACTGGGGATATGGCCTAGTGGCAAGAGTGCTTGCCTCGTATACATGAGGCCCTGGGTTCAATTCCCCAGCACCACATATACAGAAAATGGCCAGAAGTGGCGCTGTGGCTCAAGTGGCAGAGTGCTAGCCTTGAGCAAAAGGAAGCCAGGGACAGTGCTCAGGCCCTAAGTCCAAGCCCCAGGACTGGCTGGAAAAAAAAAAAAAGTAAAACTAAGTAGGCTTTATGCAAAGTAGTCTATGACATAGGACTCTGTAAATGTGATACTCAAATCTATTTGATGTAAATCACATCCTCATGAAATTTGTAATCCTCATATAATGTCAAGTGTTGTGTAATCAATCCACTTCGGATACATGGAATTGTGTGTGGTGAGGGGTTCTGCTACCACAGAGTTTGGCTCCAGTTTGATCAGGTCTTTTCTATACCCAGCACAAGACATAAAGCAAAATTAAAAGTATTGTTTGTTACTAGCAACCAAATACTATTCTTTTTGCTCCAAGGGCATCATTATGGCACTTAACTGTGCTTAAATAATGGCAGATAAACTCACTGATTACCTAATATGTCTGTTGATTTCCTCAGGGAGCTTAAATTGAAGTGACTGAAGTGGCACTTGTAGTTAGCTCATGTTTCTATGCTGGCAAGCCTGATTGAGTTGTATTGTTCCAGTTAGAAATTGCTGTTAAATATTTTAACTGCGCATATGTGTTTGTATAACAGCTTGCTACCCAAGAAACCAGACTCTGTTATTTGGCTGGGTTATATTTTAGTAATTTGAGGTATTTTGAGACTATTGAGTAGTAAGTAAAACCTATTTCCGTAGAATGCTTGACTTGCTTGCTAAATCTCAATGAAAGTTTAATATAGATTCCATTATTGTTTTAAAAACCAAGCATGTGGTCTTGGCTTTTACTGCTCACTGAATTAGTTATGCACTGTTTTTCCGCTAGATCTGAATCTAATCTGTGGTAAAAGGACCACAAAAATAAAAGTTATTTCTATTTTGGCACTTAAGACTTATAGTTAAGGGCCTGTTGGCATTTCAATTAAAACATTTTCTTAGAGAAGCTTGTAACTTGGCACTTTTACCTGGTGTTGGGCTGAAGCACTGCTATTTCTGTCCACAAGTAAATTATTATTTTTTTTATCAAATTTCATAGAACTGAATTTGCCCTTGCTTACAATGTATTAAAGGGGAAGAACTATCACAGTAATGTGTGTGTGTGTGTGTGTGTGTGTGTGTGTGTGTGTGTGTCTATGTGTGTCTGTTTGTGCATGCCAGTCATAGCTCAGGGCCTGGGTGGTAATACTTAGGTTTTTTGCTAAAGGCTGGTGTTCTGCCATTTGAGCCACAGCTCCACTTCTGTTCATTGGAGATTAGATCTCATAGACTTTCCTGCCTGGGCTGGCTTTGAATCAAGTGTTATAAATGTGCTCTACAAGAACCATCAGAGGGCTGGGAATATGGCTTAGTGGGTAGAGTGCCTGCCTTGTATACATGAAGCCCTGGGTTCGATTCCCCAGCACCACATATATAGCAAAGGGCCAGAAGTGGCACTGTGGCTCAAGTGGCAGTGTGCTAGCCTCGAGCAAAAAGAAGCCAGGGACAGTGCTCAGGCCCCGAGTCCAAGCCCCAGGACTGGCAAAAAAAAAAAAAAAAAAAAAAAAAGAACCATCAGAGTCACAATGATAGACATAAAAATGAAGAATTGTCTCAGCAAGGCAAAATTTACTTCTGCAGAAGGATGTACCATTAATCAAAAACCTGGCAGGCAAGCACACAAGCAGGAAGGCTGCTACCCTAGTTTCCCTAATGCAGCAAGCCCTGCCACTCAGATAGGTTGAGCTTGTCACATTCATAATTTGCTTGTGACTGGCTACTTTGAGTAGGGTAAGATGTATTTATATAAGGTGACCACTAAAAGGCTACCCATGCCCTCTATTTTTTTGTACAAATTGTGCTGTATCTTCTGAGGTATGTCTTAATTCCATCTTGGAAAACCAGTTAAGACAAAATCTTACATTTCAAAATCCTTTCTTACCCCCAAGCAGTTCCTCTTTTTCCTCCCTGTATTTGCTCAAACTACCTTTGCAGGATAATCAAGCCACTGGGCCAAAGGAAAAACTTTTAAGAAATGTACTTTGGGGCTGGGAATGTGGTTTAGTGGTAGAGTGCTTGCCTAGCATGCATGAAGCCCTGGGTTCGATTCCTCAGTACCACATAAACAGAAAAGGCCAGAATTGGTGCTGTGGCTCAAGTGGTAGAGTGCTAGCCCTTCAGCAAAAGAAGCTCAGGGACAGTGCCCAGGCCCTGAGTTCAAGCCCCAGAACTGGAAAAAAAAATGTACTTTGATAGAATTGTAAGGTAGTTTTTCTTACACATGAGCCTCAGAATTTAGCCTCCTGAGTAGGCAGGATTACAGGCGTGAGCCACTAGCACCTGGCAGTAGTTTTTCTTTGACATTACTACAAGCTGTTTGATTACATAATATGTTGTATGTGATATTCATTCTTACTTCAGTAATATCTGTATAGCTTAGTGCTTGTGGTTATTAACACTGTGTTCTATATACTTAAAACAATGCTAAGGGAGCCAAACATTCCATTGTACACTTATATAATGAATACTTTAAGACTGAGGCAGGGGTATCTGCAGTTTGAGGCTCGTCTGGGCTACATAGTTTCAAAACACAAAATGAAAAATGATTAAGAGGGTGAGTCATGTATTCATGGTTTTTCTTTCAAAATAAAAGCAGACCTGTAAGAAAAAAAAAACTATTAGAGATGATGAATTCTTATTACATTGAATATGGTGGTGGCTTCATGGCATATGCATATTTTCAAACCCATTCAACTGTATAGTAAATATGTTTGGGTTTTGGTATATAAATTATGTTTCAATAAAGTTGTTAAGATATTTTGAAATAGATTGGTAAAATAATTTCTTTTCTTATGTCTTGTGCTTCCAAGTTACTCTTACAGTGTTTTTTTAGTTACTTTTAATTGACAACTTTAGTTTTAATTAAAATATAAAAGTACTTTGACTTCCTTTTTTGTCATCCTTAACATTCACTTCTTTTTTTTTTTTTTCTATGATTCTGGGGTTTGACTCAGAACCTAAAAGTCACTAGGCTGGTACTCTAAACTTGAGCTATGCCTACAGTCTTGCCCTTCCCTTCCCTTCCCTCCCCTCCCCTCCCCTCCCCCATCCCCTCCCCCCACTCTTCTTTTTTTTTTTTTTTTTTTGCCAGTCGTGGGGCATGGACTCAGGGCCTGAGCACTGTCCCTGGCTTCTTTTTGCTCAAGGCTAGGGCTCTGCCACTTCAGCCACAGCGCCACTTCTGGCCGTTTTCTGTATATGTGGTGCTGGGGAGTTGAACCCAGGGTTTCATGTATATGAGGCAAGCACTCTCGCCACTAGGCCATATCCCCAGCTAGCATTAACTTTTGCATAAGAGATCTGGGTAACTCTATCTTCAAAACTATTGAATATGAAGTAGTAAAATTCATCTTGGTCTGATTTGGTATTATTTAAACTTTTAGAAATTCAAATAGTTGAAATATTTTAATTATGTTTGGACAAATTTGCTTACTTAAATGACTTATAATTCATCAAAGTCTTGGTGTGGTGGGGCATTCTTGTAATTCCAACTATTAGGGAGGCGGAGATTGGAAGGATTGCAATTTAAGGCCACCCTAAGCAAAAAGTTTGTGAAAATCCAATTCTATCAGTAAGCTGTGCATTATGGCCCTTCTGTGTGATCTCAGCTATGGAGGAGGGTATAGGAAGAAGGACAGCTATTCTAAATTGTCTTCCATAAAAGGAAGAGATCCTATCCAATAAAATAAAAGGCAAAAAGGGGCTGGTGGTGTGGCTTAAGTGGTATACTAAGTTTAAACACCAATACCACAAAATTGAGTCAACTGTGTTAGCTATTTACATTTTTCCATACTTTCACGCAAGACCCTATATCCATTAAATATCTAATATCAAGTGCTCACTGAAAAGGTGGTTTTTGCCAGGCTTCCTTGTGGTGGAGGGACAGTGGTCTCTTCCCATGGCTGTGCTGGAGAGGGAGGAGTCCTGCCTAGAGTAATCCCAGGGAATTTTTAGTGTCTCCTAATAGCCATTCAGGATGCAAGTCAGACCAGACACAATTGGGTCTGCTCACGCAGTTTAGAGCTTCCTAGCCATGTTTTTATAAGGGTGAAATAGATTCAGCAAATAAATCTGAAGCTATTCCTTATGCATGATGCCTTTAAAAAATATTAGATTCCTAAATAAAACAAAATTAGTTCCCATTATACTTTTTGTTCTTTATGTCTCTTTTACAATTTAATGTGGGATTGCTGGATGGAATTGGCAAAAGGCTGGAGGAAGGGATGGAACTGAGAATTTGACAAGGGCATTGTTACTGTGGTTAAACCCAGGACCTCATCAGACTTGCAGTTTTCGGGTGTCTGATTTTCTTAAGGAAAGATAGCGAGTTTTATAATGCTAGCAGCTAAAAGTATATGAAGTTTAAGTTTAAGGCAGTTTCTATATTTTCCATATAATCTGTTTGTTTTGTATCCCTTAGAGTGGGTGTTCTATTGATTTTCTTTTTGGGATAGGTTTTATTCTATAGCCAGGATAGCCTTGAACTTGAGATCTTCCTTCTTCAGTGTCTCAAGTGTTGGGATTAGTGGTATGCACAAATTGTGCTAGTTGTCTTTTAATTTACATGCAAATTTCATCAGTTATCTTTCCTTTCAGGTCTAGGCACGGGTCCAACTCCTTCCTTGGAGGTATTTTAATCTGACCTGAAGGTAGAGGTTGTTTTGTATTTAGCTCAGGTTACATCCTACATATGAGAGATAAGGACTTTTTTTTCCTTAGAAAAATATGAAAAATTTTAAGCAGTACTGACATTTTAAAAAATAATTATAAGCTGTTAGTTGAAGTCATTATCCATTGTAACTTCTAATAGTGCCTTGTTCTTAGGGAGTTTTAAAAAATAAAACAGTATGAGAGCAGACATACAAGTATGGTATCATTAATTAATTTCATTGCTCCCAATTCTTTTTCTGCGTGAGAGTAATATATGTTTTTAAATGGCCAACTTTTTTTAATATACTATGTCCATATCTTAAAAGAGTAGAAAAATAAACTTGGCAGACACTGAAATAGTTAATTGGCTTTTCCAGCCAAGGTAAGTTTGTAAAACGTTCTGAAAATTAATAAATGGGAGGAAAAGAATTTTTTTTTTGCAATAATGACACATTTTATCACCCCTTCACCTTAGGCTATAAATTATTTTTGTGCCAGCATTCTTTCATTAGATAAGCATCTGGAGGAAAAGGATAGTTTTTTTTTTCTGTAATTGTTAAATATCTGCAGCGTTCACATAGTTAAAAGAATTATTTGATATAAAATGCTGGGTTGAGATGAAGTTTTATTTTTTTTAAAAAGTGATATTTTTGAGAACTACCATAGAATTCTGATTTGGAGACCTGTAATTTTTAATAGCAAATTCTGAAAAACATGTCTGATAATAGCTCATGGTCATGAGTTGGGTTGAACTTTTATATTCTTCCTAATATGCATATAAACACAACAGGTTTTTATTTACATCTTTGACTTTGCACTCTGCCCTGTTAGAAAATAGACCATCGCCACTGGACATGTTGAAGTTAATAGAAAGAGTCCACATATGATGCAAAAAATTACCTTGTAAGCTAGTCTGAGAAGGAGTCTGAGCATGCGCAGAGTGATAGATGACTGTCCTTTTCCATTTTAACTGCTAGTTTGTGCTGAAAACTGTAAAGTTAAACTTTTTGGAATTGTTACTACCCCAAGTGGGAATATAAAGTATATTGAACAAAATTTACTTAGCTTGTTAAAAAGTCAACATAAAACTGTAGTTAATTAGTTTATATTATTACATCACTTCTAGTAGACTCAAACTAGTACTAAGTTAAGAGGAGCTGTATCAGGTGAGCTGACTGCTTGCTACCCATATGTGGCTTTAAGATAATGATGAGTTTAAATTTCCTCTTAGAGCTAAGTGAGAATAAAACTGAAGGCAATAAATACTGTTGGCCAAAGCCATTAAATGAAAAAGCTGGGAATACTCCAGCTCTTGACTTAAATTGTTTGTTTATCAGCTGGCGCCTAGTCTGGAGTCAAGAGCTGGAGATTTGTATCTGTGACAGAACTTTGAAACTCTTGCAAGACACTTTCATTTCAACTTAAGGTAACTTGAGTTTATAGCTTTGGCTTTAAAGATTACTAATGATTTACTCATTTCCTTACCATTTAACCAGAGTGGACTTTTTCCCAGGAAGGGATCTGTGTTTATTTAGGGCCTTTGTCTGCGGAGGGATTAAAAGGCAGCCCACCAGCATTGTGAACTTGATGGTAATAAAAGGTCACCAAAACACACCATAAAAACATTCTTACCATGGAATTAATTATACAGTGTAATTTTACAAAGCAACTCAGTTACTCCATCCATAACACACACACCCCTTTTAAACATTTTTTTTTTTTAATTAAAGCTTTGGTAAATTTTTGGTTTATGAAAAAATATTTTGTTTTTTATGGTATTTATACACTGAGAAAAATATCATGGTATGTATATGTGCAGCTGATTGCTTAAAGATCCTAAAAATTTTAAAATAATTTCTCAAGCATGAGATGAATAACATGTTTAGGAGGAGAAGGGATGGTTTGGCATTTCACATAATGGCTGTTTCTAAAAGCTCATGCTTTGTTGAGAGTTTATCTGTGCCACCAGGTGGCATTATACCCAAACCTGCTTGTGATAAAAGGAGTTTAAAATTCATTATTTTTTTGTTTGTATTTTTTTTTTGTTCTCTTAAATTTTTTCCTTTTGCAGTGGGCTTAAAAATATAACTGTTACCAAGGCTGATGAAGTATCTCCACAGAATTGAAAAGATTTGGGACTTATGCAGATACTTGCTTTTAGGTTGTTGATGTCAGAATTAAGCTTTTAGAGGGATTGCTTTAAAAAAAATAAAATGAATATAGAATATTTTGGTTTTTGCTTGTTTAAACAGGAGAGAGAGAATCCTGCACATAAAAAATACTTGTAAATAACTCAAAACCCCTAGTGCTGCAAATTACAGCCTACCCCCACCCTCCTTGTTAAAAAAAAAGTGTTAGCAAGTTCCACTGTATGAGAATTTTAAAAAGAGGGAGAGACCTTTGATAGGTGCAAGTTGGTCCTTTTCACAAGCCTAACTATGAGATTCATTAGGCAGTTCATGTTCATGTCTTAAAAGCTGTTTTTGAGAAGTAACTTCTTGAGTTTCGTGTACTGGTTTTCAGGGAGCCTTTATAGTCTTTCAAATCAGCTCATTTTTAAAAAAGTGATAATGTAATGCCAAAAAAAGGCCTCATTATAAATTTTATAAATGTGAGATATTTTTCATTAAAATGTGGATTCATGTTCTATTTTTATGAGCCTATAAATATAAGTTAATAAACTGTAGCAAAACAATTAAATTATTTAATACAGCTATCCAGGTGTTACAGTATGTTGTTCAAATAAATAAGGTTTACTGTACATTCTGTTGATTTTTATTTTTTTAATGTGTGTTTACCATGCAGAGAGATGTTTAATGCTTAGCTTTGATCATTTATCAAAAAGCTTTATGAAATTTTACTCATTGTAAATTCTTGCCTCTTCTCTGAGCTGTCTTAATGTGTACAGTCTATTTACGAAATGTATATGTTTTCAAAGTAAATATTTGACCTCCCACCTTGACATTCTAATTTGAAAACAAAACTCTTTTCTCCCTGAAATTTTGAATAACTTGATTAGAGTATGTGTTGTACTGAAACTAAATATACATGACATTATTCAGTATTATAAAAGGGACATTTTTGTTTTAAATTTGATTTTATACTTGAATGTATTATAGACAATGGTACTCATGATATTTGATCTTTAATATTTTACTTTTAAACTTGATACAATGGTCTGCTTCTCAGCTTTGTTGTATACTAATATTTCTACTTACTCAACATCAAAAAGCTGTAGTGGTTTCTCTTTATAGATTGTGCCTGTGTCCTGGAATTGCCTCCTGCTGTCCATGAATTGCTTCTTGGCTTGTTGTATTAGAATATTCTCCCCAGAGTTTTTGTGAACTGTATAGCCAACATTTTAAAAAGAATCAACTTGATGCATACAAGGAATTGAATTAGCAAAAGCTATACTTACTGTTCATAATAGGAATAGGCTGCTTGGTCCAGAATGTAATATGAGTAAACACATGCAAATCTAATGTAATAATATACATATATGTAATTGCCTACAGTGTTTTTTCAAGTTATTTCTATTAATATTATTTCTAATATTAAATGACATTTTACTGAAATTCTAGAAATCCATTTTTATTTTTTCATTAAAAAATAATAGTCATTAGGAAAAAACAATCCTTACTCATTAGGGTATGTGCTAGTTAGTAATGAAGCATTTAGATTTTGGCTGCTCTCATTTCAGTTGGAAATAGTATTGCTGTGAGTCAGTGTTGCCATGGGAACTTCCACATAGATATAAAAGGCAAGACTGTCTTCAGTGGAGGAGGCGGGGGGGGGGGGGGGTTATGTACTAAAATACCACTGGCCTAAATGATCTATTGTGAGCATGTTAGTGGGTTGGTGGGTACTGGGGGGGGGGTACCTAAGATGAGAAGAGAGAAAGTAATGCAAAAATAAATGTGAGGAATTAAAATCATTTTCTCATATTTTTAGAATTTCACAGGTGGCAGTATTTTAAATTTTGATATAAATATGATTCTTATTTATTTTATCATTTGGTATTTTAAGGGAATCTTTATATATCTTATTTAAAAAATGCATCTATGAACTTTGATTTACTTGGTTTTAAGTGAAAATATTAACAGTAAAATTTGTTGTCTCAGGAACAAGGATTTTTGGCTTTGAAATGGCTTTATAAATTTTATTTAACATTATGGTTAATTATTTTTCAAGTATCTGAAATTTAAAGTAAAACTAAACTGACTAGAAGATAATTAATGTAGTTTTCAAATAAATATGGCATTGAGGCTTTATAAATTTTTTTTTTTTTTTTTTTTTTTGCCAGTCCTGGGCCTTGGACTCAGGGCCTGAGCACTGTCCCTGGCTTCTTCCCGCTCAAGGCTAGCACTCTGCTACTTGAGCCACAGCGCCGCTTCTGGCCGTTTTCTGTAAATGTGGTGCTGGGGAATCGAACCTAGGGCCTCGTGTATCCGAGGCAGGCACTCTTGCCGCTAGGCTACATCCCCAGCCCTATAAAATTTTTAACATTAAATTTTTACTATTAAATATTTTATGTACTTTACTATAAATATTTACACAAGGAAGCCATGACTTCCCATACCTGCTTATGTAGTGTATTTTTAAAAATATAATAAAAACAGTTCAACCACACATTAGATCCTTTTATGTTCTTTATGAATACATGTGACTAAGTCTAATTGCTGGTAAAGATGATTAGGGATCAACCAACCTAACTGTACTCAGTTTTTTTATGTTACCCACCCCCCAAAAAGTGTTCAACTTGAGTTAGCATGGTAAAAACAACATCAGTACAGTTATAGTAGCATGGATTCGGGTTGTCAAATACTTATACAAAAGAGAAAATACACTAACATGACAAGGTGTTTAAACTTACCTTTTCAGTTAATCTAGGGAAAAGTGAAGCTGCCAAAGTAATAAAACACCCAAGAGTTTTGAAATTAAAGAGTAAAATTAAGAGAGGCAAGGAGGTGTGCTCTTGAGAAGGGTTAAAAAGACAATCACTGCTTCAGAGTCTGGCTGTATCTGATGTAAATTAACCAGCTGTGGGCAGAGCATTGTTTTCTAGTCCACCTAAGCAGTGCTGGGTATATGTGATGGAGGGTGCTAGAAAGGACCCTTGAAATTGGAGTGACATGCAGAAGTTTAGTTGTAAGGGAATTTATTTTTTGGGGGGGGGGCATAAAAGACATAATTAGGTTTGAGAACAAAGAACGAGAAAGTATGTTTCCAAGTAAAATTGGCCAAGTGAAACCTTTAAATATTATGAAACAATTCATAATTGTTAGAAGCATGCTTAGTTGTTGGCAATCATTTTTTTGTGGTTCTTTTTCCTTTTTTAAAAAAAATTAATTTTATTGTTAAGATCATGTACAGAGGGGTTACAGTTCCATTTGTAAGGTAATAAGTACATCTTGTCAAACTTGTTATCCCTTCTGGTAATTATTTTTTTAAAGGGACTTTGGCTTTTAAGTGTAAAATGTAAAGCAACGGTGGTACCCACTTTTAAATGTCCTTTTGGCACAGTATGTGCTTAAGGTTAGATAGGATTTTGATGATTAAGGAAAATTGTATTTCTTGGAGAAAAAGGTAAATTTATTTAAGTAGTTAAGAGAATGAAACTAAGTGTTTACGTTCAGTTTTGCTTCCTGCCTCTCTCCATTCTTGCCGGGGGCTAAATGTGGCAGTCTCCTCAAATGAAACCTGTACAGTCTTATCGGGATACCTTAACTTTAGTCCATAATGTTACATAATACAAAGCTTTATAGATGCAGACAATTTTTATATTTATTAATTTGTCTTAGGCTGTCAGGCTGAATGGCTTGTGTATGTTCCAGGAATCCCTGTGAAATATAGTGAGGAAGGCAAGGCTTGTTTTGGAAAGGATGACTGTGTAGAGTCACTGTAGTAATTTACCTGATTTTGAAAAAATAAAACATTAGGTAGATAATTTCCATTTACTAAGGTAGAACTTACTAAGGTAGTACTTTTTAGATTTTCTTTTGGTTGCTAGAATGAAGGAAAAGCTTTGTGTTATTTTATTTAAAAACAAATTGGACTTTTTGATTTCTCGGTACTTCCATTTAGTGACATCTTCTCACCCATATTGCCCCATCAAAACTGGAAAGAATTATTAGCCAACTAAAAACTTGCAATTAGGTAATTTAAAAGCAACTTTAATTTTGGCTTTCACTGCTTGAGTCTAACTAGCTAAAAGAATAAGAAGGCCAAGAAAATTTATGGAATCAAAAGTACAAACCAGTTATTTTAATCTCCTAAATGCTTTTTTTTGGTAGGTATTTTAGGAGTTAGAGTATTAAAAGTAACTAGAGCATCATCTTATTTTGCTATGTAGTCATATTGTGAGTTCACTTGTTTACTGCTTTAATTTTCACTTTTAAAGTTTTATTTTTCAAGTCACTAAGTGAAACTTACAACTTTTTCAAGTATGAAAAATTGCAGTATGAGAATTTCAGTGTGTGTGATTGATCAGTGGTATACTTTAAAAATGTTCACAGTATTTAAAATGAAGACTTACGACTAACAGTGTCTAAAACTTATTGCTCCATAAGAATAATATAGCCTATTATTAAGTTCTAATTTTATACCACCACTATCATTTTGTTTTTCTGGAAGAGTTATAATTGATAATTTTTATTTCATCATCAGTATATTCAGCGCATATAATCCTTCAGCATTTTTGAAGAAATCTATCTCAACAGCTTTTAAGAGTGGACCTCAGCCAGGAGCTGGTGGCTCAAGCCTGTCATACTAGCTACTCAGGAGGCTGAGATCTGAGGATCACAGTTCAAAGCCATCCTGGGCAGAAAAGTGCCCTTGAGACTCTTATCTGCAGCTAACCACTCAAAACTGGAAGTGGTGCTGTGGCTCAGAGTGGTAGAGAGCTAGCAAAAGGTCTCAAGCCCCAAAACCAACCAACCAACCAACAAAAAAGAATGTATGGAGTATGTGTATGTTTTGTAATTTTGTCCTGAAGAGAATGCAATGGAAGATAATTTCTATACTTAATTCGGCTTGTGTTAAAGACAATTAATCCTTAAATGTAAAAGCAGATTTCATTGAATTTCTCTGAATTTTGGGAAGATCAGGTGTGCCAGAAGTGAATATTACTAGTGCATATTTAAAAAACAAATTGAACTCTGCCTAGTTCTTTGTATATTCTAAAATAGTTTGGTTTTATGATTCACAGATTTCTAGCTCCAGTTCCCAAGTCATTGGAAATAATATGTAATAACATATAATAATTGGAAATAATATATTCAGCTTTATCTTTTTCATTTCAGTTTGTCTTTCTTCCTCCAATGATTCCCTGCTTGCTTGTTCCTTCCTTCCTTCCTTCCTTCCTTCCTTCCTTCCTTCCTTCCTTCCTTCCTTCCTTCCTTCCTCCCTCCCTCCTTCCCTCCCTCCCTCCCTCCCTCCCTCCCTCCCTCCCTTCCTTCCTTCCTTCCTTTCTTGTTTTGTTTGTTTGTTTGTTTTGTTTGGTGCCATTACTTGGGATTGAATTTAGGGCCTGAATGCTGTTCCTTAGCTTTTTCACTCAGAGATGGTACTCTATCTTTTAGCCACCATTCCATTTCTGGCCTTTTGGTGAGTTAATTGAAGATAAGGGTCTCTTGGAATATCTGCCTGGCTGTCTTCAAAATGAGATCCTTAGATTTCAGTCTCCTAAGTAGCCTGGTCCACCTGCACCTGACTCACACCCATTTTCAATAATACTTATGTACATGGATTGCTGTGAAGGGAAAGGATAGGTAACAAATATTAGCAAGAAATTCCTGGAAAGAAGATTTTATGACTCTAAATCTTATTAGGATAAAATTCCAAGGAAATGGTGGTATTGCTAGCAATAAAATTACCCACTGGTGTGATGAGAACTGGAATTCAGACAAATCTCATTTATGTGTGGTTTCTTTCACTCTCTTCCTGTTGTTGAGTGGATTGGAAAGGGACCCTTCCTGATCCATTAGATTATGGCAGGACCAAGGTCAAGTTTAGTTTTTCCCACCTTCACTGATGTTATCTTTTCTGATCAAAATGCCATATGATAGATTTTTCATTAAGAAAAAAAATACTTGATCTATCTATGCATTACTTTTAAGCAGTATTTTTTTTGGCATATAGCTATTGCAAATTTAAAAGGGCAAATTGTAATGTTTCAGGAAGTATAATAATGAGGTTGTAAGGCAAGGTTTTCATAAAGGAGAGATATGGGAAAACCAGAGAGGACGTTGGAGAAAAATAGGAAACATAAAATTAGAATACTGTTTCTGCTGTTTAAGGGAGAGATCTATGCATATTTTTGATTGTATGTAACATAGATGAGAGGTTTGAAAAATGAATAGAACAAGCCAGTGCTAGTATCTGTCGTCCTAGCTGCTTTGGAGGCTGAGATCATGGTTCGAAACCAGCCTGGGCAGTAAAGTCCATGAGACTCTTATCTCCAATTAACCATAAAAAGCTGGAAGTGGAGCTGTGGCTCAAGTGGTAGAGCTCTATCCTTGAGCACAAAAGCTCAGGGTTAGAATCTGGCTCAAAGTTCAAGTTCCAGGACTGGCAAAAGAAAACAACAACAAAAGATGAATAGGATAAAAATGACTGGGAATGATCATTTTGATGTTGGAACTGAGCATCCATAAGAATCTTTGAAATGCAGCATACTTACTTTAATCTGCAGTATATGTCAAATTGTATGTAAGGATTACAGTTTGGGAATGAGTGTGGGAAATGAAATGTCTGTGGTTTCATGTCATAACAGTTGGCTATTTCCCATTGGATAAGTGTGTGTGTGTGTGTGTGTGTGTGTGTGTGTGTGTATTTGCATCTTTACTGGTTCTTCGCTTCTACCCCATCAAAACAAAAGGTAGGAGAGAAGAGCCTAACCTGTGTGATATTGTCTATCATTATTTTCTCCACTTTCTGTAGAGACTGAATTTCTTTTTCATTGGCAATAAAAATGAAGGCTGTATACCTTTCTTTTGTTATGTCTTCTTAAATTTTTATATGGTTATATCACATTACATAGAATTTTTATTTATTAATTAATTTTTTGGCCAGTCCCGGGGCTTAGACTCAGGGCCTGAGTGAGCAGTGTCCCTAGCTTTTTCTTGCTCAAGGCTAGCACTCTATCTCTTGAGACACAGTGCCACTTATGGGCTTTTCTGTTTATGTGGGGCTGAGGAATCAAACCCAGGGCTTTGTGCATGCTAGGCAAGCTCTCTACTGCTAAGCCATATTCCCAGTACAGTACATACAGTTTAAAAAGGACCAACAAACATTTACTTGTGATTTTCCATGCAAATCCTTTTATTTTGTGGAGGGAGAAGAAGAGACTTTTCCTTATAAAAGAACTAATATATGGAGGACCCACTATGTAATCTTAAGTATATTTTACTTCTTGTCAGTTTTAAAAGCTAACAGAATTTTTAAGCATAAAAGATTAAAAATAAAGTTTCAAATAGAAAATTTAATTGTATTCACTGTTCTGTTTTCTAGCGAAATTTCTTAAATCCATTTTCTGTACTTAAGCCTTTGTTCAAGTGAGACCCAAAGAAGGCATTTAATAAACTTTTTGGTTTGAACCTAAGACAACTATGGTGTACTATTGGTAGTAGGTAGATACCTTTAGGTGAACCCATACATGTTATTGATACATATAATGTTTGCTTCCTGAAAGGCTTGTCAATTATTTCTTCACCATAGTGATCTGAAATGTGTGGAGTCAGTTGCATGTCTCTTTAAGGTGGTCTGTTTAAAACCTTTGTTTAATAGAGATGATTATGTTTTTACATCTATTTTGAATTGTAACTGTTTTGTTTTGGTTATGCTGGGGTGGGGGGGGCGGCATGTCTTTTGCTTTTCTGTGTTCCCTCAGTGTGTAATTATTGGAGTGAAATGGTGGTTAGGATTCTGTGGGAAAGAAGTCCTTGTTTCCTGTCTTTGTTGGTATATGTGGGTTGCTAATCTCCTAAGAGTCTTGGGATGTAGATCTGTACATCACAACTAGGAGTGTGTAGTTTTTATGGTGAGGAAGAGGGAAAAAGATAGTATTGAGGCAATTCCTGTCTAGGTCTGCAAAGTGCAGATTGCATTTCTCTTTCACTGGTGTTAGGTTTATGGCCCTTTTTTGGGAAAGTGCTATTAAGTGTTTGGAGACCTTTATCTTTCTCTGTTTTGTTGTAGCAGATGGAGTTGTCCTCTGGTGGTTTTGCTAGGTATGATAAATGTTGTACTAAAAACTGTGTTTGGTGGAAGTTTGATCTGGAAAGATACTGTTCCTCTCAATTTCCTGAAAATGTAATCACAGTTCAGTTATTAAACAAATGAGCCCATGAGCAGATCACAGCAATATTGTGTGCTTCTTATTGATGCTTATAATTATGTTCTTCCTTTTAAAATGAAGTTTTAACCATAAAAACCAGAAATGAGGAACAATTTTGTCTGAAATAATATCAGTGATAGAAATAGTCTAATCTTTTTCTTTTGAGTTTCCAGGGAAAAATATCTAGATAAGTGGTTTTCCTTATTTTATTAAAGAAGAATAAAAGGAGAAAAGTTACATGATTCTCTTGGGTTACAGAAAAATTAATTCAGGACAAAAATTTTTATTTGTTTGCAAATTTTCCATTCACAGCATAGCTATTCTAGCGAATATTTCTTGTTTTCTAAAGGTATTTCCCTATTTGACTTTGCTTTTGTTAGTTTTATTCTGAGTAATTTGACTACTAGGATTTTTTAGATAACTGTGCAGTTTTGATAGTTTTTATACAATCTGTGGTTTGTTTACACTGATGTTAATAGATGCAAGCTGCTACCTAGCTACTGGATTGCAAAACATTTCTGATTGAATTTTTACAAATTACAACTTTGACATTTCAATAACTCCCATTAGTACCTCTTTACATTAATATAAGTAATTGAAACTTGATGGTTGTTATTGAATCAAACCTTCTTTTTTTTTTTTTTTTTTTTGGCCAGTCCTGGGCCTTGGACTCAGGGCCCAAGCACCGTCCCTGGCTTCTTCCCGCTCAAGGCTAGCACTCTGCCACTTGAGCCACAGCGCCGCTTCTGGCCCTTTTCTGTATATGTGGTGCTGGGGAAGCGAACCTAGGGCCTCGTGTATCCGAGGCAGGCACTCTTGCCACTAGGCTATATCCCCAGCCCCGAATCAAACCTTCTTGAAGCACCTTTATATTTTACATCCTAGCTTTCCTGTATTATACATTCAATTGTTAAGAACAAGGTAAAGAAAGATAGTCTTAAACATATAATCAAATTAGTAGGTAGTATCAATGATGTCTGAGGTCTACTCAAGGCTTTAACTGAAGAGTTTGTTTGGGAGTCTCTAGTAGTACTTCCCATAGTGCTGTTGCTCTGTGCCTGTTGGAATATTGTTAACTCCCAGCGTCACATTTGTCTTCTTTACTGTGGCTCTTAGAAGGCACAGAGCTGCTTTTTAAAAAATTGTGTGTAAGTTTCTGTGTGCCCGTGCTGGGGCTTGAACTTAGGGCCTGGGCACTGTCTGAGCTTTTTTGTTTGTTTTTTATTCAAGGCTAATATTCTATCACTTGAGCCACAGCTCACTTCTGCCTTTTTTGTGGTTGTGGAGAGAAGAGCCTGTCCCAGCTGGCTTCAAACCCTGACCTAGAGATCTCAGCCTCCTGAGTAGTTAGGATGACAGGCATGAGCCACCAGTGCCTGGCTTCAGCTCTACATTTTTGGGACCCAGTCATAGTCATCACTTTTTCTGGCCTTTTCCTTGACGTTAATTTTTCCAGTTAACTTGTACTTTTAGGTTACTTTTTTTTTTTCTTTTTTTGGCCAGTCCTGGGCCTTGGACTCAGGGCCCAAGCACTGTCCCTGGCTTCTTCCCGCTCAAGGCTAGCACTCTGCCACTTGAGCCACAGCGCCGCTTCTGGCCGTTTTCTGTATATGTGGTGCTGGGGAAGCGAACCTAGGGCCTCGTGTATCCGAGGCAGGCACTCTTGCCACTAGGCTATATCCCCAGCCCTCAGGGTTGTTTTTTATTTGCATTTCCTTTACTGCCAGGGATGTTGAACATTTCCTCATATGTTTCTTTGCCATTTTTATCTCTTCTCCTGTGGAGTCTCTCTTTAGCTCCTTTGCCCATTTAATAATTGGTTTACTGAGTTTGGAGGGGGTTAGTTTCTTGAGTTCTCTGTAGATGACAGATATTAGGCCTTTGTCTGTTGCTGTGCTGGTGAAGATCCTTTCCCATATGCTGGCTGTCTTTCTAGTTTGGAATTATTACTAAAGGGGAAAATGAAGTTTCTGTTTAGTTGATTTTGAGATTGTAGCAGAGTTCAAGATAAATCACAATTACTGATTTCCCATCATAGAAATTAAAACAATTCTATGAGTAGAAACAGAATGATGATAAAATCAGTTTATTAGATAAAAATATACCTGTTGAAGCTGGGCGCCTGTGGCTCATGCCGGTAATCCTAGTTACTCAGGAGGCTGAGATCTGAGGATCTCAGTTCAAAGCCAGTCCCCAGGAAAGTCTGTGAGACTCTTATCTCCAGTTAAATCACAGAAAAAGCTGGAAGAGGTGTTGTGGCTCAAGTGGTAGAGTGCTATTCTGAAGCAAAAGGAGCTCAAGGACAGTGCCCAAGCCTCAAGACTGTGTGTGTGTGTACACACATACACACACACACACATATACATATTCGTATCTATCTATCTATCTATCTATCTATCTATCTATCTATCTATCTATCTGTCTATCTATCTATCTGTTCCTCCCTGTATTACCTAAGATTGTCATTTCTACATTACAAAATATTGTCATTATGGTGGGCTAGCTATTTTTTCTATAATGCAAATAGTTCTTACTTATATAACTAAGGTAGTTAGTCTTTTCATGCTTGAGTGAAATAACTTGCTTTCAGTTTCAGTTTTTATAATTTTTCATGTTTCAGAGCTAAACGGTATTTTTGATTTCTAAACAATTAAAAATAGGAATGCAAAAGGCATTTGGTAAGTAGTTTGTTTTAGAAGTTTAAGACCAAACACATAGGCTTTATTCCCCGTTTGATCTAGAACAATAGAAAAGACATTAAAAATATAGCCTATTGTTTTGTTTTGTTTTTTGCCAGTCCTGGGGCTTGAACTCTGGGCCTGAGCATTGTCCCTGGCTTTTTTTTTGCTCAAGCCACATGAGCCACAGCGCCACTTCCAGCTTTTTCTATATGTGGTGCTGAGGAATTGAGCCAGGGCTTCTTGTATACAAGGCGAGCACTTTTCCACTAGGCCATATTCCCAGCCCCAATATATATGGCCTCTTATAATTAGGAAATTTTAATGTTTTTAGAAGGAAAATTAGGAATTTGTAAAATTGTTTTAGTAGATAACAGCATGGTTTCATATACATTTAAAAATACTCTACTGGCCTCAAAATTTCCTGCCTTGTGTTGTATTCAGGCCCTCTTTCTATTTTTCAAGTTGGAAAATAAAGCAAAATAAGTAATAAACAAGCAACAATTAAAGAAAGAACTATCATGTCCATAGATTTTAAAACCTGAAATATGTTTAAATTTGACTTATACTTAGCTAGAAATCTTCCAATTTTACAATCAACAATGAATTGTTACTTTTCAGGTTAAATATCCTAAGTGTTCCTATACACCCAGTATTCCTTGAGGTCTGATCTAAATATTAGCATTTGTCATAATACTATTTTAGTTGAATTTCTTGCATGAATGATAAGCAAACATTTATTTAGACACTTTCCTTCCTCACTGCCATATTCAGTTTGTGGAAACTGCCAGTTTGAAAATGCATGTACTAATGCACTCATCTTTTTCTCCTACTCTCAGTTGATTTACAAGTCTACATTGTAATGACATTTCTTGGGTGAGAATCTTTAAATTACAGCTTGACTATGGTGGAATCCCTCAGTTGTCTTTGAATGAATTAGAAATAGTTAAATGTCTTTTAATATTTATATTCCAGTGAATCTTCAAATCACTGGTTGGTTCAAGGGAGTTACTGGAAGAAAGAAACACAGTTGGAGGGGGGACAAAAGGGAGTGCAGGCAATGAGGGGAAAGGATGTATACGGGTAGCTTATGGTTGAAGAAAAGGTATAGCAGAAGAGAGAAATTTAAATAAGGCAACAAACCTGGATGAAATTTCCTATGATTTCTTTCCTTTAACTGAGTATTTAGTAAAAGTAGTGTGATAGCATTTCCCCTAGTAATTTTTTTTCCCAGTGCAGTTTGTTAATACCATATTTTTTTGCAATGAGATTTAGGTTTCATATTTCTGGTTGTAAAACCATTTTTGCCAGTTGTAGGAAATCTGCAGCTTTAACACTGCTTCATGTCTGATTGGAAAGTTTCTTTTTTTTCATAATTAATTTTCTTCTGAGCCCTTTGTGGAGAACAGGAGCCCACTGCAGAGAGGTTAGAATACCACGGACTTTAGCTGTTCAGCTTTAATGATACAAGGAGCTAGCAAAGCAAGAATAAATGAGGTACTTTTAGGTGAGCAGAAAATGTGAACTGACTGTCAGTGTGAGATTGGTTCTAGGAGCAGTTAGCCAGCAGTAATAGGGCACACTTGAGTAATTGAATTTGCATAACAAGGCTTCCTGAAAAGATCTGACAGGCATAGAGATTTGTCTAGCTGCAGAGCTCCAGATGGACATGACCACGCAGCAGCTGGGTGGCACGTTGCTCAGCATGGACAGCACTGCCCAGACAGGCAGCTGGACCCTGGCGACTGCAGGGCTGTGGCAGGCCAGCTGGTGGCTTCTGACAGCCAGTGGTCCTGTTAGTGAACCTTTTTATAATGGCCTGTCAGGGTACTGGACCTGCAGGGACTGGCAGGAAAATGTCACAAGTCACCAATGAGGGTTGTTAAGCAGAAGAAATCTATCCTGGGGTGGTCACTGCAGCCACAAAACTAACACCTCCCAGTGTGATTCCTTTCCTGTTCAGAGAAGATAGCCTCCTTGTCCCCCCTTCCCACCCCCCGGTTGCTCTAGACTACTGTCATTTTGAGTTTTTGTACTGCTCTCAAAATGGTGAGACCAAGTTGCCAGCCTTTCTGGAAATACACTAGGACCATAAGTTGGGAGGGAAATGAGTATTCCTTTTAATGTTTTCCCCATGTTTGCATATTAGCAACAAGGGCATGTTGATATGTTTTTTTTTTTTTTTTTTTGGCCAGTCCTGGGCCTTGGACTCAGGGCCGGAGCACCGTCCCTGGCTTCTTCCCGCTCAAGGCTAGCACTCTGCCACTTGAGCCACAGCGCCGCTTCTGGCCCTTTTCTGTATATGTGGTGCTGGGGAATCGAACCTAGGGCCTCGTGTATCCGAGGCAGGCACTCTTGCCACTAGGCTATATCCCCAGCCCCAGATGTGTTGTTTTTTTAATTGGTGATAATTTAATAATTTATCTTGGATGTTTTGGTTATAGGAGAAAACAATATGCTTAAAGAATAAACTGCACAGCTACTAAAGTGGTTTGTTCAGATGACCTCCTTCTTCCCTGTGTCCAGGTGGTCTGCATTTATGTGGAGGAATTAAACCTCCCATCTTCTCAGACTAGACTAAGCATGGAAGAATGCCAGCCTAAGGCTCCTATTAATGGATTTTACATCTATGATCCAAAATTGAGAATTTTGCCATCTCTCAACATTTCTTCTCTTTAAAAAAAAAATCAAAGGAAAATTGCTTATATGCATTTTCCTTGAGTGAAAGATTTGCTGTTATAAGCCTAAAACTCCCTTTTAGTACTTCCAAATTCTAGTAAAATTAACAAAAAGTAATACACTTCTGCTGAGTGTCACTGATACTTGATATGTTTCTTATTGGATTGTCTTACTAATGCTTTCTTAAGTTTTCAGGTTTTTTTTTCTATTATTAGTTCCTGTATCATCCCAATGAGTTAAGCAGGGTAGATGTCACTATTTTAATGATTAGGAATGGGGGACAGAAAGGAAGTCAGTGGGCAGTGTTGCCTGCTAATTGTGCGGCAGCTGGACTTGGTGGCAGTAATGATGGTCCAGAAGAGTTAGAGGTTTTTTTTTTGTTGTTGTTTGTTCGTTCTCTGCCAGTCCTGGGGCTTGAACTCAGGGCCACATTGTTCTTGGCTTCCATTTGCACTTCACCGCTTGAGCCACAGCATCATTTCCAGCCTTTTCTGTTTATGTGGTGCTGAGGAATTGAACCCAGAGCTTCATGCATGCCAGACAAGCACTCTATTGCTAAGCCACATTCCTAGCCCAAGAGTTAGGTTTCTGAGGGGGAAGGAAGCATTAGACTTGAAAATGATTCCAGTTTTCCATGCTCAGAAAACACTATCTATGTAAAGATAGTTTCTCTACAATTGCACAGCATTGCTGCTGTTTTGCCATAAATAAGAAATTTAAAGTCAGGATTTCGAACACTTATAGCCACCTAATCTTTGAAAAGGGAGCCCCCCCCCCCAAAAAAAAAAGGTAGGATGGAAGAAAGACACCCTCTTCAGCAAATAGTCCTCGCAGAATTGGTTAAACACCTGTAGAAAACTTAAGTTAGATCCTTACATATTGCCCTACATGTCACCCAGAATCAATTCCAAATAGATCAAGGACCTCAAGGTAAAAGTAGGTACCCTGCAAACATTATAAGAAGGATTGGAGAAACACTAGGGCTCCTTGGAAGGAGTTTGAAACTTTCTTAATAAAGACCCAGAAGCACAACAAATCCAACAAAAGTTGGACAAATGGGATTGCATTAAACTGCAGAGCTTCTGCATGGCAAAGGACATAGCTAGCAAGATAAATAGAAAGCCCACAGATTGGAAGAAAATCTTCACTAGCCATACAACAGACAAAAGCCTCACATGTAAAATATATTCAGAACTCAAAACATTATCTCCTGCCAAAATGAATCCTCAAAGAAACAATTGTCCCATCAGTAAGTGGGCTAAAGACTTAAAGAGAGACTTCTCTGAAGAGGAAATAAGAATGGCCAATATATACATGAAGAAATGCTCAACATCTCTGGCCATAAAAGAAACACACACACACAAAAAATTTGAGATTCCACCTCACCCCAGTAAGAATGGCCATTGTCAAGAAAACTAATAACAACAGATGCTTGTGGGGATGTGGCCAAAAGGGATCCTACTGCACAGTTGATGGGAGTGTAAACTCGTTTAACTACTGTGGAAAGCAGTATGGAGGTTCCTCAAAAGACTAAACACAGAGCTTCTCGATGACCCAGAAATCCCACTTCTGGACATTTATCCAAATGCTCACAAGACCACACTGAAACCACCAGCACAGCCATGTTCACTGCAGCATTATTTACCAAAGCTAAGATATGGAACCAACTCAGATGCCCATTAGTAGATGAATGGATCAAGAAAATGTGGTACATATACACAATGGAATTCTATGCTTCCATCAGAAAGAATGACATCGCCCCATTTGTGAGAAATTGCAAAGACTTGGAAAAAATCATATTAAGTGAAGTAAGCCAGATCCAAAGAAACATAGATTCTGTATTTTCCCTCATTTATCATAATTAGTATATGTCTAGGATAGTCCTAGCAGATGACTGCAATAGCTCAATAGCTGTGGTCATATAAGATGAAGCCAAGTGAAATAAACTCCAAGATATGGAAACAAGAGGTTTTCATTGTTGTTGTTGTTTTTTAATGTGCTATGTGAAATTATTTTTTTTTTCTTTTGCTTTTCTTTTTTTTTTTTTTTGGCCAGTCCTGGGCCTTGGACTCAGGGCCTGAGCACTGTCCCTGGCTTCTTCCCGCTCAAGGCTAGCACTCTGCCACTTGAGCCACAGCACCGCTTCTGGCCATTTTCTGTATATGTGGTGCTGGGGAATCGAACCTAGGGCCTTGTGTATCCGAGGCAGGCACTCTTGCCACTAGGCTATATCCCCAGCCCCATTGCTTTTCTTTCCTATGGTTTATCCCCTGTTGTCACTGTATTTGATTTTGGTACTCTCCCTGGATTTTGGATTACATATACATTTATCTGAATTAGGGAAGGAAAGGGGAACATCAAAATGGTGAGACAAAGGATAAAGGGGGAACCAATGCAACAGCAATACTTACAAGATAATATGTTAGAAACTGTACAACTTGGGTGGGGAGGAGGACATGGCGGGGAGGGAAGATGGGAGAAAACTGAGGGCGGGGGTAACAAGTATGACAAATGTACTCACTACCTTATGTATGTAACTGTAACCCCTCTGTACATCACCTGGACAATAAAATTAAAAATTTAAAAAGTTAGGGTTTAATGAAGGAGTGAACAGGTTGTCTTAGGAAGTAATTTGTTCTCTGTTACTATACTCCTTCAGGTACATGGACAAATGCACCATTTAGAAGAAGTGTTATAATGAGGAGTCAAGAACCTAACAAGCCTTTAGATAAGTTAAGTGTGTTATCAGGACATGGAAGAAATAGATAACAGTCTCAAATAGTGATATAAAATACAGTTAAATGAACTGGGTGCTTGTGACTCATGTCTGTAATCCTTGCTACTCAGAAGGTTGGGATCTGAGGATCATGGTTTGAAAGCCAGCCCAGGTAGGAAAGTTCATGAGACTCTCCATCTCAAAAATTAACCACAAAAATCTGGAAGTGGAGCTGTGGCTCAAGTAGTAGAGTACTAGCCTTGAGCAAAAGAAGCTCAAGGATAATGCCTAGGCACTGAGTTCAAGCCCCAGGACCAGCACCAAAAATAAAATTTAAAAAATGCAGCTAAATGAATGAATTTTTCATAAATTTTGAAACGTCTTTTTTTATGGTAAATAGAAACTAACCAAGGCCAATGGTACATCTGGGACTAGGAATTATGTGAAATGAGTATGACTCCAAAGTGAAGGTATAAGAAAAGTCAGCTCATGCTTGTAATCCTAGCCACTCTGGAGGCTGAGATCTGTGGATCATGGTTCAAAGCCAGCCTGGGCAGAAAAGTCCCCATGAGACTCTTATCTCCAATTAACCACTGAAAAACAGAAAGTGGTGCTGTGGCTCAAGTGGTAGAACGCTAGCCTTGAGCACAAAGAGGCTCAGGGACAGTGCCCAGGCCCTGAGTTCAAGCCCCATAACTAACTAAAAAGAAAAAGAAAAGAAAGAAAATAAGTAGTCTTGTACTTGCTATGCAAAGCTGTCGCTAGTCCTATTTGCTTTATTTTTCAGATGGATCACTTACTTTTTGCCCAGGCAAGTTTTATACCTCAACTCTCCCACCTATGCCTTCCATATAGCTGGGATTGCAGATGTGGAACAGTGTCTGACTTTTTCTTTGAGATATATAGTCTTACTAAGTTTTTTAACCCCAGCTGCCTGAAAACCTTACTGTTCCCATTTCTGCCTCCCAAGTAGCTAAGCTTCTAGCCATGAATCAGAATCACTGTACTTAACAAAGTTGCCATTTTTAACCTGTGAATTTGTAAAGGTATGGGGTCTTTCTTATCAAAGGTAGGGGAAATGTGTAATCTTAAAGACAGCTTTAGGGATACAAATTGTTTTTGCCAATTCAGAAAAACATTTGACAGTATGAATTAAAACTTTCAAAAATATGTAATTACTTACCTAGTGTATACACTCTTTACGAATTTATTCCTACCAATTAAGACCGTGTATAAAGAGTTGTAAGAATGTTCTTTAAGCATTGTTAAGAACAATGCTGTGTGTGTGAATGTGAATGTGAATGTGAACACATGTGTACATGTTCACTGGCTCTCAGACCCAGAGCCTCACAAATTCCAAGCAAGCTACATGCCTGGCCTAAGACACTGGGTCTTTTTGTTTTGTTTTGTTTTTAATGGTTCAGGGTCTCACTAATTTTTAGCATAGACTGGCCTGAACTCTAATCCATCTGCCTCTTCTTATCTAGTAGCTGGAATTACAAGTGTGAGCCAGCCACACATGGCCAAGAACATTGGTTCCTAGTGTGCTATATATGAACTTCCAGGATGACCATGAAGTCAATTCCTCCCCCCACCCCCGCCATAGCACACTGATAAGAATGTTGGGTACAACTATTGCATTGAACTATTGCATGAATCAGGTTGGCCACATTGTGTTCCTAACAGCCATACACACACATACAAGCTTTCAGTTAAGAATGGCCTTAATGAAGTGATAAAAATTACTTGTTTTGTTAAGTCCTGATTTTGAGGACAGGTCTTATTTGATGAAATGGGAAGTATACATGAAGCTCTTTTGCTACGGTTAGTACTGTGGTTGTTGACAAAGTACTTATGTGATTGAGTTGCCTGCTATTTTTTTTAATATTTGAAGGAATGTCTGACTTATTGTTTTTTTTTTGGCCAGTCCAGGGGCTTGAACTCAGGGCCTGAGAACTGTCCTTGAGCTTCTTTTGCTCAAGGCTAGCACTCTACCACTGAGCCACAGCACTGCTTCCAGCTTTTTCTGTTTATGTGGTACTGAGGAATTGAACCCAGGCCTTCATGCATGCTAGGCAAGTACTCTTCCAGTAAGCCACATTCTCAGCCCTGACAAGACATTTTTTTTTTGAAGAATAAAGATTACAGGTTTTTTTTTCCCCCCTTTATTGTCAAGGTGAAGTACAGAGGGGTTACAGTTTCATATGTAAGACAGTGAGTACATTTCTTGTTCAACTTGTTATACCTCCTCCCTCATTTATCTCCCGCCTACTTACTTCTTCCCTCTTTCCCTCTCCCCACCCTCATGAGTTGTATAGTTGGTTTACACCAAATGGTTTTCTAAGTATTGCTTTAGGAATCAGTTGTCTTTTTATCCTTTGTCTCTTGATTTTGATATTCCCTTTCCCTTCCCTAGTTCTAATACACGTATATACAGTATCCAGGGTACTCAGATGAGATCCAATGATAGTGGGGGTACAGCCACAGGAAGGGAATACGAGAGAAACAAAAAATAAAAGGTACAGTTTCACATGGCATGTTGAAAATAATTACAACAATGATATAACACTTGTTTCCATAATGTGGAGTTCATGTCACTTAGCATCATCTTATGTGTTCATAAGAGCATAGCTATTGGGCTATTGTGATCTGCTATGACTAGCCTAAACACTGACAAGATATTGTTAAGAAAAAAAAAAGGTGGGCCTTTTACTTCAAAGAAAAATGTTATTTTGTATTTGCTAGTATTGGCATTTGTTAGTATTTGTATTTGGTGGTATTTGTTGCCAACAATAGAACAATCTTTTAAGCAAAAATTAGACTTCTGGAGCTTTAAATGTTTGAACTTGACAGCTTCCTGATAGTTAAGAGATGTTTATAAGTAGATTGGGTCAAGAGTGCTTACATCATATACATGAAGCCCTGGGTTCCATTCCCCAGCACCACATATATAGAAAAAGCCAGAAGTGGCACTGTGGCTCCAGTGGTAGAGTGCTAGCCTTGAGCAAAAAGAAGCCAGGGACAGTGCTCAGGCCCTGAGTTCAAGCCCCAGGACTGGCAAAAAGAAAAGAGAAAAGAAATAAAGAATCCAAGCATTTCTCAGTTTTAAGTTCTAATACTGTGGAGACTAATCAGGTATAATTCACATTAAAAGTTTTGTGGTATTCAATGATAGGTAATAATGCTATCACAAAACCAAAAGGTTTAAAAATGATTGCTTCACATACCACTCCTAGGCAGCTATCCTGAACCACAGGTCTCAGGATACCATAAAGACATCTGTACATCCATGTTTATCACTACACAATTCACAGCAGCCAAAATATGGAAACAACCCAGATGCCCCACTACACATGAATGGATCCCAAAAAATGTGGTACCTGTACACAATGGAATACTATATAGCGATTAGAAATTCTAAAATATTGGTATTTGCAGGGAAATGGTCAGAGCTTGAACAAATAATGTTGAGCGAGACAAGCCCAGAACACAGAAAACAAAGGCACATGGTCTCCTTGATATATGACTGTTGGGGGGCAGGAGAGAACAGTATAGACCAGGTCTGCAAAATAACAAACTTCTTTTCTAATGGTATTTCCACATGTTTGGGTCAGCGACTTTACATTATGTATCTAAAACCAAACAAGTACTAAACAAAAAGGTCTAGAATAGACCTATCAGAGGATCACAATAGCTCAACAGCTATGTACACATGATTATATAAGATGAGAATAAGCAAGAAGAACTCCAAGGGAAGGACACAGGAGGATTCTATTGTTGTCGTTATGTTTAATGTTCTAAGTGAATTTCCCCACATGGTTACTGTATATGGATATCCTATATATGCTTACCTGACTAGGAAAGGGAAAGAAAAAAGGGAGGGTGTAACAAATATGACAAGAAATGTACTCACTACCTTATTATGTATCTGTACCCCCTCTGTTCATCACCTTATCAATAAAATTTAATTTAAAAAATGATTGCTTCAAAATAGTGGTGATTTAGAAATAAGCCAAATGTCCAAGAAGAGAGAAATGATTAGGTTACATGCTCTGAATTAAATTGATGAAGACAAATACTTAACCTGAGAAATTATACTGTATTTTTGTGACATGTAAAAGGCTGAAGCCAATAATCTAGCTACTTGGGAAGTAGAGATTAGAGGATCAGGATTCAAGGCCAGCAAAGGCATAAATTGATGATGCCATCTCAACTAATGCTGGGCATGGTGGTGTGCATTTTTTATCCCAGATAAGAGGGAAGCACAATAGCTGGTCACAATGGGCATGCATTCCTGTTATTCCAGTGACAAACATGAATAGAAAAATGCACATATAGGAGTTTTGCAATTAGACTGATGATGGTGTAACTAAAGCAAGATAAAGCCTTGAAAATAACCGTCCAAAAAAGGGGTTGGCTTGTATAACTCTGATACTCTTGAGTTTGTGGGCTCTTGTCCTTCCCTTCCTCTTTCCTTTCTTCCTTCCTTCTCTTCCCCACCCCCTTGTTTTTTTTCACAGTATGCCAGACAGGTTTTGATCTACTTGAGCTATACAGAAGCCATATTAATTATTTTTGCAGCAAAATATACAAAAATTTGCATTAAACAAAGAAAAATGATAGTCTCATATCAGTTTTGTTCCCATATAAGTGAAACTTAAAATCTGTTGTTTATAGAGATTATTGTATGATGTATAATCATGCTCTAAGAAAGATTATAGATTTAGTGAAGCAAACTATTGTTTCAGCTTAAGGAGAATAAAGAAATGATGAGTGTCTTCAAAAGGAACTTTGAAGCCCTCAGTTAAAGTAGTATGTTTTATTGGTCCCTAGTCTCATAATAATTATATCTAAGGAGAGAAGATTCCATCTCTCCAATATGCTTTATTTTAAATGATGTTGGGGGCTAATATCCAGTATCATGTTTCTTCTAAAGTGTGTATTTTTTTCTTCTTCTGGATACTGGAATTTGGACACAGCATTTTGCTTGCTCAGTTAATATACTCCCACCTGACCACACTTTCAATCCTGCTTTCAATTGGCTACTTTGGAGATGGAGTCTACCCAGGGTAGCCTTGAACCCTCATCCTCTGGATCTTAACCTCCTAGCTAGGATTACAGGTGTGAGCCACCAGCATCCAGCTGTTGTTTATTCTTTATCACACAGACCCAATCCATTTGAATTGTCTTCTCTTTCCAGATTCCTTTTTGTAATAGAATTTCCTTTCCTTTGGGTGAGATGTATGGTCTAGTATGTACTGAAATATCTACAAGAACCAAATACTCTTAAGCTGTGAAAGAGACTAAATTATGGGTCATGTTTGGACACTGCTGAACCAAAGTAATTAAGAAAAAATATATGTATACAATGTGATAGATATATTAATTAGCTTGATTTACTTATTGTATAGTAGGTACATACTTAAAAGCATGTTACATACCATAAATATTTAACATTTTTAGTTGTCAATGAAATGTTAAAAGTTAGGGGGAAAGTAAATCTACCTCTGCAAAAGAATTGAGTTATGTAATTTTAAAGGAAGTGAATTTTAAATGTTAGGATGATAAGCAATAGCAGTGCCTGTTGGAGCTAAACCTAAGCAGAATAATGAAACAGCCAATCTTATCCCTGCCCTCTTGTGTGCTCCTTTTCTTTCTTATGGTCCACTATTATGTGTTCTCAGCTCCCCTTGTTCTTTCCCTTTATTTAAATTTGATCGCATCCTTGGTCAGATCACAACATCTGCACTTAAGTAGCCAGACATGGTTGGCATAAATAGATGGCCATATTGCCCTGGTTTCATTTTAAGTCAATGGTCACTGATCTCAAGTGGGCTGCCCTTCCTTCATTTCTTAGTCCATTAACTCATTACATAATGAAAAATTGTTTCACACTGACTACATATTTCTAGTACCCATTCCCAGTATCAGCTGATGATCTCCTTTCTTTCACTAAGGGAACAGACACAGTTGTGACAAAAGTTCCATATCCTACCACCAAGTGTTCTAGCCTCCATGCATTTGTTTGCAGATATCTTCCTTCCCACTTAAAGCAGTATCAGCAGTTTTTTTCTATCTACTATGCAGTTAGAATTGATGCTATTCTTCTAGAACAGTAATCTTCATACAGTCAGAATCTTTTTGTTTTGCTGATTGCTATATTCTCAAATGCTCTAAGTTCCTAATATGTAGTATGCAACGTGACCTAATGAGTGAATGATGGATGAAGGAAGGAATTTTTTTCTATAAAGAAAAGATGTAGGGCTGGGAATATGGCCTAGTGGCAAGAGTGCTTGCCTTGTATACATGAAACCCAGGGTTCAATTCCTTAGTGCCACATATACAGAAAATGGCCAGAAGTGGCGCTGTGGCTCAAGTGGCAGAGTACTAGCCTTGAGCAAAAAGAAGCCAGGGACAGTGCTCAGACCCTGAGTCTGAGGCCCAGGGCTGGCAAAAAAAAAAAAATGAAAAGATGTAAGTTACAATATAAGCTTTGAAGAGCACAAAATATGCCTAGTTAATAGTTTCCCTATATTTTATGATCATATGGGAAACTAAATCTGTGTATCTGGCAGTGCTGGCTTGAACAGATCTTTATCTAAATACTACAGATAACAGCAATAGAAAAGTTTTCCTAGTAAAATTTGTGCAGACAGCAATCCTAGTTATAGGCTGGGAATATGGCCTAGTGGCAAGAGTGCTTGACTTGCATACGTGAAGCCCTGGGTTCGATTCCCCAGCACCACATATATAGAAAACAGCCACAAGTGGTGCTGGGGCTCAAGTGGCACAGTGCTAGCCTTGAGCAAAGAGAAGCCAGGGATAATGCTTAGGCCCTGAGTCCAAGACCCAAGACTGGCAAAAATAAATAAATAAATAAAAGAAATCCTAGTTATGAGGACAGTTTTTTATTACTGATAGCTAATATTCCAATTTCTAAGTGAGTAAGCGTTTATTTTCAAATGGATTTCATTGATGGAGTAGAACTGTTCCAATCTGTTCTTTTTACTCACTCTGGATGCTTAGAAGACCTGTCTGCTCTTCTCATCTTTTTTCATCTATGATATGAAACACAGTGTGATGATTTTTTTTTCTTTTTTTTTTTTTTTTGCCAGTCCTGGGCCTTGGACTCAGGGCCTGAGCACTGTCCCTGGCTTCCTTTTGCTCAAGGCTAGCACTCTGCCACTTGAGTCACAGCGCCACTCTGGCCATTTTCTGTATATGTGGTGCTGGGGAATCGAACCCAGGGCTTCAAGTATACGAGGCAAGCGCTCTTGCCACTAGGCCCTATCCCCAGCCACTGATTTTTTTTTTTTTAAAGCCAGTCCTGGGGCTTGGACTCAGGGCCTGAGCATTGTCCCTGGCTTTTTTTTTTTTTTTTTTTGCTCAAGAGTAGCACTCTACCTCTTGAGCCTCAGAACCACTAATAGCTTTTTCTATTTATGTAGTACTGAGGAATCAAACCCAGGGGTTCATGCATGCTAGGCTACTGCTAAGCCACATTCCCAGCCTCAATGATTCTTTTTTTTAAAAAAATTAATTTTACTTATTTATTTTTGGCACCGAGGAATCAAACCCAGGGCCTCATGCATGGTAGGCAAGTACTCTACCACTAAGCCATATTCCCAACCCCTCCCCATGGTTCTTTTTTTTGAGAAATGCCTATTATGATCGTGCTGTAATTGATTGCATGTCTTTAGTTAAAATCAAAGGAAGACCAATAGGTTGGTATATGCCTGTAGTCCTAGCAGTTAGAGGTTTTAGGAGGTTCATTATTAGTTTGATGGAGTCTGGATTACGTAGTGAGATCCTGTCTTGAAAAGCAAGATAAATATAAACATAGGGAAAACATATACATTTGTTAGATACCTCTATTTCATTAAAAAAATCAAGAGAAAACAACCACATATATTTAAATTTGATTCTGTAACTTCCCACAAACTTTTTTTTTTTTTACAGGAGAAGGAAGTTTATTGAGGGGCTGACATAGGCCATCTCCTTCAAAGGAGTGGGAGCAATATGGCTCATGTTCCTATTCAGGAGCATCCTTAGCCCCACAAGCTCTTAATGTGTAGAAATTTGGTTATTTGGCTAGGCTTCAGTAGTTCGTTCCTATGATCTTAATTACTCAAGAGTCTGAGTTCTAAGGATCAAAGTTGAAAGCTAGCCTGGACAGGAAATTCCCTGAGACTCTTACTTCCAATTAACCACCAAAAAGCAAGAAGTGGAGCTGTGGCTCAAGTAGTAGAGTACTAGCCTTGTGCAAATAAAGGTCAGAGATAGCACCTAAGCTATTTAATTCAGTCATTAGCACCAGCACAAAGAAGAAAATAAAAGAAATTTGATCATTCAAACTTTTTTTGTATTTTTAAAATATGTATGAGTGAAGTGTGTGTGTGTGTGTGTGTGTGTGTGTGTGTGTGTGTGTATGCATATGCATTCAGTTTTAGTATGGGAATAAGCATTAAGGATTTTCATGAACTACTACTGAGTCGTGTAAAACCAGTCTGTGAATCCTGCTTTTCATACTAATGTCAGTCAAATTTTATTTTGATAAAAATCTTAGCTTCTTTCATGATCACTGAGTTTTCATTTGTCAGAACATCTTATAATGAAACTCAGCTAGGTTATTTCTACATATACTGCTTTATAGATAACCTAAACCAAACACAGTTACTGTGATAAATCTTTCATGTAGCAAGCAGTTATCATGGTAAATTCAGATCTACAGACAGAAGGCATATGTTCAAACCTGATTGTTAAAGTGGAAATGTATACCAACTCTGCAAGGTAGGAATACAAGTTAATGAATAATTCTGTTCATAGACATTTGACCCAGAATGGGCTGAGAGTATATTTCACCTGTCCTGGGTTCAATCCTTAGCCCTGCAAAATCAAGAACACACAAAACAAAACAACCCCCTTTCCTCCACCAAATTCATTCTACAGAGAATGACTTTTCACCTTGCTGGCACGGTGTGGATAACTGTCTCAACATCTGGAGGCTGTGGCAGCAGAATCCAGAGTTCAAGTTCAGCCTTATCTTTAAAAGAGAGAAAAGGAAGTGGGAGAGAAAGGAGGAGGCAAAAGCAAGTAGAAGAGCAGGAGAAAAGATGGGAGGGAGGGAGGGAAGAAGGAAAGAAGAAGGAAAGGGAAATGGAGGGGAATTTTTTAAAAAATTTAATTTAATTCTATTGTCAAATTGATGTACACAGGGGTTACAGTTTCATACATTAGGCCTTGGGTACATTTCTTGTACTGTTTGTTACCTCCTCCCTCATCCCTCACCTTTTCCCTCTCCCCCCATAAGTTGTTCAGTTGGGTTACACCAAATGGTTTTGCAAGTATTGCTTTTGGAGTCGTTTGTCTTTTTAATTTTTGTCTCTCAATTTTGATATTCCCTTTCACTTCCCTAGTTCTAATACCAGTATATTCAGTATCCAGTGTATTCAGATGAGATACAGTAATGGCACGAGTACAACCACAGGAAGGGATACAAGAGGGTCATCAACAAAAGAAGCTACGGTTTCACATGGTGTGTTGGAAGTAATTACAACAGTGATATAACACTAGTTTCCATAGCATGGAGTTCATTTCAATTAACATCACCTTATGCGTTCATAGGGGCATAGCTATTAGGCTCTTGTGATCCTCTGCTGTGACTAGCCTAAACCTGTTCTAATTATTCCCTGTGAGGGAAACCATAGAGTCCATGCTTCCTTGTTACTGGCTAACTTCACTTAGTATAATTTTTTCCAAGTGAAGAACTTGGAAATGGAAATGGAAGCATTTCCTTACGAATGTGGCAATGTCATTCTTTATGATAGAGGCATAAAATTCCATTGTGTATATGTACCACATTTTCCTGATCCATTCGTTTACTGAGGGACATCTGGGTTGGTTCCGTATTTTAGCTATGACAAATTGTGCTGTGATGAACATTGTTGTGCTGGTGGCTTTAGTGTGTTCTTGTTTGTGGTCTTTTGGGTAGATGCCCGAAAGTGGAGCTGCTGGGTCATAGGCGAGCTCTATGTTTAGCCTTCTGAGGAATCTCCATACTGCTTTATAGAGTGGCTGAACCAGTTTACATTCCCACCAACAATGAAGTAGGGTTCCCTTTTGGCCACATCCCCTCCAACATTTGTTATTGTTAGTTTTCTTGATAAAGGACATTCTTATTGGGGTGAGGTGGAATCTCAATGTTGTTTTGATTTGCATTTCTTTTATGGCCAGTGATGTAGAGCACTTTTTCATATGTCACTTGGCCATTCTCATTTCCTCATCAGAGAAGTCTCTTTTTATTTATTTATTTTTTTTTGGCCAGTCCTGGGCCTTGGACTCAGGGCCTGAGCACTGTCCCTGGCTTCTTCCCGCTCAAGGCTAGCACTCTGCCACTTGAGCCACAGCGCCGCTTCTGGCCGTTTTCTGTATATGTGGTGCTGGGGAATCAAACCTAGGGCCTCGTGTATCCGAGGCAGGCACTCTTGCCACTAGGCTATATCCCCAGCCCGAGAAGTCTCTTTTTAAAGTCTTTAGCCCACTTGATGAGGGGGCTTTTGGTTCTTTGCAGTTTTGTTTTGGAGGAATTTAATTTTTTTAGTTCTGCATTTATTTTAGATATGAGGCCTTTGTCCGTTGTATGGCCAGTAAAGACTTTTTCCCAATCGGTGGGCTTTCTGTTTATCTTGCCAGCTATGTCCTTTGCCGTGCAGAAGCTCTGCAGTTTGATGGGTCCCATTTGTCCATCCTTTCTTTGATTTGTAGCATTTCTGGGCCTTTATTAAGGAAGTTTCGTCCTGTGCCAAGGAGCCCAAGTGTTTCTCCTAGTCCTTGTAGTGTTTTCAGGGTATCAGTTTTTATTTCAAGGTCTTTGATCCATTTGGAATTGATTTTGGTGCAGGGTGATATATAAGGATCTAGTTTTAGTTTGTTGCAGGTGTTGAACCAGTTTTGCCAGCACCATTTGTTAAAGAGGCTGTCTTTCTTCCATCCTATTTTTTTAGTTACTTCCTTTATCAAAGATTAAGTAGGCATAGTTCTGTGGGTTCATTTCTGGGTTTTCAGTTCTGTTATATTGGTCTTCAGGCCTGTTCCTGTGCCAATACCAAGCTGTTTTTATTACTATAGCTTTATAATACAGCTTGAAGTTTGGTCTTGTAATTCCTCCAGCACTGTTCTTTCTGCTTAGGATTGTTTTTGCTATTCGTGGTCTTTTATTGTTCCATATGAACTTCTGGATTGCTTCCTCTATTTTATTTAAAAATGGTGTTGGGATATTAATGGGTGTTGCATTGAATTTGTAGATAGCTTTTGGCAATATTGCCATTTTGACTATATTAATTCTCCCAATCCAGGAACATGTGAGGTTTTTCCATTTCCTTAGTTCTGTCTTAATTTTTTTTAAATTTTTATTATCAAACTGATATACAGAGAGGTTACAGTGTCATACGTTAGGCATTGGATACATTTATTGTACTGTTTGTTACCCTGTCCCTCATTCCCACTTCCCTCCTCCCCCTTTCCCTCCCCCCCCCCAGGTGTTCACCAAACAGTTTTGCAAGTATTGCTTTTGTAGTTGTTTGTCTTTTTTTACCCTGTGTCTCTCAATTTTGGTATTCCCTTTCAATTTCCTACTTCTAATACCAGTATACACGGTTTCCAAAATACTCAGATAAGATTACAGAGATAGTGTAGGTACAACCACTGGAAGGTGATACAAGAACATCATCAATAATAGAAGCTACAGATACAGATGGGATGTTGAAAGTAGTTACAACTGTGATATAACAATCGTGTCCATAACATGGAGTTCATTTCACTTAGCATCATCTTATGTGTTCATAAGGGTATAGCTAATGGGCTCTTGTGATGCTCTGCTATGACTTGCCTAAACCTGTACTAATTATTTCCAATAAGGGAGACCATAGAGTCCATGTTTCTTTGGGTCTGGCTCACTTCACTTAGTATAATTTTTTCCAAGTCCTTCCATTTCCTTACAAATGGGACAATGTCATTCTTTCTGATAGAGGCATAAAATTCCATTGTGTATATGTACCACATTTTCCTGATCCATTCGTCTACTGAGGGACATCTGGGTTGGTTCCAGACTCTCGCTATGACAAATTGTGCTGTGATGAACATTGTTGTGCTGGTGGCATTACTGTGATTTTGTTTGTGGTCTTTTGGATAAATACCCAAAAGTGGGGCTGCTGGGTCATAGGGGAGTTCTATATTTAGCCTTCTGAGGAATCTCCATACTGCTTGCCAGAGTGGCTGAACCAGTTTACATTCCCACCAACAATGAAGTAGGGTTCCCTTTTGGCCACATCCCCTCCCACAATTGTTATTGTTAGGTTTCTTGATATATGACATTTTTACTGGGGTGAGATGGATTCTCAATGTTGTTTTGATTTGCATTTCTTTTTTTTTTTTTTTGCCAGTCCTAGACCTTGGACTCAGGGCCTGAGCACTGTCCCTGGCTTCTTTTTGCTCAAGGCTAGCACTCTGCCACTTGAGCCACAGTGCCACTTCTGGCCATTTTCTATATATGTGGTGCTGGGGAATCGAACCCAGGGCTTCATGTATATGAGACAAGCGCTCTTGCCACTAGGCCGTATTCCCAGCCCCCTGATTTGCATTTCTTTTATGGCCAGTATGTAGAGCACTTTTTCATATGTCTCTTGGCCATTCTCATTTCCTCATCAGAGAAGTTTCTTTGCAAGTCGTTAGCCCACTTGATGAGGGGGCTATTGGTTCTTTGCGATTTTGTTTTGGAAGAAGGTAATTTTTTTAAATTCTGCATATATTTTAGAGATGAGGCCTTTGTCCATTGAAAGCCTGGTAAATATCTTCTCCCAGTCTGTGGTCTTTCTGTTTATCTTAGGAGCTATGTCCTTTGCGAATAGCTTGGAAGAAAGATAGCCTCTTTAACAAATGGTGCTGGCAAAACTGGCTCAACACATGCAACAAACTAAAACTAGATCCTTATATATCACCCTGCACCAAAATCATTTCCAAATGGATTAAAGACCTCAATCAAAACAGACACTCTGAAAACACTAAAGGAAGGAGTAGGAGACACACTTGGGCTCCTTGGCGCAGGACGGAACTTCCTTAACAATGACCCAGAAAGGTTGGACAAATGGGACTGCATCAAACTGCAGAGCTTCTGCACTGTCTTAATTTTGTTTTTCATGTTTTTAACGTTCTCATCATAGAAGTCTTTCACTTCTTTGGTTATGGTTATTCCTAGATATTTTTTGTTTTTTGAGGCTATTGCAAAAGGAGTTGCTTTCCTGATTTCGGCCTTGGTCTTCGGGTCATTGGCATATAGAAAGGCCGTTGATTTTTGAGGGTTTATTTTATATCCTGCTACGTTGCCAAAGTTTTAGATCAGCTTTAGTAGCGTGGGAGTAGAGTCTATGGGGTTCTTTAGGTATAGGATCATGTCATCTGTGAAGAGAGAGAGTTTAGCTTCATCTTTTCCTATTTGGATCCCTTTATGTTTTCTTCTTGGGAGGGAAATATTTAACTCAGATTTTTCGAGGAAGCATCTTAATTTTAAAAATCAATAGATAGCTATTGATCTTTGGGTCAGAATTTTTCTTCCCTTTTTTTTTGCTTTTTTAAGATGCAGGAAAATAGAATTTGTGAACAATCTAAGTAATGAATATATAGAATTTATTTTTGTGCTCTGGTGATTATCTTCAATTTCATTTTTTATGCTCTTTGCCTCTTTGTCTCCACAGACACACACTCACATGCTTTTGCTTTTAAGCAGAGCCATTTTTCCTTTGAACATATATTTTCTTAGAGGGGTACTCATCTATATATCTCCAAGACTTTGACATTCATCCAGTGTCATCTAATAATATATAACCAATACTTAATTGTTTCACCCTCCAAGTAATTAGACTTCATTTTCTTTGATCCAATATTTACCTAAAAGCCCAGGCATATTACATGCGGTTGTCCTGTTTCTTTCATCTTTAATCTAGCACAGGTCTTTTGCCCTCTGTTAAAAAGGGAAAAAAAATATGATTATGACATTTTTAGAGTCTAGCCCAGTTGTCTTATGAAATAGTCTTCATTTTTATTTGTCTGGCCGTTTCCTTATTATTAGTTTCAAATTAAATCTTTTTGACACATATGTTGACCCTGATTAAAAATTTTTTTTAAATCTACTGGGTATGGTGGCCAATGCTCAGAAGGCTGAGATGTGAGGATTGCAGTTTGAAGCCAGATGGAGCAGGAAAGTCAATGAGATTCATCTCTAATAAACTCCTCCAAAAATAATGGTAGTGGTGCTATGACTGGAAAAAAAAAATTAAGTTTGGTATTCAGCTGTAGAAAATCATGAATTATTCCGCATAGTCTCAAATGCTTTTCAAAGCATTATACTTCAAATATAAAGTCTTATATTTCAAATATGAAGAAGCTGAAATTAAATTTGCTTTTTACAGATACTGGAAACCTAGTTTGTTATAGTAAGAAAATTCATTTTTGTTTTAAGTGAAAATCGGCTGTCCAATTTGTGCTCTAGCGATTTTTTTTTGAAACATGGTAGGATGTGCTTTTCTATGACCTTATAGGAATCTTAAAATGAGAGTATTAAATGATTTCTTCTGAAAATTTGGGCTCTCAAATTCATATCCCATAAAAAAGGCCCATTGTGTGAAACAAAAAGTAGCTGAATTGCAAGAAGATACACACCAATTGTGTTGTGCAAATGAAATTTTCTACCAGTACTCTCATATACTTGTGGTCATTGAAGAAAAAGACAAATTCCAAAATCCATGTTTGTATCTTTCTGTTCTAATCTGGTTATTATTGAAACTTAGGTTAGGAGTTTAATGTTGAACTTTATAACCAAAATGACATCTTAGTTATAATGTTAATTTGCAGTGTTAAGGAAATAAACATTTAAATGATAGTGGACTTCTGTAGTCATTTTCTTTTTTAAAATTTATGTTTACTTTTATTTTTATTAAGGTGATGTACAGAGGGGTTACAGTTACATACATGAGGTAGTGAATACATTTCTTGTCAAACTTGTTACCTCCTCCCTCATTTTTCTCCCACCTTCCCTCCTCCCCAGTTCCCCTCTTTAAGTTGTACAGTTAGTTTACAACATATTGTCTAGACAAGCATTAAAAAAAAAAGGTTTCTCAAAGCTGTAATAAATGTTTATGTTCAATGTTATCATCTCTCTTTTTAGAATGCTATTAACTCTCACTTAGCAAAATTAGCATAGTGAACTCTCTAAAATACTGCTTTTTATTTAATTAAGTGATTTGACTTATATATCTCCATACTAAAAACAGTAAATGTTAATAAGTATCTACTGTGAGGAATAGGTGGTTTTAGGGATTTTTTTTTTTTTTGAGGTCAGCAGTGTTTAGATTAATCAGGTTGACATTTCTTGCTGGTGGGTCATGAACTGTTGATAATAGCATTAAATGGTGATTCAGTTGTTACAGAAGGTACAACTCATTATCCAGCTACTATATTTAATCATAGAGAACAACTGGCATCCACACTTGGGTTGCACAGCACTGATACAGGAGGGAAGTGTATATGTTTCTTTTGTTTACATCTTACATTTGAGGCTTAGATTCTCAAAGGATGCTACAGCTTTGCCACTTCTTTAGAGAACTAGACCCAATAGCTTGGTTTGTTTAGGGTTGGAGGGTGAAATATATAAACCTTTTTGTAACTTTTGCTGAGTCTTTTCACCATGTTGTTAGCCTTTCTCTGATCTTGTTTAATAAAAGTATACCTGGTTGCAAGTCATAAAAGCAAAGTATGTTTAGGAGTTTGGAAATGGGGTTTAATTTTAACGCAAATTATCACTATGGATAGATAGTTTTTTTATATATATTTATTTCAAAAGAGCGATAATAGAAAAAGATGGGAGAGATGGACAGTCCACATGTGTAATGAAGTAGTTTTTTTTTTTTTTGAGAAAGGGAATTGATATTAAGACCTCTTTAAGGAGAATATAAGATATACATAATAGATATGTTATAATATGTATTGTAATTATACAATTATAATGACCATAGCATTATATAATATAATAATTATTGAATTATAATTATAGAAATATATATTACATATATGCAAGCTAGGGAGTGAATTAGGGTCTCATGCAAGACCATATTCTCTACCACTGAGCTACTTCCTGACTCTCCTCCATTAGCCTGCTGGTTGTTTGTTTGTTTTTTCTTCCCTTTACCAACCAGTTAGGTTGGTTGTTTTTTTGTTTTTTTTTGTAGGTTTTTTCCCCACAGTTGCTGATAGTTACCTTTGAAGATAACTTCTCAGTAGTTCAAATTTTACTGGTGTCTCTGAACCAGAAATTACTGTTATCTTTGAATTTAAAATGTGTTTCTGAATACTTTGTGTGTATAGGCAGGAAACAGGTAATTGCTTGACAGTTGGCTTATTTTTTGTGGTAACAAACTACTCTAAATACCCAGCCTAGAATCGTTATTGGGAGGCACTCAATTCTAATTTGTAATGAATGTGTGATATTTAGGCAGAAGCTGAAGAGCTTTTTAGCACTTCACATTGTCACACAAATTGTGTTTTCAGGAGGAAAAAATAAAGAAGGAATATTTATATTTTGGGTAACTAGTTCCTTTGGCCCTATATTGTCTCTGAGAAATAATGTAGCATTAGAAAATTATGGGCCACTAGAGGTCACTGTTTAGTAATCAACTTTTAATGAACCAGAACAGTCAGGAAAGCCAATAAATTACTATGTGGATTTTTCTAATTATGAATTCATATTTAATCATTCAATGACAACATAACTGTGGAAGTGATTCTATATACTTTGCATATATGGTTATGCTAATACACTATTATATTTCTCAGATGTTGGTCCTCCATCATTAGAGTAGTACATTATCAAAGGCTTTGTTATCTAATTTTAATTACTAATTATGAGATATAATTAACTATGTAACCACCTCTACCTCATAGGCCAGAAATTCTTTTAAAATAGTTTCATTGTAAATAAAGTTACATATTAGTGAACATAGATGGTTGGTAATTTCTTTTCCCCTTAAATCTTATAGTTTTTAGTTTCTTTCTTTTTTTTTTGGGCCAGTCCTGGGCCTTGGACTCAGGGCCTGAGCACTGTCCCTGGCTTCCTTTTGCTCAAGGCTAGCACTCTGCCACTTGAACCACAGCGCCACTTCTGGCTGTTTTCTGTATACGTGGTGCTGGGGAATCGAACCCAGGGCCTCATGTATACGAGGCAAGCTCTCTTGCCACTAGGCCATATCCCCAGCCCCTCTTTTGTTCTTCTCTGTTCTGTCTTCACCTGATTTCTTTCTTCTCTCCTTTAATCAGTCACTTTATATAGTCAATGACTGATCTTTTTTATTTTCAAGCTTTCCAGCCTTGATTCAGTGAGTAGGAGAATATGACTTTTACTGCATATGTTAAAGGAATCTAGGCAACTTGGGCTGAGCCAACCAGCAATGGGAACATAGTCAAGATGGTCATCTTGTAAGCAAGTATGCTGCTGCTGTTGTTGAGAGCAGATGGCTCTCTTCAGCCTGGCCAGCCCAGAATCTGTTCCGGAAAAGGCAGATTTCCCTACTCATGTGATTGGGGTGTATGTGTGGGGGGGTGGGAGGTGTTCCTTCTTTAAAAGCTAGGCTAGTTGCCCAAGAGGAAGCCTCCTAATTGCAGGGAAAAACTGAACATATGCATGTGTACTGCCCTTTCTGAAGACAGTCTTGTACATTCTTGCTTAGAAAGCAAACACATCAGCACATTGCTGCCCAGATTTCCTTGTCTACCACCCCTGATGCTTGCTTTAGGACTGCTCTGCTGTTAGATGTGACACTTCACTGTTCTGAGGTTTGCTTCAGTCTGCCCAAAGTATGTGTCTGAGGTATCCATCCCAGATGTGTATCCAATCCACTCCAGTCTTCTCAGCCTGTCATCTCAGGCCTTCCAACCTGGATTCAACTCTTTCCAATTTGTGTTTCCATGTTCCTTAACTGGACAAGTATTTCTTAAATTACAGCTTATTGATGAACTCCTTAGTTCCCCTTCATGCTTTTTAAAAATTAAATTATTGTTATCTTTTCCCTATTTTATTTTTACCCATAGGACTCGCCTAACCTAGATGTCTGTGTAGATAGAGGTTACCCTTTCTATGAACAACCATGACACGTAGGGCATATGCTACCCTACCTCCAGTTTAATCACTGTGTTTTGCTCTCAGTGTGAGAAAATCCATTGTAAACTCAATGAGTTCAAAGGTTCTTGAAAAACAAAAGTGCTAAAATTGTCAGTATGAAATCTAATTGGCCGAGTGTCTGGTTATACAGTTTTATTCTGGGGAAATTTAGATAATTCTATAATGTGAAGATTTGTGTTTGGGGAAAGCTTATAGGATATACTCCATGGAGACTTTTCCTATTAAAATCGATCTTTGTCCAATAAGAGGAGCTCTATCTGATCATGTGAGGATAATAGGAAACTTACCCTCCTTGATTATGCCTGCTTACTAAAATCACTGGGAATATAACCTACTGAATCCCCTGAGAGAAATATAGATTTTTTTATGTTTTTTAAATGATGTGCCTAATATTTGTGTATCTTTAAGGCACTTGATACTATAGTTAAGATATATTTTGCTTATAAGTCTCAAATTTCTTTTATTTTGATAAAAAGTTAAAAATGTGAGGATATATGGATTTTGAACTCAAAGTTTATTCTTCAAATCTTTTCAAATATTTCCATTATTAGAAAAGAGACACATATAACCAATTCTTTATTCTTCAGTATTACTGAGAGTAGTAATTTTAAAGTTTTGCATACCTAAATTTTTGTATGTACTTTATTATGATAGAAACTAACTTGGAGGTTTTTCTGTTTGTTTATAAGTCAAACAAGTAGATAGTTATCTATTTGAAGTTTGAGGCATTCTTTTCTTTGGAAACAATAATTTTTTATATTAAGTGTTTCTTTTCTGTCTACTATTTGAACTCATAAAGAGGATATGCCTCTTGTATAGATATTTTCATTCCATTTCTCAATCTATTCACTCAGTCTTTCTTACACTTGGGAAATAATATTTTTAGATCTTTGTTTTTGACTTAATATGTTCAACCTATGAATCCCTACATCATAATATTCTTTTTTTGTTTTGGTTTGGTTTTTTGCCAGTCCTGGGACTTGAACTCAGGGCCTGAGCACTGTCCCTGGCTTCCTTTTGCTTGTCAAGGGTAGCACTTTGCCACTTAAGCCACAGTGCCACTTCTGGCCGTTTTCTATATATGTGGTGCTGAGGAATCGAATCCAGGGCTTCATGTATACGAGTCAAACACTCTTGCCACTACGCCATATCCCCAGCCCCGAAATTCACTAAGTTTATGGTAGTAAAAGTACAAAGTATCACCTGGGAACTGGTACCTCATACTTGTAATGGTAGCTACTCAGGAGGCTGGGATCTGAGGATCATGATTCAAAGTCAGCTGGACAGGAAAAGTCTGTGAGACTCATGTCTCCAATTGACTACCAAAAAAGCTAGAAGTGGAGCTGTGGCTAAAGTGGCAGAGCATTAGTTTTGAGCAAAAAAAAGGCTTTACAGAGCTGGGTGCTGGTGGCTCACTCCTATAAACATAGTTACTCAAGGCTGAGATCTGAGGATCATGGTTCAAACCCACTACAGGCAAGAAAGTCTGTGAGACTCTTTTCTCCAGTTAACCACCAGAAAATTGGAAGTGGAGCTGTGTTTCAAAGTGGTAGCATGCTAGCCTTGACAGGCCATTAATTCAAGCCCCATGACCAACAAAAAAATAAAATACATGAAAAGAAGAAAAGAAAGAAAGAAAGTTTTTGCCTTTCTGGAAGACCATGTAAGATATTTATATCCTATAAATATGCATATAGGGTTCATGAAATATGTGATATTTTGTGTCAGTAATAGATTTCATAAGAATAATTGAAATAGTGTGTGTGTGTGTGTGTGTGTGTGTGTGTTTGTGTATATGTGAAAATAACAGTATTGTCAAAATACTAACAGGTAACTGTCAACTTAGAATTTACATCCAGCAAAACTTTTATTAAATAATAATATCTAGTTCTAGTTAAGTTGGAATAAATACACACTGCCCATTCTCTCCTGCTGAACATGACTTAAACTCTTCAATAGAATATATGGAGTGACTATTGCAAACTCTGAAAAGTGAATAGGTATATTGGAGGTTAACAAGAGAACTTGAAGTACAGAAGCTCTGGCAACAAATACCCTGAGTTCCCTCACCTCACATCCAATACTATCAGTTGTATCATGCATAGCCCTCCTGGGACCAACACAGGGTACAAGCAAAATGATTTCTAAGAGAAGAAAAATTTTTAGTTCAAGAGCAGAAAGAGGGTGTTTGCCTGCCTTCATTTTCTCTCTCCCCATAGCTTAGCCACTAGAGCCTCACTTTTTTTTTTTAGATTTTTAAATTTTTATTGTAAAGATAAGATACAGAGGGGTTACAGTTGCATAAGTTAGGTAATGAGTCCATTTCCTTTTGAATAGGGCTACTCCCTCCATTCTCTCACAGTATTTTCCCTTCCCTGCTTTCCTCGCCACCAAGTTGTATGGTTCATTTCCAGCATAGTTTCTAGTGAGTTTCACTGATGAGTTGGTTAAAGCTGCAGTTTCCTGGTAGCTGTGGTAGCTGAGCAGCCAGTACTTAAAATCTGAGAGAGGAATTCTCTTGCATCATAGAAACTACAATCCACATAGGGTGTGGAATCTTTTAACATTTTTTCCTGATTTTTTTTTTTTTTACTGTTTGGTCTTGGGGATCAGAGGGAGATTGAGGTAGGGTATGAGAGATTTAGAGGAGGGAGACAGTTCACAGATAAGAGAGACTATGAAAAAATGTTGTGTATGAACAACCCTTGAGCCATACAATGTGAAATTGACCCTAAACAGTATACCAAGACTCTGTAAGGTTAGCAATGAAATGGTCTTCCAGACTGCCTCATGGTTGAACATATATAGAAAAATTCAAATAGCATCAGGGTTTTGAAAACTGAACTGATAGTGGGCACTATCTCCCCCTTAAAAACAAGTTGAAATATATAGCCCGACAATTGGTTGGATTTGTCTGGCGAAACAAGCACAATAACCAAGACACAGTGTTTTTCAGAGTCTGAGTCTGAGTCTCAGTTTCATAATGTCTTATATTCCAAATGTCCATGACACTATAGAAATTACTTGATACAGAATGAGGAAAGTCTGATCAATTTTCAGGGGAAAACACAATGAACATGTCAACCCTAATATTACCCAGATGTTTCATATCAGACAATGGCTTTGAAATAGCCATTATAACCATGCTCTGAAAAGTAAGATAGAAAGTCTTAGTGCTAAAAAATAAAACCTTAAAAAAATGAAATGAAAATCTTATAACTGAAAAACAGTTACCAAAAATGTGAATGATACCATTGCACTGTGTTCAAAGCAAGGTAGATATGATAAAGGAAGAGGTGAATCTCAAGGAAAAAATTGCATAAGCATAACTTTTGTTCAATTTGAACACCACAGAAAAAGATTTCAAAAGTTTAAAAAGCCAGATGTGGAAACCTATAATTTTGGTAAACAGGAGGTTGAAGCAGGAGCATTGAATGTTTGAGGCCAGCCTAGGCTACATACATACTGTCTCAAATAACACACACACACACACACACACACACACACACACACACACACGAATAAAATGAGATGAAATGAAATTTAAAAAATAGAGCTCAAGATCCTGTGGGACAGGGTCAAATCTAACATTTGTGCCATTCAAGTTCCAGGAGAGTGTTTGAAGAAAAAAGTAATGAGAGTTTCCTAAATTTTGTGAAAAAGCAAGATTTCAAATTCAAGAAATTTAGTGAATCTCAAACAGGGACTGATGTCCATCTTATCATAGTCAAACAATTGAAAACGAGTTTTTTTTTTTAAAGTCTAAGAGATAAAATATTATCAGATTGATTTTTCTTTAAGAAAAGGATCAATGGTTTGCTGTTTATATGAAATCTAGTTAAAATTCAATATAGGTAAATTAAAAAAATTTAAAGACATATAAATACTAATGAAAACAAAGAGCAAAGGAGTTAGAGGAGTCACCAATGGTGTGGTACATGGGTATTACACACAAGGCCCTGGGTTTAATCCCCAGCACTCAGGGAAAAATTTTAAGTAAATTTCAAATAATATAGATACATATGTCTGCACACACATATACATGCATGTGTGTACACATGTGCACTGTAGTTTGAATGTGTCCCCTTTAAAATTTAGATTTGAAACATAGTGGCCAATATGTTGGTTTTAATGGGGGGGGGGCTTTTAAGAGGTAGTTGGTTATGAGGAATTCCCATCTTGTGGTTGGAATGAAGTAACTTTGTGAAAGAAAAGTTTATCCCTCCTCCCCTTCTGCCTCTGTCTTCTGCCACACTTCTCCCCTCTGGTGGGGATGTAATATCTGGAGGGGAGGGGATGCAGAGTACAGCCTTCACTATACAACTGACCCTACCGGCACCTTCATCTTGGACTTCCCAGCCTTCAGATGTGTAAGAAAAAAATTTCTTTTATAAATTTCCTTTATAAATTCCCCAGGCTGTTATTCTGTTAAAACAGCACAAAATGAACTAAACTGATGAGTAAATATATAATATAGCTAATATTCAGAACTTTTAGGATAATATTTATGGAATTAAATAAAAAATTAGCAAGATGGGGCTGGGAATATGGCCTAGTGGCAAGAGTGCTTGCCTCGTATACATGAGGCCCTGGGTTCGATTCCTCAGCACCACATATACAGAAAATGGCCAGAAGTGGCGCTGGGGCTCAAGTGGCAGAGTGCTAGCCTTGAGCAAAAAGAAGCCAGGGACAGTGCTCAGGCCCTGAGTTCACGGCCTAGGACTGGCCAAAAAAAAAAAATTTGCAAGACATATAAGGAAGATTATATGGAGGTGAACTAGAATCTGAATGAATGGTGCAGTACATGCTTAACACAAACAAGGCCCTGGGTTCAATCCCTAGCACTCAGCTATTTGAAAAAAAAAGCATATAAAGATATCCAGTATCACCTAGGCATGGTAGTGCTTGTCTATAATCTCATTCACTAGGCTGAGGCAGTGGATTGAGAGTTTGAGGCCACCCTGGGTTACAGAACAGTTAAACAACAAAGTTCTCAGAAAAGAATGTGTTATTAACTTAAATGCAAAATTATATTTCTTACTTTTAAAAAAATCTTAAACTTCCTTCCTGGAAGAATAAATCCATTTTCAAAAGGCTATATTTAATAATACCACTAGAACTTTGCCAGATATCACAACATAGTATAAAATGACAATGAGTAAAACAGTGTTGGTGGTATTTGCTTGAGTATAGGGGATACACTGGGGGAAAGAGTTGAACCTCCAAACAAACCGAAGAATAGATCGGCACTTAGTCTCTGAGTAAGGCAGTCAGATCAGTAGGGGAAATGTTAAAGTAAGGATATGTGTTAGTGCCATTCATAGTGCATATGGGGTTGGCAAATTACTTACACTATACACAAAAATAAGTTCTGGATTGAAGAACTAAATTTTAAACAAAAACAAAAAAGGCCAGTGAAAAATACAGAATATTTTCATTGTGTTAGCATAGAGCAAACCTTCTGAAGCAAAACGGAATCAAAAGAAAAAGAAAAAAATTTGTAAGGGAATGGACCATGCTGGCATACTGGTGATCCCATCAATGATGGGGAGGCTAAAAGTAGTATCAATGGTCCAGGTATATGCCTGGTGGGAAGCAAGACCCTATTCTGCAAATAGCTAGTGAAAAATAATGTTGATGGCATGACACCAGCCTACCAAGTGTGAGGCCCTGAGTTCAAACCCCAGTGCCACCCCCTCCCCACCAAAACAAAACAAAACAATAAACCAGGCAGGATAGCTTATGCCTATAATCCCAACTAGTTGGAAAGCTGAGATCACGAGGACACAGTTTGAGGTCAGCCCAGGAAAAAAGTTCTTGACCCCATTCAACCACCAACAAAAAAAAGCTATATGTGGTAATGCAAGCCTGAGTCCCAGCTATGTGGATAAGGTAAATAAGAGTGCAAACCAGGCCAGCTCAGACATCAAAACAAGACCCTACTCAAATAATGGGCAGTAAAAAGGGGTAGGAGAATGGCTCAAGTGGTATAGTGCCTGCCTAGTAAACACAAGGAAGGCCCTGAATTCAAACACCAGTGCAGCCAATAATTTTTTTTTAAAGAAATGCAGCTTATTACTTTTAACATCAGACTCTCCAACAAACTAAGCTTTCAAGACACAAATTCATGTGTGTTAATGTTTACATTTTACTTTGGCAAAAGCAAATTGTATCTCTAGGTTTTATCTTACTGGATACTTTTCGTTGCTTGTCTGAACTTCATGGCATGGTATTGAATTAGCTTTCGGTTGATTTTTTTTTTTTAAACGTAATAGGGAGTCTGTTAACAACCTGTTAATTATTTATAATGCATTGTTTCCTTTATCATTTTCCTTTGGTATTTTTGTGGTGAGTGGTAGAATTACTACTTGTTATGTGTGTATATACATATATACTTTTTTCATTATTAAAGTCCAGAGGTCTTTTATTTATTTATTTATTTTTTAACATCTCTTAGGCCATGAGTTCATAGGGAATAGGTTCCAATAGCTCAGGCTCCTTTCCATTGGTTCTCACAATGTATGCTTCTCTGGATGGAGCAGTTGAACCCAAGTTCCTTTCTCTTTGGCTTCCTTCTTTTTCTGGTCATTTTCCTTCACTTGTTTCAGGAAGCTATCTCAGCTTTTAGAGTGCTTAATATGCTCAGTATGCACATTAATCCTCTTGGCAAGGATCTTGCCCTTAACTTGCTTATTTACAACAATGCCAACAGCATGCTGGGTAACTTGGTAGACCCCTCCAGTTTTGCCATGGTAACATTTGTGGGGCATTCCTTTCTGAAAAGTACCCATTCCCTTGATGTCTACAATATCACCCTTATAGATTCTCATGCATGTGGCCAAAGGAACAACTCCATGTTTCCTGAAGGGCCTAGAGAACATGTATCGGGTATCTCTCCTCTTTCCCTTTGTGTTCGTCATTTTGGCAAATTACTGAAAGATGGTGGTTCTGGCCAAAAGGCTACACATGTATTTTTATATTTTGTAGGTAAAAGGGTCTTTCATGTCATCAAGATTTATTCTTTTTAATCCTAGGATTAGCCTTTTGACCTTTTATTTTATCTTTTAAAGTACTGTAATTGCTTTCCGATGTTACCCATGACCAGATCTCATTAGCATTTTATAAATAACAATCATGCAGATTTCCGTGACTCTCTGGTTTGCTTTCTATAACAAAATATTTTTTAAAATGGGATTCATTATTTCTCTGAAGTTTTTTCTACATTATTTCTCTCCTACCTCTTTTTCTGGTGGTTTCTTAGAATCAGTTTATTCAGTGGTTATTAAGCAAAGAGCTCAGGTTCAGGGAAAGCAAAGAGCTAAGCAACTGTAATAGAACTTGCTAAGACCTATAACAGGAGTGTAGAATAAGATGTAGCAGATCAGTAAAAAAAGGCAGCATGGGTATGAGGAGGCAAGAAACATGGAAGTTTATCTTTCCTATACAGGGAAAAGACAAAGGCAACTAGAAAATCAAGTGGTAGGTATTAAAATGAGTGTAGAAAGGTGTGCCAAAGCAAGACATTGAAGGACTTTGTGTGCCCTACTAAGGAATTTCTATAGATACAGACACAATTAAGATGTATTCCCATTTAGATGGTATTGGTGAGGATTGGATTCAAAGGGATATACAGAGGAAGAACAGATAAATTATTGTAATATTTTAGATAAAAGATGAACATAGCAAAACTAGGGCAATAATGTGGGAATTGGGAGAAAATAAGATGTAGAGATTTATCAAGATGATAAATTTGTGTTTCTATATAGGTGCTCTTTAGTACATGAAAGTAATAAAATATAGTAATATAATATGAGAAAACAAGTAACAGTATGCTCCAAGATGAGATACATTTCTCCATATTCCAAAAATAGAACACTACCGGGCAGCTGAGGTCTAAGTCCAGAACCGGGCAGTAGTGACTAGGAGTTCTGTTTCTGGATAACAAAGAGGGAAAAGTACTCTATGTAAGTAATGAGGTACTAAGTCCTAGCCACAAAGCCTAAAGACAGAAAAATCTGGTGACTGTTGCCTCGGGCTAGTTTTTAGCAAACTTTGAACCTTGGACATAGGAGGACGTAACTAGAATGTTAAAACCAGGCATGGAACTAAGCTATCTGCTGATTCCTTCATCAATCTGCAGTATCACTAATACCTCCCTAGAGCTGGGGCGCCAACCCACCAGTATAAGCAATAACCCTAAACTACACGTTCCCAAGACCCCAAGAGACAACTGTAATCACCTAGAGGGAGAGGTAAGCACAGATAGCCAGTGTGGGGGATAGGGACTAGGGATTAAACAAAAAGCACATCATTCAAAATGAGCCTGAAAACCAAAATTCTAAGTTCACCAAAGAAGGTAAGCTGGATGCCAGTGGCTCATTCCTGTAACTCTGCCTGCTCAGGTGCTGGTTGCTTTGTTTTGTCTTGTTTTTTCCTATTTTATTCCTCACTGTTCCTTCTCTTAGATGTTAACCATAACTCTTTCTCCCTTCCCTCAGTTACGATAAATATAGGGAGGTGTTTTATTTTTCTTCTCTAGGAAGCTTGGAACATATGTGGAATATGACAGTAATTGAATTACTCAAAATTTGCCTATTGGCCTTTTTTTCTTTTACTTTATGATTGTTAATGCTGAATGAAAAGAATATGAGATTTATAGGAAAAGTATCAATCCCTATCACAGATGTACCAAAGTATGCAACTCCTAAAGAAAGCAAAATAGAAGCATATTAAGGTTGTAGGCAATTTAATGAGAGGTTTCTTAGCATTTAAAAATCATTTTCAGGCTGAAAGATCAGTTAGTTACAAGATAGAATTTTATATTTGTTTTTGTGGTGCTTTGCTGTAAGCCACTGAGTGACACCCCCATCTCTAAGGTAGTGTTTTAAAAATCATATTTCCCAAAGGTATTACATTAATTCTCCTTGGGCCCCAGATATTTGGCTTTCAGAAACTTAAGTTTCATTGTAGTACTATGTCGAGTACCATCTTGATGTGGACAAATGCTTTATAAAGTGATTTTCAAAATGAAAAGCAAACCATTTGATTCATTGACTTACCCCACCCTTGAAGCCCTGCCCTCATTTTAGTCTGAGCTTCTGTAGCACCCTGGTTCTTCCCAAACCAGCCTCGCTCCACGCAGAACATTCTGTTGCTCTTTCAGCATAAGCAGGGCTATTGTGAAATTTATCTGAATTCAAACAAGGCTAATTAAAAGAGCTTCTGACAGTTGTTGTGATCTGACTTTGACTGCAGCTTGATGGTCATTATGGGTAAATAATGAACCAGGTCTGCAAATGTAGCAGCTGCCAACTTGGGATAGAAGAACAGCTATTGCTTCCAATTTAAGGATCTATCGACCGCTTCTCTTCTCCCTGCAGATCTTCTGTAGAAAACAAATGTTTTCTGCTGCTGTGTATTGTGGTTTCAGCTGTTTCAGATATAGCCTATAATTTCCTTCTTTAATATTTAACTCAGGACATTATTAGCTTTCAGAGTTAACTTTTCTATTTTGAAGGAGTTCAGCTTTGTCCTATGTATGCTATATCCAGTTAACCAAATGTGATTATTTATATGCATTTAATTTGTTTATTGTGCAGGAAATAGCTAGTCAAGAGTAGCAATGTATACTTTTGAAGAAGTTTCAAAATCCTATATAGATAATATTTTTATGAAATAGATGGATAGATATCCATTGCTTTTGTTTTCTTAATGATATCTCTTGCCAAACCTCAGTTTGGGGTTGTATTCTCCTCATCAATGACTTTCAAGTATTTTTGACACACTGTTCTGTTTATTCATTAAAATGTAAATAGTGAATATTTTCTCTCTATAGTGAGCTTTATACCCCATCATGAACTTTTCCTTGTCCTTTAGTAAGTCAAAACAGGTGCATTAAAGGTAAAAATCATATTCTTGAATTTAACACAAGTACTTAACATATTTCTAGCATTTACTCAGCTGCCATGGAAAAGACACTCTGCATTATGTAAGTGCAAGGATAGAGTGCTTTGTGTAGAATGCAGCAGAGCTTCTGAGATCTTGCTGGGAGGAAATGATCCCAAACATGCTCCTGAAAGAGAAGTCTTACTTTGAAAAATAATGATGAAAAATTGCTTATTTTTTGTGTTTGTGTTTTTGTCTGGGTTTATTTCAGAAATAAACTAACCCAACTTTGTTTATCTGACTTCAGAATAGTGCTGTGAATGATTTTGCTTTTCTGTTTCCAGCTTAGATAATGCCAGAAGTAGTGTTAACAAGGGGTTATGTTATGCTGGCTTATGTTAAACCAGATCACCCCTAACATGTGCAGAGCCATTCATCTGTGTCACCAAAACCCAAGAGAACATCTGACATGGACTCTGCAACAGAAACAGTGATCACTTACAAATCAAACATGGCACGCTCTAAACTGATTGTGCACGGCAATCTTTTCTAGAAAGGACAACTAATTGAACATGATAAAGTGTAAAGTTAATTAACACCCTTAAATTTGTTGATTACTTTCTCGGGATTATATTGTTCGTTGAGTAGCAGCTTTCTGTCCCAGCTGTCGCCTTTTTCAGCAGAATGTCGCTGGTAAACAATAGAGACACCATAACAAGTCGTAAATGGCCCCTGTGACAGCAGCCCCTTGTGAGGCTGCATCTGTAGAAAATGATTAGAACAATTGCATTTTAAAGACGGCTCACATTGCAGCCCAAGTCCCATTGGTCCTCTTCTTGATCTCTTTTGATGGCAGACTGGTTAAAACATTTAAGTTCTTTGGAGTAAATGAAGTGATTTACTATGTTTTGCCATATATCAACGGAAGTGCTTTGGCAGCAAGGTTTTACAGTATTAAAGATGAATATAATTTGTGATTTAGCTTTCCATCTCTTCCCTCCATAGATCTGAAGGCCTGCTTCCAATAGGAATAGAGTAGAAAATGGTCTCGTTTGTGATTCAAAAGTGTTTATTTTAGGTTATCAGCACTTTTGTAATCCTGAGGCAAGAACTCAAATTTCTGCTCTTTGCTATTGTGAAGGACTTTAAATGGGTGTAGACCAAGTAGAATTACTTCATGTTGTATTAAAATTTTTGTAACATTTCTGTGATAACTATGTAAATACCTTTATGATACAAACTGTATCTACTCCACATAAACACGTGAGTCTTTTCATTGCCGCTTCTGAGTGGAGAAACCAGGACTGAGAGATGTCTGACTTATCTGAGGGATGTGACCTGATTTGTGATTTCACTTTGGATAACTTGATTTAAAACCCGTTTTTCATTTTTTAACCGTTCCTCATAATGTTCTCATACATGTGCACTTATGCTCATGCCTATTTGTTCAACAATGGGTGAAAATGCTAGTAACACGTTTGAAGGATTAACCACATGTTACTCCAAAACTGAGCTTTGTCTTGTATATGTAATTGGAAAATTAAAATGGTATTTATCTTCTATAAGGCGATATTTTGGAATATGTATACATTGTGGACAGCTTGACAGAACTAACATGTTTCTTAACCACATTCTTATTTTTTTGCAGTGAAAACACTATTATTATCTTTCTCCCTTTTTTTTTCTTCTTCTTCTTCTTCTTTTTTTTTTTTTTTGCCAAATCCTTTGAACTCAGGGCCTGAGCACTGTTCCTGGCTTCTTTTTGCTCAAGGCCAGCACTCTACCACTTGAGCCACAGTGCCACTTCTGGCATTTTCTGTTTATGTGGTGCTGAGGAATAGAACCCAGGGCTTCATGAATACATGAATTCGTGAAGTACAGAGGGGTTACAATTTCATTTGTAAGGCAGTGAGTACATTTCTTATCCAACTTGTTACCCGCTCCCTCATTTTTCTCCCACCTTCCCCCTTCCCATTTTCTTCCTCCCCATGAGTTATAAAGTTGGTTTATAGCATATAGTTCTGTAAGTATTGCTGTTGCATTGGTTCATCTTTTATCCTTTGTTTCTCCATTTTGACATTCCCCTTCCCTTCCCTAGTTCCAATAAATGTATATACAATACCCAGGATACCAAGATCAGTAACAGTGACATCAGGGGCAAAACCCAGGGGAAGAAAGACAAAAGAAGATGGCATAATTTCACATGGCAAGCATTCTACCACTAGGCCATATTCCCAGCCCCTGTTCTCAGTAATTTTTAAGAAAGTAATATTTTGTTATTAGAAAGTTGAGCTTTCTTGTTAACCTAGAAAGCACGAAGTCTTTATTATCTTAATTAGTATGCTTGGTGATTTTATTCATCACTAATTTCAACTCTGCTTACCTTCTAAGAAAAAAATATTTGTGAGACACATCCTATGCAGTAGATACTAACATTCAAACCGCTTATGGCTGTAAGGACCTTAACAAGAAGCATAGAAAAATCATGTATTTAATTAATTTAAGTGCTTTATTAGAAGTACTACTCAATGTTGGAAAAGGGGATCATGCTCATGAAATGGCAATCAGAGTTGGAGGAGAATCTTGAAAGATAAGCAGGAGTTAGCCAGGCAAAGAAGTGAAGGGGATTCCATAAAAGGAAAGGCATGAATGTATATAAGCAATCATTTTACATTCTAGCCACTACCAAAAGGTTTTAGAATACATAGCAAGGAAATTCTGGAGGGTAGGGGGCAATACATAATTAAACTACAGGAGTAATTCAGATTTATTGACAAGAAAAATAAAGCATTAAAAAATAGAAATGAGCTGGGCAGTGGTGGCTCATGTCTATAATCCTAGCTACTCAGGAGGGTGAGATATGAGTACTGTGGTCCAAAGCCAATGTAGGCAGAAAAGTCTCCAAGTATCTTGTTCCAATTAACCACCAAAAGTGGAGCTGGGACTAAAGTGGTAGAGCACACTAGCCTTGAGCACAAAAGCTCAGGAACATTGCCCAGGCACTGAATTCAAGCCCCAAGGCCAGCACAAAATAAAACAAAACAAAAGAAAATAAGAGGAATGACTTAAAAAAGAGAAGAGATAGTTCATTGCTTCTTGTAACTCAACAGAAGGGAAGATGCAGTGGGTTTTGTGGTTCTTCTGCAGAAACATAAATATAAGTTTATCAAAAGTATTTTTTATTTAATAGGGAAAATAGATGGGGTTGTGACTTTATAAGGAACGCTCTTAACTTCTGGTTATAATGTCCATGTAATACACAATCCAGCACTTAAGCCTTAGCATATTTTTGAATAATTAAGTATGTAAAGCCAGGTACCAGTAGCTTATAGTCTTAGCTACTCAGGAGGCTCCGATCTGTTTGAAGCCATCTGGGGTAACAAAGTCTGTGAGACCCTTATCTCCAACTAGCCACCAAAAAGTTGCAAGTCGTGCTGTGGCTCAGGTAGTAAAGTGCTAAGGACTTGAGCAAAAAAGCTCAGAAACAGCACCCAGGACCTGAATTCAAGCCCCCAAACTAGCACACACAAAGTGTGTGTGTGCACACGTGTGCACATTGTTGTCAACTGTACTAATCATATATATGAAGAGTATATGAGATCTCTTGAAATTATTCCTCCTTTTCCTGGTTCTATTTTCTAATTGATTTGCTGTGATAAGTAAACTGATCTCTGTGAAGAGAGAGGTAGGGCATTAACTACATTTAAAGAACAAGCAGAACTTAGTGTCCACATAATAAATCATACCAGATAACTTGCTCAGCTCATGTTTGTTTAAACTGCCCCAAACCAGATTTGCAAGTGGATTCAGATTACTGAAGTTTTCACAAGCCTACCTACAGTTGACATGAAGACTGTTATTCTCTGACAACCGTTTCTTGTTTCCTTTTTTCACCCTTTCTCTTTCTAAGAAATGTGTTTCAATGACCAAAATTGAAAAATGGTGTTAAAGAAGGAATTGGATTTTGTGGGCACTCATGCCTATAGCCCCAGATACTCTGGAGTTAGAAATCAGAAGTGTTGAGGTTTATGGTCAGCCAAGGCGAAAAGTTAACATGATTTTATCTCAATTAACAAGACAGGTGTGGTGGGCACACCTATTGTCTCAGTTACTCCAGAGTAGGTGGCCATAGGTAAGGAGGCTCATGATCTGAAGTTATCCCTGGGCAAAATGTAAGATCCTGCTTGAAAACTAATATAGAAAGGGGCTGAAGGCAAGCTCAAATCAAGAGGCCACATGTTCAAACTCCAATGCCACCCCACCCTGAAAAAAAGTGGTGGTATTTTCCCTCATTCACTGGACACTTGGTAAATAATGCTACCTTTTGGCATTTACCCCTCTTTTTCCCTAACTTAGATCTTCTGAGGACAAAGACAATGTTTTATATCTACTCCAACTTCACATACATTTTTTAATTTTCTGGAATAGTGATATTTTAAATGTTTTCCTGATATGTCAGAAAACAGATGCTTATCCATTTAATCTTTGCATATAGCACAAATCCCTAAAAAGTTGCTGAAGACACTGAATAGATACTTGCTGACAATATTTTTCTTCGTTTTGAACCTATAAGTGACTATATTTTTGTTTCTCCTGTAGAATACATCTAACTCTATCTTTCTTGCACGTAAGTCTTTGACTTCCTCCATTGTCCCTACCCCACCACTACCACCATTACAAACACTCGATTTCATCCTCTTTGGGGGCAAGAACTATTTCTTCTTTCTCAGGTCTGTAAACTAAGAATGGACACCCACTCATCAGTTTTGTGTCTTTGTCAACTATAATAAATCTTTTTAAAAATTTTTATTGCTATAAAAGTGATACACAGATGAGTTACAGTTACATAAGTCAGGTAAATAGTACTTTTCTTTTTTTACATTAATTTACTTTATTGTTACTATAAACGTGATGTACAGATTACAATTACATGAATCAGGTAATGAGTACATTTCCTTTTGTACAATGTCTTGTGTTCCCTCACTCCCAGTTCCTCCCTTCCATCTCTGCCCATGAGTTGTATAGTTCACTTTCATCAATGTCCGATGAGCTCTACTACTGCACTTTTCTACTCTTTTCCCCTCGAGTTCTGTTATCCACCACCCTGCCATACTTAAATACACCATACATAAAGAAAAGAAGACAGAGTCATCAAAAATTTTAAAAATATCTCGTTTCCACATCTTGGAGTCTTTATATAAAATTATATATATATAATTATATATATTATATTATATATATATTATATATATTATATATATATTATATATATATTATATATATATTATATTATATATATTACATATATTATATATATATAATTTTATATAAAGAGGCACATAGGCATTGTGCATTTGTGTTTCTCTCTCCTAAGACTATCCTCTTTTGGTCTCACTCTGTGTGAGTATTTAGAATTAGAATCCTGTATAATTTATCATATCCCAGTGTATTTTAGATCTAATTTCTGCATATCTGAGAGAACATGTACCATTTGTTTGTCTCTCTGTGTTTGGCTTACCTCACTTAACATGATTTGTTCTAGTTCCATCTATTTCCCTGCAAATGACATTATTTTATTCTTTCTAATGTTAAATTCTTTCTGTGTAAAATTCCATTGTGTATAGGTACCACTTTTTTTTTTTGGATCCACTCATCTATTGTTGGGCATCTGGGCTGTTTCCTTATTTTGGCTGTTATGAATAGTTCAGCAATTAACAGTGATATGCAGGTGTCTTTGTCCTATCTTGGCTCATGATGTTCAGGGTAGATGCCCAGGAATGGTGTGGCTAGGTGGTAGGGAAGATCTATGTTTCATTTTTTTTCAGGAACCTCCAGTATAATACATCTCTTTAAAAAGAGATATACTGGTTTAGAGACTTGGGATTGAATTCAGGCTTCCAGATAGTGTTGTCACATTTGACCACAGCCTTAGTCTTATTTTTTGAGTGTGGGCTGGTACCCAAGCTTGAACACAGAACCCTGTGTTCTTGCTTGGCTTGCTTGCTCACAGTTGGTGCTCCATCACTTGAGCCATGCCTCTACCCCAGTATTTTGCTAGTTAATTGGAGATGGAGTCTGTCACTATTTTCTGCCTGGGCTGGTTTTGACCATCTCAGTTGTCTTTTATTTTAAAAGCAGGGAACTCAGCTGAATAGGGTTAGCATTTTCCTTTTTGTTTGTACAAATGAGTAGTCTTTTTCTGATTATAGGATAAAATGTGTAAGATAAACCACTAAAGACAGCCACAAGTGTTTAGGCTTGTTAAATTTAATGCAGTTACATACAAAAATTAATTTCCTTTTTCTAATATATATGTTATTTATACAAGTGTGAAACATACTTTGATTCCATATGTTATTAGTGATAATTGTTTGAATATGGATGCATGTGAATCTGAACATCTTTAACTAAATGATAGAATTTCAAAAGCATGAAAGTAATTCAGTGGTTATGTTGTCTAACAACCTTAATTCAGAGATGAGAAAAGTTAGGGCAAGTGCTATTTAATGACTTGCTATAGTGATAAAAATGTCTTGTAATTCTTGGCCTCTTGTTCATATTGTTAGGAGAGCTGTTGTCACTTAGTGTTATGGCTATTTATTTCCTCAATCTTCCTTCCTTATAGTCTACTGTCTTACTCCACTTTGTGCTGCTATAACAGAAGACTTGAGTTTATTTTTTTATTTATTTTTTGGCCAGTCCTGGGCCTTGGACTCAGGGCTTGAGCACCATCCCTGGCTTCTTCCCACTCAAGGCTAGCACTCTGCCACCTGAGCCACAGCACCCCTTCTGGCCGTTTTCCACATATGTGGTGCTGGGGAATCGAACTGAGAGCTTCATGTGTAGGAGGCAAGCACTCTTGCCACTAGGCCATATTCCCAGCCCAAGACTTGAGTTTATAACTTACAAAGAATTTATTTTTTTTTCCAATTTATTTTGTGCTACTACAGGAGTTTAAACTCAGGGCCTTGAAATCTTGCTTTACTTTTTCCCCCTTCAGATCTGATATTCTACCACTTGAGCCACACCTCCACTTCTGGCTTTTTGCTGGTTAATTGGAGGTAAGAGTCTCGTGGATTTGTTTTCCTGGGGTTGGCTTTGAACCTGCATCATCAAATCTTAGCCTCCTGAATAACTAGGAAATGTAGCAGTGCCCATCTAAGAATTTATTCTTAAATGATTCTGGAAGTTGGAAAATCCAAGATGGAGGAGACAGCATCTGGCAAGGAAGGGCCTTCTTGTCTCATCTTATCTCACGATGGAAGATCAAAGAGAGAATTTGAAGGGGGAAGAGAAATGGAGAGTGTGAGAGTGCTTGTAAAGGAGAAAACTTGTCCTTTTATTAGGAATCCACTGCCCTGACAGTGGCATCTGTCCACTTAGGATGATAGTCTTCATATTGTAATCACCTGTCATCAGGCTCCACCATTCAATACTTGACCTTGAGGATGCAGTTTCTAGCACTCATTTTTTTAGAGGGCAAATTCAAATGATAACACCTCCTCCTTTTCTCTTGGTTTAAACAGTCAGCCTACTGAGCAACTCTTTCAAACCAGACTGTGTGAATGTGGGATTATTGAGCCAGCTGTCACTGTCTTCATGAACTAATGTTCATATGGAGAATGTACAACAGAAACAAAATAAGAGGTGTTGAAAGAATCCAGGGGTAATAGACATTGTAAATAAAATTAAAGAGGAAAAGGTGAGTAGTGATAAAGTCCTAATTTTCTAAGGGTTTTAAGACTTGCTATGAAGTCCCAGCTTCAACACACAGTTGTCCAGCCTCAGACTCTGAACTGCTGGGATTATAGGTGTATACTACCACACCCAGTTTAGTAAAGTGCTGTTCTGAATTGTTAGATGAAGTCGTTCGATGGAGTAGCTTTCTGGAGAGGTAAATTTTCATCAGGGACCTAAATTAGCACAGGGCAAAAGTCATGAGTAGATGGGAAAAGTATACCAAGTGCAGGGTTTGAAGATGGAAATTATGCTTTACCTGTTTGGGGAGCTGGTATTTGGGAATCAGTGAATGAAAGAAAGAATGAGTTAAATGAGCTAGGAGAGGAAGCCAATGGCCATGTCAAGGTGCCTTTTAGAACTTTATTGTACAGACACTGACAGAAGGGCTTTGAAGGTCTGGAGTAGAGAAGCATGACTAGATGTGTGTTTTAAGAGGCTACTGCATGGGGACTTGAACAAGAGGCAAGAGAAGAAGGGAGATCAAGTAGAAGGCCATTGCAGTCATTAACACAGCATCCTGGAGGTGACAGTGGGCTCTGACCCAGGAAGGTAGTGATGGACAAGGAGAAGAGTGGCCACATCACAGGTGTATAGCTTCTTAGCCTATGTAATTTAGCCTTTACCATACTGCTAACTAGTTGGTTACTTGATACTTTCTAGTTATACCATTCATTGTGTTGGATGACAACCACATGCAGATTTCTCTTTAGAGATTTTGCAAGAGGCTTTTGCAGTGATGTAATTTTATTTTTTTAATTTAATTTTACTGTCAAGGTGATGTCCAGAGAGGTTACAGTTATATACGTAAGGTACTGAATACATTTCTTGTCGATCTTGTTACTTCTTCCCTCAATTTTTTCCCACCTTCCCTCCTCCCTAATCCCTCTCCTTTGTTGTACAGGTAATTTCCAACATACTGTCTTGTACGTATCACTGTTGCATTTTAACATCACTTTCCATGGCCTTCTTTATAGCATTTCTTCACCTAGAAGGCCAGCTTGTTTCTATTACTGTTAGGTTCAGCCCACAGTGCCTAATAGTTGGCAAGCAAGACTAAAATTATCTAGGAGACAATGGCTTAGATAATCAAATAGGAAAACTGCCAGTTCCCTACCCAAGGTATTGAGCATATTTAAATGGCATTTTATTTTCCTACGTTTGCTCACATTTTCAGTCACACTGTGAAGAGGTTAGTAATGGTTTTCCCATTTCCTATGCTGGGACTAGAAGTCAAATAATTTGTAATTACACAGGCAGCAAGTAGCACTCTGAAAAACCTCATTTTACTTCCATAGGTTCTTTCTTCTTATTCACTTGTATTCTAGACACTCATCTGTTAAATATCATGCACTGTGCTAGTAATGGGGATGTTGACATAGACAGAACCCCAGTGTTTACTTTGTAGGAGGAACCAAATGGCAAAAATGTAACATTCTACCAGTGATGAATGCTTATAATAGCATTAAACACAGCACTATTTAGGTATTGTATGTTCAGTTATTAAAACAAACTAAAATGCATGATGAATCTTCTTTAAAAAATCTGAAATATTTGAGACCAGAGTTTTGGATTTTGGGAGTCTGGAATATTTGCATTGTCCATAATGAAGTATTTTGGTATTGGTGATTCATGCCTGCAATCCTAGCTACTTGGGAGAAAGAGTCAGGAGTATCACAGTTCAAGACCAGCCTTGGTATAAATGTGACTGTCCTCCTAGCTACATAGGAAATGTAAGTAGGCAGATCACTCTCCAGCCCAGGCATATACTCAAAAGGTAAAAAGAGCTAGGGATGTGGCTCACGTGTCAGAATGCCTGCCTAACAAAAGCAAGGCCCTGAGTTTACCCTCCCACTATCAATAGATTAATAGTAATAATAATTATTATTCTTTCATGTTAAGTCTTCTCTTGTTTAAGTAACTTATTTCTTCTCTCTGAAATACATGTTTGAACAAGTGAAAAAGTATACCTGTCAAAAGATTAACCAGCTGAGAACCATTGTCAGCATTAATTTTCCTTTAATAAATGACTCTCTAAAGTTGTTTAGCTTTCTGTAATCTAGATATACGGCTAGTGACCTATGATGGATGATGCTGGATTTGTTTGTAAGCTTTGACTTATATTGTCCACTTAATTTCTCTAGGTTAGATCAACAAGACTAGGAGAAAAGGTAGTTACATTAAAAAAATAAAAATAAAAATGGCTAACAAGATTGAGGAAAGTATTTATAAAACTAATTGTTCACTATTTTGGTGAAGAAAATTAGAAACTAGCAAAATGACAATCACGTAAATGTCAACAGTATCAGAATGTTCAAATGCCATAGATTGGCCAATTGAAAAATATTTTGTAATTGAGGGTTTTTTTTGTTGTTTGTTTGTTTTTTTGGTCTGTCCTGGAGTTTGAATTCTGGGCCTGGATGCTGTCCCTGAGCTCTTCAGCTCAAGGCTGGTGCTCTACCAGTTGAACCACAGCACCGTCCTGTTTTCTGGTGGTTTATTGGAGATAAGAGTCTCATGGACTTTGCTGCCCATGCTGGCCTTGAACCATGATCCGCAGATCTCAGCCTCCTGAGTAGCTAGGATTACAGGCATGAACCACCAATGCCTGGCAAATTGAATTTTTTTTTAATATAATCTTTTGCCAACTGTGTGAAGATATTCTGAAATAATATAATTTAAGCATATGTGTGAGCGCTTCAGGCTTTCTTAACAACATGTGGGTACTCACTCTTCCAAGATTGTTTGGCTGACATTGTGCTGACTTCTTTTGCTTTTAGTAACCAGTTAATAATAGTATGAATCATAAAAGAAAAGCTACTTAATTTGGCAATAACAAATCATTCACAATTTGAATGAAATAGGGTACTCTTTACTTGGGCTTTTTAAAAATGTGTAAAAACTATATTTCATTGAGTAAATCAGATTCAAAAGCAAGACATTACTTGTAGCTATCTGTTCTGTAATTGTATAATAGTTTCTAATTGTCCTGTAAAATAAGCTATAAAAGTGAACATTGTACTAATAGATCTTACCCACATGCTCTCCTGTTGTTGAATAACAAAATCTAACTTGATAATTATGAATTAGGATTTCTCTCAATAATAAAAACTAATAATATTCTTGATCTTATTTTATAGTTAATAAAAATTTAGATGAATGAGATTCTTCTTCCCCTTTTAAGATAAGCCTAAGCCAATTTTCTGTGCTAAATTATAAGTTGTTTTTCCAATCATTTCACCAGTGAACATGTATTAAAGCTTTTGTTAAAAGCTATAAATAAGTCACCAAACCAGTGTAAAAGTTATTTTTTCTTCCTGCTCATATAACTAGGGATGTAGGAAGGAACAGGAAAATATGAGAATGCGCACATGAGAGTGATCAGTCTAAATAAGAAGTTTTCTTTCCCTTACAGTCTTACCACCTGGCATGCCTCCTTGTCCTGGACCATAGATTTCCCTCCCAGGTGATAAGATGGGGAGAAGAATCAAAGGAGCCCAGTGATCTCAAATCAGATTCAGCAGCAGACTCTCAGGCTGCTCCTGTGAGGGTCTGGGCCCGCAGAACCCTTTTTCAATACTTTCTCTTACTGAGTAGGTTCTGAAGGAAGGAGTAGGTGAATTAGGGTAAAATGCATATTCCAAATCCCCATATATACTGTGCCATGATCATGCCAAAAGGTTTAATATGTATTGAGGATGAGACTAAGACTGTTTGAATGTCTTCTTTTGGTGATTAGCTTTTTGTGATTACCTTCCATGTTACTTGATTATTGAAGTATTTGTATGGCTGTTTTAGATATGTCTACCATAGGTACATTTTGGAGACAAGATGTTTTCATTTTGTTTTGATATTTTTCTCATTTTTTAAATTTTATTAAAGCATTTAAGAAATGTATTCTTTTTTTTTTTTTTTTTTTTTTTTGGCCAGTCCTGGGCCTTGGACTCAGGGCCTGAGCACCTTCCCTGGCTTCTTCCTGCTCAAGGCTAGCACTCTGCCACCTGAGCCACAGTGCCCCTTCTGGCCGTTTTCCATATATGTGGTGGTGCTGGGGAATTGAACCGAGAGATTCATGTGTAGGAGGCAAGCACCCTTGCCACTAGGCCATATTCCCAGCCCCAAGAAATGTATTCTTATGATGCTCTTTCCTCTCAAATAATACAGGTGTAGGAGCTGCTCGGTCTGGGAATCTCACATTTATGGTGGGAGGAGTCGAAGAGGAATTTGCTGCTGCCCAACAATTGCTAGGGTGCATGGGCTCTAATGTGGTGTATTGTGGAGCTGTTGGGACTGGGCAGGTAAGATTGTCACCTGACTTTGACTTCATAGAAAATTGGCTAGTTCTCCTTTCTCTTTCCTGACCACATTCTTACTCCTCTTTATTTTTTTGTCTATGGAGCCTTTCTGCAAATTTTCTAAAATTAATTGGGACTAAGATGGTTTTCTTTCATTTAGCCGATGCCAGCTAATATATTTATATTTTTTAGACATCAAAAATCTTGATATAGGGCTGTGGATATAGCCTAGTGGCAAGAGTGCCTGCCTCAGATACACGAGGCCCTAGGTTCGATTCCCCAGCACCACATATACAGAAAACGGCCAGAAGCGGCGCTGTGGCTCAAGTGGCAGAGTGCTAGCCTTGAGCGGGAAGAAGCCAGGGACAGTGCTCAGGCCCTGAGTCCAAGGCCCAGGACTGGCCAAAAAAAAAAAAAAAAATCTTGATATATGGGGCTGGGGATATGGTCTAGTGAGTGGCAGGAGAGCTTGCCTCCTATACATGAGGCCCTGGTTCGATTCCCCAGCACCACATATACAGAAAATGGCCAGAAGTGGTGCTGTGGCTCAAGTGGCAGAGTGCTAGCCTTGAGCAAAAGGAAGCCAGGGACAGTGCTCAGGCCCTGAGTCCAAGGCCCAGGACTGGCCAAAAAAAAAAAAAAAAAAAATCTTGATATATCATCCCAGTGACTATTGAAATCATCCTTAAAACTACTTCCATATGAAGTGCTCATGTTGTCTGAGTGAATATTATCCTTCATCTACTTTTGTGAGGCATTAAGATGTAGTTTAATCTTTTCCTTGAAAAGCAAGTTGTTTTTACTGAGAAATATGAAGTGATTAACTATACTGTACTCTCAAATCAAATTTCTGATACGTATTCTAACTCTTTCAGTTCTTCCTTTTTAGTCTTCCTCTTTTAGTCCTAGTCACTAGGACTTCCTTTGTCTTACTCAAGACTTTTGTGTTATCTTAGATATATTTGTTGAGATATATTTACTGTCCCCACACTGTTGTCTAATCATTCTCTTAGCTCTTTTGAGTTTTGCTTCAGTGACTCCTATTACTAATCATCTTTTCTACATTACCAGACCCAATCTTTCTTTTATTATCTCATACCTAATTTGTTACTCAGGGGATCTAATGAGTCTCTAGATGCTAAATTTATCACCATACCATCTAAAAGCAAATCCATCAGTGTTGCTTCTACCATCATGTGAATTTCCCCATCCTTAACCAGATAGGTCTCTGCTTTTTACCATGTCAAATTTTAACTCCCTACCCCACAAGACATAGTCTTAGCCATCAAATTTTTTAGTATTACTTAAAGCCAATGCATGTGAACATTTTTTCTACTAATTCCAAGAATAGTCTCTGCTCTTGATATATTTGATTCCTCCTACATTTACCTTTTTCCCTCTCTCTACATTTTTTTTCCCCTTGCCTACTGATATCACTTCTCAGGCTGGGCGCCAGTGGCTTACAGCTGTAATCCTAGCTACTCAGGAAGGTGAGATCTGAGGATCAAAGTTCAAAGGCAGCCTAGGAAGGAAAATCCGTGGGATTCTTAATGGCAGTTAACCATGAAAAAAGCTGAAGTGGAGCTGTGGCACAAGTGGCAGAGTGTTAGCTTGAGCAAAAGGAGCTCACGAAAAGTGCTCAGGACCTGCGTTCAGGCCCCAGAATGGCGCGGGTGCACATGCACAGGCACACACAGACAGACCAACAGACAGACAGCAAAAAAAAACAAAAAAACAAAAACAAAAACAAAAAAACAATAAACCAAAAATCCCACCATGTCTGGTCCTAGGAGATGATTTCCAATTATTTCCTCTATCCTCCTGTGTTTAGTTTTCTTGTTTCTCTGAAGTCCTGCTTTCTCTACCATACATGTTACCATGTAATTGTTTTTGTTTACTCATTTGTTGCCTTTCATGTAGTATATTATTTCCATTTCCCAAGTCATATGTAAGTCCTATCCCTTGAACATGGATCAGTACTCCCTGTAGTTCTGAGCCCATAGTAGGACCAAGTTATAACTTGAAAACATGGATATTGAACATATATTCAATTTATTTCCAGGCTGCAAAGATCTGCAACAACATGCTATTAGCTATTAGTATGATTGGAACTTCTGAAGCTATGAATCTTGGAATCAGGTTTGTTCAGTAGTTCATTTTCATAAACTAACAATTTTTATTGGCTTTCCTATTTGATTTTCTGATGTAAAAGATGATGTTTGTGAAAGAGAAATGCATTGGTTTGGGGGCATTTTGAAAATCCTTCATTATTGAACTTCAATAGATTTTGCTTATTGGACGAGCAATAGGACCCTGGAGAGCATGGATATTCTTTGCCGTAACCATAAAATTTACTGCAGTGAGCATTTAAAGTTATATTATCCTTTTTATTTGGAAGCCCATTTCTTCTATTAGTTTGGTAATGCTAAAAACTCTGAAATTTAAATATACTTTGCCAGTGTCTGGCAGATCTATATGAAATGGTTTTAATGTTAGTGATTTAAAGCACCATGCCATCATGGGACTGTTTTCTGTACCTATTTTATATATAGTCCTTCAAAGTTGTACCAAAAGGATTGTTGTTGCTTTGTTAGAATAAATTTGCTTACATTCCTAAAGGTATAACTCATGCCTAACTCTGATTTTAATATGCCTGTGGTTTGGTTACTTAAGGATATATCTTTAAAATAAATGTTATTCATTCTTTGCTTAAAGTGAATTAGGAGTTAAGGTTTTTTCCTCCAAATGATCATCCTTGCTAATGTAAAGGTAAATATCTTAATTTTAGTCTGTTGGGTTAAGAATGTTACATATGATAGTCGATTAATTTTTTAATTAATTTCATGATTATAATAAACATATATTTCTTATTTTAGAAAATACTTAATGCGTTCAGATGCTTTCTTTGCATTCCCCCAAACTGCTTCATCAAAAATATTACAAAGCACAATAGTGGTTCATATCACTAGGAGATAAAAGCAATACAAAGAGCCAAAGTACTTGAGATATTTTCTAAAACATGGTAATGGAATCACATTTCCTCTTAATTACCATATCAAGATGCTGTTGTTTTATTGAATTGCCCTTGTCTCAGATGTTAAACTATCTTGACCTATTAAGTTGTCATGTAGTAATTGAGATAAAAGAGGAATTTGCTTTGCATCAGTGCTAATTGGTTTATCAATATCCTGTACCATTTACATTTTAAAATCAAATGTCTATAATATTGTAAGACATATCTGTACAAATCCTTAATAAAAACTGGTAGTATATGTGCAAGCTCTTCCCAGCAGTATGTCATATGCTTGTCAGTATTAGGCTTTGGGTAACTTGTCATAGTTGAAAAACTTGCTACTGGCCACTTGTTTTTATGTCCATTCTGTAGATTAATTTCAGGGAAGAGGAAAGTAGATTTCTGGATCCCAAATTACATATAAATAAGTTGGTATTGACAACAGGATTCATATGCATATACATCTTATTTTTATGTTCATTTTTTGTCTTTAAGTGAATATACCATAAAAAGCCAAAAGCCTAGATGTATCTGGGTTATCCTATTCTAACATTTCTCTTACCAGTTCATTTTTCTGTTTATGCCAGTACCAGGCCTTGACTTGAAGGTATCATGCTCTTGCTTGGGTTTTTCCACTCAGAACTAGTGCTATTTGAGTTTTGTCTCCAGTTCTGGCTTTTTGATGGTTAACTACACGTAATAGTCTGGTAGATTTGTCTTCTTGGCCTGGCTCTGAGCTTTGTTTATCACCACTGGTGCCCAGTGCCAATTCATTCTTTACTCCTTAACTTGAGCAACACTGTATCAAGATGTTTCTTACAATAGAGATAAATTTTGTGGTATTCTTTGAATAGTTTTCCTGTCAAAACTTTGACTAGTTGATCATTTGCTCTTCTAAAATGAAGCTTTGCCTAGAGAAAGTGCTTATAGAAGTTCTCCTCCAAACAGCAGCTAAAGGGCTGGGAATATGGCCTAGTGGTAAAGTGCTTGTCTCGTATACATGAAGCCCTGGGTTCAATTCCTTAGCATCACATATATAGAAAAAGCCAGAAGTGGCGCTATGGCTCAAGTCGCCGAGTGCTAGCCTTGAGCAGAAAGAAGCCAGGGACAGTGCTCAGGCCCTGAGTTCAAGCCCCAGGACTGGCAACAACAAAAACAACAACAACAAAAAGCAGCTAAAAAAAGACTAGTAACAATATTAATTTGAAGTATATATATGTATACATATGTAGATATATGTATACATATGTATACATATATATATAATGTAATGGAAACTATTGGCTTCTTTCAAGGAGAAAATGAAAAGTAATATAGTTCCAAATAGAGGCAGTTAAGAACAAAAGAATAGTTTTACTTATTTTTGGCCTTGATCCACTATGATAAAAATAAAATTTGAAAACATAAAACTTGTAAATAAATGTTTAATTTTTCTAAAACTATATACTGGTATAGATTGATCTATATGATATTTATGTACATAAATTTGGAAAACAAGGTAGAAATTCATTTAATAGTTTAAAATTATGAGAGTTTCAAAATGTGCTAATAAATGACTTATTTTCATAACTAAGATTTTATTACTTTATCTTACAGAGATTCTTCATAGTTTGAAAGCCCTAAAAATGAGTGTTTCTGCTATTGTCTTTTCTCTGTGGTTTACAGACATGGTTTAAAATGACAGGATTGCTCTCTAATAGAGTATAGAGTGCCCACAATTTATTGAGCTACGCAAGGTGAAAGAGAAAATTGGCATCAGCAAGCATAAATTCCCAAGTAGTAAATTCCCACAAAGTAGTAAAGCATCAAAGTGGTTCAGCCACATTTATATTCTGTTAACTCTGAAGTGAAATATTTTTAGTGTATTAATGTCAACATTTACAAATTAAGTTACATATTCCCATCAGGTGATCATTTCTGATTAATTTCTTTCTTGTAAGTCAGTGTTTTTTCCTAAGCACTGTTTCTCTCTCTCACTTTCTTTTAATAGAAGAGAAAACCTTACAGATTAAAATTCTTAATGACCCCACAGTCTTTTACAGTGAGTCTTTATGGATGTTAGTGAAATTTTAAAATGTTGTAAAAAAAAAAAGTAAAGAGTAAAAAATATTAGCGTATATATATTTTTAGATTTATTTTTTATTAGACCTTTCTACTTTCTAATTGAGTTCCTAGCTAGAGCTCCAAAATAGTTTTATGGTCCCGAAAATGCCCTCGTTGCATTACAGAGATTTTTGTTCCTATGTGACACAGAAAAACAGCACTGTTAATGTGAGTTTTGTTGTTTTCTTTTTGCTCTACTGGGAATCAATTTTTTTTAAACATTGGTGGTATAACAAGGTATTTACATTTTTAACAACGTCCTAGGCTCCTCCAGCAACCACCACATTGTTTTTTTCAACCAAGTGAAACCTAAAATTGTTTAGCTTCTGTTGAACAATTGAAAGCTATTCACGACAAGAACTTTCTCACAAGCAAATTTTTAGTTTTTTGGTTACTTCACCTAGAAGTTGTCTTTTCTTTCATGCGATTAATAAGATTTCTTATTTATATACCCTCATATTAGAGTAAATGGCAACAAGGTTATTACCAATTTTTGACCTGATTTTTAAATAAGTGATAAAATACCATTGAATTGGCTGGTTGACTATGATCTCTCACTGCCTGTAGGACCCAGTGAGACTTAAGTTAGTCAGAGTTTGGGTTATCTGTCTAGTTATACAGTCTAACTTTGGACAGATTTCTGTATCTTCTCATTTAAAAAATAATAATATGTATGTAATCCTAGCTACTCAGGATACAGAGATGAGAGGATTGCACTTTAAGACCAGCTAGCAAGAAAAAAAAATGTTAGTGAGACCCCTAGTCTCAACCACCAACTCTGGCACAGTGGTTCAGGTTTATAGGCCCATCTATATGAGAGGCATATGTAGAAGGATTGTGGTCCACGACTGGTACCAGGCAAACACATAGGACTATCTGAAAAGTAACTAAAGCAAAAAGGGCTGGAGATGTGGTTCAAGTGGTAGTGTGCTTGCTAGACAATAAACCCAGTACTACAATCAAACAAACAAATAATAAAAGTTGTTGAGTAAGCTTTAGATTGTAGTGAAAGACTGAGTTCATCTATGTAAATCTTTAAAAACTGTTTCTGGCACATAATAGGTACTCAGTGCATGGTAGTTAATATCTGTGGCTTTGGTGAGGTAGTTTGAATTTACTGTATACACTATCTTTCTCTCTCTAACACACACACACACACACACACACACACACACACACACACACATACACACGCACGCCTTTCTAATATCTAGAAAATCAGTGCCATGAAGGAGAATGGCTGTGTGTCCTCCTGGCTGAATCTTAAGAACGGGCAGATGATAGACCCTCCGTGAAGAAATGAGTGAGTAGAAGAGGGAAGGAACTTCCTGGAAGGGTAGAACATGGCACTTCTGCCTTAGTCACATGTTATCTGGGTGTGTATGTTAACTCACCCACTCCTGGTGGCAGCCATAGTCCCCTATTAACCTCTTGTGCCTTTGGCTCCTGTATAGCATTTGCACAATGCAGGTTCGCATAGGCATTGGTGAATAAGTGAATGACTCAATAAAATCAACTCAGCTTTCTATGCTCATTTTCAGATCTGTTTCTATGATGCATACATCTCAGGTTTTTGTTGTTGTTCTTCTTACATAAAACTAAGCAATGTAGATATGTACAAAGACTGTAAAGCAAACAACCATTTTTGATCCTTAGAATCTTGGTTTTATAGTGAAGGCAGAAGGTTTTCATTCTTTTTAATTTTTAATAGTTTGTGTATTATTTTTACCTCCCCCAAAAGTTCTTTTAACATTCATGTGTTTGAGAGGTGAGCAGATTTGACACAGTGATGCTTATTTGAGTTGCATTATATATGCAGGCAGAACAATGAACTAATTCTCTGTTTATTTCAGAGAACATTCCAGCAATTGTAAAGCCACATGCATGCACACACACACACTCTCGAACCACATCCAGTGGCAAGTTATTATGGGGACTGACAGACTGTCATCCTTTTGATGACTTGAGCTGTATATCTCCTGAACGGCAATGGGGCTCTTATGCAGAAAGTATCATATGTTCCCAGCCAATTTACAGGGAAACAGCAATAACATTTTATCATGGTTGAGAGCCCAGTAGCTGCTTCCTATTAAACTTGCCCTTTCAGATACCTGTCTTGGATTAATTTGTTGATTTCAAATGGAAACTCAGTCTTCTCCAGTGAAGCATGACGTTCTAGGGTAGACTCTCTGAATGACAATTACTGTGTATTCTAGCTGGTTTCAGACCATTACAAGCCTTGGGCACAGAGGAAGACAGAAGACTTCAGTAACTGATTTTAATATCATGTCTAATTCTAACTGTCAGTTATGAATGTGCCAAGGAAAGAATCCTTAGAAAGATGAAATGCAAAACACTTCTCACTTGCTCTTTTTAATGATACACTTTGCTGCAGGTTGGGGGGCAGGGAGGAAAAGCACAAGGGAGTAGCAGTTTCTTGAAGGGGATCTACAGGACGATGGAAGGGAGCATCGGGCTTAAAAAGTGAACAGGCAACAACTGCCACCTGGTTTTTTTTTTTTATGTACCCCTCCAGATGCCTTAAAATAATAATGTGTTTGCTAAAACAGGTTCCAGGCATAACCTGCTAGATTGTTGAGTGGGGGAATAGCTGCTGCTTTAACTATGTTGAATCATTTTTAGAGAATATCTGAATTAGGATGCCCCTAAAATAGTATTTCAAAAGAACAGGAAAAACAATGTTTTAAGGTCTTTGAAATATCCTCTCTTTATGGAGCGCATTAGACAAATATGTTCTTAAACATTTGTGCTTAGAGAATATACTTGCAAATACAGTAAATGAATTATTTATTTGTTATTTTATTTTTTGCAATTATTCTCAGAGCACATTGGCTCTGTCTTCTCCTAAGGCATATGCCACACATTATCCTGACTGCTTGGTTTTATTCAAATAGGAAAAAAGCATCCATGGCAAACTACACGTGCAATAGACATGGATCTTTATAAAAGTATGAATGTAACTGCTGGCTATCTCTCTGGCAATATGCACCTAAATTAAGTGTATGGTGTTCATTTAGATGGGATCTTTGGTATCTGTTGTAATCTGTGGTAAGAACACATGATTGTAACAAGAATCACATGATTGCCACTGTGTGAATTCAGACACACAGTATGCCACATAGAATTCTGTGAACTACTGCTACCCTTGAGGGCTAATTATGTACCAGCTGTATTATATGGTAAGTCCATACATATTCTGGCTGTTAGCTCTTACCCCAGCTTTAGCATCAGAAATATGTTTTACTGGGCTTAATGCTTTTGAATGATTTTGAAATGTGCATATTTCACTCACACAAAGTAAGAAACATTTTAAGTGTATAAAAATGTAGTTTGTTTGCTATTAACATAAGTATATCTTTTCAATCTTTTATTATTTTCTAGAAGAGGTTTGTTTTAAGACAATACAAAGTTTTTATGACAGCTGTTTTATAATAGCCCTTTGCATGAAAGAAACCAATAAACTTATGGATATAAAGTTTTATTTGAAACTTCATTGAGTGATACTTACCAAAACTGTGCTCTCAAACTGTATTGAGATCATTACAATCAAACTAATAGAGCATTTTGAGGATTTTCCCCCCTAAGATTCATATTGAACAGCCGTTTATGCCATCAGCCTAGTGATAGAACAAATGATGTTTCCGCTTGGGCAAGCTTTGTTTCATCAGGATCAGTAACCTTATCAGCAGTTGACCCAGAACTATAATGTATGTCTCTGAATAGATAGCATATGTCACAAGGGTGAACAGACTTGCTTCATAAGCAAGGTTGTCTAATGAAGATTTTATAAATAAGGAAAAGTGTGCAGCAAGAAATGTCTTCTTTTATAGTGGCAACTTTTCTTCAACACATTTTACTGCTCATGGCTCATCTCTTGCATGTGTTCTCATAAAAGCCAAAGGAGTAAACATACATACATATAAATGCATCCACGCACACACCCATGATGTATCATTTACCTGTCAGTACTTCTGAAATATAACATTTGTATGTAACGAATGTAAAATTGAGATGATATTACTGGTTTAAAGTTCATAAGTGACACATAAAAGCAGTAATGTCCAAAAGACTAGAAAACCCATGAGTGTGACAAGCCAACAATGTCTTTAAACAGTCGCATATTATTTCTTCTTAATAGTAGAATAGGGCAGAAGTGTTTCTCTCAATACACAATGTCTTGGCTCAGAAATGATCTTGTTGAATCATTATCTTTTAATATCTTCTAATTCAAACTGCGATTCTTACTGATACCAGTCTGCTTTAATTTTAGAAGACGTATAATAGATAGAGAAGACAGAGCTGCCTCATTTGCAAATAAATCACATATGCCTTGTACAGTTTGACATTTAACACTCCTTTTCTTTGACTGTTGACAGGTTAGGGCTTGACCCGAAACTACTGGCTAAAATTCTCAATATGAGTTCTGGACGGTGTTGGTCAAGCGACACTTACAATCCTGTACCTGGGGTGATGGATGGAGTTCCCTCAGCTAATAACTATCAAGGCGGATTTGGAACAACCCTCATGGCTAAGGTATGAAAGTGGTAAATGTAAAGACTAATCGAGAAAAGAAGAAATGCCTCATGGACTACTTTTTTTCTCTCTCTCCCTGTGTCTCATTTTCTCCTTGCCAACGCCAACTTAATAAAGCATACTTATGTCTATTTAGAAGGCACAATTACTGGAATGGTGACTCACTTTCCCATTTTCACTAGAAGTGAACAAAAACTTAGCATAGGTAAAAAATTTTACCTTGTTTATTTTATAATTTTATTCCTTGATTTGTGAATTAAAAGAGTTTTGGGCACTAGGTGCCAGTGGCTCATACCTATAATCCTAGCTACTCAGGAGGCTAAGGTCTGAGCATCACAGTTTAACACCAGCCTGGGCAGGAAAGTCCAGGCGATTTTTATCTCCAGTTAATCACAGAAAAAGCTGGAAGTGGCACTGTTGTTCAACTGCTAGTGTGCTAGCCTTGAGCAAAAGAAGCTCAATGACAATGCCCAGGCCCAGAGTTCAAGCCTCAGTGCTCAGATTTGTTTATGGTATGAGCTGTAATATTTTGCTCTTCATCATAAATTTATATTAATTACTAACTTTACCAATCTCTTAGTGTAAGAGCAGTAGGAATTAATGAATTGTTAATACATGGCATTATACATGCATATCACAAGAGAAGGGGATGTTCACATTATTTCTAAATATAGGTTTCTGCTTTAAGAGTATATATAATTTATGTGTAAATTACATCATTTGAAAAGCAAATTGTTGGCTTACTTACATTTGTGATATCAACTGTAGAATATTCTCTTAGACTAGTAAACTTGGAGATTTCTGTATAGAGTTCCTCCCTGCCCCTGGTTAATTTTATTTCTGATTACAAACTAGTAACACATCACTTGAATAGCCTAGTTGGCTTACTTTCCCTCATTCTCCATGGCTTACTTCCATTTTCATCTTGAATTTGTCCTGGATCCATCCAGTTACCTTTTCCTCTTCAACCATTCCCTGGGCTGCACCTTGTTTACATAGGCCACAAGCCTCCTTAGCTAGGGACCTTGCCTTTTGTCCTCATCTTCTCCAGTTCATCTTCCACACTGGAGTAGAAATAGGCTTTCAAATTTGAAACAACCTGATTATGTCACCTTTCCTATTGACTTTTTTCCTTTCTACTTACTGGCAGATTGAACTCCATCTCTTGTCTAACATGCACTGGATGATTTGACCTTTGCTTCCCTCCCCAAACCCACTTTTGTGCTTTTACTTTTCTCTTTCTGCTTCAACCATATTGAACTCATTTCTGCCTATTGTTCGCTCTTACTCACAAACCTTCCCATTGGTTATTGCCTCTGCCAGGGTCATTCTTTCTTGCCTGCTGCCTCCCTGTTGCCCAAGCTTTTACCTACCTAACACCTACTCATCTTTCAGATCTGTGACCAGCCATCTCTTCCTCTGGAAAGCTTCGCCTAGCACCCAGGAGTGTGCCTCCCTGGATCCCAGGATGGCACTGTTTCTATCAGATTCCATAAATGACTGTCCTTGTGTCTTTCTTCCTCAGTAGACAGTTTGTGCAGGCTGAGGTGATCATGTTCATCATCGCATCCCAGCTTCTGGCACATTGTCAGCATCCTTCAAATATTTATGGGATGGTATACTATTTGAAACTGTCCCCTGTTTTAACATTTTATATCCCTTCATGTTAAAAACATTTTTTTTAAATTTATACCGGTTTTACAGACTTAAACCAATTAGAAAAGACATTCCCTTGTATAATAACATAGTAATTGTGGAGACATGTAGCAATCAAGGTTTTGCCAGGTACAGTGGCTTTCACCTGTAATCCTGCCTAGGGTTGGGGTTTAAGGCCAGCCCAGGCAAAAAGTTCTCCAGATATCATCTCAACAAATCTAAAGCTAGGCATAGTGCCACACTGTCATTCCCACTATAAACAGGAAGATTTCCATCCAAGCCATCCTTACCAGCAATGTGAAAACCTGTATGAACAATAAAGCATAAAGGGCTGGAACATGGCTCTCGTGCTAGAGTGCCAGCCTAGCAAGCATTAATACACTGAGATCAAACCCTAGCACTGAAAAAAAAAAGAAGAAATTAAAGTTTGTTTAGAGCAGTTTTGCAGCTGTATGAAAGCATTTATAGAATATCTAAAGGCTAAGGGACCAGCTCAGTCAGTTGTAGATTTCTTGTCTAGCATGCATGAAATCCTAGTTTTTATCACCAGCATCAAAAGAAAATCAAGAATGGAAATGTGTGTGAGTGTATGTGTGTACAAAAATGTACATGCTCATGTAGAAGAACTTAAATCATGTAAGAATCTTTTACTCTTGTCGCACTCTCAAAATTTAGGAAGTAGGTCCTAAAGTATTGTAAGACCTTTTTACCACCAGTCTCAATGTGTTCTCTCATGTCCTTGCTTGGTTTAGGACCTGGGATTGGCACAAGACTCTGCAACCAGCACGAAGACCCCAATCTTTCTGGGCAGCGTGGCCCATCAGATCTACAGGATGATGTGTGCAAAGGGCTACTCAAAGAAAGACTTCTCAGCGGTGTTCCAGTTTCTGAGAGAGGAGGAGAGCCTTTGAGTGAGCCCTAGGGCCTTGAACACTGATGGGAACCAAAACTGTCTTGGAGCTTTCTTCTAGCCCATTCCACAGCAAATGGGTTTAATCAAAGGTCATCTGTCAGCTTCCGATGGTCTACGTTACAGTAATCGCTATGATTTTTAACTGCTTCTTCTTTTCATCTGTTTAGCAAACATATTATCAGAATTTTTCCCCTCGGCAAGTCACTGATAGTTTCTGCTACCTAGCTGAATTGACCTTTTTAAAAAGTTTGATCCCTGGACATCTTCAATTAAATTGTTGGATACTTCAATCAGGAGTGGAGTCACTTTGCAAATAAAACCAAACATTTTGTCAACAGGATGAAACTCATGCTAAAGGAAAGAAATCGATGTACTGAGAGGAATTAGAGAAAGTATAGTGAATTACTATGTGTATCCTTGGGATGTTTGTCCTGTTAACCAAGTGATATGCTTACCTTCCTGAGGCTACTGATTTATTTTCCAGGTTAGCAATAAAGCAAAAGAGCTGTTAGCACGTTTTATAACTTGGACTGCATTACAGTATCTAAGCATATCCCTCTTGTTCATTTCCACAGACATGTTTCTATACTTTTTGCTTCCTTGTACATTATTAATACATATTTTTAACTTCAAAAGAATAACAACTTTAAACCATTTCAGAGCCAATGATGATAGTTCCTTTAGGTAATTATTATATTATTCTAAATATAACAACCCACCTTATTTTGAATTCAAATAAATTTCTATGCTGATAATATTTTCTTGGAGTTTTTGTTTATATATATATATATATATATATATACCAAAGCAGTATTACAAACTAATTGGGAAAGGATGGGGAGAAGGGGGCAGGATGGGAAGTCAAAGGGAATGAAGTTCAGAGTTGACCAGTGGCAAACTGCTGCCCTGCTGCCCTGCTTAACTGTGTAATGGACATTTGAATTTTTCTATTCGTAGGAGTTACAGAATTAAGCCTCCATTCAGCATAGCTTGACTCAGTATGGAGTGTGGTTGCCACTCTTCCACCTCCATCCCAAGAAACATGCCAAGTAATGTCTAGACCTAGACATCAAATTGGAAAAATTATTATTTGTTACCTTTATAATTTTTCTGATGATCAAAAAGTTCCAGGCACTATCAGAGGTACTAGGGATACAGAGGTCAGCTAGGCAGAGCTGCTGCCCTTATGGATTATAAACTTGGGTGTGCTTGTGCAAGAAAGAAATTAATGTATATGTCTGGTGATAATAAGAACTTACAAGAGAAATAAAGCAGAATAATGAGCAGATGTGATTGTTGGGGGTGAGAAAAGGTCTCTCACATGTGGGTAGTACTTGAGCAGAGAAAGAAGTCAGAGAACAAGCCGTGCAGAACACCTCAGACCCAGGGTGGGAGGGGCAGAGGTTCTTTGGAGGGTGGTGCCAGGGATGACGAGTGGCAGGAAGGCGGTCAGGGAAGTGGTTCAGGTGACGGGAGCCTACATGTAGGGCCTTGAAGGCCTTGGCAAGCCATTGGAGTTTATTCTAAGTGAAATGCGCAGTAGATGATTAGATTTTTCTAAGTAACAATCTACCCCAATATTTAGTGGCTTAAAACAACAAAGTTACTTTTCAAGATTCTCTAAATTGGCTGTTTTATTCATCAGGAGCTAAATGTCTCACTCAGCTGGCATAGGGTTAGTAATTAGGGGCTTCTCTCCTTGGTCCTGTTTGTGACTAGTGCTCTGCCACCTGAGCCATGGCTCCATTTCTGGCCTTTTGCTAGTTAATAGGAGAGAGTCTCTTGAACTCAGGGCTTCATGCTCATAAGAGTCTCGTAGACTTTACTGCCTGGGCTGGCTTTGAACCTCAGTCCTCAAATCTCAGCCTCTTGAGTAACAAGGATTACAGATGTGAGCCACTGGTGCTTGGCTATACTGTTCTTTTTAGTTTTTTGGTGGGCCCTGGCCATTGCCCCTGAGCTGCTTTTGCTCAAGGCTAGCACTCTACCACTTGAGCCACAGCTCCACTTGGGCTTTTTGTTGGAGATAGTTTGTTGGAGATAAGGCCATTATGGACTTTCCTTCATGGGTTGGCTTTGAACTGGAACCCTCAGATCTCAGCCTCACAAAAAGCTAGTATTACAGGGGTGAGCCACTGGGCTTGGCTTCCTTTTAGTCTTTTAAATGGCTTTATTGAGGGATAATTTACTCTCAATAAAATTTTCTCTTACACAATTAAGCAGCTTTTGGTAAATTTAGAGTTCTTTGACCACCACTATAGTGTAATGTTACAACATTTGCATCACCCTCCTAAAATCCCTGGGGTCCATTTGCAGTCACTCACCATTCCTCTCACTTACACCAAGCAATCAGCAATAGCTAATCTTTCTGTCTCTTGATGTACAGCTGCTTCTTGGCTACCAGGCTGTTCTTCCTCAATTTTTCCTTACACTGCTTCCAGAGGTCTTTCTGAAGTGGCGATCCCATCCAATTGTGTCCTACATCAAATTCTTTAGCCGATAGGAAGCTGGTTGTTAAACACAGTGCTCAGGTTCCTTTGTGCTCTTGCTTCTATTTTTTTCTTCCACAAGCACTGGAGGAAAATAGGACCCACAGTACTTTTCTGTTTCCTAAATCTTCTGTGCTTTTCATACCTCACTGCCTTGGCACATGCCATGTTCTTTACCTGAGATGCCCTTTACCTGCCCTGGCAGCCTGGCTCAGGTAAAGCCTTCCTCAACAACTTGAGGCTGTCATTTCCCCTGCTTTCATAGCTGCTTAGTGAGTTTCTCATTACAGATCTTACCGGTTACATCATATGCTGCCTTGCTCATCTGTCTTCCAAAAGAGGAAGCCCTCTGTGAGGGCACAGAATGTGTCATATTAGCTTTGAGTATCCACATGGAGTTCAGCATCTCACATTAAGAGCTCAGTGGTTGAACATTTGAATGAGTAGAAGTTATAGTAGTACATTTATTTTAGGTGAACTTTTTTTCTCTTAAATATTCTTACCCAGCAAGCCAAGTTCACTTTGCTTTACAGTCTGTTACAAATAGCCTTCTGTTGCTCAAAAAGTCTTTCATAGCTGGACACTGGTAGCTCATGACTATAATTCTAGTTACTCCGAAGGCTGACATCTGAGCATCAAGGATTCTTTTGGTTTGGGGTTTTTATCTTATTGATCATAGGACTTGAACTCAGGGTCTAGGTGCTGTCCCTGCGCTTTATTGCTCAAGGCTAGCACTCTACTACTCTGCCACAGCTCCACTTTCAGCATTTTTGATGGTTAGAGATAGGAGTCTCACAAACTTTCCTTCTCGGGCTGGTTTCAAACTAAGGCCCTCAGATCTCAGCATCCTGAGTAGCTAGGATTACAGGTATGAGCCACCAGCTCCTGGTAAACCAAGGTTCGAAGTCAATCAGGGCAGAAAAATATAGAAAACTTATTTCTCTAATTAACCACCATAGAAGTGGAAGTATGGCTCTCAAGTGATAGAATGCCAGCCTTGAGCAAAAAAGCCAAGTAAAAGCATGAAGCCCTGAGTTCAAGCTCCAGTACTGTCACATATGCATGGGTGCGCGCGCGTGTGCGCACACACACACACACACGAAGTCAGAATGAAGTTCTTTTACAAAGTTGTTTTAGTCAAAAGTTTAGCTTATGCTGTTAAAAGTGATTAAATGTTCTAGAGGACAGATGGACAAATGTTCTAGAGGACAGACTAGGAAGTAGAAGGGTCTTGTCCAAAGCAAGCTATTGCCAAAAAAAGAAAAAGAGGGGCATGGCTTAAGTGGTAGGGCCATTTGCCTAGCAAACTTTAGATTGAATGAGGAGAAGAAGGAAGAGGAAGATGGGAGGGAGGGAGGTAAGTAAGTTGTGGGGGCAACGTGCATTATTTTTGGTAGCAAGCTTAGTCCAGTCCATACTTTATCAACTTGCATGCAGATGAAACCTGTACCTATTTCCCTTGTGGAGCACAGCAGTTCCACAGGTAATCCTGAAGTCTTGCTATGTAGACCTTGAGGTTTATGGTGAATCTCAGCACCAAATTTGACTTTACTTGAAGGCTGGAGAGACTCTTTGTTACCTGCCACTATTATGATGTAACTCAGCTGCAGCGGCATCTAAATTTAAGTGAACACCAAATAGACTGGACTTCCTATTTGGCTTTCTCATTGTACAGATTTTGGTTTCTGCTTGTTTTCTAAGCGATCAGAAATGCATATGCTCAACCCACATTGTGTGTGGGAAAAGGCGAATGTGAGCAAAGGATGAGCCCACTTTATCTGTGTGCATAAATTCTACCCCGGCTGCTGTCAGAAGGCTGCTACTTAGGAAAACAGCCAGTTACTACCAGTCTCAGCTGCAGTAACTACACCCTTGAGCATTCTCAAATGGCCAGCCAATGGGGAGTCATCTGCCCGAGTGGGGTTTTTAGCCATCTTTCAGTTCAATTGAAGAGGGAGCTTAAGGACATCATAGGGATTTGTAAGGTTCCATGCAAGGTGTCAGACCCATAAACCAGTATGTCTCATACCATGCACACGTGGAATCCTCTCTCGACAGTAGATTGAAGATGACCTTTTACTATTTAATTGTATTCATCAGTTAATAATTCAAAACTACAGAAAAGGATAAAATCTTCATTCAAGGTAGAATTAGACTCTTTTAGAAAGTTAACAGGAAAATACAGCGAAGAAGAAGTCCTTGGTAACCAGACTGCAGTGCTTTAGAATGTCTTGTTTTTAAGACTTATCTTAGGGCTGAGAGGCCTGAGACCTGAGTTCTAGTCCTGGGTCAGTGCTGAGCTGTGCAGTAATGTGAGTCTTTTTCTTTTCACAATCAGCATATTGCTCTGGTCTCAAGATTTGTGTTAGCTCTGAAACTCTAATTCTCCTTAGTTAAGGTCTTAAGAAAACATGAGACATGTTTTTCTGACAGTTTTTGGACTAGCTCTTGTTAGATATTATTTATTGCTCATATAGCCATCTCATTTATTAAGGTATTTTTATAGCCAGGAATAGATTCAGAGATCAATACATTCTTATTAATGATAGTCCGTCATGCCTGGTAAAGTTAGATGGCAAGAGAGCTCATCTAGCATGAGCCACTTGAATAAACCTGACACAAGCTTAGCTACAAGCTGCATTTTGGCAGGCCTCTCTGTAAAATAATGACATTGGCAGAAGGGGAGCTTCTGGAAACCTTCCTCACAGCCAGACTCATAAAATCAAAGGGCAGTTTTGGGGTGTGTTTCTCAGCCTTGGCTGTATACGCAAATCCTATGACTTTTTGAGTGTAGCATTTTTATCTTCGAAAGGACAAAATTTGGCATTTTCCAGTGTCATTAAAAATGATAAATGCCTAAAATGCTTTAGTTTGGATTATTGGAGGTTTGAACAAATATTGTTTCAATACTCAGCAATATTTCAAGAGTAGGAAACTTGAGACTGAAGTTGCCAAATCAGAAATTTTAAAAATCTTTCATTATTTTCCCTTGAATCATATGAAATTAGACATAATTGTTGCACATACTCCTTGTAAAAATGAATGGTTTGGGCTTCTTGGAGGTGAAATACTCCTGACTTCATTAAGAGATAGCCTTATGCCCTGAAAGAGTTAGTTTGCTTCCTGATGAGCAGAATCATATGATATCAAGTTCACTGCTCTTTTAGATTTGTTGTATGCCTCTTGAATTTTATTTTTCTTTTAGTTATGGATTGGAAGGATTATTTGGTCATTTTCATCTAAGTCCTTTTCCAGAAATACCTTCTTAGATTCTAATCTCAAAGATCCTCAGATCAAAATGGAGCTTTTATCCTCTTTCTCTCTCTCACTCCCCGTTACCCTCCACCCCTTAATGACCTTAACCCTGACCCCAGGTCTGCGCTCTATAAGTGCCCAACATGATTCATTCTCCTTGCTTGGTTTAGTTTAGTTCCTTTAATGAGCCAAAATGGCCAGAGAGACCTGATAGCTTATTTGTGCTAATGCAAGTGTGCTCTGCTAGCTAAGTCTTAACTCATTTATTTTTGCCTAGCATGACCCTTTGGTCTTAGAGATAAAACATCTGTATTTTAGACAAAGGAGTACAAACAGTTCAGGTAAATAAGAGAGTCGGGAGACAATCTACTTCACTAAAATGAAAGATAAAGGAACCTGCCAGAGAAGATGAGTTTGTATATATTTTGCACAGCTGTAGTGTTAGAGATATGATATAAATGTTCACAAACATGTTTCACTCTGCAGTTACGGCCTAATGCACTTCTGCTCAGACCATTTTCCTCTTGTGAGTTCTAAGAATCATCCTAGCTCCAGTGATTTTTTTTTTCTCCTGTTTGTGATTTTGTGGGTTGAACATCTTATTTCTCTAGCTTCCAGAACATAATTTCTGATCCTGTTGGTATGTGTAGGAATGCTTTGTTACTTTGGCTTGGACTTAATAAATAGTGTTTGGAGCTTAATTTTTGTCTTCAGAGTCGCAATGACATAACTGGCCCATCAAGGACACTTAGAAGGTGATCAGCAGAAAGAGACTCTTAAAGAGAAGATTTATGACAGGTTTGAGTCCCCTGTTGTCCCACTTGCCACTCTGAGCCCAATTCATTTTGGATTGGAAGATGTCTGTCTACAGGGTCTGACAAATGTGTTTTGATCCTTGTGAATTTATGCTTGCTTCAGGGTCAAAAAAAAAACAAACAAAAAACAAACAGCCCAACTACTGGAAATGGGTATGACTTTGAACAGTGGCTTAGTCCCTGATTACGGCCTCTTCTGGCCATCCCATTTAATTTCTAGCTGGACCATCTAAGGACATTAAAAGCTGCCCCTTCTGTGGCTGGGTGTGCCCTGCATGACACTGTACTCACACGCCATTTAGTCTGGCTCCTGTCATAGGTCAGTGACACCCTGAAGCTTGTATATTTGGGTCACCACAAATCTCAAAAGATGCAATTTTCTTGGCAATTTCATCCTCCTTAGATTTAGATGGCTTGGAGGGTGAGGGTGAAGGACATGGTTCTAATCTCAGTGTAGGACCAGGAAGAAGGTGGGAGCAGCACAAGAAAACCACTGCTTTGGGACTATGAAAAGATGGACAGTGAGTGCCAGTAGACACTCAATAGATTTTATTTTTAAATTATCTGCCTGTTCTCTTTGGAAATATGTGATTATCAGTGGCATCCTTCATCTATAGTACAGCTTTATGTAATTAGCACTTACTGGAAGAAACTAAATTATAACTTCAAGATGGGTGCTAGTGGCTCATGCCTGTAATCCTAGCTACTCAGGAGACTAAGATCTGAGGATCCATGAGCCTATTATCCCCAATAAACTACCAAAAAAGTCAAAAGGGAGCTGTGGCTCAAATGGTAGAGTACTAGCCTTGAGCACAAGAAGTTCAGGTACAGTGCCTAGGCCCTGTGTTCAAGCCCCAGGATCTGCACAAAATAAAAACAAGAAAACCACCTTCAAAGAAAATTCTTCCCATGCAGGCAAAGAGTTGTCAAATCTCCAGCTCTTCAGAATTGGGGAATCTTTTCTGCTGTTAGCCCTATTATGCCAGATGGTTTCCTTTAAAAAAAAAAAAAAAGAATGAGTTTTGTATGGCCAGGAATTGTCATCCTTGCAGAGAATTTTCTTTGCCTAATGTCTTATCTGATGAGCCATTCTATGTATTATATGCTGCATAATCTCCACAAATGTATACTATGGTCTATAAAACTGCCATACTGTTTTCAGAAACTAGTAATTCACAAAGTAAACCTGAGACAGTGCTGTTAATAAACACAAATTGCAAACAAGAAGGTAGTAAGTGGAAATAATGTGCTCATTTAGGAGTAATAAAGCCTTTGATCTTACTTTGAAGGAAAGAGTCTATGTTTAAACTACCCATTCAGGGACAGCCAGATGCCCATAAAGAGCAGTGCTTTGCTTTGATAGAAAATCACTGAGGCCTGTCTAGCAGGTCTGGTTTGTAAACAGATTAGTTAAGGGCTCATCAGGATTGATTTGCATAGGATTCAAGGAACCCCACTTTTTTTTTTATTTACCTTAATGAGCAATGCTGATTCCAGGATGGAAACAAACAATTTTTTTTAAGCTAGAAATGTTAGAAAATGACTTTGTGAGAGAGGGAAAGAATATTTATATAGAAAAAATCCTTGTTGTCCTCAGCTTATGAGGAAATGATGACCTAAAACTTGCTTTGCCCTTAGTAAATGTTGAAGGAAATAGGTTGTCAGTGTAACTTCAGGTTACAAACAAGGCCTTACTCCTGTTTGAGAATGAAAGGACGATGAGTCTGAATTATAACAGAGAAGGTACGGTGAAGTGCAGAGCAGACCACAAACACTATCCACATGTTTATCCTTCACGCCAAGCTGTATTCTAGGGCCAAGCTGTATTCTAGGCCCAGGTCCTGCTGAGCTCAAAACAGACCACGTTTGTGTCCTTACAACTTACCTGCCAGACCCCACTACAGTTAGGAATGGTAGAGAAAGGGATTTGGCTAATTCAAGCATAGGTTCTGAAATCTCGACCAGGTAGCAGCATTTTGCTTGAGAGATCAGTATTTCCAGAGGCAAATCTTACAACATTTTTATTGTTTTATTTTCAGAACAACTGGCAATCCTCTTCCTGTCAGAAAAATCTCTCCTTAAATTTTTTGGAGAAGAAAAAGTCAAAAGAAGCCGGGCACATGTGGCTCACACCTGTACGTCTAGCTACTCAGGAGACTGAGATCTAAGGATCATGGTTCAAAGCTAGCCTGGGCAGAAAAGTGAGACTCCTATCTCCAATAAACTATCCTAAGTGGCATTGTGGCTCTAGTGGTAGAGTGCTAGCCTTGAGGAAAAGAAGCTCGGGGACAGTGCTCAGGCTCAAAGTTCAAGCCTCAGGACTAGCAAAAAAAAAAAAATAATAATCTGTGTTTATTCTTATTACTAAATATTTAACAAATGGAGAAGCTCAGGAGAGACAAAGGGTAACTTTGGGGAATAAATGATTTCTGCCTAAGAGAAAGTGATATATGAGGTGGTGGACACTGGCCTGGCAAAAGTACAGAGAGAGCTGGGTGCTAGTGGTTCACGCTTGTCATCCTAACTACTCAGGAGGCCGAGATGTAAGCATCATGGTTCTAAGTCAGCCCTGGCAGGAAAGTCTGTGAGACACTTATCTCCAATTAACAACCAAAAAGTTAGAAGTAGAGATGTAGCTCCACCAGTAGAGCACTGCCCCAAAAGCTCGGGGCAGCACCCAGGCCTTGAGTTTAAACCCCACAACTGACAAAAGAAAGAAGAAAAAGAAAGCAGTGAAATGCGGTGGACAGTACTGTGCTGCTGTGCTGCTGTGCTTTCCACAAATAGGGGTCCCACTAACTTGCTCAGTTAGGAACCTGGGTTTAAATAACATTTGGCTTTTGTGTCCTGCCTTATCAAGGCCAAGGGCCTCAGCTTCGCCCTGCTTTCTAGAAGTGAGACCCAATCAACACATTCCTATAAATGTCACCTTGGATACTTTCCACGCCAGAGAAAATGACACCATTCTGGGAAGTGTTAGAAGACAGGCTGGGGACAATTTCATAGTGACTCAAACAAAACTTCAGATCCTGTCCAGGTAATTCAGATGGATGGGGGTATAAAGAGAGGCCATGCCCTCTGCAGCTCCAGATGGATTCCATTAGGTAAAGGGGGAAGAGGAGGTTGCTTGTCTGTGAAAATGGCTAGGGAGAGCCTTCCAGTAAAATCTACTGGAGATGGAGTAACTACTTGTCCTATCTTTAGGAAAAGTGTGTCACAGGAGTTCTCTATCAAGTGAGAGAACATAGATGAGGACTTTGGTCCCTGGCAGTCCCTATGCTGGCAACTGCTTCCAACCCTCCTATTTCCTGATGGGGAGAGCGCCTCCAGCTTGCCTTTCCCACAAGTGCCTCCAATTGCCTATGGGCCTAGCCTGTTTCTTACAGGCAGGCCCCTTCCCTGGAGCTGCCCTTTGAATGGGCACTCCAACCTACCTACCTTCCCTTTATGTACCCTCTAGGCATGTAGCAGCCCCTTCATCTTTGCCCCAGGCTGACAGATGGTAGAGCAGGAAGGCCACTGCCAGAGCTGATGTTTAAATGTGAGCTTCTTAAAGTCAGTGACCATAGGTTTTTGTTGGTTTTGTGCCACTGAAGTTTCACAAACACCTAGTACAGTGACTGATACATAGTTGTGGACTTACCAGATGCTGCATTTGTTTGGTGAGTGAATAAACAAATAAATGTGACCCCATACTGCTTACACAAACACTCTTGGTTTTCTTGTATCTAAGCGTCCCTGATTTTATTAGTAATTTTCTTCCTTTGCCTCACCAGGAATAAAGTCAAAGACAAAGCTCCCATGAGCCCTGCTTCCTGTGGATCTGGAAAGGAAAGGATTGGAGGGAAAGGAAACTATAGTGTAGCAGCTTTGCCCATTCTTAGGAAGCAGGGTCTCAAAGTTCAGGAGCTGTCATTCATTTACAATAGCCTTTGAAGTTATGGGCCCACAGCCACTTCCAGAGCGTCAGGAAAAGGCCCTCAAAACACCCAGTCACAAATGCCCACTGGCACAACTTGACCTGCAGTAGGTGCTCAATAAATACTCCTGCTGTCCGTGCTTGAAGCCGGCAGGTAGAATCCTCCTGGAGTCACAGCCTATTACCCTGAAATGCTCTGTAGTAAGCTCAGATAACATAGTGAACAGAATGTAGCAGGGAATGAGGCATTGCTCTGTCTTGTTTTCCAGGGTGTTAAGTTCTAAACCCTCCTGTTTGTTCCAAACTTGTGAGGCTTTTGAAAATAATTTCATAGACTCATCCATTGCTGCCCTGCTTGCCTCTTGCATTTTTTTATGTGAAAACACTGAGTAAGTATTAAACGTCAGGCCAGCCAGGTGCAGTTGGTTCATGCCTGTAATCGTAACTACTCAGGAGGCTAAGATCTGAGCATCACGGTTTGAAGCCAGCCTGGGCACTAAAGTCCATGCGACTCTTTATCTCCAATTAACCAGCAAAAGGCCAGAAATAGAGCTGTGGTTCAGGTGACTGAGTGCCAGCTTTGAGCTTGAATAAAACAAAGGGATAGCACCTGGGTTTTGAGTTTAAGCCCTGGATTTGATGGTCAGCATCAAAATAAGCAAATGGATAAGTAAAGTTGAGCCATGAAAGAGTCAGACCTGAGTTTAATCCCAGCTCTATACTATTTCCTAGTGTAAGCCCCAGGCAGCTGACTCATTGTCTCTCAATGTTAGTTTCCTCATCTTAAAACAGGGATGAAAACAGAAAGTGACATCTGCCACATAGTGAGTGCTCACTAAAACCAATGGTGGTGTTATGTGTTGCTGATAATCAACAGGCCAGCCAATAAAAAGCAGACTTGATAAACACAAGACTTAGCCAACCATCTTCTACTTAAGATTTCTGGTCAGTTAGCAAAAAGGTCTTCGATTGAATCTGCTCATAGGATATGACAGGGAATAGGAAAGCCTGACTATCTCAAACTTGACATCAAAGAAGTCCATGGGTAGTGTGTATGTAGACTTCACTGCCTACATCAGCTAAAAAAGTTAGCTAGGTCACAGTGGAGTGCTGGTCCTCGCTGAGTTAAGTCCACCTTCACAACTGGGAACTTGGCACACACAGAGGCTGGCAGTGCCTGGTGGTACAAATGGTAGTCTGAAGTCTTGCTTCCAACACAATGATACACTCCCTTATTCTTTGATGTAGGAAATGTCAATCTTCTATCAAGTGCTATGCAAAAGTGGTTTCCAAATCTGTCCCACCCCCAACCAATAGGATTGTTACTCCTGTGTCTTTCCCAGTAACATTGTGGAGCTGTCAGTCAAACATACCTCACTCTAAGGAAGGCTGGGGATTGCTAGCAAAATGTCCGCAAACCTGGGGACAAAGTTGGTACACAGCTGATAAGGGCGTAGATTGATTGCTTAGGAAATCTTTCTGGGGGAAATAGTTCATCTTATCTTGTTTTCTAGTGTCTACGGTGACTCAGATCCTTTCCCAGGCTTAATCTTTCCAGATGAGCTTTATTAGGCCCAGAAGTAGCTGGTGAGCAGATTTGGCTCTGAAGGTGATAGTAAGGTGGGAAAAGCCACCAGAGGACTCTGGCAACACTGGAAAGTTCCCTTTATCTGTTGGTTTATAAGGGGTGGGGAGAGGGGCATGAAATGGCTAATGAAAATTACTCATTCTTACCTGTAAGCCACCCATGGTTTTCCTAGTTAGTAGATAGGGAACATAAATTATTGTATATTGACAACTAAATATGGCCTCAGAATAATAGAACCATTCAAAGTAATATAGAGCTACTATATCCAGCCAGGTGGCACTAAATGAGGGAAAGGGGAAAGAGAGATGATCAGAGAAAAAACTTCCATCATCTTGGGAAAGTATTTTGCAGACAAGGAAAGAATAGGGGCTTTGAAATATCGCATTTCTATTGTTGGTAAACAGTACTTATCTTGGGGAGGATGGGAGGAAGATTCTCATGTAGCTCATGCTGGCCTCAAATTCACAGTCCTCCTACCTCAGCCTCCTGAGTGGTAGCATTCCTAGGCATGTACCATCACAGCAGCCTTGAAACTTGGTTTCCTTTTCTGTAAAATGGAAGAGAGTTGCTGGAAATGAGATAAGAGAAAATATGTAGATCATCTGTTCTATAGAAGATACTGATTAAAGAGAGCTCCTTTCTCAAGTATTATGTGTGATCCTTAAGAACCCTGAGTGTTGTGTGATGTGTGTTTCAGATTCAGAAAACACATTCAGTGTAATGTCTCTAAAAGTATTTTATGGGTTGGGAATGTGGCTTAGTGGTAGAGTGCTTGCCTAGCAAGCATGAAGCTCTAGGTTCAATTCCTCAGTACCACATAAACAGAAAAAGCCAGAAGTTGTGCTGTGGCTCAAGTGGTAGAGTGCTAGCCTTGACCAAAAGAAGCTCATGGGCAGTGTCCAAGCCCTGAGTTCAAGCCCTTGGACTGGCAAACAAAAAAAAGTATTTTAAGACTAAATTGAATTCTTAAGATACTTTCCATTCAGATTCTGTCTCTCTGTCTCTCTCTGTCTGTTTTTCTCTCTCTCTGTATGTGTATGTGTGTGTATGTGTATATGTGTGTCTGTCTGTCTGTATATACTTGTGAGACACTCCTGGAGCTTGAACTCAGGGCCTGGGTGCTGCCCCTGACTTGTTTTTGTTCAAGACTAGCACTCTACCATTTGAACCATATCTTAACTTCTTGCTTTTTTGGTGGTTAATTAGAGATAAAGAATCTCATGGACTTTCCTGCCCAGGCTGACTTCAAACCACCATCCTCTGATCTCAGCCTCCTGAATAGCTAGGATTACAGGCATAAGTCACTGGTACTCAGCTTGGATTCTGTTCTTGATTGATCAAGAAGTTGGTGAAGGACTGGGATGTGTGTGGATAAACTGGTAGAGTACCTGCCTTGAGAGCAAAGGCTCTGAGTTCAATCCCCAATACTACCAAAGAATAAAAACAGTAGAAGAGGTAGAAATTGATTGACAGTGAAAAAGTAGATGAACAAGTATTTAGAAAAATTATTACAAAGGTTAAAGGAAGGAGAATTGTGAGTTTGAGACACGCCTGAGCTATATAGCAAGACTGGAGATGTATTTCAGCGGTAGATTGCTTGCTTAGCATGTATAAGACCCTCAGTTCAAACCCAAGCACTGCCAAAAGGAAACAGATTATATCAAAAATTCTATTTCACCCTCTAAGAAACACTTGTGTATAATACCATAGTGAGATATATTCACATATTTTGCCTAAAGCACACATGGCTTTAAAATCTACTCAAAAACAAGGCTGGTCAGGTTAAGGCTGTCATGGCAGGATGTGACAAAGCCTGGGCCCACCAGTGCCCCACAAAGATAAGCACCAGGATGGAAGAAGAATAAGATATGGCCCTGTAAGCTTGGGTCTTCCGGGTTTTATTTCCTTCTGTCCCAAGTAGTTGCTAAAGTAATTTACAGTTAGGAAAGCAGTGATTACCTATATTCTACCTGAGGGAGTAAAACAAGTAGGAACTCTTCATTTATCACCAGAAGTGAATACTAGCAAATTATACTATACTAAAAGAGCCATTGCCTAAAGTTTAACCCAGAAGAGATCACTGAGGCAGAGTATTTATTAATCTTTTTCACTGAGAATGACTACTGACTAGTCTACTGGATGTTTTAGAGCTCACATTTTTACATTATATTGTTTGTGTGTGTGTGTGTGTGTGTGTGTGTGTGTGTGTATGCTGGTATTTGTTTTAATGCAGAGCCTGGGTGCTGTCCCTTAGATTTTTTACCTAAGGTTTGGCACTCTATCACTTGAGTCATACCTCCCTTTCTGGCTTTTTGGTGGTTAATTGGAGATAAGATTCTCACAGACTTTCCTACCAGGCTAGCTTCAAACCATGATCCTCAGATCTGAGCCTCTGAGTAGCTAGGATTACAGGTGTGAGCCACCAATACCTGGCCATACATTTTTTAATATTATACTTTTGATTTCTTTAAATAGGATCCAAAGTTGGCTTTGGGGTTTGTAGAGTATGTGCCCTTTGTTTTCTCTTAATTTCCCATTTCATAGTTACCTGAGTGTACAGTTTGATCTATCTTTGTAGGCAGAACAGAAAACCTATGCCAGGAAAATAATGTTAACATCTCCACCCAGTCAGTCAGGAGTCAGCCTTCTCATTTTAATAACAAAATTGCACTAAGCATTTCAATAGCATCCCTTAGCAGTGATGGGAAGGAGCAAGTCTGGGAACTGCACATTAGAAAGTGAATTGCTGAGATTAGAATAAATACCAGATTCAATCATATTACCAGCTAGTAAAATACAATAGATTCTTTTTCCTCACTCAAGGCTGGAACTCTATTGTTCTAGCCACACTTTGACTTCCTCCAGTAGTTTCTTAGTACAGGCATAGAAATGATTCAAAACCAATAGGGTAAAAAAAATCCTCTCTAGGTAAATTTAGTAATACCAAATAGGAATTCTGCTCTTAAAAACAAACAGCAGGATGCTAGTGGCTCATGCCTGTAATCCTAGCTACTAAGGAGGCTGAGATCTGAGGATCATGTTCAAAGCTACCCCAGTAGAAAAGCTGAGAGTCTTATCTCCAATCAACCACCAAAAAAGCCAGAAATGGAGCTGTGGCTCAAGTGGTGGAGTGCTGGCCGCCAGCACAAAAGCTCAGAGACAGCACCCAGGGCCTGAGTTCAAGCCCAAGGACACACACACACACACACACACACACACACACGATTGCCTTAAGACATTATAGGCCCTCAAATTTCAAGGGACCTCCAATCTGAGCATTTACATCTATTCTCTTTCTAAATATCCCAGGAAGGAAAAGAACAAGGAGTTATCATTTACATTTCCTCTTGACTTCCTGTCTTTTGTACACTTTGTACACTTGTTTTATTGTTGGTGTAGTTTTTTTGTTCTGTCCAGTTGAGCCACAGGAATATTTCTGTGTCACTTATTTTCTTGCTCCTGTGGAATGAGGATAATTAGCCTGACATCACATAGGATCATGATTGAAGTGTAGAAACTCAGCCTACACCTGCCCACCTAGCATCTGCCCTATTCCCCATGGGGCTCAGTTCTGAGCCAGGTTAAGATCTGAATACTCGGTGCTGCTAGAAGATACCAGTGTCTTATGGTTCTTGGCAGCTTTTGCTTTTGTCTTTGGGAGAAAAATATAGTAACAACAATAGAGGCTTAGAGACACGAACTTGCTGATAGGACATACAAGGACCTTGATTGGAGTCCTAAACTAAGACACTATGCAGCCCTAAGGGACTGGATCTGCTCCATCCCCAGCATCGTTCCCTGGGTCTGCTCCATTCTACTTCCCCTGATTATGTCCCCTTGGGCTTCTAATGTCTCAAAGCTCTGGCTTTCCCATGGCCCATCATGGCTTCCCTCAACTACTTTCTTCCCCATCACCTCCTTTTAGTTGATGCTTCATTTCTCAAAACAAACTCTCAAGAACTAGAGTCTGATTGGCTCCAATCCATGCTTTACTTCTGTCTATCCTACCAGCCAGCTTAGAACTAGACTCTCAGATCTACTGGGGGATGTTTGCCAATGATCAGGATGAAAGCTGCCCTCCTCAAGGAGGAGGCCGAGGACCTGTATGAGGTTGGCTTCTCACCAGCCTTAAAGCAGCTCATCACAGCTTGTAGGTTCCACAACAGGAAGCCCAAAATACTACTTGGGGAAATGTTCTTACCTGTTTCCCAAAGCAAGTGTTACTTTGAGGCAAAGAAAAAAAATAGAGAGGTTTCTTAATTCATTTGCTACAGGAAAGAAGGAAAGAAAGAAGGGTGCACTGAATATGGATCTCCCCCTCCCCCTCCCCTCCCCTCCCCTCCCCTCCCCTCCCCTCCCCTCCCCCTCCCCCTCCCCCTCCCCCTCCTCCTCCTCCTCCTCCTCCTCCTCCTCCTCCTCCTCCTCTTCCTCCTCCTCCCCCCCAACTTTTTGCAGCTTAATTGATGGTACAGTCTCAAGGACTTTCCTGCTCATGCTGACTTCAAAGGATGATCCTTGGGATCTCAACTTCCTGAGTAGCTGAGATTACAGGCAGGTCCCACCATGAGTTACTCTTCAAAAGTCAGAGCACCCTTTGTATCTCTCACAGACTCTTACAACATAGTTGAGTTTATGATGACTAGAAGCAATTACTGGAGAAAGAAATTTGTGTTTAAACATTATTAGTGAAGCAAGGTGCCAGTGATTGATGCCTGCAATTTTAGCTACTCAGGAGACAGAGATCTGATGATCACAGTTTGAAGCCAGTCTAGGCAGAAAAGACCACGAGACTATTAGCTCCAATTAACCACCCCAAATCGGGAAATATAACTGTGGTTAAAGTAGTAGGGCATTAGCCTTGAGGAAAAAAAGCTAAAAACACTGAGCCCATGTCCTGAATTCATACCCCAAGTGTCAGACCAAAAACGACCACCAACAGTAATAAAAAACATATTTTTTCCTGGTGGTTCAGGCTTGCAACACTAGCAACTTAGGAGGCTGAAACCTGAGGATGGTGGTCCAAAGCCAGCCCAGGCAAGAAAGTCCATGAGACCCTTATCTCCAATTAACCACCAGAAAATTGGAAGTGGAGCTGTGCCTCCAAATGATAAAGCACTAGCTTTGAGCTGAAGAGCTCAGAGACAGTGCCCAGGTCCTGAGTTCAAGCCCCATGACCAATAATTAAAAAAAACAAAAACCCATACTAGCGAATATTTGAAATCATTTAAGATCTCCAGGGATTCAGCTCAAGATAGCTATCAGTTATTTGGGAACCAAAGACTAAGCCCTTCAAGATACAACTAGAGCTCCCTCCATTGCTGTGAAGGTGCCTAATGTGTTTTGTACAGTGTTTCTCTCCTGTGCTTCTCTCTGCAGCTACTGCTTCACTGTCCTACTACACAGAGGTTGTGAGGGAAGCGGGAGGAGGCACGCGCGCTCCAGCGTGGGGTCTTCACTCATGCTCTGTACCATGGTTGCCATGTCTCCCACAATCCGTTACCTGTGCCACCCCTCCTGTGGCTCTGTAGAGCTGCTTCTCCCAGGAGCACTGGCCCAAGGGCTCCCGCTGCTCACTGTCCAGGTTGCCTCCAGTCTTGATCTTCCTCTGCGCAAGCCTCCTTCAGCAACGCCTCCCCATGGTCTCATCTTCCTCAAGACATCTGGCTCCCACACACCATTTCTCTTTATTCTCCTCCACAATACCTTTCCTCCCCCATTTATGTGAGGGACTCACTTGAGAGTGGCCCTTGGAATTCTCAACCCAAGTGTGGTATGGAAGAAGAGTGGAAGGGCCTAGCAAGGCCTGGAGAGCCTAGATTCAGATTTCTGTCAGAATTTCCTGGCAGTGGTTGATGTGCTGTTGAACAAGTCGCTCATTTCTTTCAGCTTCAATATCTGTACAATAGGTAAACAAGGGCTTGTTTCACAGCTCAACTGAAGTTCCCTGTGACCTCAGAAGCACCCCTCCGTCCCTGAGTGAGTCCCTGCCCTGGTGATTATAGTAGGTAAAGAGCAAGTCCCTGGGCCACCTCTGGACAGGGATGCTGAAGGCCCCAGGCTTACCCTACTGCACTAAACTCCTTGGCCATCAAGGCTTTTATAAGAGCTGCTAACTGGTAAGAAAATCACTGGGTTTGAGTTTCCCTCCTCTCCCTAATAGGTCCCCTTCTGGAGTAGGTGCTAATGAGCAGTGACTTGTCCAAAAGGTAGACAGCAGGGGAGGTGGAGGAGAGGCAGGGGAGGAGCTTGGTGGGCCCTTGCTGTGGAAGAAGCAGGGGCATAATGAGCACCTAGCACCCAGCACTAGCCCCCATTGGAACCGAGAGAAGAAGGTCTGTGCAGCGTCCAAGGGGCAAGGGTCATTCTGCCTCCCCACTTCTCTGGGGTCATATAAATAAGTGTCTACCTGGAGCTAATAACTGCTCTTCCTCTGGACAAGTTTCTATTTTTACTGATCACCTCCTTGACAGAAATGTTAAGCCACAGAGTGTTCCTGGCAAGTGACAACCTAACCGAAGCATCGGCAGTTGGTGGACTCAAGTCTCCCATTTATAGGCCAGTAGCCAGAGCAGGCAGGCAGGCAGGCAAAGGAGAGGGTGCTGCACCCTACTTATGGGCAAAGGAAGAAACAGACCTCCTCTTCCATGGGCTTCACCCCCATTCTTGGTGCCCACTGGAGTGCTCCAGGGAAGGATGAGGCCTTGAAGAACACTCCCCTCGTATAGACTAGTCACCCCACCTGCACATGGGTACTGGGGCTTAAACTCACGGCCTGGACACTGTTCCTTAGCCTTTTCACTAACAAAGCTAAGTTGGCACTCTACCACTTGAACCACAGCCTCAGCTTTTTGGTTCTTTTTTTTTTTTTTTTTTTTGGCCAGTCCTGGGCCTTGGACTCAGGTGCCTGAGCACTGTCCCTGGCTTCTTCCCGCTCAAGGCTAGCACTCTGCCACTTGAGCCACAGCGCCGCTTCTGGCCGTTTTCTGTATATGTGGTGCTGGGGAATCGAACCTAGGGCCTCGTGTATCCGAGGCAGGCACTCTTGCCACTAGGCTATATCCCCAGCCCAGCTTTTTGGTTCTTAATTGGAGATAAAAGTCTTATGGACTTTCCTGCCTGGACTTTGAACCATGATCCTCAGATCTTAGCCTCCTGAGTAGCTAGTATGAAAGGAATGAGTCGTCAGAAACGAGCTTGATGAGCTATCTTTTGCCAACAACTCCACCTCCCACCCACCAGCCTAGAGCAATCAGTAGTTCAAATTCCCCCACTGCAGCCCCTGAAAAGTTGTTGGGAGTTGAGATTGTGACAATTCAGCACTTCACAAAATACTCCTTATCTTGATATTCATAACCCTATACATTTGCAAATAATGTGTCAAAAATTAATTTTGCTTATTTTATTAGATCACTCAGGGTAGTCTATTAAAATTGAACATAATTTGAAGTGATAGTCTTTCATATGTGGACTGTACATTTTTATTCTCTTGTGGTTCCACTGACATTGGGTCAGAAATTGTCAGCATGGAGAAATGGAAGCATAGTACCTTCAAAAGTGGCAGGTGAAGGGGCAGAAGAAGCAGCCACAGAATGCTTTGGAAAAGGCTGAAAGAGCCTTAGATGGGCTATAGCTGCCATGTTACCAAAGAAGGAGCCTGAGGCACACACACTGCTAGCCCAGAAACAGAGCCTTTTAATACCACAATCTTTTTTTTTTTTTATCATTGTGTTGATTTGTCAGGATATTTATAATTCAGAAATTTTAAAAATTATTTTATTCTTAAGTAGTTGTACACAAAACTATTTTGATTCAACGGGTCAGGGGGTTCATTATTGTTTTGCTTTTTCTTTTGGTGCCTATATTGGGGCTTGAGCCTCCCACACTTTTCTGCTCTGGCGGGCTTCAAACTGTGATCATCAGATTTCAGCCACCTAAGTAGCTAAAATATCAAGAATAAGCAACCAGTGCCTGGCAGCATGTCAGTTTTAATTTTAAAATTTTAAGAAAAAGAATGAAATCTTAATATTTGCCTAAGGGCCATGGGCTATTTTTTCTTAAAATAGTAACTAATAGGGAAAGTTTGGTCAAAAGCTTTCAGGTGGGAAAAAGTATGTACTTAAGAAAGGGGTTAACCATCTATATGAAAAAAAAAAAAAAAAAGAAAAAAAGAAAGAGGTTAACACAAATTTCCAAGGGTGAGTGTACCATTTTTTTCACAGGATACTTTAACTTTGAGGCATTTGTTGATCCTTTAGTTTTGTGCTTAGAACATGTCAGGAGGTGGGTCCAGGCTCCGCTGAAGGAGTCACCTGAACAATGAAGTAGCTCCTTGGGAACACAGACAGGACTGGGCTTCTGAGATGTGAGCATGACTTCAAGCTGTGAAATGGAATTTGTTTCTTGTAGAGATGAAAAGCCAGAGGAAGGTGCTGTGAGGCAATGGTTTGGGTGTGTGTCAGTGTCATCTAGAAGGCTGATAAAACAAGTTGCTGGCCTCTGTTAGATTATGAACTGCTTAGAGGTGAGAATGATTTTTCTGACATCTTTCTTCCCTGAAGTGCTTAGCATAAGTTCCTGTAAGTAATAAATGCTTAGTGAGTATATAAATCAATGAAAGAGTAAATGGGTGCTATAGTCTGAATGTTTATGTTTCCCCAATTATGTTAGTACGTAATTTCCAATGTGATGGTGGTGGGTAGGGATGTTGCTCTGGATGTACCTTTGCAGCCTATGGAGTCTGCTATGTCTCAGAAAGAGGGAGGGCACATGATAAGGATAAAAGGGAAGCCTCCTTGTCACACAATCCCAGTTCTCTGGAAATTCTATGGCAGTCATGAGTCAATCCGGTGTTGAAATGTCACTAACTCACATAGGCATTATGCTTCCTTAAGAATCCAAAGCCCAACGTTGGATGCTAGTGGTTCATGCCTATAATCCTAGCTTCTCTGGAGGCTGGGATCTGAGGATTGTAGCTCAAAACTGACCTGAGCAAGGAAGCTCATGGGGCTTTTTATCTCCAATTAAACACACACACACACACACACACACACACACACACACACACACACACACACACCAGAAGTGGAGCTGAGGCTAAAGTGGCAGGGCATGAGCTTTGAGCAAAAAAGTTCAGGAAGAGCACACACACATATGCATGCATGCACACACACCAGAGTCCAGAAACAAAATTGTGCCTCTTCCCCAGACCCTCTGTAGTCCTAGGAGCTCTAACGTGGGGGGTGGGGGGAATGGACAGTTATAGAATGCCATCCCCCAAAATCAGCTCAAACAGGAAAATAATACCTGTGATAGGCCTGACCTTTGG